>NW_025423515.1:1502069-2116416 GCF_020740685.1 Jaculus jaculus | reverse complement strand
TTCTTATGTTAAGATATGAACCAACCATGCCAATTCTCTCCAATGTTTTGATCATGAAATGATGTTGTTTCTTGTCAAAGACCTTTTCTGCATGTATCAAAATGATCTTGTGGTTTTTATGTTTAACCTTGTTTATGTGATGTATTACATTGACAGATTTCCGTATGTTGAATGATGAATGATGGTCAAGGTGGATAATGCTTTTGATATGTTGTTGGATTCGGTTTGTGAGGATTTTGTTCAGGATCATTGCATCTAAGTTCATCAGGGAAATAGGCTGGTAGTTGTCTTTTCTTTTGGCATCTCTGCCTGGTTTTGGAATTAGGGTGATACTGGCTCCGTAAAAGGAGTTGGGTACCTTTCCTTGTTCTCCAATTGTGTGGCACAGTTTGAAGAAGATTGGTTTGAGTTCTTCTGTGAAGGTTTGATAGAATTCAGCTGAGAAGCCATCTGGTCCTGGACTCCTCTGTTTGTGGAAGTTTTTTCTTTTATTACTTTTTCAATATCCATGAGTGTGATGGGTTCATTGAGGTGATTAATCTGCTTTGCATTTAGCTTTGAATTCCTTCCAATGTCTTATCAATTTGATCTAGCTTAATGATGGTAGCATCCACACGATTGTCGGTCCTTTGTTGCTTTCCTGCAAGTTCTATCAGTAGGTTCATCAGGGTTGCATTGCTCATAGCTTCAATTTGATGTTCTGATCCTGATGATTCTTCTATGTTTTGGTTAGATGTATTATTCATCGTAGGACTAGGTGATCTAACTGGATTTTCTTGCATTTGATTTTTCATGTTATTTCTTTTGTGCTGTGATCTGCCCATGACAGTGTATGGGAAGGTAGGTGGGTGGATCAGCATGGGCTCTAGTGCAATGGGAATCTGAGGCAGCCTGGGGCAGTTGCCAAGCAGCCTGGGCTTTGGCTCCCACTTGCCAGAGCCATCTATCTACTACCTGACAGGGGCGCCAAAGTTGCCTGAATTCTCAAGTGGCAATACGTCAAAGCTGCCTGCGTTTGAGCTTGGAAGGGGACTGAGGTACCAAGCCCTGAATCAGCCCAAACTCTGGTTGGGAACTCTGGGATCCGGAAACAGTCTGTGCTCCCCTGTCTCAAGAGAATGGGGGCTGATCGGGAAGGCACCTGAACTGGCACAAGCCAGAGACACAGTCTGGGTTTGTGTGGCAGTTGCTGTGGGACTGGACTCACTGAATGTGCAGCGGCAGGAGCAGTAATGTGGTCAAATGTGCAGAGCAGTTTAAGCTTCCGCAGTGGTGGTAGGCCCACGGCCAGGCACAGCAATGGGGAGCAGCAGTGGGGTGCAGGACAGGGCACGGTGGTTGTGCGAGGTACTGTCGCAGGGCACAGGAAGGGGTGCAGGACCGTGCACAGGATGGCAGGGCACAGGACAGGGCATGGGATGGTGGTGTGGTGCCATGTGACAGTGCGTGGGATGGTGACGGGGCACAGGACAGCGGTGGGATGTGGGTCAGGGAGCAGGACCATGTGCAGGATGGTGGTGGAGCACAGGACAGGGCGTGGGACAGTGGGGCACTGTGGGATGGTGTGCGGGATGGTGGCAGGGCACTGTGGGATGGTGTGCAGGACATTGACTGGGCAGGATAGGGCGAGGTACAGTGGGAGGGTGCAACAGCCATTTGGTGAAATGGGTGGCCTATCCACCCATGAGGTGATCCGAGAGTCCCTGATTTCTCCCCTTCTGTGTCCCCCACTGACAAGAAGTCCCAGAAAACCCTTAATTTCTTTCCTTTTCTTTTCCGGAATTTTCAGGGCAGCTAGGTGGTCACCATCTTGGCCGGAACTCCACAATGTACCAAATCTTATGGGACACAATGAAGGAAGTCCTCAAGGGAAAATTAATTGTGCCAAATGCCTTCATAACAAAGACAGATAGATCATAAATCTGTAACCTAAGTATCCACCTAAATACATTAGAAAAGCCAGAAGTATCCAACCCAAAAAGCTCCAGAGAGAAAGTAATAATTAAGATCAGAGCAGATATTATTGTATTGGAAACTTAGAAAATAATTAACAAAATTGATGAAACAAAGAACTTAAAGCTTCAAATTAACAAAATTAGAAATGAAAAAGGAGAGATCACAACAGACATAAGTGAAATTGGGAGAATCATCAGGACTTATTTCACAAACTTCTACTCCACAAAATTGGATAATAAGGATGAAGTGGATGAATTCCTGGACACAGACCACCTAACAGAACTAAACTCAGAGCAGATTAATCTCCTAAACAAACCTATCACAAACACCAAAAACTTCCCTAAAAACAAGGGTCCAGAACCAGATGGCTTCTCAGCTGAATTCAATCAATCCTTCTTGGAAGAACTGAAACCAATTTTTCTCAAACTGTGCCATACAATCAGAGAACAGGGAAAGATACCCAACTCCTTTTATGAAGCTACTATCACCTTAATACAAAAGCCAGGCAGAGATATAAGAAATAAAATTAGAGGCCTATTTCCCTGATGAAATTAGATGCAAAGATTCTGAACAAACTATGCACAAACTGAATTCAACAGCACATCAAAAGCATTATCCACCTGTATCAAGTAGGCGTTATCCCAGGAACACAGGGGTAGTTCAACACATGGTAATCTGTCAATGTAATACAACACATAAATAAACACAGAAACCACATGATCATCTCAAGAGATGCAGAAAAGGCCTTTGCCAAAATACAACATCACTTCATGGTCAAAACATTGGAGAGAATAAGCATGGATGGTCTATATCTCAACATAGTGAAGGCTATGTATGAAGATCCTAAATCCCAAATAATACTTAATGGGGAGAGACTGAAGGAGTTCCCATTAAGACTAGGAACAAGACAGGGTGTCCACTCTCACTTCTGGTCTTCAACATAGTACTGGAAATCCCAGGTCAAGCAATGAGACAGGATAAAGAGATAAAAAAGATATAAATTGGAAAGGAATATGTTAAGTTAGCCCTATTTGTAGATGACATGATTCTATACATAAGTGACTCAAGATCCTCCATTTAAAAACTCTGAAAGGTGAGCAACTCGTTCAGTAAAGTAGCAGGAAAGAAAATTAATGCACAAAAATCAGTAGCCTTTCTATAACAAAAGAAAAAGATACAGAGAAAGAAATAAGTGATATTGTCCCATTTTCAATATCATTAAAAAAATAAGGGGACTTCTGGCTAAGATGGTGGTGTAGTTACCACGCCAAAGCATCCTGGGGGGAAAAAGACAAAAAAAAAAAAAAAAACTCAGCAAAATACACACTTTTACTAAAAAGTGAGGTGTATAGGAAATTGAAGCAGCAGCGAAGAAGTACAAGAGATCCAGAGCATCGAGAGCCCGCACAGGCCGGCAAAAGCAGCCCCAGCAATTCCGCCAACCGCAGCAGCGGTGGCACACCAGAAAGCCACCAGGCTCGCCTCCAGCCGCAGGAAAAGCCAGGTGCAGGGAGCTTCCCCTCACATCAGAGCTCTCCACAAACTCTAGAAACGTGAAGGGAGAGTGGCAGTGAGCAATGGAGGAGCAGACCATGAGGTAGAAGAACAAGTGGAACAGCGAGAGAACCAGAGCAGCTGAGGCTCCCTGCCCTCCCCCACCACCTGAGCCCAGCTCCAGCAAACAGAGCAGCGGTCCCGGGACCCGGCCACGCCAACCTGAGCTGACAGCGGGACCCAAGCAGGAGCAGAGTCCGGCAGCAACATCAGTGGCTCCAACACCAGTAACAGTGGCCCCAGCAGCAGCAGATCCAGTATCGGCAGCAGAGGCAGACCCAGCAGCAGCAGACCCAGTAACAGCAGCAGCAGCAGACCCAGTAACAGCAACAGCAGCAGACCCAGCAGCAGCAGCTTCAGCAGCAGTGGTGGCTCCAGCAGTGGCAGCTACAGCAGCAGCAGCAGAGGCAGCAGCAGTGGTGGACCCAGCAGCAACAGAGGCAGCAGCAACGGTGATAGACCCAGCAGAGGCAGCTTTAGCAGCAGCAGTTCCAGCAGCAGGTGTGCTGATCTGCAAGGCCACAGTTTCCAGGCTCAGTTTGAACTGCAGGAAAAGCCAGTGCCCACCTCCAGAAATCAGAACAGCAGCCTGACGTCCCAGGCAGCAACTTGACTGAAACCAAAATCATCCAAGGTAACTGGGATTGCACCAGGGAAGGGTCTCACTTGGTCACAAGCTGACTTGGATCCCTCAACAGACCAGAAATCTTAACCTCTTTGTTGATAGAGGATCTGGTTGTTATAATAACTACTCTTGCATACATACTTAGGGCTGTTTTTGATTGAATGTGTACAGTGTTTAGTTAACTTTTAGAATCTACCTGTATTTTATTCCATTCAGCCTTCTTGAATACTCCCATAGCAGTGAAACTCAACCAGTAGGAGCACCTTTGTAGATACTCTGAGAGTCTTAAGAGCCACACCTAACACCTTAAGGTCCTACCCTGAAAATATATAACATCAAATCAATTGATACAGCTAAGAATACCCAGCTAGCTAGAAAATCCAAGCATTAACTTAATCCAAGATGCAAAAATATATACATTATAACACAAGAAACACTAAAAAGCAAGACGATATAAATCCACCTGAAAGTATTAATGCATCAGAAAAAAATAAAATATCTTGGAATAACATTAACCAAGGAGGTAAAAGACCTTTATAATGAAAACATAAGAACACTCAAGAAAGATATTGAGGAGGACTGGAGGTAATGGAAAGACATCCCTTGCTCCTGAATAGGCAAAATTAACATTGTGAAAATGGCAATCTTACCAACAGCCATATATAGATTCAATGCATTACTAATAAAATTCCCAACATCTTTCTTCACAGAGAGAAAACATTATCTCAAAATTCATATGGAAAAGCAGAAAGCCTTGGATATCCAAGCATATCCTCAGCAAATTAAAGACCTCTGGAGGCATCACCATACCTGATCTAAAGCTATACTGTGCAGCCATAGTAATAATAATAATTTTTTAAAAACGTGATACTGGCATAAAAACAAGAACATTGACCAATGCAACAGGATTGAGGACCTGGACTTTGGGTCAAGTAATTATACTTACTTGATATGTGACAAAGGCCTTAACAATGTGGACTGGAAAAAAAAAAAGATAGCATCTTTAAGAAATGGTATTGGATAAACCGGATAGCCATATGCAGAGAAATTAAACTTTATCCATACATTTCACCATGCACAAAATTCAAGTCCAAATGGATCAAAGGCCTCAATATAAAACCAGAAACTCTACTGCTACTGGTAGAAAAAACAGGAGGAACTTTCCATGAACAGGAAAAGGCTTCTTTAACAAAACCCCAGTAGCTCAGGAAGTTATACAATTACTCCACCACTGGGATCTCAAGAAGCTGAAAAGCTTTTTTGCAGACAAACAAACAATAAGCAGAGACAATAGAATTCCCAAGAATGGGAGAAAATCTATGCTGGATACACATCAGACAGAGGCCTAATTTCTAGAATCTACAAAGCACTCAAAAACAATAACAATAAAAAGTCAAACAACCTACTCAAAAAATTGGGCAGAGAACTGCACAGGGAATTCTCAGAAGAAATACAAATGACAACCCTACCCTTAAGAAAGTGACCAACATACCTAATCATCAGGGAGATGCAAATTAAAACAAGTATGAGACTCCACCTTACCCTAGTAAGGATAGCAGACATTAAAAATCTAATGACAACAAATGCTGATGAGGTTGTGGAGAAATAGGAATCCTTACGCAGTGGTGGTGGGAATGTAAGCTTGTACAACCACTATGGAAAGCAGTATGGAGACCCATAAAAATGATTACTATAGAGGTACCAACAGACCCAGTTATTCCCTTACATGGCATTTACCCTAAAAGCTCCAAACCTCAGCTCAGCAATATTTGCTCAACCATGCTTATAGCTGCTCAATTTATAATACCTAAGAGCTGGAATCAACCCAGATGTCCATCATTAGATGAATGGATAAGTAAGATGTGATATATCTACACAATGGAATTTTACACAGCAGTAAAGAAAAAATGACACAATAAAATTGTCAAATAAAAATGGTCAAACTTGTAACAAATCATTCTCAGCAAACTCACCCTGTCACAGAAAAATAATCATTGCATGGTCTCACTCATCTGTGGCTCCTAATAGGAATCTGCCCATGAAGCTGACATACCTAATAAACCTCTTGAGGACTGGACTGCAGTGACAGTGGGGCAGGAGGGGAGGGTGAGGGTGGGGGTCAAGAAACTGGACCCAAATGGAAATGGTACCATAAAATCCAACATCCCGATAGACATGCTAAAATGTCAAACCTTCATCAGGGGCTTAGAGAGAATGCCTGATTCACAGGGGCCTGGAGAGAGAATGATAGAGACTATCCTCAATCCTCTCCTGTTTCTCTCTCTCTTTTCTCTCTGTCTCTTCTATACTACCTATATTTTTCTTCCTTCTTCTCCTTTGGCACTGATCTGTAACTCCTAGTGCCAGCATGTAGGTAACATCCACAATGAGCTGTTGATCAGAGAGACATACAAGGTTTCCCAAAAAAGACAGAATTCTGTCAGAGTACTTGATGACCCACCCAAGGTTAATGGTAAAACCCTACTTCCAAAGATACCATATGCTATTGGGATGGAATGTGGAGTAACCTGGCTACAAACTGGAAGAGAGTCAATCCCCAGACAGTTAGCTTGTCTAGTGCCAGGAGATGTTACATGAGTGACTAGGGAAAAATGACCAACAACTGTCTAAGCAACTTGGGATCTAAGCTACTCAACAGCAATGAACCTGGCATGATGCTCACACAAGTGCAGCAGTGGCACACAGCCATGGTGGGTGATCAACTACTCTAGACTTGTCTAATGGTCCTGCTCAGTGGAACAGAACCCATGCCTGGAGTGGGGAAACAAGTCAGAACCATATCCAAGAGCAACTCTGCACTCCAACATCAACCTACCACCAACAGTGAGCTATGAGATGGCCTACACGTATTAAATTCTCTCTAAAATAATAATGTACCTTGCACTGACCTCACACCCCATTGGAGAATTCGCTTCTCTTTTTCAGATGGACGCAGAACCTGAGAAGAGAATCAGCCCATCACACCCCCACCATGGCACAAGCTGAAGCCATAGAGTTATTGGGGTAATAACCAAGAGATGCTTTCTTGGCAAACCTGGTATCAACACAATGGTGAAGGAGACAGAAACAGAGAACAATAAACTGCTACTAAATCATATATCCAGAGACACAAACTCCGAAGACCTCCCATCAGTGAAATAGACCTAAAGTGAACCCAATATGGCTCAGGGAAATTTGCGGAAGAGTGGGCGGAAAGATTGTTAGAGCTATAAGTTGGGTCACTATGCACATCGACTTTGATTGCCTCCCCCCATAAATGATGGTCACTCCCACAATGAAACCACCATGGTCTGCATGGGAGGATGACAGGGACAATACTAACAATGGTACAATCATGGCTGTGTGCACACAATATACATAACTAGTAAAAAATAAAAATAAAACATTAAAAAAAGATTTGCATACCATTATTACAAGGGTGGGGCCACTGAGAACTCAGAAGAAGTAAACAAGTGCTGGCTGCAGGTTCAATCAAAAGCAATGTGGACCCAAGAGGAAGTCATGAAGGGAAGGTGAGGCTGAGAGAGGGGAGAAAAGACAGGATGATGATATACATCCTAGGAGATACTGAATAGAAATATGGGTGTGGCGGTGTTGGAGATAATACTGCTGCTGAGAAAGGGGACAGAAGGACACAGGTCAACAGCATCAGCAGAGGAAGAAAAAAAGATGGAGGAAGAACAGGAAGTGAAGAAACATGATAAGGATGAAAAGATGAAGTATCAGGAGATGGACCAGAAAGAAGGAGTGGAGGAAGAGAAACAGGATAAGGTGGAACAGGTGCCACAGGAGGACCAAGAGAAAGAGGAATTTGTTTGTGTGACGTGAGCTCTAGAGAGATAAAGAGAGAGAGACAGCATATGTGTTTGTGTGTGTGTGTACATGCATTGGGTGCATATTTTCAGTTGTACATGTATTTCTGTGTATGTATATATATACACACACATATATATGCATATATATATTATTTTTTGTCAACTTCTATAAGCTGCTTTTAAAATTTCTATTGGCCCTTCTCAGTCACATTAGTGCTGGTATTTAGGACTCCATAATACTTTGATATTGATTTTCCTGCACAGAATAGGATAAAATTAGTATTGTCCTGACTTCTCACGTTGAACTATCCATTCACTGCCCCAGCAGGGTGTCACAATCAAATGACGAGAAGCATTGCTACACGCCTCCAAGACACAAAGAAAATATCAAAATAATTTTCACATCAAGTGGCAATGTTGTTTATATTCTTACATACAAAGGAACAAAAGAAATAGAGTAAATGGGGCATGTTAGATCCAGCTTGTAAATCCATGACACAGGAGCGTAGGCTGTGATTATTCCCTCAGCTCTAAGGCTAGTCTAGCCTACATGAAGAGTTACATGTCAACTTGACCTACAGATTAAGACCCTACTTAAAACAGAGTCTGGGGAAATTTCATGCACTTGCTTGCAAAACCTGCTTAGGTTCAATTCTCCAGCACACATGAATATCCTGATGGAATCTGAAGCTCAGTTTCAGCAGAAAGACAAGGGAGGGGGGCAAGGCCAGACAAGGTGGAAGGCTATGCCATGTAAGTGAAGACAAAGCCAGGAGGAAGGCAAGGGGGGAGGAAATGGAGACCTAGAGGAAGACAAGGCTAGGTGAAATATGAGGGGATCAAGGTTAGGGAACACAGCCATGTGAGCAGTGGAGTAAGGCCATGCCTAGACAGGCCAAAGGAAGGCAGTGAGTAAATCAAAACCGGGGGAGGCAGTTTAAAAAAAGCAATAAGGAACAAACACCTCTAAAGTGGCAAATAGAATTGATCTGCCATTCATCCAAGATCATTACAAAGCAACAGTGATTTTGGAAGTTGTATACACCACTATTCTCAGAATACATCTTCCTCAACATCCTTGGAGAAGTCATCAACAATCTAATAATTAGTTAATATCTACAAAGAACAAGCATGAATAACCAAGACAAATCCAAACAAGTACAAGTGAGGAGCAAGAGCCGACAGCATTCAGAGAAAGAGAAGCTATGGCCAGTGAATGTGGAAGATGATGCTCACTTGTGGCCATGTCTACAGTCCAAGCACTGGAGAGGAAACATGGGAAGTGTGAGTTCAGGGGCACACAGAGGGTGGGCTGATAAAAACAATGTGAACATAACATGATCTGAGGCATTTATCACCCCACTAATTGACAAGGTAGTTTAGCTAAATTGATGGAATAGGCAGATGTCCCACGGTCCCCTTGCCTAACACAATGAGCTCCTTTCCTGAAGGCATAAGCTTCAGTATGGTCTTCCTCTTGCAGGAGGACCTTCTTTCTCCAACAGAGTATGGCCATTCTTTGATCAAGTATATAAAAGTAACAATTGCCTGGTAAACCTCAAAACACTCTCTCAGAAACCCAAAATAAAACCCCAGATCTTCACCATTACATACAGTGGGAAGGTGCTGGAAGACAGATAACAGGAGTGGAGTGTGGCTTCACCAGCAGAGGACATCATCTTCATCCAGAGAACTTACCTGCAAGATGCAACTAAATTATCCTTAGCTCACATTCACAAGTGTCATTCTGGCTTCTCTTGAGGGATGATGCTAGGCCATGTCTATCTCAGTTTCCTTATTTGGCAAGGTTGGGCTCCCCACCCAGACTTCCCAATGTCCTAGAGAGTTGGGAAGCACAGGAGATACTCCTTCTGTTTCTGGAGACAGGATCTTCTAAAGTGCAGAGTATGAGGAGCCCCTTCCTTTCTTCACTGTGCCCATATGAAATCTCATGTGGAAATGACCCTCAGCCAGTCCCCTCTTTGTTCCCCAATCATTCCATCCACTTGCAAAGACAGCCTCTGAAATGTCAGGTGCAGAGTGTTCCACAGCTTTAAGCAGGATCAGTAACGCATACCCTAGAAAGAAGGGGATAGTATCATTATTAGAGAAGCAGCAGGCTCACACCTTCAAACCCAGTACTATGGAGGCAGTGCAGAGAATCTCTGTTTGAGCCCATCCTAGGTGATAGAGTGAGTTTTAGGACAACCTGGGATACAGTGCCACCCTATCTCCAAAAATAGTTAAGAGAACTACACCATGTACTAAGATGCAAAGTCATTAGACAGGGGTACGTATGCAAGGCCATGGGAAAGGAAAGGCATACAATAACAGGCAGAAGGCATATCCAGGTGAGAGGAGGCAAGATGTGTAAGGTAAAGCTTTTCTAGAGAGGCAAGGCCAGACCAGGACATAGATATGGGAAGGCAAGGAGGAAGACAAGGCAGAACACAAGGGGAGGAGCAGGGAAGTGTGGAGGCACAACTAGATAATGGGTGTCAAAGGCCATGGCAAACATGGGAAGAACAAGAGTGCATGGTCAGAGAGAAGATAGAGCCAGGCAAAAGAGAAGACACACCAGTCATGGCTAAAGGCAGGTTGGAAAAGTAAAATGAGAAAGAAGGCCAGATCAAGCAATAGGAAAAGGAAGGCAGGGCAAGCGGGAAGCCTGATCCAGTCATGGTGGAAAATAAGGCTGGGCCAGGTAGAAGGCAAGGCATGGCAACAGGCAAGCCAAGCAAGGGGGAAAGAGACAGGCCAGGCCAAATTCCAGATCAGGCAAGAAAAAAATGGAAGGCAAGTCCAGGCCAGGCTAGGAGAAAGCAAGGACAGGCCACATGCAGAGGAAAATAAGGTCATGCCAAGCCAGACCAGGAAGAAGGCAAGGGGCAGGGAAAGGCCAGTGATGGGAAGTGGGAAGACAGCACTACTTAAGGGAAGGGCAGGTCAGGAAGGCCAGGGGGAAGGCATGTTCAAGCAAGGCCTGAGTGGGGACAGGCAAGAGGGAAGGGCAACAGTGAGCAAGGGGAATGGCAGTCCAGTCAATAAGATAGAAAGGCAATATCAAGCAAGGTGGAATGCAATGCAAGTGGGGAAACAGGAAGGGTCTAGGCCTGAGGCAGGAAAAGCTAAGTAAGACAGGGGCAAAGCCCGGGGAAGCCAAGGTAGAAGGCTAGGCCAGGCAAGGGTAAGGAAGGCCAGGGAAATGGCAAGGCTAGGCATGGTGGTATGTGACCAAGAAGAAGGCAATGACTATTGAAACCTAAGATAAGACAAGGGCCAGTCAAGCCCAAGAAAAACAGGGGGTGAATGGCCAGGGAAGATGGGCAAGTGTGAAGTCAAGAGAGAAGTCAAGGTCATGTGAAAGGGTGAAAAGCCAGAGCAAAGGCAGGATTGAAGGCAGTCATAGCAAGGGCAGGTGGAGGAGAAGCGGTGGAGAAGTCAAGGAAGAAGGCTTGCCCAGGCAGGGGAAGGTAAGTGAGGCAAAGAGGAAGGCAGACCGGGCAAACTTCAGGGAAAGGCAAATACCAGGTAAAGCAAAAGTGAGAACCAGCCAAGGGAAGGGAAGCTGGACAGGGGAAGACAAATCTAGACCAGGCAAGGGAAAAGGATGGGCCAAACCAGGTAAAAGAAAGGCAAGCTAAGGCTGGCAAAAGAGGGAGCAAAGGAACAGGCAAGGCCAGGCCCACTCAGTGCAAACACCAGGTCAGGCCAGGCCACGGGAAGGAAAGGAGAGGCCAGGCAAGGTGGACAGCAAAGGACATCAGGCCAACTCCAGCCTTCACAGGCCAGGAAATATGGAGTGCCAGGCAAGGGTGAAAACAAGGTCACTTTAGGACCTGAGAATGCGAGACCAGGACAGGTGAAATGCAGCAAGAGGGGGAAAGCAATGCTGGATACGGCAAGGGAGAAGAGAAGGCCAAACAAGAACAATCAGGGAGAAAGCTAGACAGGGAAGGAGAAAATTAAAACACGGGCCAGAAAAAGTCAGGCCAAGAGGAAGACAGAGAATCCAGGCCAGGACAGGGAAGCAGGGCTAAGCCAAGCCAGAAGGAAGGCGAGGGAAGGTGGAAGGAGGCCCGGAGAAGACAGGAGGACGATATGCTCAGACAAGGGAGAAGGACGGGCAAGTGCAAAGATGAAGGGACAGGGGAGCAGGCTAGTGACAAAAGGAAAGGCAGAAGGCAAATCCATTCAGGAGAAAACAAGGCCAGGCAAGACCACACTTGAGAGAAGGCACAGAAACAGAGGTCCTGAGACCATGCAACGCGGAAGGCCGAGAGAATGAAGTCAGACAGAAGGCAGGGGTAAGGCAGCACAGGCCCAAGGGAGAGTAAGAGGAGTGGCAGGCTAGGGCTGGGGAAGACAAGACGAGGCTAAGCAAGGGGAAGGCCTGGCCAGGCAAGGAAGGGAGGAAGGCAAGGTCAGCCCAGGATGAATGTCAGTACAGGGGGAAAGCAAGGCCAGGTAGGCAAAAGGGAAAGGAAGCCAAGACAGGCCAGGCCAGGAGCCAGTCAAATGCAGGAGAAGGGTATAGTAACACTAGGTCACCAAGGCAAAGGGAAAACAAGGCCATGTTTGGAGTAGGGGGAGGGGTGGTTAGAAGCTAGGATACTACAAGGTAAGAGCAAGGGGCAAGTCAAAGCAGGGAAGGACAGGAAGAAGCCAAGTCTAGGGAAGGATAGAGGGTAAGACAAAGACAGGCAGGAGCAGGCCATGGGTAAGGCAAAGGGATTGAAGTGAAGGACAGGGAGGCAACGCCTCATGGAAGGCCAGGCCAAGCCAGGGGTAACACAAGGCCTGGCAAGGTGGAAGTCAGGCAGGTGAGTGGAGACAGGCACAAGGTGTGTTCCGGGGAAAGCAAGGAGGCTAGTGAAGGGAAGACGAGGGTCAGGTGAGGTCAGGGGAAGGCATGGTCAAGCAAGCTGGAGTTCACAGCAATGGAGAAAACAATGCCAGGCAGATGTCAAGCCAGGACAGGCAATGTGGAATGCCAGGACAGGTCAGGCAGATGGGAAGATGATGAGGAAGGCAAGGCAGAGCAGGCAGACGGCAACAGGGTCAGGTTATGTATCATGGATTGTGATTTAGGGCCAGGTACAATTCAAAGCAAGGAAGACGGCAAGTCCAAGAGAGACAAGGGGGGATGGGAAGGGCAAACCAGACCAGGCCTGGGACAAGGTATGGTCAGGCAAGCTCAGAAGGAATGCATGTTCAAATCTGGCCAGGGCAACCCGGGCTCAAGCAAGGGAGATCACAGATTTCAAATGGATCAAAACCCTTAATGTAAGCCCTGAATCCCATAAACATATGTAAGAAAAGGTAGTGAAAAATACTTCCACATGCAGCTGTACAGAAGGACTTCATTTTGCATGTGTAATCATTTTGTTTCCATTTTTAGAAGAACCTCATGGATTTCAACAACACAAGGTAATATTTTCTACTCATTTATGAATCACTAAGCTGATGATTTCAGAAAAATACATGCATTATTAATTTTCTCCTCAGAATAATTTAGGCAACCAAGGAAATAGAACATACACTTCAGAAGGAAGGCTCACTGATGATGACCTGGTGTTTTTTCAAAACAGGTAAAGGCATCACTACTATTTTACCTACACACTTATGAATACATTTTTGATTTGTCACTGTTTTCATTTCTGTGAAAGTGTGTGAGGACAATAAATATCCACAGATAACAAATATTTTACACTCAATACTTGAATGTTTTATGCAATGTAAACGTCATGATTTAAAAATTGTAAGCTAAGGCCAGGCATGGTGATGCATGTCTTTAATCCCAGCAGACAGATGGCAGAGATAGGAGAGTCTCCGTGAATTTGAGGCCACCCTGAGCCAACATGGTGAATTCCAGGTAAGCTGGAGTTGAGCTGATAAAGTTGGTACCATACTTGGGTGGCTGAGCTTTACAGGCAAGTGATTTAAGCGCTGAGCCAGAAATCAAGCCCCAACATTCTCAACATTCTCAAAAATAAAAAAAAAGTTTGAAAGAAGTGCCCTGTGCATGTTGGGATGATGGGCGGTGTCTGAGGCAGGATTTGGAGGGCAGGTTTGTTAGACGGGCCGCGGGTGCGCACAGCTTACAGCGTGCATTATGAGGTCAGTTCTGGGGAGGCGTGGGTGCTCCGGCTCTTCAGGTCTCTGCAGAGCCCAGGGCAGGACCGGCGCTCTCGGACCCTGAACCTGAGCCAGCTTGAGCCTGGATGCAGGAGAAGGAGGCTGAGCAGTGGAGCCCCGCTATGTCCGTGGCCTTTGTCCTCAGGAAACAGACGACGGATGGACAGAGACTGGACACTGCGGACCTTGGTCTTTTCCCAGGTGCGGGCAGCTCCCCAGGGCTGGACCGGCTCGGTTCACGGGCGTCCAGACCTCCAGGCCGGCGCTGGGAGAAGACCCTGGTTCTCTGCAGATCCGGGGTGGGGGGGGGTACTGAGCACAGGTCTGCGTTCTTCTGTGTCCAGTCGGTGCCCTGGGAAGTGAGGGCCAGGCCGAGGCTTCTAGAAGCAGAGGCTCAGGTGAAGTGGTGAATGTCGTTTGAGGACATTATTAGAGCTGGTGTTTGTGCTGTGTCTTAAGGACCTCAGTGGAGCTGCATTGTAACTGCAATAACTAGGCTGTGCCACTTCCTGATGAGTATGCAGCCACTGACACGGGGAAGTCGGAGTGCTACAGAGACAGGAAAACTATTAACATAAGATTAGTTAATAGTGCTATTATGAGATTATTCTGTCATCCTCTCAAGAGTTGTAATATATCTACTGATAAATTTAATGAGGAGATTACTATAATTTCTGATTTATTGCATATATGGGACAGAGATACAATTGTAGAGGTGAAAATAATGGTAAGAGTAAATATTACTTGTGGTCATATAAATAAATAAGTCAAAGAGTATAATTGATGTACCATAAATAATGATGGCTATTATTCATTATTCATTTTTCAAGCAGGACATGGTGGTGAATGCCTTTAATCTGAGCACTTGGGAGGCAGAGGTAGGAGGATGACCGTGAGTTGGAGGCCACCCGGAGACTACATAGTGAGTTCCAACTCAGCCTGGGCTAGAGTGAGACCCTACCAAAAAAAGGGGGGGAGGACTTTTCAAGATTACGTTTGATTTAATCCTTCTCAGCCACAAATACTTTTAGATAATTTGTAGGGCTTAGAGGATAATAGTTTCTGTAATGCTGGTAATAGTTTTAACATCTGTTAATGATATCTTTGACTACTTCTGGTTTTCAGAAGTGAAATGGGGACAGGCCTAGTTTCATTAATGGTGATAATGTATGATCAGGGGTGTGATTTCATTGTCTGATTTATGTAAATGTTCCTGGCCTTGAATGTATAAAGTGATTCAACTGGCTGGTAAGAGAAGGACTGAGGTGGTTGCTTGTTTCAGAAACTATTCCCCTGCTACTTATGTGGGAATGGAATGTGCTATTTTAATTAGAATTGTGATAATTACTAACATGTGCATTTCAAGGCCTGCTCATATAACTAAAGCATGATACCTAAGATGGTGATTAGGGACCCTTAGATTGCTGTTACTATAGTAGAATTTCCTCAAATTTTTTCTGTGTACAAGAAAGATATAAGCCACCATTTTCAGTGGATGGACCTGTCAGCTTAGTTATCTGATTTCACTTATAGCAGACTTTGTAGTATAGATATATTTAAGAATAAGTTCAAATCTTAATGTGATGACCACTTTCATTCTGGAAGGCAGCATAGAAGGCAGTTGGTTCTAAATTCTTCCTGCCATATTTTCTGCAGTGGTCCCTGAGCCTTGGAGGTTGTGGTGGAGATGTTTCATTTAGTCCTGAACACTGCACTGTCACTTCTCATCATGTTGGTAATGTCTGTGTCGTCCCGGTGGTCACCACCCTCTAAAACGGTAAGTGTCTGTAACCAGAAGTGGAAGTGGCACTAGCATGTGGTCATAACGGTACATATCTAGAGGGCATATTGATGGGTAAAATATATCCACTTAACCTGATAACAGTAGCAATTTCCCCCAAAGGCTTGTGATCTGCCCAGCAATCGATTTTTATTATGTTTTCAGTACTAGCCATGAATACTTTCCCTTGGAACAATCTTCAAGTCCAGTCAGAGAGCAGTTGATTCTTCCATAACAGACATGCCACCATTGCACCAGCTGTACAATTTGGCCAGCCATCAAGCTTGCAAGGTCCACATTTGTATAAGACTATACATGACTTTTCCCCAAACAAGGTTCATAGCTCTTTCCAGCATCCTGACAGCTAGTCAACAGAGAAAAGTCTTTCAGGTCAGCTGCAGCTGCATGTGTGAGTTACCTGCAGCACAGGCGTATGGAGTCTTCAGCAGTAGGATCTTGCCATCTAATTCAGGTGGGCAACCATGGATCTCGGCCATAGCCTGCATCAGGTGCCTCCCTGGCCAAAAACTTACTAGAAATTATCCAACCTCTAGCACTGAACTTTTTCAAATAATAATCTTTGACTTTTAAGCACAACATTGTCTACCTTCACAGGAAACTTCTGCCTCAAATCACTCATATTGTGCCCCCCTCTCTCTCTCCATATATGTGTGTGTGTGTGTGTGTATTTATATTTATATATTATATATATTTTATTATTATTTATTATTATATATATAATATTATATATATTATAGTGGAGAAGTAGGTTTCTTTTTTTTGCTTTTAAAGATTTCGTAAAAGAACACTGTTTAGATATCAAAACTAAACTGTATTTGAATTATACCCACAGTTACTATGATATGATATGCTTCACTCATGTTTGGTCTTTTTAATGCTTAAAATAATACAAGTCAATTGACAATCACATCTTTACAAAATACAGAGAAGGCATTCTTCCTTTTGTTCCTGGTAAACTCATTACCAAAAGTAATACCAAACATTTACCTTGAGAAATAAAATTTTACAAGATATTCACAAAGCTTTAAAATAACAAGAATAACAAGAAGGGAAGACTTTTGCTAGTTACTAAACAACCACAATGTTCATACAGAGGCACTATTTCACTTCTGTGAATATTCTGACCTGAAGACCTATATCTACGTCTTCACGGATTTCTGTGATACTTTCCATTACTAGACATACTTCCATACCAATGTGCAAATAAGTAAGAAAAGGTATACAACCTTCTTTCATGCAAATACTGACTTACTAAAACATTGTAGTACTAAATCCAAAACAGCTCAAATATTTCTATACACTATGCAGAAGACAGGAACTGACTTTTACATGTGACAGCTGAGGGGAAGAACTGATTCCCTAAATCTCCATACTACAAATCTGAACATATTATGCTTTCTGTAAGGCTTAGAAGTTAGTTAAAGTGCTTGACATGGCCATATTTACTGCAGACTGAGGGATCATTCCACATAGCGCTGTCTGGATATATCCTGTCAAAAGGCTCTGGTTTGTGTTGTCTTTAATTGGAACACAACACCAACCACAGGTATGGTTATATCCACAAACAAATTCTGTTCTCTTTTCACTCCAGTCAAGACGAATCCCACAAGATAAAAGTCCTTCCTCATAGCCCACCATGTAGAAGTCAACAAACTCTCTTGGGAAAATTATATTCCAAAGCTGACTAGCAGTAGTATAAAGCATAACACAGCAATTCTCTTCAAGGTGCTCCAAAGTATCCAATGAAGTCATTAAACAGTCCCAGTCCAAGTGCCAGGGCCCTGGACGTATATGGTCTATTTCTCTATTAAAAATGTCAACTATAACACCTTCAGCTTTGTAGAGACAACCATTAAACTCTTCTGAAGGTATTCTCCAAACTGTTACATCTTGCACTTTCTTTGCAACTCGCCATTTAACATCTTCAATGCTATGGTACTGGATGAGAACTCCAGACAAGTGCGCCCCCTTGTGCATCTGGCTAATGTGGGTCCTGGGGAATCAAGCCTCGAACCAGGGTCCTTTGGCTTCACAGGCAATTGCTTAGCCACTAAGCCATCTCTCCAGCCCGAGAAGGAGGTTTCTATATGGCTTATTCAAGAACTTTTTAAAGTTGAGAGAGACAGACAGAAAGTTGAAGAAAGAGAGAGACAGGGATGTGTCAGAGCCTTCAGCCACTATGAACAAACTCCAGACACGTGCACCCCCTCGTGGGCATGTGCAACATTGCACTTTTGAAAAACTGCATCTGGCTATTTGGCACATGGAGATTCAAACATCAGTTCTTTGGCTTCACAGGCAGATGCTTTAACCACTAAGCTATCTCTCCAGCCCTCAAAACATCTTAAAAATTTTGATTAAGCCTTCTCCCAACCCTCCTCTCTTCCATCCCATTCCCTGACTTTCTTTTCATATTTTTAATTGAGCTCTTTAATGTACAAGCATATTGCCAAGTGGTCATTTCCCATTTGATTATTTAATTATGTTCCCTCCTCAGTCCCATTTCACTGAGGGCCTTCCTCAGGGAGATTATCAGACATCATTTTGGTGTCATTAATGCACCATTCAGTCTCTGTAGAGAGGAGGCACAATGCCTCAAAATACACTTTCCCAGCCTGTGGCTCTTACATTCCTTCTGCCCCCTCTTCTGCAATGTTACCTGAGCCTTGGAGAGCTTGATACAATCTCCTTTATTGTTAAACTCTCAGCAGCCCCTGATTTCCTGCGTTGCTGAGTATGGAGAATCCTCACCATCTACTCCCATGTCCCTGTAGGAGGCTCTTGGGCTAGCCGTGAGAACAGCACTCTAACTTCATCCACCACTTCCTCTGTAATGTTTCCTGGGCCTGGGCAGATGTGATAGAGATGACTCATCTTGTGCTAAGTAATTGGCTTTCTCTTCTTGTCACACTAATAAGTCCTGCTTTTCCCTTTTATTTACTGTCATTTGTAAAAAGCTAAGTTTGAGAGAAGAATGCATCATAGGGTATTAGTGTAGTCATTTTGGAGACTTTTATGGGCATCACTTCTCATGTTAGCCAAGTACACTGGGAGCTTCCCTCTAGGGTGTCTGACTTTCCAAGCTATAGGCTCTGACTTGACTCTCAATTCAAGTATGAATTCTCTTCCACTGATCTTGCCTCATATCCAGTCAGAGAGCAGTTGATTACCCACATAGCCTGTGTGCCAATGTTACTCTAATGTAGAAATTTTGCCTTAGCCAGATGATTTTGTAGTTTATAGGATTCATTACTTGTTCACACTGTTTAGTGACTTTTATCCATTCAGTTCATGTAAATGTAGCCTATGGTGTCTTAAGCAATAGGCCTTTCTGGTGGGTAACCCAAGTGCTTTTGCAATGGTCTGTATTAATTTTGTGATCTCATGGTCTCTCTGACCAATAGTTCTTTGTGTTGAGTAACCCCATTTTGGCACTGGTATGTACCAGCAAAAGCCTGTGGTTTTAGGTACTTGTGCCCAAACTATCCCTTTTTTTTAAAAAAGCATTCTTTTAATTATGTGAGAAAGATGCCATCATTAGTTTTGTAGATTTCTCCTCCTTCCCTTCTTTACCGATTCTCCTCCATGTTCACCCAACCCTTTGTATTCTGTCCTTTTCATTGCCTCCCTAGTTATACCCTCCTCTGATCCCTCCTTTTTTTCTCTTTAGAAACTTTATTCTAGCTTCTTTATCAGTACTACTGAAGCTTACTACAACTTCTCAATACACCAAACTCTTCCATGTTGGGATCTGAATAAAAGCAAGAACATGGGACACGTTTCTACACCTATGTAACCTCGCTTAGTAGAACTTTTTCAAGATCTTCTATTTTATTGCCAAGATCATAATTTCTTTTTTCTTACCACTGAGTACAACTCTATGGTATATAGGGACCACATCTTCATTATCTAATCAGCAGCTGATGGGCATCTGCGCTGATTCTATTTCCTAGCTTTTTGACTAGAGTAGCAACAAACATGGCCAAACAGGTGTCTTTATGGAAAAGAATACAGTATTTTGCCTATGTGTTCAAAAGTTATATAACTAGGTTAAGCAGGAGATATATTTTGATTTTTATGAACGTCCATACAGATTTTCCTAGTTTCTGAGGAAGTTTGCACTCCTACCAACAGTGGATGAGGGTTCCTCAATTCCTGCATCATCTCCACATTTATTGATACCTGGAAGCCTTTAAAATTAGTTAGGGCTGGAGAGATGGCGTAGCGGTTAAGCGCTTGCCTGTGAAGCCTAAGGACCCCGGTTCGAGGCTCAGTTCCCCAGGTCCCACGTTAGCCAGATGCACAAGGGGGCGCACGCGTCTGGAGTTCGTTTGCAGAGGCTGGAAGCCCTGGCGCGCCCATTCTCTCTCTCTCCCTCTATCTGTCTTTCTCTCTGTGTCTGTCGCTCTCAAATAAATAAAGTAAAAATTAAAAAAAAAAGATTAGTTAGTTAGTTTCTTTCTTTCTTCTTTTAGGTAGAGTCTTTCCCTAAGGCAGGCTATCTGCAATTAACTATGTAATCACAGGGTGGCCCCAAACTCATGGCAGTCCTCCTACCTCTGCCTCTTGAGTGTTGGGTTTAAATGTGCCCTAAATCACAATCTATCATGCATGACCTGTCCATGCCTGCACTGTTGCCTTCTGCCTGCTCTGCCTTGCCTTCCTCATCATCTTCCCTTTTGTCTGTCCTGTCCTGACATTCTCCATTGCCTGTCCTGGCTTGTCATCTGTCTTACCTGCTCTTGAGTCTTCACCCTGGAATTCCCTGGCCTTATTTTCTCCATTGCTGTGAACTCCACCTTGCCTGACCATGCCTTCCCCTGACCTTGCCTGGCCCTCATCTTCCTTAACTAGCCTCCTTGCTTTCCTCTGACGTGCCTTGTGCCTGACTTCACTCACCTACCTGCCTTCCACCTTGCCAGGCCTTGTGTTACCCCTTGCTTGGCCTGGACTTCCATGAGGCCTTGCCTTGCCTTCCCTTCAATTCCTTAGCCTTACACTTGCCTGGCCTTGTCTTACCTCTATCCTTGCCTGCACTTGGCTTCCTCCTGTCGTTCCCTACTTTGGCTTGCCCCTTGTCCTTACCTCTTACTTATCCTAGCTTTTCAACCACCCCCCCACTCCAAACATGGCTTTGCTTTCCCTTTGCCTTGGTGACCTAGTGTTACCATACCCTTCTCCTGCACTTGACTGGCTCCTGGCCTGGCCTGCCTTGGCTTCCCTTCCCTTTCGCCTACGTAGCCATGCTTTCTCCCTGTACTGACATTTGGCCTGGCCCAACCTTGCCTTCCTTGCCTGGCCATGCCTTCCCCTTGCCTGGCCTCATCTTGTCTTCCCCAGCCCTAGCCTGCCTCCTCCTCTTACTCTCTCTTGGGCCTGTGTTACCTTACCTCTGCCTTCTGTCTGACTTCATTCTTTTGGCCTTCCACACTACACGGTCTTCTTAGGACCTCTGTTTCTGTGCCTTGTCTCTAGTGTTGTCTTGTCTTCTCCTGAATGAATTTGCCTTCTGCACTTCCTTTTCTCATCTGGCTTGCTCTCCTGTCCCTTCAACTTTGCACTTGCCCATCCTTCTCCCTTATCTGACCATGCCTTCCTCCTGTCTTCCTCGGGCCTCCTTCCATCTGACCTTGCCTTCATTTTGGCTTGGCTTAGCCTTGGTTCCCCCTGTCCTGGCTTGTTTTGGCCTGTGTTTTAATTTTCCCCTTCCTTGTCTAGCTTCTTGCCTACCTTCCTCCCTGCCTGTTCTTGTTTGGCCTTCTCTTCTCCCTTGCCATGTACTGCATTGCTTTCCCCCCTCTTGTTGAATTTCACCTGTTCTGGTCTCACATTCACTTGTCTGAGACTAACCTTGTTTTCACCCTTGCCTGGCACTCCGTATTTCCTGTTCTTTGCTGGTTGGAGCTTGCCTGATGTTCTTTGCTGTCCATCTTGCCTGGTCTCTCCTTCCTGTGGCCTCTCCTGGCCTGGTGTTCACACTGACTGGGCCTGGCCTTTCCTGTTTCTTTGCTCCCTCCTTTGCTATGCCTAGCTTGCCTTCCTTTTGCCTGGCTTAGCCCATCCTTCTCCCTTGCCTGGTCTGGCTTTGTTTTCCCTGTCCATCATCCCTGGTCTTGGCCAGTACTCACTTTTGCCTTGCTTGGCAGTTACCTTTCCTATAAGTTTTTTGTTTGTTTGTTTGTTTAGATAGGGTGTCATTGTAGCTCAAGCTGTCCTGTAACTCACTCTGTCACCCAGGCTTGGCTCAAACGGTGCTTCCCCTGCCGCAGCCTGCATACCACTGAGTTTAAAGGTGTGAGGCTGCGGCCTGGCTAATAACTGATATTACCTCCTTCTTTCCAGGATGTGAGTTACTTCCCCTGCTTAAAGCTGGGGAACCCTCTGCACCTGCTACTTCAGAGTCTGTCTCTGCAAATAGATGGAGTGATTGGGAGCACAGAGGGGATTAGCTGAGGATTATTTCCACAAGCGGTAAGGTGCACATCGTATAGACATAGTGACGAAAGCAGGGGGTGGGGGCTGCACCCCACACTCCACATTTCAGAGGTTTCTGTCTTTAGGAACAGAAGCAGGAGCTCATGTGTTTCCCAACTGTCAGGGAGCCTCAGCACTATTTGTTTCCTGGGGCATTGGGCAGGAGCCCACCTCTTTCTATAGAAGGAGACTGAGATAGTCCGAGGCCTAGCCTTACCCCTCAGCAGAAGACAGAGTGACACATGAGAATGTGACCTAAGGACAGTTTAGTTGCTCCTCACAGGTAAGCACGCTGGGTGAGCATGGTGCCCTCTGCTGGTGAGACCACACTCCACTCTTGCATCTGCCTTCCAGCACCTTCCCCCTGTGTGTCCATCACAAAGCTTTTCTGTGGAACAGGTCTCCAGCTACACAGCATTTCCAGTTGGAATGGTTGTAGAGGTCACCTTCCAAGTCCTGATAATCTGGCCTGTTATTGCATAGACCAAGACCAATGGTAATTTTTTGTAAACCTAAGACCACTAAGTACAATCTTTCCAGGCTCTGTTGATCCATTTCTTTTCAGTTCTTGGCCGTGTAAGTCTTCCAGAGGTCTGCAGAGGAATCAGCAATTTGAATTCCTATAATCATTAATAATGGTGAACGTCTGTTTCCTTTTGCATTTTTGAGGGAGTGTTTTGAGGTTAATTGGGTGATTGTTTAGTGGCCATATGTTCTCTTTCTCTGAATGCCATCTGCCCTTTCCTATAACTTGCATTTTGTTGGATATGTCTTCATTTTTTGTTACAAAAGAATTTTTTAAAACCCCAGATTCTCCAAACAAGAGTAAGAGCAGTTTGAACTAATGGGAATAAGCATAGTTAATTAAGAGACTTTGGGTGGGTGTGGACACTCATCTTGACCAATGACTAGTGGGAGTTTCTCTGAAGTCTCTGACCATCATGTCATCAGGATTCTGACCTGGTTCTCAGTACCAGGTATGAGTTCTCCCCCACACAGTGAGTCTCTAAACCAATCAGAGAGCTGACGACTATCCTCATGGGCTGGGTGCCACTATTGCACAGGTGTGCACATCTTATTCAGCAAGTTGACTTGCATGGTCCCTGCTTGTTCATGCTATTGGTAGCCATTGTCTCCCAGCAGCTTGCAAAGCACTTCCCAGCCCTGAGGGCTAACCAGTCAGTGAGCTGATTCCTTCAAGTTTCAAGCATATTCTCTCAGTGTCCTGTGTCTGCACAGGCTTACCATTTAGTTCTGCCAGGTAACCCAGTTCTTAGATAATAGCCTGCATTGTTTTGGGGACTGCATAGGTCTCCCCAACCAACAGCTTGTTGTAGGATGTAACCTCCGTTCTGGCACTGGGAGTTAAAGGCCAGCACCCTTGGTTTTAGGATTAGGCTGTCTTCACCCTCTCCAAGGTCCTTCTGCTTGGGCCATCCTGATCCCTCTTATTATAGGCCATATCTCTTAGTTTTCTATCCCAGAGGGAGGTATCTATAATAATGGTTAATGATTTCATTAGTTTTGTGTAAATCTCCCCCTCCTGTATATAACCCTTCCATCCCCTGTGTCTAGTTCTTCAAGTTGCCTGTTAAGCACCTACACCTCTCCTTCCCTATTTTCACTTTCTCCCAGCTTCACTCTAGTTCCCTGTCTTTACTGGTACTTACTATCACTTACCCCCAACTCAAGCTGCTCCAAGTTAGGGACTGCATATGAGGTAGAACATGAGGCATTTGTCTTTCTGTGCTTGTGAGATTACTTAGTATGAGTTTTCCAAGTCCATCCCTTTTCCTGAAAGTTTCATCATTTCCTTTTACCTTACTGTTTTGTAGCATTCCATTGTGTGTAGGTACCACATCTTCATTATCTATTCATCCCATCCCATGGGAATCTCGGATGATTCTAGTTCCTAGTTATTGTGAATAGAGCAGCAACAAACATGGCTGAGAAACTGTATCTATAATATACAGTAGTATTTGGGGTATACAACCAACAGTGATATAGCTGGATCAAATGGTAGGTCTATTTTCAGCTTTTTAGGAGTCTCCATCCCTCTAGCCCTTCTTTTGGTATTTCAAGGTAGGGTCTCACTCTAGCTTAGGCTGACCTGGAATTCACTATGTAGTCTCAGAGTGGACTTCATACTCATAGCAATCCTCCTACCTCTGCCTCCCAAGAGCTGGGATTAAAGGTATGCACTACCATGCCTGACCCATTTGATTTTTTTTTATATGCAAGTAAATTAATGAAAGTATGCTCTATGTGCTTTTATAGGCCACATAAAACTTAATTGGGGGAGGAAGCTTGGGAGATGGTTCATCAGATAGATGCCTGTTTGCAAAGCCTGCCAGCATGGGTTCAATTCCCTAACACCAAGATAAAGCCAGGTGTTCAAAGTGGTGCATGTGTCTGGAGATCATTTGTAATACAAGAGGCCCTGATGCACCCATTCTCTCTTTGTGTTACACTCTCTCATTCTCTCTCTCTCTATCTATGTATCCTTGTCCCTCAAATAACTAAAAACAGTTTTTAAAACCTTACCTGAGTGGTATCAATAGAGAGGGATGAAGGGTTGGGACACTAGTCTAGGTAAATGGTGATTAGAAGCTGAAGTGAGGGTAATAGGTGGTTAATCGAAGGAAATAACTCTGCAATGAACTAATATACAACTCAGCACCCTGGCACTGCTTTAGGTAAAATAAAATAGTGTACTGTTCTGGAAATAAGAGGAATGCCATTAATGGAAACAGTGCTAATAATATACAGAATTCGGTGATTTGTTTAATGAAATGATTTGATTTTGCACAGTAGGAAGCAGAAAATAGTCTGTTATGTCTTTGTAAATGTAGTTCCCCAAAACACAAAGCCAAGGCTTGAGAGAGAAAATAACTGGAGAATGAAGGTTTATTAGTGTAATTGAAAGTATCTGTTTTATTACAGAGATAAGGAAAGGGAAGAAACCTGCAATCAAATGTGATTCAGTGACCATTTACACATTTTGAAGAAAAGTGCTTTAGATGAATGGTGATTATGTTCAAGGAAAATATAAGTGAAGGTTTTATGGTTTTTAAGGTGTTTAAATGTGGTGTTATATGATGGAAAAATAGAAGAAGGCCTTCATTCAGGTATATATAAATGCATTTCATATGTATAAAATTGAAAAGATTGTCACTTCTGTAGTTTTACCCAATCATAAACTGTGTCACAAAAGGAAGAGTTAGCATGGAGAGACAGAAAGGAGATAAAAATAGAATTAGAGAAAAAAATCCAAATGCAAGAGGTCAAGTGCTCAGTGCTAAAAACTATTTATTCATTTGCATTTCATATTTAAATAAAAGGGAACTTCCTGTGGTGGAGTTAAGGCACTTGGCTGCAAAGCTAAAGGACATGGGTTCAATTCCCCAGGACCCACGTAAGCCAGATGTACAAGGGGGCGCATGCATCTGGAGTTCATTTGCAGTGATTGAAGGCCCTGGTACATCCATTTCCTCTCTCTGTACCTGCCTGTTTCTACCTCTCTATCTCTGTCTTCCAAATAAATAAATTAATTAATCCATGAAAAAAGGGAACTTCTATTTGCATAAGGGAAATTGTTTTGCTTTTTACTAAAAAGGAAATTATTGTCATGGATTTTGTTATTTTACAGATTTAATTACTTATCCAATTTTATACCAAAAATATGATATTTTATAATTAGAATAATCTCACAATATCTTACATCATGTCAGATGTAAAAGATAATTCCTTCAGCAGATCAGAGTTCAGGTGTAACCAGCATTGATAAAGTACCTAAAGGTGAGCTCTGCTCTTCATTTCCGAGTAAAAGCTTCAGCTTTTACTCTGAAGGGAGACTTGTCCCCTTCTCCATGTCTGTGGGTGGAAACGATGCCAGGGACTGCACTTGTCATCACTCTGAGCATTCGCCCTGGCAGGGGGGGCAAGGAACGCTCCAGCCAGTGATTGTTCCCCAGGTGGTGCGTAGGCTCTGCTGCTGCACCTGCGATGTGGCCTATGGCCTCTCTGATTCAGCCTGGAAAAGGCTTCTCAGTGTTGATCTAAGAATTCTAATCTGAACAGTAAGTGAGTACAGTGACAGTCGTACATTTTTAAAAATGAAACTGGAACAGGACTTCACAATTCCGTTTATTTATTCAGCCATTTAAGGTTGTGGTGTTGTTGTTGTTTTTTTTAAATCTGTAGGGCATGTGTAAAGTGACTAGTACATAAGAAAATGCAAAGAGTTGTTATGGTCATATATCATCAGAACTTCAAAATAGACTTCACAACCCAAAATATGCTGCAGATTTAGGGAAAAATGTGTTTATTGCTAAGTGGTTCCTTATAACCTGGAAGTGGGAAATCCGAGATTTTTTCTTCTTCAAATTATTAGGAAAAATGTTGGGGAATTGACTGGCTTAGTACAGCACTTGCTGATTAAGCATAAGGAGCTGAGTTCAGATTCCTAGCACCCATGTAATGCTGGGCACATGTGAGAGCTTGCCTTTAGACACAGCACTGAAGAGGAGACAAGGTGTCCCCTGGACAAGCTAGCTAATTATACTAAACAGATTGGCAAGCTTGAAGGTCAAAGAAGATGCTGTATCAGCAAATAAGGTGGAGAATAACAGAAGACACATGGCTTTGACCTGTAGCCTCCACACATGCATGCATGCACATCCACCTGCACATGCATACACACAGGACACACACATAGGTACGTTCACACCCACCTACACATAGACACACATGCATGCACATCCACCTGCAAATGAATACACACAGCACACATACACAGACACACACATATGTATGTATATATAATTTTAATGTTTTTTTTCTGAACTATTGTTACATTAGAAATCACTAATTTATTCACTAATAAACATTACACACTGATTGTTAAAAGAAGCAGGTTACATGGCGGGAGGACGCGGCGGCAGCGGCGGATCGGGTCGCCGCGGCCAGGCTCGCCCGGGATGTCCGAGCCCGCGTCTCGCGGCCGAGCTCCACGCGCCGCCCGCCGGCCGCGCCTCTGAGGACCGCTCGGCCCGCGGCTGCCAGGCTCCGCGCCTACCCTGCGGCGGCCGGCGCCGGGCCACGAGGATGCGCGGCGCGGGGCTCTGAAGCATGGAGGGGGCTCTGAACAAGTGGACCAACTATCTCACAGGTTGGCAGCCTCGCTGGTTTGTGTTAGATAATGGGATCCTGTCCTGTTATGACTCTCAGGGTGATGTGTGCAAAGGAAGCAAAGGAAGTATAAAGCTGGCTGTCTGTGAAATTACAGTCCATTCAGCAGACAACACAAGAATGGAATTAATCATCCCAGGAGAGCAACATTTCTACATGAAGGCAGTAAATGCAGCTGAAAGACAGAGGTGGCTGGTCGCTCTGGGGAGCTCCAAAGCATGTTGGACTGATACTAGGACTAAAAAAGAGAAAGAAATAAGTGAAGCCAGTGAGTCTTTGAAAACCAAAATGTCTGAACTTCGCCTCTATTGTGACCTCCTCTTGCAGCAGGTTCACACAATCCAAGAATTTGTTCATCACGATGAACATCATTCAACTCCCAGCGCTGAGAACATGAACGAAGCCTCTTCCCTGCCTAGTGCCACCTGTCACACATTCATCACGGCACTCGAGGAATGCGTGAAGATAGCAAATGCCAAGTTTAAACCCGAGATGCTCCAGCTGCCTCATCCGGATCCTTTGGTTTCTCCCGCGTCACCTTCTCCAGTTCAAATGATGAAACGTTCAGTCAGCCACCCTGGTTCGTGCAGCTCAGAGAGGAGCAGCCACTCTAAGGAGCCAGGGTCTCCCTCCACCGGCTCTCCCAGCCGCGCCGAAGGACCTTCCTGGACGCAGACTCTTGTCACGATGCTCCTCCTGAGGACCCAGATAGACCTCCTCACTGTTCAAGAAATACGCTTAATGGAGACCTGACATCGGCCACCATTCCTGAAGAAAACAGACTTGGGGCCAAAAAAAAAATCTGAATTGGAAGATCCTCTTCCATCCTCTTCTTGAGGAAACTGAAGGGTCCTACTTCCTCTAAGTATTGCTATGCAAAAGCTGCTGCAATTACACTTGTTATAGGGAGTAGTTTTTCCCTTTACTTCGAATTTCTCTGCACTTTATAGAATATTGTAAAACAAACAACCCACATACTTTGGAAGTGTATTTATCTTTATATAGTTTATTTGCAAGAGTATTTTCCTAATAACGTCACAGTATGAATGTGCATCCTTTTTTTTTAAACAAATGATGGTGTAACATTTTGATATCCATAAGGACAAATGTAGATATTTTTCTAAAAAATACTATGAGGGACTGATGGCTTGGTCAGTGTGTATTGTAGCTTATAAAGATGAAATCTCACCATGTTGCAGTTTGACGGAGTATGATATATGTAACTTGTGCCATGGACCAAAAGGTCACTTTATTCTAGCCTAAAATGAGGTACGATGAAAGCTGGATGGTGATTGTATTGTATTCCTTTAAGCAAAAAGGAGACATTAAATATTTTAAATATCTTCAGCCCAAATACCATGATATGTTGAGCATTTAAAAAACAGTCAGACTCTGCTGTCCTTCATATATGTGAAGTTGACACACTACTGATTTGTCAATACCAAATGTGGAGTTAAAATATTTAATTTTTATTTATTTATTTTCCTATTGCATCAAAAGATGATTGCATTTTAACTTTTATGACCTACCAAATTTAAGATATGTATACATTGTTACTTACACTGTTGTATAAGAGGCAAATGTTGTAGTGATCTTGATCACTTATATCAGAGAAATAAATGACTTTCAATGAAAAAAAAAAAAGAAGCAAGTTACATAATAATTTGTTCTACTAATCTCATTTCCTATTAATAAATAACAAAAACATTATGGAAACAAAATTAAATCATGCTGGCCACTGGAATTTAAGGCATTCTTAGTATAAGTACTAGTTAGAGGTGTCCATTCTGTCTCATAAATAAATAAATTTAAGAAGTTAAAACTATAAATTGCATAATATAATTTCTTGAGTGCTTTGAACATTTATTGGCAGAGTTTGAAGAGAAATAACAGCTTTAGAAGTAGTTTTTGCAGATACTTTTTGTTGTTGTTGTTTGAGGTAGGGTTTCACTCTAGCTCAGGCTGACCTGGAATTTACTATGTAATCTCAGGTTGGCCTTGAACTCCTACCTCTACTTTCCAAGTGCTGGGATTAAAGATGTGCACCACCAAACTCAGCCCATACTTTTTGTAGATACATTGCTTTTCTCCATGAGTGCTGCCTGTTAACAAATGCAAGACAAGGCACATATTTTTAAAGTTTATAGTTCCGTGTTAAAAAATAAATTGGTGAAATTAATTTTAGGCAAGCACTGTTCCACTGAGCTACATTCAAGTCCTGAAACTTAATTATAATATGATCATTTCAGCCTTTAATTATTAAGTGAAACATTCAACACTTGTCTTTCATTTTTGCACCAACTGCGAGTTACTTCTATATGCCAAATGTTTAAGCATCACCCAGATACCGAAACTAGAAAAGAAAACCAGGGCTGGGGAGATGGTTCTGAATAAAGCACGACTACCTCCATTCAGATTCCTAGAACCCACATGAAGGTGTATGCAGAAGTGCAAGCCTCTGTGATCCCTGCAGCCTACAGGACATGGGAGCAGAGAGACCAGAGAATCCCTAAAGCTCCCAGGCCAGCCAGCCGGGGGACACAGTACTAAATAACCAGAGAAACTGCTGAACACAAGGGGGCAGGCAGGGACCAACACTCAGAGCTGTCTTCTCACTGCACACATGCACATTCACCTGCTCTCACACATGCACACTCATGCTCATAGTCACAGAAAGCCACATAGACACCAGCGTTACAAATACAAATACAACAGTAGTTAGCAAATTGAGTTCAGCAACATGTCAAAAGGATAACTCATTATTTCAAAGAAAGGTGGCCTCAAGACAGCATAGTTAACCTAACATCTGAAATTCAGTGTAATGCATGGTCCTGAGAAACTAAGGAAAATGAAAAGCAATTGACAAAATTCAATACCCATTCTTTATTTAAAAAATCCAAGCAAACAAAGAATAGAAGAAAATTTAGACAATTATACATAAAGCACACACTTAACATTAGCAGTGAAGTACTGCACTCCTAAAATAGAGTTCAATGTCATATTCAGTGTTTTACTTACTTTTCTTATTAATACATTAAAAAATCTCTATTGAAAAGAGCAAAGTAAAATTTCCTTTACTGATAAATTATATGACCATCTATGTATAGGAAATCTTAATAAAATCTATCCCAAATTCCACTAGAATGAGCTACACACAGTACAGGATATATAATCAACATAGAAAGTATTTCTATATGTGCTAGTAATAAACATATGAAAATTAATTTTTTATTATTTTAAATTTTTTTGTTTATTTTTACTTGAGAGCGACAGAGAGAGAGAGAAAAAGAGAGAGAGAGGCACATAGAGAGAGAGAAGGCACACCAGAGCCTCCAGCCACTGCAAACTGAACTCCAGACGCGTGTGCCCCCTTGTGCATCTGGCTAACATGGGTCCTGGAGAATTGAGCCTCAAACCGGGGTCCTCAGGCTTCACAGGCAAGCGCTTAACTGCTAAGTCATCTCTCCAGCCCGAAAATTTATATTTTAAAAGCAATTGTATTTGTAGTAGCAACAAAACTTAGAACATTTTCAATATAACTGATTTTTTAAAAGTAAAGACCTCTACACTGCATATCTAATATATAGATGAAAAACGTTTTAAACTCACATACAGATGGACTTTGTTCATGGGTTAGAAAACTCAGTATTCTCTAGATTTAAGGCAATCATTTCAGAATTAAGGTAGTATTTTTGTAAGACTTGACAGGTTTCTTCTAAAATGTATATGTTGGGCTGGAGAGATGGCTTAGAGGTTAAGTGCTTGCCTGTGAAGCCTAAGGACCCCGGTTCGTGGTTCGATTCCCCAGGATCCATGTTAGCCAGATGCACAAGGGTGCGCATGCATCTGGAGTTCGTTTGCAGTGGCTGGAGGCCCTGGCGTGCCCATTCTCTCTCTCTCTATCTCCCTCTTTCTCTTTGTCTGTGTGTCGCTTTCAAATAAATAAATAAAAATAAACAAAAAATAAATAAAATGCATATGTAAATTAGAGGGTATTAAAATGACAAAATAACTCTGAAAAGAGAAAAAATAAACGATCTTAACTTTTTAAAGAGTTAATATAAGGCTGTGGTATCAAGAAGACATGGTATTAATATAAGGTGAACAGTGAAGTCATTAGAGGTGACTCTGCATGCATATGAACAGTTGGGTTTGAACAAAACAATGCAGTGAAGAACTCCCTACAAGTTGATTACAGAACTATTGGATATTGAGGAGAAAAAGAAAAAGGATGAGCTTCTCTCATGATTCCTGCTGAGTCCTTCATATAAACTCCCAAACTAGAAAACTAGAAGGAAACAGAAGAGTCTTTGTTCCTTGAGTTTGACACAGATTTCTTAGGTGTATAACCAAAAGCATCACCTGTAAAAGAATGTGTAAATTGGTAACTTCAGAAAAGTGTAAAACTTCTGATCTTCAAAAACTATATAAGAAGTCAAGGCCAGCTGCAGACCAAATTAAAATGTGGGGAAAGTATTTTTCTAATAAAATCTTTGGTCCAGAACATACAAAGGAGATTTAAAGCTCACCAGAAGGAAGGAAAAAAAAAAACCTCAATTAAAACCTGGACTAAATATTCTACAAGACACATTCCTAAGGAGAAATGCTACTCTTCATTCACTGTGGAAGAACTGCAGCTGGAAACCTCAGTAAGATTCCATTAAACACCCAGTAGAATATTGATTTCCTAACTATAGGAGAGACAAGTACCACTGTTTCTCCTTTTAAAGTCAAACAAATAAAAAGCATTTCCAGACAAACAGACTTACCCTAAGATTTCTCCTCCAGTAAAGGCTGAAGTGACAATAAAGCCCAAGACTACACGCTCCAAAGTTTATACTCATTCTAAGACATGCTAAGTAGGCTTTAAGTATCTCTTTTAAAGTTCCATGCTTCTTATAAAATTGTAAGAAACGCTAAACAGGGGATTCTTTAAAGGGTTGTTCAGAGGTAGTGCACAACCTTTTGATAGAGAAGAGCTATGTGAATCTATTTGTTTAACTTGGGTGATGTATTTTTAAGGCAAAAATGTTAATTCCATTGCTTTCAACTGAGTTACACTATAAAGCCATCATTGAGTAAGGTTTTGAAATAAAACTATACTAAACTGCTATTTATTGTCATTCAATGTTATCGTTTCTCTGTTGAAACATACAAAAGGAAAATTCTGCAATTTTATCAGAAGAGGGAAATATTCTAGAACAGACAGCTCAATCCAGGCACAGTGGTGTACACCTTTAGTCTTAGCACTGAGGAGGCTGAGCTAAATGGAATGCCTTGAATTTGAGTTCAACCTGTGCTATGGAGTGAGTGGCAGGTCAGCTTGGGCTCAGAGTTAGATTATGACTCAAAACAAAACCAAAAACAAAAGAAGAACCAAAAGAACATTAATATTTATTGGTTGATCAGTCTACTCAGAAACCAAATGTTAATTTATGTGGAGGGCAGTATGAACCAAATTTTATGCTAGATGATCATGTAACACAATGAAGAGTTTGAGAGGTTTTGCATGATGGATTACATTTAAGACCTTTTTAATGTTAAGGACATTGCTTTGGATCTGAGGTATCTTCCACTGTCTCAGACCTTGGGGAGGTGGTGGAACTTTCAGAGGTACGACCTGGTGGAGGAAGGCTAGGCAGTGGAGGATTGTCTTTGAAGGGGATAGTGAGACTCTGGCCCCCTCTGCCTCCTTTTACTAGCCACCAGCAAACAAGAAGCTTTGCTAACCATCGTAACCATGATGACCTTTCTCCCTCACCACAGGCCCCAGGACTGCAGCCCCAACCAACTGTGGGTTGAGTCCCCTGAAACCATGAGCAAAAATAAAATTCAATGAGGATAGATCTTAAGGTAGAGTGTTTGCCTAGCAATTCCAACTAGTGAAAAAATTCTTCCCTTTACATTGATTTTCTCAGGTACTTTGTCAAAGTGTCAGAAATCTAATAGTCATTAATTAAAGGCAACCACTGGAATAAAATGTTGCAGACCACATTTAACATAAAAAACACAATTCCTCATAACAATAAAAATCATAATAATACATCATATATAAATAGAATGCTTTTCACTTAAAATTGTAAATACTCTTTTTTAGACACATGACGCTCTTCTGATTTTTTTTTTACCTGAGGAACGGCTTACAGGAGCCTTGCACAGCACATCCCAGGTCCTGGTGTAATCAAAGGTGTGAAAGATGCGGCGTCAGGAGCTGTGGGTAAGCTAATATGAGCCAGGTTGACCCAGGATGAAAGAGAGCAGACGCTTGGTGACTTGGAGAAAAGAACCGCAGCTCTGTTATCAAGGGCAGACTTGTTTTCCAAGCATGCACACATGCTATGTCTGTCATGCAGTGTCAAGTACAAATCTAGGTTAAGTAAACATTTAAACTGCTGCATTTTGGACCTTTTTTATTTCTATGAAGGCATCTTTTGTGTATTTGGAAATTCCAATTTTACCCACCAGAGAGAACAAGCATATCTTAGCCTTTTACCTCTTTCTGTAGAACATAAATTGTAAAGAACCTGCTCACCTTCAGGGTCCTTATCCACAACCACCAAAATCTTCTTGGACTAGAGTAAAAGTGCTAACTTTCCTTAGGACCTCAGTCTGCTACTGCTTGGCCCAAGAGAAGGAAATATTTGATCTCCTTTAATTCTCCTAGTTAGATGTAAACAACTAAAGCTGGTAAGCATTTTGAGTCCCATAAACAGCATTTAGCCTATCTTGTAAACTAATGTGTGTGGAGAGGTAGTGTGGTGGCTTTAGCAATGCATTCATGAGCCCCACAGTAGGCATGATGGAGCTCAGAAGCTGATGTCATGAGATATGTATCCCTAATAACCCTCACGCAGACAGCTATAGTTTATTGACTAATGATAGGGTTGTTTTAGAAATTGAGATTAAAAGTATTTACCACTCCTCTATACTTTGGACTAGAATATTTCCCATATTTAGCTCTTGGCTGACTCAGGGCTTTTGTTTAAATTTCATGAATGGGCACTATCAAGGATGATTTTATACTGGATCAGCCAACCTATAGTAATGACTTTCAATTATTATTCAACAAGTCATGTCTACCTCAGAGTGCATGAAGGAGGTAACTTCACCTGGGAGGTGCTTGTCCAGAGTGTCAGACAGACTCACAGGTCCTTTGTGCCTATTTGTCCTGGCACCTCAGACGGAAGTTCTGAGTTCCAGTCTAGGGCACAGTTTTTGTTTCCATAACTGCACTGGATTGTAAACCTCTAACTTGGACCCACCCTCCCTTAAACTGTCTAGTAATCAGTATCATTAGTGAAGAAGAAGCAAACTGCTTGTTACCATATCTTTCCACTATAGTGAGTGGTGGGCTTTAAGTAATCAAAGTGTACACACAGTTGACTTGTGTGGGGGCTATGCTTTGACTCCTGTTATGTCTTCTGTTCAGCTCACGTTTTGTCAAAAGGAAAACAAGACAACATATCACTTTTCATTGAAGACAAAAGTATAGATCGTGACTGAATTGCTCATTGTTCTGGGAGTTTTCATGTAATGGCCATGCAGTGCAGAAAGTGAGAAAAGCCTCCATTGTGGTGAGGAGAATACTTCACTCTCTGTTGTCTGTGTTCTCACCAATTTAGCTACAGGAGAATGTGAGCAAAACTACCACTGGTTACATTTGAAGAAAAGCGGAAATTCGTTAAGTTTTTAATTTTGCTTGAATTTTTATAACATGTTTAACCAAATTTACCTTTGCATTACTTAATTAACATTGCTAAAACAATAATGTTTCATTATTCTTTCAGTAAAATGTTCAGCTATTATTTTAAATGCCCTTTTTTTTTGCTAACAGTCCCAAGACATTCTAGTTGTGAGGAAGTTAAACCGTTTTTGGAAAATATTGTATTTATTTATTATAGAAAGAGTGGGGGGAGAGAGAATGGGCACACCTGGGCCTCTAGCCACTGCAAACAAACTCCAGACACATGTACCACTTTGTGCATCTGGATTATGTGGGTAGTGGGGAACGGAGTCTGGGTCCTTAGACTTTGCAGGCAAGTGCCTCATCTCTCCAGCACAGAAGTTAAATCTTTTTTTTTTTTTATTTTTTGTTTATTTTTATTTATTTAAGAGCAACAGCGAGAGAGAGAGAAAAAGAGAGAGATGAGAGAAAGGGCACACCAGGGCTTCCAGCCACTGCAAAGGAACTCCAAACGCATGTGCCCCCTTGTGCATCTGGCTAACGTGGGTCCTGGGGAATTGAGCCTCAAACCAGGGTTCTTAGGCTTCACAGGCAAGTGTTTAACCACTAAGCCATCTCTCCAGCCCAGAAGTTAAATCTTAATGCTCATGCAATTGCATGAAAACCCACAAACATTTCTTGTCAGTAATTATGTAAGAATCAAATCTGTTGACTTATAAAATATTTTCTGTAGAAATCTAAATCTATGCATACTTTTCAAGGTATTTCAATCAAAGGGAAAGGGAAATCCATACACTTCGGAAACTGAATTTTGTCTGTCACTGAGGTAGTGTAGGTTGTCACGGCAGTGGGCAGTGAATAGCAGGTTCCTTGAGTAACATTGCTGACAGGAGAGGAACCACTCCATACACCTACCTGAGAGTCAGTGCAGGCTAGTTGGAGGTTCTGCTTGGTTGCTGTCAAAGCAACAAGGAAGAAGTGAAATGGAAACATTTAAAGTAATGGTAATGAAATTTGAATACTGTTTTCCATGAAAAAAAGTCTAAAATAATTTTCTTTTTTTCATTATGAGATAAGCAGAACATAGATTGATAGCAAATATGGTTGTTTCTTTATCCCATATGATCATCAGCGGTCTTGTAGAACACTTGGCCTCTTGCATGCACTCTGTCATGCATCTTCTCCTCTTTACTCTTTTCATTAGTAAAGTTTGTATGTAATGTGCACTACCAGATGTCAATGTTTACATCAAACCTTAATAGCATTAAATCTAAATACATGTGATAAGGGGTTATGTTATTAAGCCAAAAGAAATATTTTTAAGAGTACAGTCTTTTTTTTTATTAATCTAGCTCTGTACAAAGTCACATTTCTGTTTAATTCCAGCTCTCTGGTGGACATCAAGTAGTTTACGGACTGCTGAGTTTGCATTATATACATATTATGCATCAAATCCTATGTCACATTAAGTATTAAGGCCTTTTAAAAAGGTGTAGTTTCATGAACATCAGTAACTCAACAGCTGTAGATTTTTAAAGGTTGACAAGTATTAAATGAAGTAATACACTAGTTGAATTCCTATCCATTTGGATGACTCTTAGTTTCAGTTATGCTACTTGTGTGATTTTTGTTCTATCTATCTATCTATATCAAGTGCATTTTACAGCCTCTTCTCATGCTATATATAAAGTGAATCAAACTAGCAACAATATAGTAATAGAGAATTCAATTCCTTTACCTGAGATGGCTTTTATAAGAATGTCTTCTTTATTTTATTTTGTTTCTAATTGTGTACAACAGATAAGAGTTAGGATTAGAAAGCTTAGAAGTATTTTGAATAGACAGTAAACTCCTCAGAGCTGTCTTGACTCACCTGTAAATAAGGAAGAGTCTGCAGTAATAACTAGTCAGTGAATTTACTGTAAGTAGAAAGATAACCTATTTCTTTCTCTCCCTTCCCTTCCTTCTCTCTATATCTTTCCCCCTCCCCCAGTCTGAGATAGCCAGGCCAGCTTTTATGTACATTTATTTATGTAAAACTCCATAGCTACCACCAAGCCAAGATTTCAGGTAAACTATCAAGAAAATGAAGTAAAAATAGAAAATACCAGAACACAAGAGTGTTTTTTGTTTGTTTTGGTGTGTTTTCCATATGTCCATAGCACATTGTGTGGCATTATTCCTTCAGTCTAAAATTGAAGTATTTCTCAATTGTCAGTTTGTCCCTAGGAAGTGCTTTTCCTATATGGACCTGTTCATTTCACTTAGCAAACTAAACTGCCTGTATTTTCTTAGAATTTTTTTTCTTTTAATCTTACAATTGGTAAAAAGCCTATTCGTCATATCCACTTGAAGTTCTGGGTCATCTAAGCCCTCTGCATCTGAGTCCTGCAAAGCTTTCTTTCATAGCATCAACTGACCTTTTATTAGCACCTTCTTAAGTTGAAGTTCCTGAGGATAATTTTTAAAGCTGCTATTTACCTATGTTATTGTTATGTACATTGCTATCATTTCACCCTGCCATCATGGAGTTTCCCCTGAGTCTGTAAGCCAAAACAAACCCTTTACTCCCTCAAGCTGCTCTTGATTGGGTGTTTTTTGTTTTGTTTTTTTTGCCATCAGTATGACATAGTGGGACATTTTGAAGTCACAATGTGGCTTGTAATGCAACAGTGGACATTGTGATGTGACAGATAGGAATTTTGATGTCACAATGGGACATTGTCATGAGACAGTGAGGTATACTGATGTCCCAGTGGAACATTGTTGTATCACACTAAGGAATTGTGATGTCACAGTAGTGTATTGTGATGAGAGAGTGAGGCATTGTGGTGCCACAATTGGACATTGTGATGTAACAGTAGGGTATACTGCTGCCACAGTGGAGCATTGATTTATCATAGTGGGGCATTGTGATGTCACAGTTGGGTATTGTGATGTCACAGTGGGACAATATGATGTGACAGATAGGTAATGACATGTCAGAGTAGGGCATTGTGATGTGACAGTGGGATAATGTGATATCACAGTGGAGCATTATGATGTGACAGATGGATATTGATATGTCACAGTGGGGCATAATGGCACAACAATGGACCATTGTGATATCACATTGGGGCATTGTGATGTCATAGTAGGGTATTATGACATCACAATGGAGCATTATGGTCAAGAAGTTGTGTATTATTACATAATAATATGGAGCATTGTGAGCCATCGTTGAGCATTGTTATGAGACAATGATTCACTGTGGTGGGCATTATGCTGTGGCAGTGGGGTGTTGTGATGTCACAGTGGAAATTTGTGATATCACAGTGGGGCATTGTGATGTCATATTAGAACAATGTGATATCACAGTGGGGCATTGTGAAATCACAATAGGACTTTTTATGTCACATTAGGGCCTTGTGATGTCAGTGAGGAATCATGATATAGCTGAGGGGCAATAATGTTATAGTGGGGGCTGACCAATGTCATAGTGGGGAATTATGATGAAAGAGTGGGCATTGTGATATCACAGTGGACCATTGTAGTATCAGTATCGTTGACATGTCACAGTGGGGCCTTATTATGAGTGCATGGGGCATTGTGATGTGACAGTGGACTCTTGAGATTGACAGGGAGGCACTGTGATCTCACAGTGGAATATTATGTTAAGTAAGTTGAGAGTTCTGATACCATATTAGAGCACTGGGATATCATATATGGGCATTATAATGAGATTGAGTCATTGTGTTGTCACAGTTGTGCAATGTGATGTGGCAATAAGATATTGTAATTTCACACTGTAATATTGTCATATTACAGTGAGGCATTGTGATGTCATATTGTCGCATTGTGATGCCACATTGGAGCAATGTGGTGTCATAGTGAGTCACTGTGAAATCACAGTGGTGCTTTCTGATGTCACAACATGTCATTGTGATATCACAGTGGGGAACTAAGATGACACAGGGGTTTTGTGATGTCACAGTGGACCATGATGTTATGGTGGGGCATTGTGAAATCAAAGTCAGGCTGTGTGATGTTACAGTGGGGTATGGTGATATCACAGTGGGGCACTGTGGTATCACAGTTGAGCATTATGATATGACAGTGGGGTATTATGATGACACAGAGGACCATTATGATATCAGAGTGGGGCATGGTGATTAACAAATTAGGCAATATGTCATAATGAAATATTGTGACCTGTCTGGGCACAGTCACAAGACAATGAGTCATTGTGATGTCACAGTTGGACAATGTGATGTGGCTGTGGCATAGTGTGATATCACATGGAACATTGTGATATTAGAGGCTTTGTGCTGTCACAGTGGGGCATTGTGATATCCCAGTGGGGTATTGTGAAACCACAGGGGGAACGTTTGATAACACAGTGGGGTTTTGTGATGAAACAAGTGGACATTTTGATGTCACAATGAGGTACCAAAATGTCACACTGTGATATTTTGGGCATATTGTTCACTGTGGGACATTGTGAAGTCACAGTAATGTATTGTGAATTCACATCAGGGCATTTGATGAACAGGTTGAGTACTATGATTTCATATTTTGTGCACTGTGGTGTCACAGGCCAGCATTTTGGTGAGACAATGAGTCCTTGTGATGCCACTGTTGAGCACTGTGATGTGACAGTGGGGTATTGTGATATCACAGCAGAACACTATGTTATCATAGTGGGTCATTGTGATTTTACAGTGGGGTATTGTGATGTCACAAATGGTCATTTGGTTTGACAGTTAGGAACTGAAATGTCATAATGGGAATTGTGATTTCAGAATCAGACATTGTGAAGTGACTGGGGCATACTTATGCCATGGAGGGGCATGACATTATAATTATGGGACATTGTGAAATGTAAGGGTGGCATTGTTATGTCACAGTTTGACATTGTAATGAGAAAGTGGGGAATTGTGATGTCACTGTGGGGCTCTGTGATGGAACAGATGAATATCTTGATATTACATGGGGTTTTGTGATGTCACAGTGGCATATTAGGATTCTGCAGTGTGGCATGGTGATGTCACAGTAGAGGATTGTGATGACACAGTGGGGTATTATGATTTTATGGTGAGACCTTTCGATGTCACAGTAGAGTCTTATTATGAGAGTATGTGGCATTATGATATCACAGTGGACACTATGACTTGTTAGTGGGGCATTGTGGTATCACAGTGAGGCATTATAATGAGAAAGTTGAGAATTATGATATAATACTAAAATATTTTGATGTCATAGTTTGGCATTGTAATGACATTGTGGGTCATTGTAATGTCCTAGTTGGCATTGTGATGTGATGTCAAAGTAGAACACTGTGATATCACAGTGGGACATTGTTATGTCATATTGTTGCAGCAGACAGCTTCAGGTTTGCTGAGATTAGCTTCTAGACCAGCCACTGTTATGGAGGAAGGGATTTATTGAAGCTTAGAGGTCCAGGGGAAGTTCCATAATGGCAGAAGAAGCTGGCCTGCTTTCACAGGACCAAACACAGAAAGAGAAGATCCACACCAAAAGTCACACATCATACTTCAGGCATTTCCTCTAACTCGTTCTCACTGGAGGTCATTTCTGATGCATTAATACTTTTAGGTGGATTTATATCATCTTGCTTTTTAGTGTTTCTTGTGTTATAATGTATATATTTTTGCATCTTGGATTAAGTTAATGCTTGGATTTTCTAGCTAGCTGGGTATTCTTAGCTGTATCAATTGTTTTGATGTTATATATTTTCAGGGTAGGAGCTTCAGGTGTTAGATGTGGCTCTTAAGCCTCTCATAGTATCTACAAAGGTGTTCCTAGGGGTTGAGTTTGCCTGCTATGGGAGTATTCAAGTAGGCTGAGTGGAATAAAATACAGGTAGATTCTAAAAGTTAACTAAACACTGTACACATTCAATCAGAAACAGCCCCAAGTATGTATGCAAGAGTAGTTATTATAACAACCAGATCCTCTATCAACATAGAGGTTAAGATTTCTGGTCTGTTGAGGGATCCAAGTCAGCTGTGACCAACTGATACCCTTCCCTGGTGCAATCCCAGTTACCTTGGATGAGTTTGGTCTCAGTCAAGTTGCTGCCTGGGTCGTCGGGCTGCTGTTGTGATTTCTGGAGCTGGGCACTGGCTTTTCCTGTGGGGCAAGCCAAGCCTGGCAACTGTGGCCCTGCAGATCAGCTCCCCCACTGGGTCTGTCAGCAGCTGAAGCTTCTGCCGCTCCTGGGTCTGCTGCTGCTGCTTGGGCCACTGTTACCGGTGCTGGAGCCACTGATAATGCTGCCGAACTCTGCTCCTGCTTGGGTCAGGTTGGCGTGGCCGGGTCCCGGGACCGCTGCTCTGTTTGCCGTCGCTGGGCTCAGGCGGTGGGGGAGGGGAGGGAGCCACAGGTGTTCAGGTTCTCTCGCTGCTCCAAGCGTTCTTCTACCTCGCGGTCTGCTCCTCCGTTGCTCACTGCTGCTCTCCCTTCACGTTTCCGAGTTGCGGAGAGCGCGGTGTGAGGGGAAGCGCCTGCACCTGGCTTTTCCTGCGGCTGGAGCTGAGCCTGGCGGCTTTCTTTGTGCTGCCGCCGCTACCGAGTTTGGCGGAGCTGCCGCAGCCACTTTTCCCGCCTGTGCGGGCTCTGGATGCTCTAGATCCCTCCTACTTCTCCGCTGCTGCTTCAATTTCCTATACGCCTCACTTTTTAGTAAAAGTGTATATTTTGCTGAGTTTTTTTTGATCTTTTTTCCCCCCCAGGCTGCTTTGGCGTGGTACCTATGCCGCCATCTTAACCGGAAGTCCACACATCATACTTCAAAAACTCCAGCTATTTACTTTACATATCTTTAAATTGGAATATGAAGCTCATCACCACACCCTAGGTCTGGACTCTAAAAACCACTGAATGACACCAATACAGCCAGGTGGCTGTAGATGGAAACTACAAACTAATAAAATACTGAATATATTAGGGATCATCTATTCAAGCTACCACATTCTGCCTATGAACTCCAATAGATGCATAACCACCACACATTGTAAGTTGTACTTAGTCCAGTTTCAAAGGTCTCCAAGGTCTTTAACAACTTAAGGTGATGAGTTCTGTAAAATCAAACAAGTTAAAAAATTTCAACATATAAAGGCAGAGTAAACATTTTCAACTGGTATAAGGCATACCAAGGAGAGAATTTAACAATGCAAATTCAACAGTGATCAAGAAATCATCAAATTTCTGCAGTTTAAGTTCAATATAACCAGGGACTAACAATCTCCAAGTTTTCAAATTTCACCCCTTCAGCTGGGCAGAGAAGTCAGGGAATACTTCTGTCACAGGCCAGCAGTGTGCTCCTTGGTAGCCCTTGCAATCCTGGAATATCCAAAACATCTTCAGGTCTCCATGAAAAGCATGCTCCATCTTCTAAAGGGTCTTTCAGCATCTCAGAGCACCATTCTCTGCCTCATATCACATCTCACCAGTGGCTCCTGGAACCATGTATCATTCCTGACCACTTCATACATTTTTTTTTCGTGCTTCCCAAACTAATACCAGGTGTGTAACACATAGCCATATTCTTAGTTCAGGGATAAAATAAATCATAACCTTGAAAAGCAGGTTTCTTCTCCAGTCAACTCTTTCCAAAAGAGTTTACATTTCTAATAGTCTTTCTTCAGGCATCTTTGCCATCATTTAAATGTAAAGTAGTTGGGTCATCTTTCTTAAGATTGTTAATATGTTGACAATAGCAGCTTTAGTAGCCCAAAACCAATCTCAGTGCCTCGAATTTTAACTTGCTTGAGGTTTTATAACTTAAAATCATAAGTCTCTCAGTCTAATATCTTTAGCCAAGCACATCAGCCCATTACAAATTTAACCTTGATCAAAATCTCTGGGCCTGGCCAGCAGAACACATCCAGCACTTATGTGAATAGCTCAGTTCCAACAAAGTCCTCTACAGCCTTTCTTTCCCCTTATGAAGCTCATAAACCAAGCCTAGAAGTTCGATACTGTATGAATTTAACATTATCAAACTCTCATCAGAATAGCCCATAAAACTTGGCTTATCACTCCAAAGGTGTCTTCAGTTGCAATGGCCAAGTCCATTCCCATTCCTCCAAATCAAAGCTTCCAAAAGACCAAAACCCACATGGTCAGGTTCATCTCACCCCATTCCTGGTACCAGCTATTGTAGCAGACAGCTCCTTGTTCACTGAGATGAACTTCCAGACCCAGCACAGTTATTGATGGGAGTTATTGATGCTTACAAAGCCGGGGGAAGTTCCATAATGGCAGAAGAAGCAGACCTGTTTTCACAGGACCAAACACATAGAGAGAAGCCCCAAGCCAAAAGCCCCACAGCACACTTCATAAACTCCAGATAGTCACTTTGCATATCTTTAGAATGAAATCTCAAACCCACCACACCTTAGGACTGGACCCAAAAATCCACCGAGTGACACCACCTCCAGCTACATGGCTGCAGATGCAAACTAAAAACTAAATAAACCTTAAATACATTGGGGGCCATATATTCAAACTACCGCAGTGGAGCACTGTGATATCACAGCAGGACATCGTGAAATCACACTGATGCTTTGTGATGTTACAATGTGGTATTGCAATATTACAGTTTGGAATTGTGATATAACACTTGGGGATTGTGATGTTATGCTGTAAAATTGTGATGTGATGCCACTGTGGATCATTGTAATATGACAGTGGGGTGGTATTGTGACGTTACAGTGGAACATTGTTATATCAAATGGGGTAATGTGCTGCCACAGTTGGACACTGTGATGTCACAATGGAGCTTTGAGGAATCACAGGCATTGTGGTGTCACAACAGGTTATTGTGATGTCACAGTTGAGGATTAGAATGAGACAGTGATTCACTCTGATATCATAGTGGGCATTGTGACAAACAAATTAGGTATTATTATATCACATTGGAGCATTGTGATGTCATAGTTGGACATTGTTATGAGACAGTGAGTCATTGTGATGTCACAATTGGACATTATGATGTGGCAGTGGGGTACTGAGATGTCACATAGAGCATTTGGTTATCACAGTGTGGCATTGTGATGTCACAGTGGGGGTCTGTGATGTGACAGTTGGACATTATGAGGAGTGGGGCATTGTGATGTTACAGTGGACCATTTTGATATCACAGTGGGTAATTGTGATTTAGTGGGGCTTTGTAATGTCACATTAGTGTATTGTGACATCACAGTGGGCTTTTTGATTCAGGGTTCAGCCCTGGCTTGAAGGAGGGTCCCCAAAGAGAGGTGTGAAAGGGAGTGGCGAAATAACGACTCAAAGTCAAGTTCTGGTGCAAGCTGACAGGCTAATGCTGAAGACAGCTGAGTTTTTCTATCTTTTTCTCTTTGCCTCCTTTTCTGTTTCTATTTTTTTTATTTTTCTCTTTCTATTTTTCTATTTTTTTTTGTCTTTTTTTTTGTTTTCTGGTTTTCCTGTTTCTATGCTTCAATGCTTTTATAGTTCTCTGCTTCTCTGCTGCCACAGCTCTTAGCCTCAGTCTTTTATTTTCTGATCACATCATGCAAGAACAAACTTCAAGAAAGGTACAATTTCACAGAATTCATAGAAACATTTTGTTATTCCTTATCATCAAACAATCCCATAATTATTCACCTCAAGTAAAGTCATCAGGCCCCTGTAATGATTAACTGTTTTCACATTTTTCCCATGTATGTGCGGTCAAGCAGTTGTGATTTCCTGAACTTCTACTTTCAATTACTCTATTAAAAGTGAGAGGTAAAACAAACACAAATGGGGCTTTCCATATTAATCACTGATCCAGCAGATCCATTTATCCTTTAATTATTTATTTTGAATCTTCCTTTTCACGTCCCTCCAATACTTAGACTTTGGTCCCCCTGATTGAACTATTTCTGACTTAGGTTGTTTTTCTGTAAGGATTCCTGGTAAAGAGTCAATTGCAATTGCCACCATTTAGAAAAACTAGTCATAGAACAATTTTTACATTGTTCCAGGAGGTTCATTGTTTCCTAAGTGTATTAAGTGTACTGTACTCCATGCCTGACTTTCTTTAAGGCCTTTAAGGAAAACAATTATCTCTGACCCATATTCTTGTTTTTCCAATTCTGTTCCAGAGCCTCTTTTCATTGACCAACACTTCACCAACACCAATTTTTACTGGAAAAGTAAACTTAGAGATTGGGACACCTAGTGAAAGACAGAGAAAGGCAAACATTATACAGAAAACCACATATTTCTGTAGCATAGTATTGCAGTCCGGTTCGCATTGCTGGTAGAAATCACCCAACCAAGAGCAGCTTCTGGGAAAAAGAGATTTATTTTGTCTTACAGGCTCGAGGGGAAGCTTCACAATGGCAGGGGAAAATGCTGGCATGAGCAGAGGGTGGACATCACCCCCTGGCCAACATAAGGTGGACCATAGCAACAGGAGGGTGTGCCAAACACTGGCATGGGGAAACTGGCTATAAAGCCCTTAAGCCCACCCCCAACAATACACTCCCTCCAGGAGGCATTAATTCCCAAATATCCATCAGCTGGGAACATAGCATTCAGAACACCTAAGTTTATGGGGGACACCTGAATCAAACCACCACACGTAGTGAGCCAAAGATTTTTCTATAGAGGGGCCACATTGGACTTCAAGGAAGAGACAGCTGGGCTGGGACTGTCAAGCAGCCCTTCAGTGCTTGATTCCTCATGATCCTGAAATGGCATGCTTGCCATCTCTGGCAGGAGTAGGATTCTGTCATAGCGGGATGTTGTGACATCACAGTAAGGTATTGTCGTGTCACAGTAGCACAATGTGATATCACTGTGGGGCATTGTTATATAATAGCTGGGCTTTGTGATGTCAGTGGTGCATTGTGGAATCAAAGTCGGGCATTGTGAAATCACAGGGGGAGGGTTGCATTATGGTATCAGAGTGGGGCACAATGATGAATAAGCTGAGAATTACAATATCATATTGGAGCATTGTGATACTATAGCTGGGCATTGTAATGAGATTGTGAGTCAATGTGATGTCCCAGTTGGGCATTGTGATGAGACAGTGAGATATTGTAATGTCACAGTGGAACATTGACATACCATAGTGTGACATTGTGATGCCATATTGTAGCATTGTGATGTCACAGTAGGGCTTTGTGATGCCACAGTGGATCTTTGCGATGCCATAGTAGGGCCCTGTGATGTTACAGTGGGCAACAATTATGATACAGTGGGGCTTTGTGATATCACAGTGCGGCATTTTGATGTCACCATGGACTTTGATGTCAGAGCGAGGCTTTGTAAAATCACACCTGGGGTTTGTAATGTCTGTGGGATATTGTGATATCACAGTGGGGCACTGTGATGAGACAGTGGGACATTGTGATGTCACAATTGGGCGTTGTGATGAGACTGATGTGCAATGTGATGTCACAGAATAGTATTGGGATGTAACAGTATTGAACTGTGGTGTATCAGTTGGGAATTTTGTTGTTATAGAGAAAGTTGTGATAAAACAGAGCATTGTAATATCAGAGTGGGACCTTGTAAACTCCCAGAGGACCTTTGTGATGTCAGATTAAGTTATTATGATGTCACAATGGAGCATTGTCATATCACAGTGGGTCATTGTGATGCCAGAATGTAGCACTGTGATGTCACAATGGGGCTTTTTTATCATTGTGTGGCAGTGGGGCACTGTAAAGTCAGAGTGGGGCTTTGTGATGTCAAAATAGAATACTGTGACATCACAGCTCAGCATTGTTATGGGACATTGGATATTGTGACATTAAAGTGTAGAATTGTTATAGTACAGTGGGAAACTGTGATGTCACATTGGGGTATTGTTATGTCACAATGGGGTGTTTGATGAGAAAGCTGGTTTTATGTTATATGGGAGCATTTTGATGTCATACCTGCTCGTTATCATGAGACAGTGAGTCACTGTGATGTAACAGTGGCATATTGTGAATTCACACTGGAGCTTTGGGATGTCCCAATAGGGCACTGTGATGTCCCACTGGGACATTATGTTGTTACAGTCCAGCTCAGTGATGTCACAGCGGAGCATTATGATGAGAGAGTGAAGCAATGTGATGTCACAGTAGACCATTCTGATATCACAAGAGTTTACTGTGAGTCACAGAGGGGCTTTGTGATGAACAGCAGACATTGTGATATCACAGTAGGGCATTGTGAAATCCTAGTGGGGTTTTGTGATGTCATATTAGGGTAATGTGATCTCATAATAGAGCACTCTTATATAAAAGTTGTGCACTATGATGTCACAGTGGGGGTACTGTGATATTAAAATTTGACTTTGTGATGTCAAACTGCCACATTGTGAAATCAGAATTGGGCTTTGTGATGTCATATAAGGGAATTGTGATATTGCAGTGGAGTATTGTTATAGTGCATTAGGGCATTTTGATGTCACAGTGGTGCACAGTGTTATCACAATGGGCTTTTTGGTGTCACAGTGTTACATTGTGAAAACATAGAAGGGTTTTTCACAATATGGTATTGTGATGTCACAGTTGAGTATTGTGATGGATGTGGCAGTGGAGTATTGTATGTCACAGTGGAGTGCTGCGATGTCACAATGCAGCAATTTGATGTCAAAGTTGAACATTGCTATGTTACTGTGGTGAATTTTGGTGAACAAGTTAGTTTGGTTATGTCATATCGGTGCATTGTATTGTATTAGCTGGGTTTTATCATGAGACAGTGAGTCATTGTTATGTCACAATGGGACATTTGAAATCACAGTGGGGCTTTTTGATGTCACAATTGGGCATTGTGATGTCATAATGTCATACTGGAACATTATAATGTTACAGTTCAGCTTGGTGATGTCACAGTGGTACATTATGATGTGAGAGTGAGGCATTGTGATAGCAAATAGACCACTGTGATATACTTGTGGTTAATGATGATGTCACTGAGTGGCTTTGTGATCAATAGTGGAGCATTGTGATACACAGTGTGGCATTGTGAAATCATAATGAGGCATTGTGGTGTCATATTAGGATATTGTGACGTCACAATAGGGTATTGTTATATCACAGCTGGGCCTTGGGATGTCACAGTGGGCATTGTGGCAAGCAAGTTGGTTTTAATATATGTCATATGGGGTATTGTGATGGAATAACTGTGCATTATCATGAAACTGTGAGTCATAGTGATATCACTGTGGGGCAGTGTAAAATATCAGTGGAGCTTTTTGATGTAAAAATATGGCATTGTGGGCCAGGCGTGGTGGTGCATGCCTTTAATCCTAGCACTTGGGAGGCAGAGGCAGGAGGATTGCCGTGAGTTCGAGGCCACCCTGAGACTCCACCGTGAATTCCAGGTCAGCCTGGGCTAGAGTGAGACCCTACCTCGAAAAACCAAAAAAAAAAAAAATGGCATTGTGATGTCACTCTGGGATATTATGATGTTATAGTTTATCTCTGTGATGTCACAAAGACACATGAGGAGTGTGTCATTGTGATGTCCCAGTAGACCACTCTGATATCACAGTGAGGAATTGTGATGTCATAGAGGAACTTTGTGATGAAGAGTGGAGCATTGTGTTATCACAGTTGGGGATAGTGAAATAATAGTGAGGCTCTCTGATATCACATTGGGTATTGTGATGTCACAGTGGAGGATTGTTATATCAAAAGGGGCATTGTGGTGTCACAGTGGAGTAATATCTTGTTACAATTGGGCTTTGTGGGGTCACACTGTGGCATTGTTAATTCAGACTGCAGCCTTGTGATGTCACAATAGGGTACTATGATGTCACAGTTGAGCATTGTCATGTGACATTGGGTATTGTGATGGCATAATGGAGCATTGTTATATCACAGTGGGTCACTGTGATGTCTCAGGGAGGTTACGCTCAATCACAGTGGAGCACTGTGATTTAAGAGTGGGGATTTGTGAAGTGAATTATGCATTTGTTATATCACTATGGGATATTTTGATCAGTCAATTGGTCACTGTGTTTTGAGTGTTAGGTGTTGGAATCTCATAGTTGGGTGTTGTGGTAAGAAAGGTGGGTAATTGTGATGTTACTGTTGAGATTTCTGTTGTGCCTACAGGGTATTGTAATATCACTGAAAATAATGGTGCTATTACAGTGGGGCCTTGTTATGTTACAGTAGGAATTGTGATGAAAATGGTCGTATTATGTCATATGGGACATTGTGATGTCACAGCTGGGCATTACCATAAGACAGTCATGATGTGATGTCCTGATAGATCATTGTGAAATTAGAATGGGGCTTTGTGATGTCACAGTAGGGTATTGTGACTTCACAGTTGACCATTGTGATGGGACATAATGTATTGTGATGTCACAATGGAGCATTATTATATCAAAGTGGGGCAATGTGATGTCACAGTGGGGCATTCTGATGTCAAAATGGGACAATTCGATGAACCAGTTTGTTTCTTTTGTCACATGGAACCATTATGATGTCATAGCTGGGCACTATCATGAGACAGTGAGCCATTGTGATTTTATGGTGGATCATTGTTATAGTACAGTGGAGCATTGTGAAATCACAGTGGGGCTTTGTGATGTCACATTAGTGTGCTGTGATTTCAGAGTGAAGCAGTGTTATATCACAGTGGGGCATTGTGAAATCACAGTGGGGCTTTGTAATATCACATTAGTGTGCTGTGATTTCAGAGTAAAGCATTGTTATATCACAGTGGGGCATTGTGGAACCACAGTAGGGCTTTGTGTTGGCACAGTTTGGCATTGTGGAAACACAGTGGGGATTTGTAAAATCACAATAAAATAATGTGATTCCACAGTTGAACAATGTGATGTGACATTAGGTATTGTTATGTTATCATGGAGCAATGTTATATCACAGTGGGAAACTGTGATGTCACAGTGGTGAAATGTGATGTCACATGTGGCATTGTGCTATACAAGTCATGTCAGAGCATTATGATGTTTTAGTTGGACATTATCTTGAGACAATGAGAGATTGTGATACCACATTTGAGCATTTTGATATCAGTGAGCCATTATGGAATCTCAGGGGCTTTTTGATGTCACAATAGGATATTGTGATGTCACACTGGGACATTATGATGTTACAGTTCATCTTTGTGATGACTAGAGTATTGTGATATCACAGGGGAGCATTATTACAACACAGTAGGGCATTGCAATGTCACAGTAGGGCTCTGTGATGTCATTATGGGGTTTTGTGATATCACAGTCACAATATGTCACTGAAATTAGAGTGGGGCTTTGTGAATTCACAATATGGTATTGTGACATCATAGATAAGCACATTGATGTGGCATTGGGTATTACAATATTGGAGTAGAACATTGCTATATCACAGTGGGACACTGTGATATCACAGTGGGATAATGTGATGTTATGGTGGGGCATTTTAAAGGTCACAGTGGGGCATTGTGATGAACAAGTTTATTTTGTTATGTCATATCTGAATCTTATCATATCATATCATACCTAGGCATTATCATGAGACAGTGAGTCATTGTGTTGTAAGAGTGGAACATGGGAATACCACAGTTGGGCTCTGTAAAATCCAGTGGGGCCTTTTGATGTCACAACAGGGCACTGTGATGTCACATGGGAACATTATGATGTTACAGTTCAGTTCTGTTATGCCACAGAGGGACATTATGATGACAGAGTGGGGCATTGTGAAATCACAGTGTGGATTCGTGATGTCACATTAGAATATTGTTATGTCACAGTGGAACTTTGTTATATCTCAGTGGAGTGTTGTAATATCACAGTGGAACACTGTGATGCCACAATGGGTCTCTGTGGTGTAGGGTACGATTTTGTGATGACCCAGTTTAGCATTTGTATGTGACATTGGGTGTGGCTCCTGGTTGCCCTGGGGCCACTGCAAATTGGTTTCCCAGGGTTGTCCTGGCAATGCACAGCAGGGTCTTGAGTGACTGTGACTATGATGGTAAGAAACAACCAGGAGACTGTCAGAAGACAGCTCATTTATTTGTTGGGGGAGTGGGCTTATAAGTGTTCATGTAGCGGTGGGAAAAGTTATGGGGTACGGGTCACAGGGGGATTGGCTGTGTGAAGGCTGCTGGATGATATCTCATTAACATACAGGGGCATTCCAGGTGAGCAGTAAAAGGTCAGATGGCAATAGGAAAACCAAAACCTAAGTCTTATCAGTATGTCCATGTGCCCCAGGCAAAGGGAGGGAGTGGTCCCACTCCTGCCAGTCCCAAGGCACGGCTATCAGGGTCTAGGCCCACTATAACCTGTAACCCTTAGCTGAACTTAACAGCTCAGGCCTACTTTAGCCTCCAGTGGCCTGGGACCCATAACCATGCCTGAAAGCTCCCCCTTTATTTTTATAATGGAGCAGTATCATCACATTGAGTGAGGTCCTTGTAGTTTATCACAGGTTTAGACAGAGCTAGGTGATATACAAGAGCCTGATTGGTAGCAACCTTAGCAAATTTAGTTATTTCTTGTCTGAGAAATATGCTAAGGCAGGGGGCCACAAGTAACAGGTTTCCTAGAGTCATGAGGGGGCCAAGGAAGGGGAGGAGACAAGCGACTAAGGGGTTTGAGAATCAGGTGGTGGGGTCTTTAGATTTATAGTGGGTTGGGAATAGTTCATTGTATATGTGGAGTATTCAAGTGTGGCATTAATAGGGACCACAGTTAGCAGGGGATGGTTTGTGGATGCACAAAAGAAGCAGATAGAAGCATTGGGTTGGTTAGTAAAGGGGAAAACAGACTTGTGTTTAAGAAAGCAGCATAGGAATGACAACAAATCAGCTTAGGAGAAAAAAAATCCCCCCCCCCCCCGCAGAAGAAAACCCAGCAAAATGCACTCTTCTAAAAAGTGAGGTGTATAAGAAATTACCAATGGCAGCAGAGAAGTAGGAGAGATCCAGAACATCCAGAGCCCACATAGGCAGGCAGAAGTGGCTTCAGCAGCAGTGGCATAAGGTGCTTGGGGCTACAGCTGCAAGGCTCAGCTTCAGGCACAGGAAAAGCCAGGTGAGGGGATTTTTCACTCACAAAGGAACTTTTAACAAACTCAAGAAACATGGAAAACTGCAGCAAACAACAGAGGAGCACATCATGAGCTAGAGGAACATGTGGACCAGCAGGAGAACTAGAACCTCCATCCACAACCTCCCCTGCCCCACCACCAGTGCAAGCGCCAGCAAGCACCAGAGACCAGGGAAATGGAGATCATAGCACCCAGCCCTGGCAACCAGAGCAGCAATCCAACGCCCCAGCCACCCTACTTGAACCCACAGTGAACCAAAGGGGACCAAAGCAGGAACACACCATAACTGAGACCAAAAATAACCAGCTTACACCAGCTCAGTACCTGCTAAATAAGCCTGGTATATAGGCCTGAACCAGAAGTGCTAATTGCACCTTTCATATCAAGATAAATTATATGTTAAATCTGATGGATGATTGAATTGGCCATTCTTAAATAAGATGTATTTGGGGCTTCTTATTTGTTGCTTCATGATTTATAATGGCTTTGTTTCCTCTTCTTTTATACATTACGGAAGGGTCTCACATGGTCACAAGCTAATTTGGAACACTCAACAGAGCAGAAATTTTAACCTCATTGTTGACAGGATTAAGGGTGTGGGGCACCACATACCCTAAGGGACAGTGATTTTGTTAGAGGTTGTCATAATACCTACTCTTGCATAAATACTCTGGGCTGCTTTTCATGGAAAGTGTACATTGTTTAGTTGAATTTTAGAATCTGCCTTTGTTACACTCAGCCTACTTGAATACTCTCATAGCAGGCCAACCCAACACCTAGAGTCACTTTTGTAGATACTCTGAGAGTTTTGAGAGCCATACCTAGCACCTTAGGCTCTTACTCTGAAGATATACAACATTAGATTGATTGATACATCTACTAATACTGCAGCTAACTTGAAAATTCAAGCATTAAATTAATCCAAGATGCAAATATATATACATAAAAACACAAGAAACACCAAAAATCAAGACAACATACATAAACAAAAAAGTATTAATGCATCAGAAATGACCTCCAGTGAGAATGATTTAGAACAAATGCTTGAGAAAGATTTCAAAAGAATGATTACAAATATGCTCAAAGTAGAAATCAAAGGAAGGAAAGAGGAAATCAAAGGAATAAAAGAAGACACAGGACATCAATTTAGTGAAATAAACAGGTCAATACTAGACATAAATAAGGAAGTAGAAATAATAAAGAAAAACCAGTCAGAATTACTAGCAGGAGAGGACACAGTTAATGAAATAAAAAACACTGTAGAAAATCTCACCAGTAGAACTGATAAAGGAGAGGACAGGATATCTAAACTAGAAGACCGGGGTGAGATCTAACGTAGTCCAACAAAGACAGAGACAAAATAATAGGAAAGTATGAATGAAAAGATCAAACATAAGAATTCAGGGTATTGTAGAAAGAGAAGAATTTCACTCCAAAGGCATAGTAGGCGTTTTCAACAAAATCATAGAAGAAACCTTTAAGCAAATTGGGTAAGAGGTGCCAGTATAGATACAGGAATCCTTTAGAACACCTACCAGACAAAACCAGAAAAGAACCTCTCCTCACCATATTATAATTAAACTACCAAAAATACAAACCAAAGAAAAAATATTAAAAGCAGTTAGAAAAATCAAGTTACCTACAAAGGCAAGCCCATCAGGATCACAGCAGATTACTCAACACAAACTTTAAAAGCCAGAATGGCTAGTAATGATGTACTCCAAGTTCTGAAAGATAACAACTGTCAACCAAGGTTAATTTCTCCTACAAAGCTATCCATCAAATAGACAGAGAAATAAAGACATTTCACAACAAAAGCAGGCTAAAGGAGTATTTGAAGACACAACCAGCTCTACAGACAATACTTGAAAGGATCCTCCATGCTGAAGAGAAAGAAAAGCACACATATAAGGAAACCTGGAAATAACAAGCAAAACTCAAATACTAGTTAACACAACAGAGCAAACAATACCGGAAGAGCTACCAAAAAAATGACAAAATAAATACACACCTTTCAATAACATCTCTTAATATCAACGGCCTCAGTGCTCCAACCAAAAGACATAGGCTTAAAGACTGGATTAAAAATTAGGATCCTCCAATTTGTTGCCTCCAAAACACCCACCTTTCTACAAAGGATGGACACTATCTTAGGGTAAAAGTTTGATAAGTGGTGTATCAAGTAGATGAGCCTAGAAAACAAGCAGGGGTTGCAATCCTAATATCTGACAAGGTAGACCTCAGTCCAACATTAGTTAAGAAAGATAAGGAAGGTCACTTTATATTGATTAAAGGCACCCTCCAACAGGAGGACATTATAATCCTAAACATATATGCACCTAACATGGGAGCCTCCAAATTCATCAAGTGCTATTAGAACTGAGGTAACAGATAACACCAAACACAGTGGTAGTGGGTGACTTCAACACCCCATTCTCATCAATTGCTGAGAGGTGTCTGGATTAAATAAGGCCATAGAAGAAATGTGTTTAACAGATATATATATAGGACATTTCATCCAAATGTTACAGAGTATACATTCTTTTCAGCAGCTCCTGGAATATTCTCTAAAATAGACCATATAATGGGACACAAAATAAATCTTAACAAATGCAGGAAAATTGAAATCATTCCTTGCATTCTATATGACTACAATGGAATCAAACTACAATTCAATAGCATGAAAAGCTATAGAGCATACACAAAATCATGGAAACTAAACAATACAGTACTACATGAAGAATGGTCAATAAAGAAATAAAAAAATTTATTGAGTCAATGATAATGAGAACACATCATACCAAAACCTTTGGGACACAATGAAGGCAGTCCTAAGAGGTAAATTTATAGCTTTAAGTTTCTATATTAAGAAATTAGAAAACTCAAGTAAATGACCTAATGCTTCACCTTAAAGCCTTGGAAAAAGAGTAACAAAAATCATTATACAGGAAGAAATAAAGATTAGGGCAGATGGTGGTGCACGCCTTTAATCCCAGCACTCGGGAGGCAGAGGTAGGAGGATCACCATGAGTTCAAGGCCACCCTGAGACAACATAGTGAATTCCAGGTCAGCCTGGACCAGAGTGAGACCCTACCTCGAAAAACCAAAAAAAAAAAAAAAAAAGATTAGGGCAGAAATGAATGAAATAGAAACCAAAAAAAAAAAAAAAAAAAAATTAAACAATCAATTAAACAAAGAGTTGGTTCTTTGAAAGGATAAAGAAGATTGATAAACCCTTAGCTAATCTGAAAGAAAGAGACACAAATTAATAAAATTAGATATGAAAAAGGCAACATCACAAGATACCAGAGAAATTTAAAAAATCATAGGGACATACTATAAACACATATACTCCACTGGTATGAAAATCTGAAAGAAATGGATTATTTCCTTGATTTATATGATCTACCTAAATTAAATTAAAATGAGATTAATCACTTAAATAGACCTATAACAAGTATGGAGATCCAAGAAGTTATGAAAAATCTCCCAACTAAAATAAGTTCAGAAAAAATAAGTAAATAAAAATAAGTTCAGGCCCAGATGGTTTCACTGGTGAATTTTAGCATACCTTCAGGGAAGAACTAACACCGTTGTTTCTTAAGCTTTTCCATAAAACAGAAAAAGAAGGAATCCTACCAAAATCCTTCTACAAAGCCAGCATCACTCTGATACCAGGCAAAGGAAGAACAAAAAAAGAAAATTACAGACCAACCTCCCTCATGAGCATAGATGCAAAAATTCTCCACATTATATTGGCAAATAGAATACAAGAATATATCAGAAAGATCATTCACCCCAACCAGTTAAGCTTTATCCCTGAGATGCAGGGATGGTTCAACATATGCAAATTGATAAATCGATACATTATATAAATGGACTGGAGGACAAAAATTACATGATTATCTCATTAGATGCACAAAATTCATTTAACAAAATCCAATATCTCTTCATGATAAAAGTACTACAGAGACTGGGAATAGAAGGAACATATCTCAATATATTAAAGGCTGTTTATGACAGGCCTACAGCCAAAATATTACTATATGGGGGAAAACTAGATGCTTTTTCACTAAAATCATGAACAAGACAAGAGTGCCCACTGCCTCCACTTTTGTTTAATATAGTACTAGAAGTCAGCCATAGCAATAAGGCAAGAGAAGTACATAAAAAGGATAAAAATTGGAAAGGAAGAGATCAAGTTATCATTATTTGTAGATGACATGATTGTATACATAAAGGACCCTAAAATGTCTACTAGCAAACTGTAAGAGCTGATAAACACCTAAAGCCATATAGCAGATACAAAATAAATACCCAGAAATCAGTAGCCTTCCTATATTCTAACAACAAACACAAAGAGGATGAAATCAGAGAATCACTCCCATTCACAATTCTATGAAGAAAAAAATGAAGTACTTTCGAATCAACCTAACACAGGAAATGTAGAATCTCTACAATGAAAACTTTAAACCACTCAAGTGAAAAATTGTAGAAGACTCTAGGAAATGGAAAAACATCCCTTGTTCCTGGATTGGAAAAACCAATATTGTGAATATGGCAATCTTACCAAAAGCAATCTACACATTCAACGCAATCCCCATCAAAATTCCAAGGGCATTATACACTGAATTAGAAAAAAAAAACTATCCACAAATTCAGTTGGAATCACAAAAATCTTGAATCTCTAAAACAATACTGACCAACAAAAATAAGGCTGGTGGTATTACCATACCTGATTTCAACCTATACTACAGTAACAAAAACATCATGATACTGGCACAAAACCAGACATGTAGATCAATGGAATAGAATAGAGGACTCAGATGTAAGTCCAGTTAGCTATAGCCACCAAATATTTGATAAAAAATGCCAACAATACGCATTGGAGAAAAGACAGCCTCTTCAGCAATGGTGCTGGGGAAACGGGATATGTATCTGTAGAAGGATGAAAATAGATTCTTCTCTCTCTCCATGCACAAGAATGAAGTCCAAATAGATTAAATACTTGCAACTGCTAAGGAAAAAGTAGGGGAAACCCTTCAGCATATTGGTTTTGGCAAAGGCTTTCTGAATATATCCCCAATTGTTCAGGCAATAAAACCACAGATTAACCACTAGGACCTCATGAAATTACAAAGATTTTGTACAGTAAAGGACACTGTGAATAAAGCAGAGAGACAACCTACAGACTGGGAAAAATCTTCGCCAGCTATACATCTGATAGAGGATTAATATCTAGGATATACAAAGAACTCAAAGAATTAAATAAGAAATTGCCAGGTTCCAGCCCTGGCTTGAAGGTGGGTCACCGAAGAGAGGTGTGAAAGGGAGCGGCGAAATAGCAACTTGAAGTCAAGTTCTGGTGCAAGCTGACAGGCTAATGCTGAAGGCAGCTGAGTTTTTCCATCTTTCTCTCTGCCTCCTTTTCTGTTCCTTTTTTTTTTTTCTTTTTCTATTTTTTTTCTTGTTTTTTTCTTTTTCTATTTTTTTTTTTTGTCTTTTTTCCTCTGGTCTCTGTTTTTCCTGTTTCTATGCTTCCATGCTTCTATATTTCTCTGCTTCTCTGCTGCCAAAGCTTTTAGCCTCAGTCTTTTATTTTATGATCACATCAAGCAAGAATAAATTTCAAGAAAGGTACAATTTCACAGAATTCATAGAAACATTTTGTTATTCCTTATCATCAAACAATCCCATAATTATTCACCTCAAGTAAAGTTGTCAGGCCCCTGTAATGATTAACTGTTTTCACATTTTCCCCATGTATGCGCAGTCAAGCACTTGTGATTTCCTGAACTTCTACTTTCAATTACTTTATTAAAGGTGAGAGGCAAAACAACCACAAATGGGGCTTTCCATCATTAATCACGGACCCAGCAGATCCATTTATCCTTTAATTATTTATTTTGAATTTTCCTTTTCATGTCCCTCCAGTACTTAGACTTTGTCCCCCCTGATTGAACTATTTCTGACTTCAGTTGTTTTCCTGTAAGGATTCCTGGTAAAGAGTCAATTGCAATTGCCACCATTTAGAAAAATTAGTCATAGAACAATTTTTACATTGTTCCAGGAGGATCATTGTTTCCTAAGTGTACTAAGTGTACTGTACTCCATGCCTGACTTTCTTTAAGGCCTTTAAGGAAAACAATCATCTCTGACCCATATTCATAGTTTTCTAATTCTATGCCAGAGCCTCTTTCAGATACATTAAACAACACTTCACCAACACCAATTTTTACTGAAAAGTAAACTTAGAGATTGGGAAAACAAGTGAAAGAGATAAAGACAAACTTTATACAGAAAACCACATATTTCTGTAGTGTAGAGAGCCAAAGATTTTTCTGTGGAGGAGCCACATTGGACTTCTAGGAAGAGATAGCTGGGCTGGAACTGTGTCAAGCAGCTCTTCAGCACTCAATTCCTCGTGATCCTGAAATGGCATGCTTGCCATCTCTGGCAAGAAATCAAACAAGCCAGTTAAAAAATGGGCTATGGCTAGAGGAAGAAGAAGGGGAAACCCTTCAACATCTTGGTCTTGGCAAAGACTTTCTGAATACAACCGCAATTGCTCAGCCAATAAAACCACAGATTAATCACTGAGACCTCATGAAATTACAAAGATTTTGCACTGCAAAGGACACTGAATAAAGCAAAGAGGCAACCTACAGAATGGGAAAAAATTCTTTGCCAGCTATATATCTGATAGAAGATTAATACCTAGGATATACAAAGAACTCAAAAAGTTAAATAATAAGGAATCAAACAAGCCAATCAAAAAATGGGCTATGGAGCTAAACAAAGCATTCTCAAAGGAAGAAATATGAGTGGCATAGAAGCATCTAAAAAATGTTCTACATTACTACTCATCAGGGAAATGGAGATTAAAACTACATTGAGATTCCATCTCCTGTCAGATCGGATCCCATCATGAAAACAAATATAAATATTGGTGGGGATGTGGAAAAAGAGGAACTCTTTTACACTGCTGGTGGGAATGCAATCTGGTCCAGCCATTGTGGAAATCAGGGTGGAGGTTCCTAAAACAGCTAAAGATTGATCTACCATATGACCCAGCTATAGCACTCCTAGGCATATATCCTAAGGACTCATCTCATTTCCTTAGAAGTATGTGCTCAACCATGTTTATTGCTGCTCAACTTATAATAGCTGGAAAATGGAACCAGCCTAGATGTCCCTCAACTGATGAGTGGATAATGAAGATATGGCACATTTATACAATTGAGTTCTACTCAGCAGTAAAGAAAAATGAAGTTATGAAATTTGCAGAAAAATGGATGGATCTGGAAAGGATTGTACTAAGTGAGGTTACCCAGGCCCAGAAAGCCAAGCGCCACTTGTCCTCCCTCATATGTGGATCCTAGCTACAGATGATTGGGCTTCTGCATAAGAAGGAAAAAACTCAGTAGCAGAGGACAGTAAATTAAAAAGGAGATATAAAGGGAAGAAAAATGAAGGGAGGAGGATACTTAATAGGTCGGTATTGTATATATGTAAGTAGGATGATTGAGATGGAGAGGGGATATGATGGAGCATGGAATTTCAAAGGGTATAGTGTGGGGGTGAGAGAGTATTACCATGGGATTTTTTTATAATCATGGAAAATGTTAATAAAATTGAGAAAAAAATGGGCTATGGACCTAAATAGAGAGTTCTCAAAATAGAAATATGAATGGCATATGAGCATCTAAAAAAAACATGTGTGATGTTCCTAGTCATCAGGGAAATGAAGATTAAAACTATGTTGAGATTCCATCTCCCGTCAGATTGGCTACCATCATGGAAAGAAAGGACCACAAATGCTAGCAAGGATGTAGAAAAAGATGAACCCTTCTACACTGTTTGTGGGAATGCAATCTGGTCCAGCCATTGTGGAAATCAGTGTGGAGGTTCCTTAAACAGCTAAGAATATATCTACCATATGACCCAGCTATAGCATTCTTAGGCATATATCCTAAGGACTCACCTCATTCCCTTAGAAATACTCGCTTAACCATGTTTATTGCCGCTCAATTCACAATATCTGGGAAATGGAACCAGCCTAGATGAACTTCAACTGATGAGTGGATAGTGAAGATGTGGCACATTTATACAATGGAGTTCTACTCAGCAGTAAAGAAAAATGAAGTTATGAAATTTGCAGAAAAATGGATGGATCTGGAAAGGATTATACTAAGTGTGGTAACCCAGGCCCAGAAAGCCAAACATTACATGTTCTCTCTCATATGTGGATGACTGGACTTGTGTGTGAGTAGAAAGAAAACTTAGTAGCAAAGGACAGTAAACTAGAAAAGAGACACAAAGGGAAGAGAAAGGAAGGGAGGGGTGTACTTAATAAGATGGTATTGTATATATATTAGTAGAAGAATAGGTTAATGGGGTGAAAATGCCCAAATTGAGGTCAGGGGAAGAGATTGAGTAAAGGAAAGGTGAAGGGAGGACTAATCAAAATCTAAGAGAATATAAATAAATCACATGGAAACCTACATTTTTGGATAAGGGAACATCCAGGAGCCAAAGATTGTTGCTAGAAAATTTTCAGTGCCAGGGATGGGATACCTTCCAGTGAATTGTTGGCCAGAAAGGTCCATGATGTCCCAGAAACACTAAAGGCCCTTTCCAAGGCCCTTTGTTTCCCACTAGGAATAGATGGTAAGACCCTATTGCTGAAGATTCCACATATTTGGGCTGCAAGGCCACTGAGAAATCCTGCTGGAACTAAGCTGAGAACCTCCTCCATGTAGGCCAGCTGACAGAAAGCTGGAAGAATCCATTCTGCATGCATTCTGCAAGTTCAATGGGAGAAAGGGAAATCACCAATGAAGATACTGAACAGTGGATACTGCAAGCATTTTATTTGGCCAGCCAGGCCATATGAGGCAATGGGATCAATAGTGGCACATCTGTCGTGGTGGTAACCATCTGCTCTATAATTGAACTGGAGGCCCACTCCATGGGAGGGAATATATCCCTGACAGTGAAAACTTAAAACAGGGTAGTCATAAGCCCTAGGGGTGTAACGTCTGCTGCTGTCTGGCTAAATGTATATATTATGCTTATCAAACTGCCCAGTAAGCACCTCTCTTAATGTTAATGTCCTTATATGAATGCTACTCTCACTTTTGGTAGAGAATCTTCTCTTTTAAGATGGCAGTGACCTTGGGGTGACTCAGAAGGCAAAATGGTGTTTGGAAGAAGTGACAGTAGTGCTCAGTACTGCAATATCTCTATCACAACTTCTAAGGCTCAGGGTCTATTGCAGAAGAGGTGGCAGAAAGAATGTAAGAACCAAATTAAGGATAGGACTCTTTACAACGTGCTTCCCCAGACACAAAATGCCTGAATATCCATGACCTCATAGTGCCTGACACTACCTACACAAGACCATCATAATAGGAGGAAAAGATCATTACATCAAAGTAAAAGAGAGACTGATTGCTAGGGCGAGGGTATATGATGGAGCATGTAGTTTCAAAGAGGAAAGTGGGGGCGGGGGGAGAGCATTACCATGGGATATTTTTTAAGCATGGAACTTGTTAACAAAAGAATTGAAAAAAGGGGTAGAACATTGGCTACATATCGGATGTATTGTGCTCAGGTTATGATGGCTTGCATCTTTTCCATGACTTGTTTTTCCTGTGAAAGAATGTTGTGGTGTGTAAGAACTGGGTGAGAAGTGGGGCCAAGCTGTCCAGATATATGAAGGTTGGCAGTGGGAAACAGTGTGAGGCCATGAGCCTAAATTTTTCCTGCCACCCTCACCCACCAGCGTTCATCACATGGGTCTTGTATGTTTTGTTTTTTTTTCTACGTTTGTTTTTGTACTTAATATATTGTCAGACAGGGTTTCCTCTGGTTTTTGATGGAGGAACATCAAGAAGGGCATATTATCTTGGGAGGTAGAGGGGGCCACTATTCTATCCCATGCTTGAAGAGCACAGAGGTGGACTTGGTCATAGTACCCTGGGGACTGTTGGGCCTACTCAACTTCTGTTAAGGAAATAATCCTGTTTGAACAGCTCATAAAAGCCCCAGGGGTATGTTTGGTTGGTTTTGAGTTCTTCTCATTTGTTGGAGGCATTCATCTCAGTGATTTAGAGTGGGGCTTTGAAATGTCACATCAATGTGTTATGTCACATATGGCATTGTGTTGTAACACTGGGTTATTGTGATGTGACAGTTGAGCATGATGATGTCACAGTAGAACATTGTGATGTTTCAGTGGAGCACTGTGATATCAGGATGGGACATTTGAAGAAACTGTTGTGCTTGTTGATGTAGGGCATTTTGATATCACAGTTGGATGTTGTGTGACAGTGGGGAGTTGATGTCACAGTGGGGAATTGTTATATACATCTTGGGCTTTGTGATTTCAGTGGCACATTGTGGTATCAAAGTGGAGCATTGTGACATCAAGGGGGGGATTGTGGTATCAGAAATGGCACACTGATGAGCAAGTTGAGAATTAGTTTGGTTATGTCATACAGGTGCATTGTCTTGTATAAGCTGGGCATTATCATGAGACAGTGTCATTGTGATGTCACAGTGGGACATTTTCAAATCACAGTTGGGCATTGTGAAGTCACAATAAGGCATTCTGATGTCATACTGGAGCATTATGATGTTACAGTTCAGCTTGCTGATGTCACAGTGGGACATCATGATGGAAGAGTGAGGTATTGTGATATCATAGAAGACCACTGTGATATCCCAGTGGTTAATGGTGATGTCACAGAGTAGCTTTGTGATGAATAGTGGAGCATTGTGATATAACAGTGGGGCACTGTGGTGTCATATTTGGATATTGTGATATCACAATAGAGCATTGTTCCATCATAATTGAGCAACGGGGGTGTCACAGTGAGGCATGGTGATAAACAAGTGGGTTTTAATATGTCACATGGGGGCATTATGATGTCATAGCTGGGCATGATCATGAAACACTGAGTCATTGTGATGCCATTGTGGAGTATTTTGATATCACAGTGGGGCATTGTGAAATATCAGTGGGGCTTTTGGATGTCACAATATGACATTGTGATGCCACTCTGGGACATTATGATATTATAGTTCATCTATGTGATGTTACAGTGACACATTATGATAAGAAAGTGGGTCATTATGATGTCCCAGTAGACCATTATAATATCACAGTGAGAAATTTTGATGTCATAGAGGATCTTTGTTATGAACAGTGGAGCATTGTGATATCACATTTGGGCATAGTAAAGTCACAGTGAGGCTCCTTGATGGGTATTGTTATGTCACAGTGGAATAATATGTTGTTAAAATTGGGCTTTGTGGTGTCATACTTGGCACTGTAAAATCAGACTGCGGCTTTGGGATGCCACAATAGGCTATTATGATGTCACAGTTGAACACTGTAATGTGACATTGGGAAATGTGATGGCACTGTGGATCACTGTTATATCACACTGGGGCACTGTGATGACACAGTGGTGCATTGTGATGTCACAGGGAGGTTGAATCAGTCACAGTGGAGCACTGTGATTTCAGAATGGGGCTTTGTGAAATAAAAGTGTGCATTTGTTATATCACTATGGGGTATTTTGATCAGACAGTTGGGGATTGTGGTGTTACAGTTGGGCATTGGAATCTCATAGTTGGGGATTGTGGTGAGAAAATTGGGTAATTGTGATGCAACTTTTGAGATTTCTGTTGTGACTACAGGATATTGTGATGTCACTGAAAATCATGGTGCTATTACAGTGGGGCATAGTTATGTTACAGTGGGAATAGTGGTGAAAAAAGTTTTATTTATTTATTTATTCATTCATTCATTATTTTATTATTTTTTACACTTTTTCTCAATTTTTATTAACATTTTTCATGATTATAAAAAATATCCCATGGTAATACCTTCCCTCCCCCCACTTTCCCCTTTGAAATTCCATTCTCCATCATATATCCTCCTCATCTCAATCAGTCTCTCTTATTTTGATGTCATGATCTTTTCCTCGTCTGATGATGGTCTTGTGTAGGTAGGGTCAAGCACTATGAGGTTATGGATATCCGGGCCATTTTACGTCTGGAGGGAGCACGTTGTAAGGAGTCCTACCCTTCCTTTGGCTGTTACATTCTTTCCGCCACCTCTTCCGAATTAGACCCTGAGCCTTGGAAGGTGTGATCGAGATGTTACTCAGTACTCCAATCACTTTTTTCCAGCACTATGATACCTTCTGAGTCATCCCAAGGTCACTGCCATCTGAAAAGAGAATATTCTCTACCCAAAGTGAAAGTAGCATTAATATAAAATGTTTTTTATGTCACATGAGAGCATTGTGATGTCACAGCTTGGCATTACCATAAGACACTGAGTATGATGTCTCAGTGGGGCATTGTGGTGTCACAATAGGTCATTGTGAAATAAGAGTGAGGTTTTGTGATGTCACAATAGGGTATTGTGACTTCACAGCTGAGCATTGGGTTGTGACATAGTGTATTGTGATGGCACAGTGGAGCATTGTTATATCAACGTGGGACAATGTGATGTCACAGTCAGGCCCTGTGATGTCAAAATGGGACATTGCAATGAATCAGTTTGTTTATTATGTCACATGGAAACATTTTGATGTTATAGCTGGGCACTATCATGAGGCATTGTGATTTCATGGTGGAGCATTGTTATAGCACAATGGGGCGTTGGGAAATCACAATGAGGCTTTGTGATGTCACATTAGTATATTGTGATTTCGGAGTGAAGCATTGTTCTATCACAGTGGGGCATTGTGGTGTCACAGTAGGACTTTGTGGTGGCACAGTAGGACTTTTTGGTGGCACAGTATGGCATTGTGAAATCACAGTGGGGATTTGTGATGTTAGAATATTGTGATGTCATCATGGAGCAATGTTATATCACAGTGAGACACTGTGATGTGACAGTGGTGAAATGAGATGTCACAGTGGGGCATTATGATGAACAAGTTGCTTTGATTATGTCATTTCAGAGCATTATGAGGTGATAGTTGGGCATTATCTGGAGACAGTGAGAGATTGTGATATCACATTTGAGCATTATGATATCACAGTGGGGCATTGAGAAATCTCAGTGGGGCTTTTTGATGTCACAATAGCACATTGTGATATCACTCTGAGATATTATGATGCTACACTTTATCTCTGTGATGTCACATTGGGACATGCTGATTAGAGAGTGGGAAATTTTGATGTCACAGTTGGGGACATATTGGGGAATTTTTATGTCACAGAGGATTTTTGTGATGAGCAGTGGAGCACTGAGATATCACAGCAGAGCATTGTAAATCACAGTTGGGATTTGTGATGTCACATTAGAGTATTGTGATATCAAAGGGGAGCATTGTGATAACACAGTAGGGCATTATAATGTCACAGTAGGGCTCTGTGATGTCACAGTGGGGTTTTGTGATATCACAGCTCGTCATTGTGAAATTATAGTGGAGCTTTGTGAAGTCACGATATGGTATTGTAACGTAACAGCTGAGCACACTGATGTGGCATTGGGTATTATGATATAAGAGTAGAGCATTGCTATCTCACAGTGGGACAGTGTGATAAACATGTTGGTTTTGTTGTGTCATATCTCAATCTTCTGATATTATAGCTAGACATTATCATGAGACAGTGAGTCATTGTGTTGTCACAGTGCCACATTGAAATATCACAGTGGGGCATTATGAAATCCAGGGGGGCTTTTTGATGTCACAATAGGATATTGTGATGTCACATGGGAACATTATGATGTAACAGTTCAGCTCTGTAATATCACAGTGGGACATTATAAGGGACTGAGGCATTGTGAAATCACAGTGTGGATTTGTGATGTCATTTTAGAATACTTTTATGTCACAGTTGAGCATTGTTATATCACAGTGGGGGTGTAGTAATATCCCAGTGGAGCATTGTGATGTCACAAAGGGGCTTTGTGGAATCAAGGTGTGTAACTGTGAAATTAGAGTGCGACCTTGTGATGTCACAATAGGGTATTATGATTTCACAGTTTAGCATTTTATGTGACATTGGCTGTAGTTCCTGACCTCCATGGGGCCACTGCACATCAGTTTCCCAGGGGTGTCCAGGTAACTGCAGAGCAGGGTCTTGAGTGGCCATGAGTGTGACCAGAAGAAACAATAAGGAGACTGTGTCAGAGAACAGCTCATTTATTGGGGGAATGGGCTTATAAGTTTTCATGTAGTTGTGGGAAAAGGTACAGGGGGTAGAGGTCTCAGGGGTATTGGCTGTGTGAAGGCTGTAGGATGATATCTCATTAACATATAGGGACCTTCCAGATGAGAGGTAAAAGGTCACATGGCCACAGGAAACCAAAACCTAAGTCTATCAGTATGTCCACGTGTTCCAGGCAAGGGAGGGAGTGGTCCCACTCCTGCCAGTCTCAAGATGAGATTATAGGGGTCTAAGCCTGCTGCAACCTCCTGCAGTTTGGGGCCTTATCCGTGCCTGACAGCTCAGGCCTACTTCAGCCTCCAGTGGCCTGGGGCCAATACATGTGCAGACAGAGCAGGTGATGCCTGAGAGCCTGATTGTTAGCAACCTTAACAATGTTAGTTATTTGTTGTCTGAGAAATTTGATAAGGTAGGGGGCCACAAGATACAGAGTTCCTATAGCCAGGAGGGGGGACAAGAAAGGGGAGGAGCCAAGTGACTAAGTGTTTAGAGAACCGGGTAGTTGGTTGTCAGATATATAGCAGCCAAGTAGCTCCTTGCAGATTTTTGAGGATTTTAACATTTTCATTAACATTTGATTCATTGACAGAAAAAAAACGACATTCTTCTCCCAAAACCACACCCCCATGTTCAACAGTGATGAGGTCTAAGGTTCTACAGTTTTGGAGTACCACACCCATGAGAGAGCTTAATTGTCTCTAAACATACTCGAGGCTGTTGGTAGTGAATACCATGGCCTGGTCATGCTTGTCTCGGAAGTCCCCTATGAGGTGGTTGATTTGAGCAACAGCAGCTCCTGAAGCATCAGAGACACCTAGGTATAGCATCACACCAAGACCCACCAGTAGGGGGATGAATATCTCTCTTTGTTCACCCAGGCAGAGATTGTGTGCCACTTCTTTTGTGTAGAGATACAACTATGGAACAATAAAAACTGGGGAACAATAAGTGGGAGAGGAAATATTTACGAAAGGGTTGTAATTAGCCCTTTGCACCATAGGATAGTTGGTGTCTTCACACAAGTGGTCCTGGTTATGGAAATATTGAGGAGGCATTCATCTCTGGTCAGCTTGGAGCTGGACAGTCAAAGGAGCATACCTTGACCAGCATCAAAGAAGGGAATGTCTGTTAAGCATGGTTGAGAATACTTCATTACAGATGTGGGATATTCAAGGGTGGCATTAATAATAGGGACTGTGGTTAGCAGAAGGCTAGTGGTGGGTACACAAAAGAATCAGTTAGGAGCATTGGGGTGGGTAGTAAAGAGGCAGTTGGCCACATTTTGGATGTTTTGTGCTCAGGTTATGATGGCTTATAACTTTTACGTGACTTGTTTTACCTGTGAAAGAATGTGGTTGGTGAATAAGAATCCTACAGGAAACAAGGACAAGTTGTCTAGAGATATGAAGGCTGGCAGAGGGAGATAGTAAGAGGACATGTGCCTAAAGTTTTCCTCTCACCCCCACCCACCAGCATGCATCCCAGGGACCTAGTATTCTTTTTAATTTTATTGCCTTTTTCTTTTTTCTTTCTAGGTTTGTTATTGTTCTTAATGTAACATCAGAGAGGGTATGCTCTGGTTTTTGACAGAGGAACAACACGGAAAATGTATTATCTTGGGTGCTAGGAGGGGATGTTATTCCATCCCATGCTTGAAGAGCACAGAAGTGTACTTGGTCATAGTACCCTGGGGGCTTCTGGGCCTGCTGGTCTTCTGTGGGGAAAAAATAATAATAACCTTGTTTGAGCAGCTCATCAAAGCCCCAGGGGAAGGTTTTTGTGTGTGTGTGTTTTTTTGGTTTTTTTTGTTTGTTTGTTTGTTTTGGTTTTGATTGCTTATTTGTTGGAGGCATTTATCTCTATAGATGGTTTCCCATTGAAGGAATAGGGGGCTAGGCAACAAAGACCAGCAGATACCACCCCATTCTTAGGGGCTGTTAAGGGAGCCCCATAGGCTCTGCAGGAGGGACTTATTCCATGGCACATGGATCCCATCCTCTCAGACTGCCTGTCTGAGTTCTTTAAGGTCCTTAGCTTGATCTGGATACCATTATAGGGGCTGAGCCTGAGTTGGTTGCACATTAACAGGAAAAGATGTGACTCCCTGATTATATGTATTTGTATTGTTATTTAGAGCTTGCATAGTTGTTGTGTGATTGTCAGTGAGTGGGCAGATGGAGAAGGGTCCTGGTCAGGGGAATTTGTCATGATAGGATTCTTTTGGCCAGCATAACATGAGTCTAGAGGGGAGCATCCTGGATCAGGATGTGGGTAAGTTGGTTGGGACAGATAAAGGCAGATGGGCATAGGAAAGTCTGGGGTAATTGTCTTACTAATTTCTTCTAAAGCCTTTTCAAGGGAATGGAGGTCCACCACTGGCCGGTCCTCTTGGCCCTCCTTATTGGAGTCATCTGATTTTGGAGTGGTAGTGATCTTAGAAGGACAAATACATTGCCTAATAGCCACTATAATTGTGAGGAAAGGGAGAGAGAAGGGGTTTCCTTCCTAAACCACCCATCTCCTCGCTAGATAAGCTATGTGGGTCCACACATCAGGGTCATATGGATCCCCAGATATCACCCAGGGAGCAATCTGGAGGACTTCTTCCCAAAAGGAGATGTCTTCCTTCTGGGAAAGTTTAATGCCTCTAGCCTTGGGAAGTGCTTGTAAACCTTGAATTTGTGACTCCTTTTGGTGGGAAGTGATATTACCCATGATAGAAAAAGAAAGAGAGGAGACACCAAGACCAGAAAGAAATATTCTCAAGGGCTGGATAGCACCAGGAGAGATTCCCTAAAGGGCCAGATACAAACCTGTCTGCAATTTTAAGAGTCCTCCCTACAGGTTAAGATGTCGTTGCATTACTGGTTTCTTGTGTTGGAGAGAAATAGGGGGCTGTTGCCAATACCTGTGTGGGCTGTCATGGTCCAGACAGAAGGCTAGGGGCCTTCAGTCAATGCAAAAGAGTGGCCTCAGCCAAGAGACGTCAGTTTCCCTTTTGTTGTATTTGGTCCCTACTGATGGTGCAAACCTAAAGTAAAGGAGGAAAGGGAGAAACCTGCCATCCCTCAGTCATGGAGGCAAGGCCACAGAGGCTGATGTCCCTCAGAGGGAGCACTTACCTATCCCAGTGCATCTCAGAGGGGCCAGCTGTGGTTCATGGCCATCCTGGGACCACTGCATATTGGTTTCCCTGGGACAGGCAGGCAACTGAGGAGCAGGGTCTTTAGTGGCTATGACTGGACAGGAAGAAACACCTGGGAAACTGTGTCAGAGTACAGCTCGTTTATTTGTTTGTTGGGGGAATGGGCTTATAAGCATTCATGTAGTGGCGGGAAAAGATATGGGTATGGGTCACAGGGGTATTGGCTGTGTGAAGGCTGCTGGCTGATACCTCATTAACATATAGAGATTTTCTGGGTGATCAGTAAAAGGTCACACAGCCACAGAGTAACTGAAACCTAAGTCTTATCAGGATGTCCATGTGCCCCAGATGAAGGGAGAGAGTGGCTCCACTCTTGCCAGTCTCAAGGTGACATTATCAAGGTCTAGGTCTGATGCAATGTCCTGTGACCTGGGGCCCTTAGTGATGCCTGACAGCTCCAGTGGCCTGGGGCCCAAAACTGTGCCAGAAAATTGGGTATTGTTATGTCAGAGTGGAGCATTGTTATATCAAAGTGAGACACTGTGATGTTACAATGGGGCATTTTGATGTCAAAATGGGATATTGTGATGAACAAGTTGGTGTTTTATGTCATAAGGGAGCATTTTGATGTTATAGCTGGGCATTATCATGAGACAGTGTGTCATTGTGAAGTCACAGTGGGGCTTTATGATGTCACATTAGAGTATTGTGATGTCACAGGGAAGCATTGTTATATTACACTGGGGCATTGTGGTGTCACAGTGTAGCACTGTGGTGTCACAATAGGGCTTTGTGGTGTCACAGTGAAATCAGAGTGGGGATCTCTGATGTCCCAATAGAATATTGTGAGGTCAGAGTTGACCATTGGGATGTGACACTGGGTATTTTGATGTCATCCTGGAGCATTGTTGTATCACAGTGAGACACTGTGATGTCACATTGGTGCAATATGATGTCACAGTGGGGCATTGTTATATTACAGTGGGGCATTGTGATCTACAAGTTGGTTTTATTATGTCATATTGAAGCCTTGTGATGTCATAGCTGGGCATTATCATGATATTATGAGTCATGATATCACAGTGGGGTATTATTAAATCTCAGTAGGGCCTTTTGATGTCACAATAGGGCCTTGTGATGTCACAGTGGGAAATTATGACCTTACAGCTCAACTCTGTAATGTCACAATGGGACATTATGATGAAAGATTGGTGCATGGTGATGTCACAACAGACCTCTGATATCACAATGGGGAATTTTTATGTCACAGTGGGGCACTATGTTGTCAAAATTGTGTTTTGTGTTGTTACATGCACCATTGTGAAATTAGATTGGGGCTTTGTGGTGTCATAACATGGTATTGTGACATCATAGTTGAGCATTGTGATTTGACATTGAGTACTGTGATGTCATGGTGGAGCATTGTTATATTACAGTGAGACACTGTGATGTCAGAGTGTGGCAATGTGATGTCAGTATGGGGCATTATCATGAGGAAGTGAGTTATTATATCACAATCTAGCATTGTGAAGTGACACTCAGGTTTTGTGATGTCACAGTTGTGCCTTGTTATGTCAAAGTGGGACATTATGATTTTATAGGTCAGCTCTGTGATGTCACGATGGGACATTATTATGAGAGAATGTTGCATTGTTATGTCTCACTGGACCTCTGTGATAACACAATGAGAAATTGTGATATCACAGAGGGGCTCTGTGATAACAGTGGAGAATTGTGATATCACAGTGGTGCTATATCAGAGTGGGACACTGTAATGTCACAGTGGGGAAATCTGATGTCACAGTGGGATATTTTTGTGTTACAGTTGGGTATTTTGATGAACAAGTTGGTTTTATTATGTCATATAGGATCAGTGTGATGTCATACCTGGGCATTATCATGAGACAGTGAGTCATTGTGATATCACACATTTGCATTCTGAAATCACAGTGGGGCTTTGTGATGTCACTATAGGGCATTGTGATGTTACGCTGGAACATTATGATGTTACATTTCAGCTCGGTGAGGTCACAGTAGACATGATGGGAGAGTGGGGCATTGTGCTATCAAAGTAGATCACTGTGGGGCTGGAGAGATGGCTTAGTGGTTAAGCGCTTGCCTGTGAAGCCTAAGGACCCCGGTTCAAGGCTCAGTTCCCCAGGTTCCACGTTAGCCAGATGCACAAGGGGGCACACACATCTGGAGTTCATTTGCAGAGACTGGAAGCCATGGCACACCCATTCTCTCTCTCTCCCTCTATCTGTCTTTCTCTCTGTGTCTGTTGCTCTCAAATAAATACATTAAAAAAAATTTTTTTTAAGTAGATCACTGTGATATCAGTGTGGTTAATTGTGATGTCATGGAGAGGCATTTCAAGGGAAAATGTGTACATGAGTATTTGTGGTAGCAACAGTTACAGCCAACGAACATGGAAAGAAAGTTGTATATCAACAGATAATTAAGAAATGGTGGTTTGGTTTGAGCTGGAGAGATGGGTTAGTGGTTAAGGCGCTTGCATGCACAGCCTAAGGACCCATGTTCAACAATCTAGATACCACTTAGCCAGATGCACAAAGGGGAGGCAAGCACAAGATTGCAAATGCCCACTAAGTGGCACAAAGGTCTGGAGTTCAGTTGTAGTGGCTGAGGCCCTGGAATGCCAATTCTCTGTCCTCTCTCTCTAAAAAACAAGAAAGGAAAAAAAGAAAAAGAAAAAGAAAAAAAATGGTGGTTCATCTATGCACTGAAATATAGAAATAAAGAAATGGTTGATGTACACCATGGGTGAGTGTTGAATGCATGAAGCCAAACAGCAAATGCCATGCAGTGTTTTATTTCATTTATATAGATAATATAAAATAGGTAAGTTCACTGAGACAGAAAGAATATTTGGGAATATACAAGTTAAATTGATATGATAGCCAGACATAGTGGCATAGACCTTTCATTCTGACACAGGGTAGGCAGAGGTCGGATGATTGTGGGTGTAAGTCCAAGGCCACCCTTAGAGTACACATAATGAATTCCAGGTCAGTCTTACTAGAGTGAGACCCTAAGTAGAAAAAAAAAAAAACATTTTGTAAAATAAAAATAAAATGAGATGGTAAATAGTGACTTAGGGATGGAGGAAGAAAGTGTACATTCAAGGAGGGCATCTACCAAGTAACAATGGGTTTCTGAGAAGGTCTCTTTTAATATTTATTTATGTGAAATAGATAAAGAAGGAGGGGGAGAGAGAGATAAAATGGGTGTACCAAGGCCTATAGCTGCTCCAAATGAACTCCAGAACCATGTGCCATTTTGTACATCTGGCTTTACATGGGATCTGGGAAATCAAACCTTGGTTCTTTGGATTTGCAGGCAAGCACCTTAACTGCTGAGCCATCTCTCCCACCCTAAGAAGATCTTTTGATGTTCATGTTACATACAACATGAAGGTATGAGCCCATAGATGCTACACCAGGTTTTCTGATGCAGACAGATCACTTCTTCAATAAATAAATGAAGGAAACAGTAGGTTTGTAGGCAGAAATGACAGACACTTGGGTGGTAAATGTGGTAAACCCTTTCTTTTTTAAATTTATTTTCAAAGAGACAGAGAGAAAGAAGGAGTCAGATAGAGAGAGAAAATGTTTGCACCATGGCCTTCAGCCATTGCAAATAAACTCTGGACACATGTACTATCTTGTGCATCTACCTTTACATAGGTCCTGAGGAAGCAAACCTGGGTCCTTAGGCTTTGCAGACAAGTGCCACAACTGCTGAGAAATCTCTCCAGCCAGACCCTAAACTCTTGACCCTTATGCCCCACTTGTCAGATGCTGAGATTACTGGCACATAACACTACGCCCAGCTCAGGTGATGATGATGAATGAAGCTAGGGTTTTGTGGATGATAACAAGCATGCTACCCAGGGAGACATAAGGTCAACCCAGGATGCAACTTATGAGACTGACATGTTGCCTCGGATATCAAGCAGATGTCCACATCATTTTCTCCAAACCATCTCACTATGGTAAACAGCATTAGGCTCATCTCACCTTCCTGTGTTTTTTCTTTTTATTATTTTAGAGAAAGTGAACGGGGGGGGGGGGAGTGGTGCACCAGGGTGTCAGCCATTGCAACTGCACTCCAGATTCTTGCAACACCTAGTGGGCACATGTGACCTTTCACTTGCCTCACCTTTGTGCATCTAGCTAATGTGGAATCTGAAGAGTTGAACATGGGTCTTTAGGCTTGGGAGGCAAGTGTCTCAACTGCTACGCCATGTCTGCAGTCCCCCCTTTTGGCCAGATTTGTACCTGTGTTGGTTCTTGTACAAAATGTTGAGTTTCTGTGTTACACTCTAATTAACATGTGTATATAATGGACTTTATACACTGCATCTCATTACTTTTCCCAAATGGCTCCCCTTCTAAACTCATTTTCTTTTCCAATCTAGATTCTGATTCAGAGTTTAAAAGCAGGTGGTATTTTGTCTTCCTGGCTCTTAAGTTTGTCTTTAATGGTCTGGAAGAAAAATGCAAATGACCTCAGTAGCCCACTTAAACCATCAGAAGGTAAGAAAATTTTATATATTACCATTATTATTTGTTTTGTTATGTTGAGGTATCATATCACCCTAGCCTACACTTGCCGCAGACTGTCATAGCCAGGACCACCAGTCCGAGGGAAAACAGGGCCTTGGGATGTGGGCAAGGAGTTGGTGAAGTGACCGACACACACACAAGGTTAATGTATCTGAGTGTATTTTACTGAAGTACAGCATCAGGTTATATACAATGCTGACTGCATAATCTTAGCCTTTGTTTATTTAAATGGTACAATTTCTATGAATAGCCTGTTCCAGGAGAGGCACAAATACATTGAGTTAAGATTACAATCACAAATTTAATAGTTAATATGTCACCAAAATCAGTGTTAGACAGTCAGTGGTTACAAATGACATTTGGTTTTTAGCCTGCTTCAAGTATCAAGTATTTTTAACAAAAGTTCTAACAGGGCAACTTCATAACTCTAATATATTTTTTTTCCTTGAACCATGCCATAAAAATGCAAACAAGCACCAAGGTGGCCTCGATCTAGCAAGTCTGTCTACAAAAGTTAAAGATTACCAAGAAACATGCTTCCCACCATTGTTTACCACCGTATCCCCATTCCTATACACTCCTGTATAAGGTAATGGTTTATCAACTGTTTCTGGTCCTCAGAATTCTGACTATGCCTTGAAACAACAGTGGGATCTCTGGAGGAAGCATCACACCATCAGGTGACTCAATTTTTTGGAAACTTGTTCCATATCTCATTTTCACTAAATTGTGAAAGAACATCAAGCTGTTGTCATATGTCAGGAACAGAACAGTAGTAATGAAGAAAATAGCTATTAGAGAGCAGCAAAAGGCACTACAAGCCTGGAGAATGCACGTCCTTCCAGGAGGCTTTCTTCCTTGAAGCTTCCATGTTGGCCTGCTGAACAAGTCATGCAGACTCCACTGGAGTTGGTGTGGCATACACTGACCTGAATTCAGTCTGTAGCCCCAGGCTGGTCTCAAACTCATGGCCACAAACCTCCTACCTCAGCTTCCTAAGTGCTGGGATGAAAGGTGTGCACTACCACATCTAGATTAAATTTCATTTATTCTTATCATACATATAGACAGAAATTATGACCACAAAAAATATGAGAGGAATATTGGTGACACATAAACATTCACAGAGAATGTGACCAAACCACATCTTTCTTCCCCCAGAAAGTATCAAAGGTTTTTATTTTAAAATATTTATTTAAGAGAGTAGAGAAAGGAGGAGAGAGAGAGAGAGAGAGAGAGAGAACACTCAGGCCTCCAGCCCCTGCAAATTGAACTCCAGATGCATGAGCCACCTTATGCATCTGGCTTATGTGAGTACTGCAAAATTAATCCTGGGTCATTAGGCTTCACAGACAAGTGCCTTAATCTCCAAACCTTCTCTCCAGTCCCTCAAGAGGGTTTTTCATAAATTCAACTAGTCTTACACACCTACCATAGAGGTCTGAGAAAATTTTTATTAAAGGAAAGAAATTGCTATTAGCATAAGTAGATTCCAGAATTTATTGATTGCACTTCTGTAGTTTAACTGTAGTATGTCCCTCATGGGTTCATCTGTGTTAACACTCAGTCTCCAGCAGGAGGCACTGTGTGGGAAGGTGGTGGTACCTTTAAGACCTGGAGCATGGCTGCAGAAAATGTGTCACTGGGAGGAGGGGGACCTGTGGGTTGATTGACACCCCACAACTTTCTGTTCCCCTTCTGCTTCTTGACTATGGGTGCAATGTACCCAACTGGCCTGTTCTTTCCACAATATGGGTATTTTCTTTCATCTGACTTGGTTTTATAATACAAAAAGAATTTTCTTTTGTATTTTTTCTTCCTTTCTCAAATATTTTTTTAATTTGAAAATGAAAGTAAATAAAATCAAAAAGTCTACAAAAATGGCTCAGTTGGCAAAGTGCTACCCACTATTGTATGAGATTCTGAGTTCGAATACCCAGCATCCAGGCAAATGCATCTCATAGCACCCTATGCCTGTAATTCAAGCACTGAGGAAGCAGAGACATCCACAGGGTAGTCTGGCCAGCTACAATACCTCCCCTCCAATTATTAATGTCCAGGGTCAACCCTACCTCAGAATGAAGGAGGGAAATTGAGGAACATACCCAACATATATCTCATTTGCACATGCATGTGCATGTTCACTTTTGCACGCGTGCATGCACACACACACACACACACACACACACAAACACATGTGAGCCTCTAAATATACCACATTCATGCATATACACATATGACATAACACAAATATATGCAATCAGTACAATTTTAAAGGGCTGGCAAGATTTCTCAGTGGTTAAGGCACTTGTGTGCAAAGCCTAAAGACCCAGGTTCAATTCCCCAGGACCCAGCTGTACAATGGTGAAGCAACCAGAAAGTCATACATGGCCAGTAGGTGGCACAAACATCTGGAGTTCAATTGCAGTAGTTGAGGCCTTGACACACCAATTCTCTCTCTTGCTCTACCTCTCTCTGTCTCTCTTGCACTCTCTAAAGATAAGTAAAATAAGAAAACAAATAAAATATATTCTAAATTCCATTGCAAATATATAACAGAATGTTGGATGACAGGCAAAAGTGCAAAATTAAAATGCAAGAGTCCTTATAATAGACACCAAAGAATATATGAGGAAAAAGATGCAACTGGATTTTACAAAATAACTTCAAGTGGGGGCTGGAGATATGGCTCAGAAGTTAAGGCACTTGCCTGTGAAGCCTAAGGACCCAGGTTCAATTCCCCAAACATACATAAAGCTGCACAAGATGGGGCCTGCATATGGAGTTCATTTGCAGTAACTGTAGGCCTTAGCATGCCACTTTTCCCAAATAAGCAAAATAAAATAAAATAAGTCACAAGTAAACTATCACATACAACTAATTGTATATGAACTATAATTTATAGTAACAATATTAATTAATATGTACTAATAAAGATGAAATATGACGAAAGGAAAGTCACATGTAAGAGATGACTAAGGAAAGTTGTTCTTTTCTTTTTTTTTTAAAATTTTGGAGAGAGAAACAGAGAGCACATGCAAGAGAGGAGAGAAAGAATTGGCATACCAAGGCCTCAGCCACTGCAAGTGAACGCTTTTGTGCATCTGGCCTACTAGGGATCTGGAAAGTCCAACATGGGTCGTTAGGCTTTGCAGACAAGCACCTTAATTGCTAAGCCAGCTCTCTAGCCCCAGGAAAGTTAACTTCTAAGTCATGTTTGGCAGGATCTACCATTACCAACTGTACATGAATATGATTAACTTGGTAGATCGACTGAGATGGAAAGAACAAATTTAACTGTGGGCAGGGTCTTGGACTATACCAGAAAGCAGAGTTGAGTGAGCACAATCAATGCATCTATCTCTCTCTCTCTCTCTTTCTTTATCCCCCCTTCAACTTCCTGCTGATGTATGGTAACAGCAGCTTTCTGCCTCTGACATACTTTGACACCATGATGGACTCAACCCTGTAATGCTGTAAAACAAATTAAACACTTTACTTACCAATGTTAGTTCTGGCCAAGTATCTTTTAACAGTAATTAATCAATTAATAAAAACCAAATATGGTAAAACAAAATAAAAACTACATGTTGTCTTGTGGAAATGTGGAATTGATGAAAAGTGATTCATCAAAATTGAGAAATGTGAAGGTGAATTGGAGTTTACCCAAGGAAACAAGTACAAATAGGGTTGGGCAGATGGCTTGGGGGTTAAGGCACTTGCTTGCTAAGACTAACAACCTGGGTTCTATTTCTCAGTACCCATGTAAAGCCAGATGCACAGAGTGGCACATGTGTCTGGAATTCATTTACAACAGCTGGTGGCCATGTGCACAGGCTCTCCACCCCCCTGCTTGCAAATAAAATAAAAAGAAATTTTATGCGTGCATATAACCTCATTCTTTCAATCAAAGGTTTAACTCCAGAGCAGAAAGGTGACAGAATGAGAAATTGTGGTGAATTGAATGAACTAAATATATTTTCATAATTTTTTGTAAGCCAAGATAAACACAAAAATTTTACCTAAGAAGCTATTGTAGATAACATTTTCTCAACAGTGCAAATTTAGTCATTTTAAACTTTTTTCTTTTGGGTTTTTCAAGGTAGAGCCTTGTTCTCTCCCAGGCTAACCTAGAATTCACTATGTAGTCTCATGGTGGCCATGAACACAGTGATCCTCTTACCTCTGGCATTTGAGAGTCACCATACTAACTTTTATTCTTACATTTTTATTTTGATGTGTGTATATGCCCTATGGTCATGACACCTGCAGTATTCCATGGTCTCCATTGCAACTTAGGGTTCATATTCAAAGATTCACACAGTTCAGTACTCAGGAAGCAGAGGTGAATTGCCATGAGTTCCTGGCCAACTTGAGACTACATAGTGTATTCTAGGTCAGCTTTATTTTTTTTTTTGTTAGTTTTTTTTGTTTTATGTTTATTTATTTATTTGAAAGTGACAGACAGAGAAAGAGGGAGAGAGAGAGTGAGAGAAAGAGAGAGAGAGCACACCAGGGCCTCCAGCCACTGCAAATGAACTCCAGATGCATGTGGCCCTGGATCCTGGGGAATGGAGCCTCGAACTGGGGCCCTTAGGCTTCACAGGCAGGTGCTTAACCGCTAAGCCATCTCTCCAGCCCTAGGTCAGCTTTCTTCTTCTCCAACCCAGCACCACACAAGTAATGTGGCAAGGTTAGAATGAGAGCTGGCATCCCATGGATCATAGCTGTTACAGGTTCTGTAATGCTGACAGTGGGGAGCAGAAAGAGCACTTTCAAACACTGTTCTTTAAAATCTAATTCACATTTTCATATCTGTCATTCACATTTTCATATCTTGAACCTTCAGTGGGTTCAGTCTTGCATTCAGGACATCTTTCTTATTGTCTTCATGATAACCAGAGCAGTTGCCTTATCTCTATTGGTGATAACCTCTTATTTTATTTTTTAGTTATTTTCTAAAGAGTGAGAAAGAGGCAGACAGCTGGTGTGGGGTAGGAGGACAGGGTGACTGGACAAGCCAGGGCCTCCAGACACTGAAAATGAATGCCAGATGCATGCACCACCTAGTGCATCTGGCTTATGTGGGTATTTAGGAATCTAACCTAGTCCATAGCCTTCACAGGCAAACACGTTAACTGCTAAGTCATCTCTGTAGCCCACTAATCTCTGATCGTATTTATTTAAGAGAGAGAGAATTGGAGCACTAGGGCCTCTAGCTGCTGCAAACTAACTCCAGATGCATGCACCACCTAGTACATCTGACTTACATGGTTACTGGTAAATAGAACCTAGGCTCTTAGGCTTTGCAGGCAAGTGCCTTGTGGTTGTTTGATTCAGGTGTTCCCATAAACTTAGGTTTTCTAAATTCTAGGTTCCCAGCTGATGGAGATTTGGGAATTAATTCATGCATCCTAGAGGGAGTGTATTGTTGGGGGTAGGCATATGGGCGTTATAGCCAGTTTCCCCATGGCAGTGTTTGGCACACTCTCCTGATGCTATTGTCCACTTTATGTTATCCAGGGAGGATGTCCACCTCCTGCTCATGCCATCATTTTTCCCCTGCCATCATGGAGTTTCCCCTCAAGCCTGTAAGCCAGAATAAACCTCTTTTTCCCACAAGCTGCTCTTGTGCATGTGATTTCTACCAGCAATGCAAGCCTGACTGTATCATGCTTTATTGCTGCACCAGTTCTCCAGCCCTTAAATTTTCATTGTTTATTTATTTACAAGCACAGAGAAATAGAAAGAAAAGAGAAAGAGAGAGATAATGAGTATGCCAGGGACTCTAACCACTGCAAACAAATTCCAGACACTTGCACCACTTTAAGCATCTGGCTTTACATGGATACTGGGGAACTGAACCCAGGTCAGTAGGCTTTGCAGGCAAGCACCTTAACAACTGAGCAATCTCACTAGGCCTGTTTACTTCTTTTTATGCAGTCCAGGGTCCAAACCCATGGAATGGTGCCACCCATAGTTAGGCTGAATCTTCCCACCTCATTTAGAAATTACTTCACAGGCATCACTCAAGGATTTATTTTTCTAGTTATTTATTTTATTTATTTATTTATTTTGTTTCATTTTCTACTTCATTTATATATTTTTTTGACTTTTTGTAAATTTTTTATTAGCATTTTCCATGATTATAAAAAAAAATCCCATGGTAATTCCCTCCCTCCCCACCCCCCACACTTTCCCCTTTGAAATTCCATTCTCCATCATATTACCTCCCCATCACAATCATTGTACTTACATATATACAATATCAACCTATTAAGTACCCTCCTCCCTTCCTTTCTCTACCCTTTATGTCTCCTTTTTAACTTACTGGCCTCTGCTACTAAGTTTTTTCCTTCTCATGCAGAAGCCCAGTCATCTGTAGCTAGTATCCACATATGAGAGAGAACATGTGGTGCTTGGCTTTCTGGGCCTGGGTTACCTCACTTAGTGTAATCCTTTCCAGGTCCATCCATTTTTCTGCAAATTTCATAACTTCATTTTTCTTTACCGCTGAGTAGAACTCCATTGTATAAATGTGCCACATCTTCATTATCCACTCATCAGTTGAGGGATATTTAGGCTGGTTCCATTTCCCAGCTATTATAAATCACTCAAGGATTTTTTAAAAAATATTTTTATTTATTTATTTGAGAGTGACATACAGAGAAAGAGGTAGATAGAGAGAATGGGCATGCCAGGGTCTCCAGCCACTGCAAACGAACTCCAGATGCATACACCCCCTTTGTGCACCTGGCTAACATGGGTCCTGGGGAATAGAGCTTCAAACTGGGGTCCTTAGGCTTCACAGGCAAGTGCTTAACCTCCAGCCCATCACTCAATGATTTTGAGCATGACAATGCTAAATACCTTCAAGTTAACAACCACAAAAAAACCTCACCAGTCCCTGTTGTATGATAAAGCTTTAATTTCATAGAAAGTTTATTAAACACACATATAAATAGACAAATGAATCAGTGTCAACTGAGTCTTCCATTCACAGAGGCACACACAATATGGAAACAGCCATACCTCTTCAGGGCACACAGACACATTTTTATACATATTCACACTCGTGAATATGTATAAAACACATGAACATGTATGACACACATGAATATGTAAAACACACACAAACAGGTATCACACAAATACATATAACACACATGAGCATATATGACCCACATGAACTTATATGACCCACATGAACATGTATAATACACATTAATATGTATAACAGCCATGAATATGTATTACACACACGGACATGTATGCATACCCACACACGTGTATGAATTGACTATACATACAAAGTCATGGAATGCATGCAACAGCATATACATATAAGTGCTCACAGGCTTACATATGAATATACACACATATATAAATGCATGCACTTGTATGCACATACCACACATAGACAAATACAGATTGACATATGTATAGATACACACACATATAGGCACCCCACATACGAATGTCAACATGCATGCATGTGCACACAGACACACATGGTATACCACAGAAGCATGGTCCACACTTATTGCCCCACCCATGCACAGATATTTACACACACACACACACACACACACACACACACACACACACAAACACACAAATGTCCTTGTGCCTAATTCACACACATGCAAAATGGGATAACTTTTTAATATGAAAGCTGAATTTTACTTAAAACATATTCTTCTTCTTCATTAGTTTAGTAATCAAAGTCAGGCAAAGGATCTAGCAAATGTTTATTTTTATTTTTTTATTTTAGATAGAATAAGAGTGAGAGAGAATTGGCAAATTAGGGCCTCAGCTACTGAAATAAAACTTCAGATGCTTGCACCAGCTAGTGGCATGTGCAACTTTGCACTTGCCACACCTTTGCATGTCTCACTTACATGGGATCTGGGAAGTCGAACATCGGTTCCTTTCTATGCAGGCAAGCACCTTGGCCACTAAACCATCTCTCCAGCCCCAAATGTTTTTGTTGTTGTTGTTTGGTTTGTTTGTTTGTTTGTTTTTCTTAGTGTGGGAACTCAGCAAAATCCAAGTCATGTGGCACATGGTGTTTGACAGCAGATGATGGAGAAAATGTTGAAATACTGCATGATCCTCCCCTAAGACATGTTTCATGGACAATACTACACACTATCTGGATCCTAAGAAGAAGCTGCCATCTGGCACTCACTTTTTTTTTCATAAAATTTATGCCTGTCTTTCAGTATGACAATCATCTTCTAGAAACTAATAAGAAACCCAATTTTCAAAACTATATTTTCATCTCTCAGTTATTCCATCACAAACCTTTCATCCCAGCACTTGGGAGGGGAATTCCAGGTCAGGCTTGGCTAGAGCTAGAACCTACCACAAAAAAAAAAAAAAATCATACCTTCCCAGTCTGAGTTCCCTGCACAAACAGTATGGGTGGACACATGGTCTGGAGTGAGTAGGCCAGACTCCTGACTCCAGGCTCCTCCCACCTCCCTGATCTGGGTTCCCTGTGCCTGTCAGTGTGTGAGCAGACATCACAGTGTGGAGTCAATAGGCTAGACCCCTGTTTCTTGGCTCCTCTCACCTCCTTGGTCTGTGTTCCCTGTGTCAGTGTATGTATTGGAGGGCATGGCACAGAGTAAGTAAGATCCCTGTTCCCTGGTTCCTCTCAGTCCCCTGGTCCTGGTAGGTCCCTTGTGTCCTGTTTGGGTAGGCCTGGTCCCAGTATGAGCTGTGGAATCAGGCCTTTTGCTTTGGTATCAATCCTGGCAACTGGGTACCAACATCAATGAGTCAGAAGGTACATGAGCTAAAGAACAAAAACTTGCTTCCTCCTCAATAAAATAGAGTCTTCCTAAATGGGTACACAATAATGCAAAAAAAGCAAACAAAAGTCAGAAGACAGATATCTCCACCAAAGATGCCTAGTCTTACCAAGGCACATCCAATGAAATCATAAAGAAATCAACAAAAATCCATTCAAAGAATGAAAACACAACAACCAATGAAACCCTGATCAAAAAAAAAAAATCACTGAATTGGAAGCAAACCATTAAAGAACCAACAATCTAATCAATGACATTGAACAGAAATGACTCCTAGAGTGTTCAGCTATTGGAAGTAGGCTTAGCTTGATTGGCAGAAACATTAGAACCATCCAAAGAGATTTGAATAAACTGAAAGCAAGTCAAGAAATAGAAGCTCTCAACAACCACTTCATTAAAGAATGAACTCCAGGAAGCATTAAGAAAATCAGAACTTGAATTGAAACCAAACCTCAAAAAACAGATGGACATGATGCAGAATAACACAGCAGAAAGCAAAAACTCAAATAGAAATTATAAAAACCTCTCTCGATCCCCTCACCAATAGTTACTCATGTAGAAGACAGAACCCATGACCTGGAACACAAGACAGAAGGAATTAACTGGGAGGGCAAAACTTTGCTAAGTTCAAAAAATCAAGTGAACAGAATATGAGGGAACTGTGGGACACCCTAAAATGATCAAACATCTAGATCATGGGTATTCATTCCATAAAGGAGAGTAGCCAGGCCAGAGGCAAAGAGACCACATTCAACAAAATTACTGAAGAAAATTTTCTGAACCTCTCAAAAGAGAGGGCCATCCAGATACAATAATCCCACAGAAGATCAAACAGAACCAAAAAAGAAACTCTCTAAGACACATCATCATTAAAACTCTTAACAAAGAAAATAAAGAGAGAGTATCAAAAGCACGAAGAAAGAAACAATTCACAACATACAAAGGCAATCCCATCAGAATGACATCAGTTTTCTCAATGGAAAAACTGAAAGCCATAAGGGCCTGGAATGAAACATTTCAAATATGAAAAAAAAAACTATGGCTTCCACCCCAAGCTACTCTACCCAAAAAAATTATGCCTGATAATAGATAGTGAAAGGCAAATTTTTCAGGAAAAAGTCAACTCTATGATATATGAACATAAAGCCAAACCTACAGAGAATGATTGAAGGAATACACACAGAACACTCAAACAACCAATCTCAAGAGCCAACAAGGAGAAGATCACAATAACCAAAATAGACCAGGCTCTACATAGTTTAAAACATAAGAAAGTACTAAATGCCATAAAATACCTCATCATGGCAGGGCTTAATAAAAACCTCACAATATTAACCTGATCAGATATTATGGTTCCTAACTCACCCATCTTCTGGGTCTTAACTGACCCATCAAAAGACACAGATTATCATGATGGATCAAAAAATGGACCTTCTTATTTGCTGTCTTCAAGAAACTGACCTTACCACTAAAGATAGACACCTCTTCAGGGTGAAAGGTTGGAATATGATATTCCAAGCAAATGGAAATAAAAAACAAGCTGGTGATGCTATAGTAACATCTGATAAAAACAGACTTTAAACCAAAAGTAATCAAAAAGACCAAGAAGGCTACTTCTTACTCATCAAGGGAATGACTCAACATGAGCACATCAATCATATATAAATAAGTACCAAACACAGGTGCATCACAGTTTTTGTTTTAAATCTGCTCAACAATAAAACATAAGTAAACATCAACACCATTATAACTGGGTACATCAATACCCCTTTATCATCAACAGACAGATCATCCAAGCAGAAAATCAACAGGGAAATAATAAAGCTCAACAACATCATAGACCAACCAGACCTAGCATATATCTACAGAACTTTCCACCCCAACTCCACAGAATGCACATTCATCTCAGCAACCTGAGGAACCTTCTCCAAATTGACCATATATTGGGCTATAAAGGATGCCTTCATAAAGTCAGGAACATTGAAATAACTTCCTGCATCATGTCAGACTGCAATGCTATAAAACTTGACATCAACAAAAGACATAACCAAAACTCCCCCACCTCCTGGAGACCAAACAACACACTTTTAAACAATGAATAAGTCACGGAAAAAATCAAAAAATAAGTTGTAAAATTCATAGAATTGAATGATAATGAAAACACAACATAACAAAACTTATGTGGCAAAATGAAGGCAGCCATAAAGGGAAAATTCATAGCTCTAAATACCTTCCTTGCAGAGACAAATAGTTCCTAAGTTAACAAGCTGACTCTCACCTAAAGGTGCAGTAAAAACAAGAAGAATCCAACCCAAAGAGCTCCAGATGGAAAGAAATAATCAAGATAGAACAGAAATTTATGAATTGGAAACTAAGAAAACAATCTTTAAAAAAAAATCAATGAAATGAAGGGCTGGTTCTTTGAAAAAAATAAACAAGGTTGACAAACTCAAAGCCAAATTGGTCAAACAAAAGAGAGAAATCTCAAATTAGCAAAATTAGAAATGAAAGAGCAGACATCAATGAAATTGGAAGAATCATCAGGGCATACTTCTAAAAACGACTCCACAAAATTAAATAATACAGAAGAAATGGGTGAATTCCTTGACACATACCACCTACAAAAACTAACCTCAGAGCAGATTAGTCTCCTAGACAAACCTAGCACACCGATGGAGATTGAAAAGGTAATATAAAACATTCCCCCACAACACCCTCTGCCAAAAAAGTCCATGACTAGATAGCTTCTCAGCTGACTTCTATCAAACCTGCATTAAGGAATTGAAACAAAATTTTCTCAGACTGTTCTGCATAATCAGAGATGAGGGAATCCTCCCCAACTCCTTTTATGAAACTAGAAACATCCCAATACTATACGAAACAGAGATGCAACAAGGAAAGAAAACTATAGGTCTATATTGCTTATGAACTTAAGTGCACAGATCCCGAATAAAATCCTTGCAAACCAAATTCAATAGCACATCAAAAACAGTATCCAGCCGGGCGTGGTGGCGCATGCCTTTAATCCCAGCACTTGGGAGGCAGAGGTAGGAGGATCGCCGTGATTTCAAGGTCGCCCTGAGTCTACAGAATTAATTCCAGGTCAGCCTGGACCAGAGTGAGACCCTACCTCAAAAAAAAAAAAAAAAAAACAATATCCAACTTCATGTAGGTTTCATCCCAGGGATGCAGGGATGGTTTAATATACAGAAATCGGTCACCGTAATACATTACATAACTAAACATGGCCATAAGAAACACATGATCATCTCAATTGATGCAGAGAATACCTGTGACAAAATACACCATCACTTCATGATCAAAACACCGGACAAATAGGCATGGCATCTTAAATATCAACACAATAAAATCTATATATAAAGCCCAAATAATACTTAATGGAGAAAAACTTTAGAAGTTCCCACTGAGATTGGAAACAAGACAGGGGTGCACACTCTCACCAGTGCTCTTCAACATAGTACCAGCGGTCCTAGCCAAGGCAATAATACAGGATAAAGAAATAAAAGGGGTTCAAATTGGAACCAAAGAAGTCAAGTTAACCCTATTTTCAGATGACATGATCCTATATATAAGTGATCTGTAAGTCTCCTTCTCAGAACTTCTAAAGGTGATTAATTCTTTCAGCAAAGTGGCAGTATGCAAAATCAGAGTCCCCAAATAGTAGCTTTTCTATTTGCAAAAGACAAATATACAGAGAAAGAAATCAGTGAAGCTGTCTCATTTTCAATAGCAACAAACAAACAAACAAAAACATTAAATACCTTGGAACAACACAAACCAAAAATGTGAAAGGCCTATGTAATGAAAACATAAAAGCACCCAAAAAAGAAATAGAGGAGGAGTTGAGAAGATGGAAAGTTCCCCATGCTCTTGGATAGGTAGTCTTAATATTGTGAAAATGGAAATACTACTAAAAGCAATATACAGATTTAACACAATACCAATAAGAATACCAGCACTATGCTTCACAGCTATTGAAAAAAAGATCATCTCAACATTCATATGGAATGGTTGAGGGCCTCATATATCCAAACCTATCCTCAGGAAAAAAAAAAAAAAAAACCCTCTGGCATAATCACCATACCTGATCAAAAGCTATATTGCAAAGCCAGAGTGACAAAAACAGCACTGTACTGGAATAAAAATTTAAGCATAGACCAATTGAACAGAATTGATGCCCTAGACCTTAGGTTATGTAACTACAGCTGCTTGATCTTTGACAAAGGTGCCAATAATGTAGACTGGAGAAAAGAGCATTTTCAACAAATGATGTTGAGCAAATTGTATGACCTTATGTAGAAAAATGAAATTAGACCCACTTATTTTTCCATACACAAAAATCATGTCCAAATGAGTTAAAGACACCAATATAAGACCTGAAGCTCTTCAACTACTGGAAGAAAAAAATTGGAGGCACTGTCTATGATATAGGACTGAGAAAAGATTCCCTGAATAAAACCTCAGTAGTCCAGGAAATTAAACAAGCAGTCTTGCAATGGGATTGCATGAAGCTAACAAGCTTTTACACAGACAAACATATCATAATCAGAGATTACGCACTGAATGGGAGAAAATCTTTGTTTGCTATACCATGGAGGAAAACCTAATATTTGGAACCTACAAAGAACTCAATAAACTAAACAATAGAAAAATCAAGCACCCCACTTCAAAAGTGGGGCAGACAACTAAATAGGTAGTTCTAAGAGGAAAAATTACAGATGGCTAACACACACTTAATAAAGTGTCCAACATAACTATTAAGGAAATGCAAATTAAAGCAAATATGATATTCCAAATTACCCCAGTAAGGATAGCGAACATTAAAAAAAAAAAAAGAAATGTAAACAAATGTCACTGAGGGTGTGGAAAAATAGGTATACTCATTCACTATTGGCAGGAATATAAGCTGGTAAAACCACTATGAAAATCAATATGAAGACTCCTGAAAAGGATAAATATAAAGTTACCAACAGACCCTATAGTTCCCTTGTTAGGCATTTACCCTAAAAGCTCCATATCTCAGTTCAGATATATTTGCTTGAACAAGTATATAGCTGCTCAATTTATAATAGCTAATATCTAGAATCAACTCAATTGCCCATCACTGGATGAATGGATAATTGTTTCAGTCCGGTTTGCATTGCTGGTAGAAGTCAGCCAACCAAGAGCACAAGGAAACAGAGATTTATTTTGGCTTACAGGCTTGAGGGGAAGCTCCACGATGGCAGGGGAAAATGATGGCATGAGCACCCCCTGGCCAACATTAGATGGACAATAGCATCAGGAGAGTGTCCCAAACACTGTCATGGGGAAACCTGGCTATGACACCCATAAGTCTGCCCCCAACAATGCACTCCCTCTAGGAGGCATTAATTCCCAAATATCCATCAGCTGGGAACCTATCATCCAGAACACCTAAGTTTATGGGGGACACCTGAATCAAACGACCACAATAACCAAGATGTGGTATATCTGCACAATGGGATTCTACACAGCAGTAAGAAAAAAATGGCACAATGAAATCTGTAGAAAAATGTTCGAACCTGAAACAGATCATTCTAAAGGAACTCACACAATCACACAAAGACAAATGTCACATGATCTTACTCATCTGTGGTTCCTGACCTGGATCAGCCTGAGTGACTGACATACCTGAAGGTTGGACATAGGCAGGGCCCTGGGTTAAAGCAAACCGAAGAAGTCTGATATGAAGGCCCCAGGCTAGGGAGTGATCATAGCATCCTGAACCACAGGTTAAATGTCAGGGACCATGGGCACGGAAGCTCCAACCCCCATTATCAGAGGTTGCAGTGAGCCAGGATCCTCCCCCCATTCTTGGGGGTCACAGTGAGCCTGGATCCCTGAAAAAAATCTTGGAACACAAGATTGGCACTCCCTCTCCAAGCACAGGATACCTGAACATTCAGATAAGACTTAGGCTTTGCCCATAACCTTGTGATCTTTGGTCAGCTGACTAGGAAACTCCTTATGTGGTATCAGCCAGCACCTTTGCACAGCCCATTCCACTGTGCCCTGTACCTTCTCCCACCACCATTGCTTATGTGCTGGAATGTATGTCCCTATATGCTAATTAGGTATCAGCAAGCAACTTCATACATCCAATCCTCTTAGGACCCTCAACTGCTTATAAACCCATTTCCCTATTGATTAAAGAGAATCATTCACAGAGTCTGTCTTCTGAGAATGAATCTTGTGTGCTCACCATCACAGTTGCCTGGGTGCCTTGGGGGACTGAAGCTGCCCCAAGGACACAGGAACCTATGGCTGGCACCTGAACAGGGACCCTATGAGATGGAACAGAATAGAGGAGTGCTCTCCCAGAGGGGCTGGGAGATATTGGCCCATGTGACCTTTGTTTGAGGGCTGGCAGGTTTCAGCTTCTTCTTCCATGAGAGGAAAGCAGATTTCTCCTTTCTCTATCAGAGAAATCCAGGTTTCTCTATACTCCATCAGAGAGAGGCTGTTTTTCTCTTTTTTCACCTTTACTTTGGGTTGGTGTTATAGTCTTGGCTTTCACACTCTTTTTCTATCATGAATAATAATTGTCTCCCACCAAAAGGAATCACAGATTCATAGTTTCAGGGATTTCCTTAAAGTTAGGAGAATTAAGCTCTCCCAGAGGGAGGCTAGCTCCTTTTGGGAAGTAGTACTCCAGGTTGCCCCCTGGATGATTTCTGGGGATGAATGTGATCCAGACATGTGGCATAGCTTATCTAGCTAGGAAATGAAAAGTTCAGGAAGGAAATTTCCCCTCACTCCTTTTTCATCTCCTTTCACGTTTCTCCACTAGGGCAGCAATGAAACTGCAAGCCAGCTTTCAAGCACTCCAAATCAGCTCGGGTCAAGTGGCAGGCTCACGCATGCCCAGACAATGGCACCTCAGCCCGTGCAGGTACCATGTCTCCCCCTACTTTTCCCGTGGTCCCCAACCGTCCCAGGAGCCCCCTCCCTTCCTTCCTCTTTAGGTAGGCAGACTCTGGCTGGTGGGCCAGCAGTCATCTTGGCCATTACCTCCACGTGTACCAGACCAGACCCTTGGTGAGTGTCTGGGTGGGGCTGAGGCAGGGAAGGGCTGACCTCCACACAGCCACTGCAGTGCCTGCACTATGAAGCAGAAAGAAAAAAACAAAACAAAACATTTAACTAAAGCCTATGGTGAACTGAAGTTTTATGTAAACAATGCCATATTTTGTTACATATCATAAATATAATTATTGAATTCATGTTCTAGGTCAACTTCAACTTACATAGAGGATTATTGTAAACAAAAATTTCTCTCTGAGGTGGTGACATAATTTGTCAGGTTTTTAAAATTAAAAACAACAGATTGTAATGTCCTGTTACTTAAAAGGAGGAAGCAAGCCGGGTGTGGTGGTGTATGCCTTTAATCTGAGCCCTTGGGAGGCAGAGGTAGGAGAGTCACTGTGAGTTGGAAGCCACACTGAGACTACATACTGAATTCCAGGTCAGCCTGAGCTAGAGTGAGACCCTACTTTGAAAAACTAAAAAAAAAAAAAAAAAAAAAAAAAAGGAGGAAGCAACTGACCTGAAATCTAGGCCAGCCTGCATCAAGCAAGGAACAATATTTGCCTTAGTTATTCCTAATAAAATCATTTCCAAGTGGTTAGAGATATTGATGTCATTAAATTAAATTGTCTTTAATCTATACTACTTGCTTCTTTGTCATTGAATAAGAGGATTAATCAATTTGTTGTTTCTTTTAATAGTCATATAAGAAAGATAGTAATTATGGGGAGAGATGAGTTGACTGAAGGAACTAAGAAGGAATTTTTCAATGTTGGACATAGAATTCTCACTAAAGTTTTTTGTATGGTACTTACACCAAAATGTTAAGATATGTGGATAAAGATGTACATGTGTAAGAAAGAATTTTCAGGCTAAACCTAAACACCATGCCTAATGTTAAAGATTTTTTCAGCTGTTGACAAACTTTTAAGAAACAAAGTTTTAAGAGCCAAAATATGTTGGTAGCTTGCTTAAGCCTTATCAAATTTAAGTCATGGGGAAAACAAAATTGTTTTCTGTTAATAGAAATTTCTATGGTACATAAAATCAGTGGCTACCAGGATTAAGCTAAAAATCACTGGTTGTCAAATGGTGTTTTTTCTTTCAAAACAGATCTGTCAAAGGTTATATTAATTTAGCTGACTGTTTTGCCTCAAATAAGACCAGGTTCTGCTCTACTATATGTAAAGTAACTGTCTCTTTTCTAGCATCTTAACTCCAGTGCTTATAACAAAAGTAATTCTTAAGACATATTCCCTAATTTAGGGCACAGTCTCACCCTCAACCAGTGGTCCTCATTTGAGAAAAATAATTTCAATTTCTCTGGCTCTGTTTCCAATGTTCTCTGGGTAATTGATACCCACACAGTTATCTAAACTAATCAAAGATATTTACAAACACAGGTGCTAAGAGTTTATACTGTTTTGTCCTTTCCTGGCAATTTCCAGATTAAATTAATTAGTTTGTTTGTAAGTTGAGTGGTGGTATTTTCAAGACTGATTAACAGCTTCTGCCTGTATTTATAGCTATTAGATAATTAAAGTGTAAGATATGCCTACCTTTTATGCCTCAGATATGGCTTATGCTGCCACAGTACAACAAAAATTTAAAGGTTGTACCAAATGATTTTAATATGGTCTTGTGCCATTCTTTAACTAAATCTATTTCAGTAATCAAATGTGCTCTATATGTGCATAAATGTAGGCTGGTGTAACTTCCTTTCTAAGTGCGTTAATCACCTATGTAGAGGCCAAAGCCAGTTGGAATAATCAGAGCAAAAAGTGTCAATATTTTGGCCTGTGCTCCCAGGTCATGAGGCCACTGGAGATGATGGGACACTTCTACACTGGCTCCCTAGTAAGTCACCTGTTTTCCTGAGCAGGGAGGATATGGAGACCCAAGCAAAACTGGTGTACAGTCTGAAACAGGAGAGTCACAGTTGAGGAGCAATCAGACTTTCCAAAGAAGGGAAAACTACTTGGCCAGCATGGCCCTAACTAACTCTAACAGACAAAAGACACCAGTAAGCTATGGGGCTACTCCTAGGTCCCAAAAGTCTCTTTAGAGGGCCATTAGTCACCTCCAAAATTAATCTCACATTTGATTTTGTCTATCTGCATGGTCTTAAACACTCAGAGAGAAATGTATAACTATAGATTAATAGAAAAAACCTTAAACATAAATGGTCTATTAAGTAATAAAACAAGAGTTTTCCAAGAGGAGAAACAAACAAGACCTTAAGACATTTTCACCATCTTTATTAGTTCTAATTCTATAATAATACTAACAAAACTACAGATGTCAAAAGGGTTATTTTCAAATCTAAGAATACATAAGTTCTGAAACAAAAAAAAATATGTTTTCATAACCGGGACCATTTGTGTCAAGACATCCACTCTTCTGTTGTTGAAGGGCTAACCACCCTATGCATAAATATTTCCTCTCCCACTTATTGTTCCCCAGAATTGATTGTTTCACAGGTGTATCTCTACGAGAAAAAAGTGACCTACAAACTCTGCCTGTACCAACTGAAAGAAATTTTCATCCCTTGACTGGTGGTCCTCATTGTGATGAGAGACCAACAGCCTCAAATGTCTACAGGGACAAGTTAACTCTTTCATAGATGTGGTACTTCAAAATTGTCTAGCCTTAGACATCATTACTGTGCAACTTGGGGGAATATATGTGGTCTTGAGAGAAGAATTTTTTTAAATGAATCAAATATTGTTGAACAAGATGTTAAAACTCTCAAAAAAAAAAAAAAACAACTCCACAGGAGCTGCTTAACTGCTACAAGCATGAGGACCTTATCACCTGGCTTTCTAACCCTTTTGTCACCTGGCTTCTCCTCCTCCTTAGCCCCCTCCTTGCTATAGGAACACTATTCTTTGTAGCCCCTGCCTCATTAAATTTCTCAGACAACAAATAACTAATATTGCTAAGGTTGTTAGAAATCAGGTTCTAGTGCACCAGCTAGCCCTATCTGAGCCTATGACAGACTATAAGGATTTCATTAAATATAATGACACCTCCCCAATATAAAAACAAAAGGGGAGCTGTTGGACATAGGCAGAGCCCTGGGTTAAAGCAAATGTAAGCTGTCTGACATGAAGGTTCCAGGCTATGGAGGGGTCGCAGCAGCCTGAACTGCCAGTCATATCTCAGTCATATCTTGGGAACCACACAGGCAGAGGGGCTCCTCCCCCCATTCTTAGGGGTTGCAGTGAGCCTGGATCCTCCTCCCCATCCTTGGGGATCACAGTAAGCCTGGACCCCTAGGCAACATCTCAAACCCAAGATCAGCAAGAAGCAAGCCAGTCCCTCTCCAAGCACAGGATTCCTTGACATTCAGATAAGACTTAGGCTTTGCTCATAACCCTGTGGCCTTTGGCCAGTTGCCTTGGAAACTCCTTATGTGATATCAGCCAGCACCTTTACAAAGCCCAACCCCTGTACCATTGCCTACATGCTGGAATGAATGCTAATTAGGCATCAGCAAGCAACCTTGTACATCCAACCCCCTTAGCACCCCCAAAAGTTTATAAACCCACTTCCCTGACAATAAACTGAGAGCCATTCACCAAACCTGTCTCCCAAGAGAGATTCTTGTGTGCTCACCACTACAGTTGCCCAGGATGTCTTGGGGGACCATGGCCAGCCCAAGGACCCAGGAACCCACATTCCTCAAAAAGAAATACAAAAATTCAGTTTCATTGAGTCTGGCCAAGATGCATCTCTAAAATACCCAGTACACAGCTTCACTTGGGCTCAATCTAGAGTCTTCAGGGGCCAGGAAGCTCCCTGTTACAAGCCAGTGCCCCCATACTGGACAAGACACTCCACTAGGGATGGGGTAGGCACAGTTCTGAGTTGTTTCTCCTCACACACTGTAAGAAAATAATTTTATTACAGCACTAAATATATGAACATTACAGCAAATTCATTACATTCCTATCGGGTTCAACCTTTTCTCCCCATTCTGCATCCCCAGTGCACTGAAGATTTAACCTAGTGAGGGTACTGGTAATCACTGTGGGTCTTCAATGCACAAGTGGGTTCCTGTGGGGAGGATAATGCCTCACAGTATGCCTGTCCCTCGTGTCTCTAACAGTCTTCGCTCACAGTATGCCTTTCCATCTGTGGTTCTTATACTCTGTGCCTTTTCTTTGCAATGTTCCCTGAACCTTAGGGGACATGGTAGAAGTCTATCATGTTGAGCTTGTAGAAGCCTCATATTTTCTTTCCTTTTTGATGAGGTTTGAGAATCTTCATTGTCTCCTGCTATTGTTGACATGGAGATGGTTCTATGGCTAGAAATGAGATCAGCACTCATACTTAATCCACCACTTTATGTTTTCTGGACTGTGTCTCTCAGGTATAATAGAGACTATTTTCCCCATGCTTTAAGTTCCTAACATTTCTTTTTAGTTCCTGTCATTCTTATGTGTCTTGGGTAGCCCAGGTATTTGTTACCATCTGGAACCTGATCATTCTAGTCCATCTTCAAGACAGGTTAATTAACAAATGAGGAATTCCAAAATTTCTCACTGAAGAAAAAACTGTCTCTGCATCAAAGGGTTCTGGGAATACTGGAAATTCAAAAGCAGAAGAATGAAGATTGATTCTTTTCTCTCACACTGCATAGAAGTCTACTACTAGTGGATCAAAGACAGCAATGTGAGACTTGAAACACTGAAAATGCTGGAGGAAAACATTGGGGAAGCACTTCAAGATGTAGAAATGGGTCAGAACTTTCCAAATCAGGTTCTTTATGCTAAGAAAGTAAGGTCAATGTCTGACCACTGGGAACTCATACAATTAAAAAGCTTTTTACAGCAAAGCAGGTGAAAAAACAGCCTTAAAAATGTGAGAAAATCGAGGACTTCTGGTTAAGATGGTGGCGTAGATACCACGCCAAAGCAGCCTAGGGGAGAAAAAGACCAAAAAAACCTCAGCAAAATACACACTTTTACTAAAAAGTGAAGTGTATAGGAAATTGAAGCAGCAGTGGAGAAGTAGAAAAGATCCAGAGTATCCAGAGCACGCACAGGCCAGCAAAAGCAGCTCCGGCAGCTCTGCCAACTGCGGCGGCGGCACGCAACATAAAGTGGCCAGACTCAGCTCCAGCCACAGGAAAAGCCAGGTGTGGGAGCTTCCACTCAGACCGGTGCTCTCTGCAACTCAGGAAACGTGAAGGGAGAGCGGCAGTGAGCAATGGAGGAGCAGACCACGAGGTAGAACATGTGAAACAGCGAGAGAACCAAAGCAGCTGTGGCGCCCTCACCTCCCCCACTGCCTGAACCCAGCTCCAGTGAACACAGCAGCGGTCCCAGGACCTGGCCACACCAACTTGGGCCAACAGCAGGACCCAATCAGGAGCAGAGTTCAGCAGCAACATCAGTGGCTCAGGCACCGGTAACAGCGGCCCCAGCAGTAGCAGATCCAGTTGTGGCAGCAGCGGCTGCCAGGAGTGGCAGCAGCGGCAGTGGACACAGCAGCAGCAGCTTCAGCAGCAGTGGTAGCTCCAGCAGTGGCAGCTACAGCAGCAGCAGAGGCAGCAGCAGTGGTGGGCCCAGCAACAGCAGCATCAGCAGCAGTGGCTACAGACCCAGCAGCGGCAGCTTTAGCAGCAGCAGTTCCAGCAACAGGGGTGCTGAGCTGCAGGGCCACACTTGCAAGGCTCGGTTTGCCTCGCAGGAAAAGCCAGTGCCCAGCTCCAGAAATCAGAACAGCAGCCCGACGACCCAGGCAGCAACTTGAGTGAGACCAAACTCATCCAAGGTAAGTGGGATTGCACCACGGAAAGGTCTCACTTGGTTGCAAGCTGACTTGGATCCCTCAACAGACCAGAAAACTTAACCTCTTTGTTGATAGAGGGACTGGTCATTATAAAAAGTACTCTTGCATAGATACTTGGGGCTACTTTTGATTGAATGTGTACAGTGTTTAGTTAAATTTTAGAATCTACCTGTATTTTATTCCACACAGCCTGCTTGAATACTCCCATAGCAGGGAAACTCAACCCCCAGGAACACCTTTGTAGATACTCTGAGAGTCTTAAGAGCCACACCTAACACCTTAAGCTCCTACCCTGAAAATATATAACATCAAATCAATTGATACAGCTAAGAATACCCAGATAGCTAGAAAATCCAAGCATTAATTTAATCCAAGATGCAAATATATATACATTATAACACAAGAAACACTAAACAGCAAGAAGATATAAATCCACCTAAAAGTATTAATGCATCAGAAATGTCCTCCAGTGAGAACAAGTTAGAGGAAATGCCTGAAAAGGATTTCAAAAGAATGATTGTAAATATGTTGAAAGAAGTCAGAGAACAAATCAAAGGAGTCAAAGAAGAAATCAAAGAGGAAATCAAAGGAATCAAAGAAGACGCAGGACACAAATTTCATGAAATAAAGAAGGCAATATGAGACATAAATAAGAAATAAAAATAATAAAGAAAAACCAGTCAGAATTACTAGCAATGAAGAACACAGCTAATGAAATAAAACTCTGTAGAAAATCTCACCAGTAGGATGGATGAGGGAGAGGACAGAATATCTAAGCTAGAAGACCAGGTGGCAGATCTAATACAGTCCAACAAAGAGAAAGACAAACTTACAGAAAAGTGTGAATGGGAATTTCAAGATATTCAGGACACTATGAAAAGATCAAATATTAGAATTCAGGGCATAGTAGAAGGAGAAGAATTCCACTCCAAAGGCATAGTAGGCATCTTCAACAAAATCATAGAAGAAAATTTCCCCCAATTTGGGAAAGAGGTGCCAATGCAGATACAGGAAGCCTTTAGAACCCCAGCCAGACAAAAGTTGGAAAGAACCTCTCCTCGACATATTATAATCAAACTTCCAAACACACACACCAAAGAAAAAAAACTGAAAGCAGTTAGAGAGAAAAATCAAGTTACCTACAAAAGCAAGCCCATCAGGATTACAGTAGATTGTTCAACACAAACTATTAAAGCCAGAAGGGTTTGGGGTGATATATTCCAAGTTCTGAAAGATAACAACTGTCAACCAAGGTTACTTTATCCTGCAAAGTTATCCATTCAAATAGATGGAGAAATAAAGACATTCCATGACAAAAGCAGGCTAAAGGAGTATTTGAAGACAAAACCAGCTCTACAGAAAATACTTGATAGAATCCTCCATGCTGAAGAAAAAGAAAAGCACACATATAAGGAACCTAGAAAAAACAAGCAATACTCAAATACTAGTTAACGGAAGAGAGCACAGGTAGAACCAGAACCACAAAAAAAAAAAAAAAATGGCAAACATAAATACACACCTTTCAATAATATCTCTTAATATCAATGGCCTCAATGCCCCAACGAAAAGACATAGATTTGCAGACTGGGTTAAAAAGCAGGATCCTACAATTTGTTGTCTCCAAGAAACTCACCTTTCTACAAAGGATAGACATTACCTAAGGGTGAAAGGTTGGAAGACGGTGTTTCAAGCAAATGGGCCTAGAAAACAAGCAGGGGTTGCTATCCTAATATAGGACAGGGTATACTTTAGTCCGACGTTAGTCAAGAAAAATAAGGAAGGTCACTTTATATTGATTAAGGGCACACTCCAACAGGAGGACATTACAATCCTAAACATATATGCACCTAACATGGGGGCTCCCAAATTCGTCCAACAAACACTATTAGAACTAAGGTCACACATAACACCAAACACAGTGGTGGTGGGTGACATTAACACCACACTCTCATCAATTCACAGGTCATCCCGGGAAAAATTAGAGAGGCATCTGGACTAAATGAGGCCATAGAAGGAATGGACTTAACAGATATATACAGGACATTTCATCCAAAGGCTGCAGAATATACATTCTTTTCAGCAGCACATGGAACATTCTCTAAAATAGACCATATATTAGGACACAAAGCAAATCTTAACAAATTCAGGAAAACTGAAATAATTCCTTGCATTCTATCTGACCACAATGGAATTAAACTACAAATCAGTAGCAAGAAAGGCTATAGAGCATACACAAAATCATGGAAACTAAACAATATACTACTAAATGATGAATGGGTCAATGAAGAAATCAAGAAGGAAATCAAAAAATTTATAGAGTCAAATGATAATGAGAGCACAACATATCAAAATCTCTGGGACACAATGAAGGCAGTTCTAAGAGGTATATTTATAGCCTTAAGTGCCTATATTAAGAAATTAGAAAGGTCACAAGTAAACGACCTAATGCTTCACCTTAAATCCTTGGAAAAAGAAGCACAAGGCACACCAAAAATCAGTAGATGGGAAGAAATAATAAAGATTAGGGCAGAAATTAATGAAATAGAAACAAAAAAAATCCAAAGAATTAATGAAACAAAAAGTTGGTACTTTGAAAGGATAAACAAGATTGATAAACCCTTAGCAAATCAGACCAAAAGAAAGAGAGAAGAGACACAAATTAATTAAATCAGAGATGAACAAGGTAACATCACAACAGATTCCAGAGAAATTCAAAAAATCATAGGGACATACTATAAAAGCATATACTCCACAAAGTATGAAAATCTGAAAGAAATGGATGATTTCCTTGATCTATATGACCTACCTAAATTAAATCAAAATGAGATTAATCACTTAAATAGAGCTATAACAAACATGGAGATCCAAACAATTATCAATATTCTCCCAACTAACAAAAGCGCAGGCCCAGATGGATTCACTGCTGAATTTTACCAGACCTTTAAGAAGAGCTAACACCATTGCTTCTTAAGCTTTCCAGGAAATAGAAAAAGAAGGAATTCTACCAAACTCCTTCTATGAGGCCAGTATCACCCTGATACCAAAACCAGGCAAAGATAGAACAAAAAAAGAAAATTACAGACCAATCTCCCTCATGGACATAGATGCAAGAATTCTCAACAAAATATTGGCAAACAGAATATAAGAGGATATCAAAAAGAACATTCACCCTGACCAAGTAGGCTTTATCCCAGAGATGCAGGGATGGCTCAATACACGCAAATCTATAAATGTAATACATTACATAAACGGGTTGAAGGACAAAAATCACATGATCATCTCCTTAGACACAGAGAAAGCATTTGACAAAACCGAACATCCCTTCATGATAAAAGTCCTACAGAGACTGGGAATAGAAGGAACATAACTCAATATAATATAGGCTATTTATGACAAGCCTACAGCCAACCTATTACTAAATGGGGAAAAACTGGAAGCTTTTCCACTAAAATCAGGAACAAGACAAGGGTGTCCACTGTCCCCACTTTTATTTAATATAGTTTTGGAAGTCTTAGCCATAGCAATAAGGAAAAAGGCACACATAAAAGGGATACAAATTGGAAAGGAAGAGATCAAGTTATCATTATTTGCAGATAGCATGATTCTATACATAAAGGACCCTAAAGACTCTACTAGCAAACTGTTAGAGCTGATCAAAACCTACAGCAATGTAGCAGGATACAAAATAAATACACAGAAATCAGTAGCCTTCATATTTGCTAACAACAAACACACAGAGGATGAAATCAGAGAATCACTCCCGTTCACAATTACATCAAAAAAAATAAAATACCTTGGAATAAACCTAAACAAGGAAGTAAAGAATCTCTACAATGAGAATTTTAAAACACTCATGTTAGAAATTGCAGAAGACACTAGAAAGTGGAGAAACATCCCTTGTTCCTGGATTGGAAGAATCAATATTGTGAAAATGGCAATCTTACCTAAAGCAATCCACACATTTAATGCAACCCCTATCAAAATTCCAAAGGCTTTCTTCATGGAAATAGAAAAAACAATCCAAAAATTCATTTGGAATCACAAAAAACCTCGAATATCTAAAATAATACTGAGCAACAAAAAAGAGGCTGGTGGTATCACCATACCTGATTTTAACCTATACTACAGAGCCATAGTAACAAAAACAGCATGGTACTGGCACAAAAACAGACATGTAGATCAGTGGAACAGAATAGAGGACCCAGATGTAAGCCCAAGTAGCTATAGCCACCTGATATTCGATAAAAATGCCAAAAATACTCATTGGAGAAGAGACAGCCTCTTCAGCAAATGGTGTTTTGAAAACTGGATAAATATCTGCAAAAGGATGAAAATAGATTCTTCTCTCTCACCATGCACAAGAATTAAGTCCAAATGGATTAAAGACCTTAACATCAGACCTGAAACTCTGAAGCTGCTAGAGGAAAAATAGGGGAAACCCTTCAAGATATTGGTCTTGGCAAAGACTTTCTGAATACAACCCCAATTGCTCAGGCAATAAAACCACAGGTTAATCCCTGGGACCTCATGAAATTACAAAGATTTTGCACTGCAAAGGACACAGTGAAAAAAGCAAAGAGGCTACCTACAGAATGGGAAAAAATTCTTCGCCAGCTATATGTCTTATAGAGGATCAATATCTAGGATATACAAAGAACTCAAAAAGTTAAATAATAAGGAATCAAACAAGCCAATCAAAAATGGGCTATGGAGCTAAATAGAGGATTCTCAAAGGAAGAAATACGAATGGCATATAAGCATCTGAAAGTGTCTACGCCACTAGTCATCAGGGAAATGCAGATTAAAACTACATTGAGATTCCATCTCACTCCTGTCAGATTGGTCACCATCCCAAAAACAAATGATCATAAATGTTGGCGGCGATGTGGAAAAAGAGGAACCATTCTACACTGCTGATGGGAATGTCATCTGGTCCAGCCATTGTGGAAAACAGTGTGGAGGATCCTAAAACAGCTAAAGATTGATGTACCATATGACCCAGCTATAGCACTCCTAGGCATATATCCAAAGGACTCATCTCATTTCCTTAGAAGTACGTGCTCAACCATGTTTATTGATGCTCAATTTATAATAGCTGGGAAATGGAACCAGCCTAGATGTCCCTCAACTGATGAGTGGATAATGAAGATGTGGCACATTTATACAATGGAGTTCTACTCAGTGGTAAAGAAAAATGAAGTTATGAAATTTGCAGAAAAATAGATGGACCTGGAAAGGATTATACTAAGTGAGGTAACCCAGGCCCAGAAAGCCAAGTGCCACATGTTCTCTCTCATATGTGGATACCAGCTACAGATGATTGGGCTTCTGCCTGAGAAGGAAAATAATTGGTAGCAGAGGCCAGTAAGTTAAAAAGGAGACATAAAGGGAAGTGAAAGGAAGGGAGGAGGATACTTAATAGGTTGATATTGTATATATGTAAGTACAATGATTGTAATGGGGAGGCAATATGATGGAGAATGTAACTTTAAAGGGGAAAGTGTGGGGGTAGGGAGGGAGGGAATTACCATAGGACTTTTTTTATAATCATGGAAAATGTTAAGAAAAATTTTTAAATTAAAAAAAGCATGTGAGAAAATTATTGCTTGCTCTATGTCTGACAGGAAGCTCTTACCTTGGATATACAAAGAACTCAATAACTGAAAACAAATAAAACCACCTAGTCAAAATATAGGCTATGGAGTTGAACAGAGTGTTCTGAAAGAAAGTAACAATATGTTTCAAAAACCATTCCAGATTTTGATCTATCATGGAAATATAAATTAAAAATACTTTGTGATTCCACTTTACTCTGGCTGGAATGTCTGTGATCAAGATATCAAATAAGGAGCCTGGGAAAATGGCTGTATAGTTAATGGTACTGGGTTGTAAAGTTCATCAGTCCAATTTCATTTACCTAGTACACACGTAAATCCAGATGCACAAAGGGGTGTATGCATCTGGAGTTTGTTTGCAGTGACAAGAAGGTTTGGCATGCCCATATACACTCTCCACCACTGTTCACAAATAAGTAAATATTTGTGCAAAGGAAATCAAATGAGAAACAATGCTATTGAATGTGAGAAGAGGAACCCTTGTGGACTCCTCATGGAACCAAACTGGTGTAGCAATTTGGGAAAGGCCTGTAGAAGTTTCTAGAAAGCTGAACATAGAACTATCATGTGAGCCAAGTATAACTCTGCTGAACACATTCTCAATTGACTACACCAACTACAGAGACATTTTTTTCAGCCATGTTTATTGCTGGATCCCTCTCAATAGAAAGGAAATTGAACAAGTCTAGAGAAAATCAACTGAGGAATTAATGACAATGTTGTAAATCTATATGATGGAATTATAGTCAACCATATAAATGTAAAATCTTCTAGGGAACAGATGTAACTTGAGGATATAGGAAGTAAGGTAAACCAGGCATCAAACTGTAAGCACTGCAAGTACTCTCTCACATGCTGAACCTAGCTGAGCACCACTGTGTATGTGTGTTGTTGTGGGGAAAAGAATGTAGGTTACAGGAAATTATAAAGGAGCCTATTAGGAAAAATGAACTTTCAAGGGAATAAGGTAGGGAAAGTAGCAGAGGGTACGTAATTTGAAAGGCAAAGGCAAATTACTGAAGATAGAAGTGTGAAATCAAGGTGGGAGGAAGAGGAAGAACAGAACTGATGAAAGATAGAAGGCTTAGTCAATATCAAGTATGTTTATACATAAAGAATAAAATATTTGAAATAAAATTGTAAACAGTAAACAAAATAAAATGGCAAAAATTTCAAGAAAAAAACTACATAAATTCTAAACCAAAGCATCCTTTCAAAATTAAAACAAAAACTAAGACCTTATGCTGGAAGACATTCTTGGGCTGCAGGTCACTCAAAAATAAAGGAGGAGGCGAGCTGAAAACATCCCCTCTGTAGAATAACTGACAGAAAGCTGGAAAAAAGCTTATGCTGCATGCAGTCCTATGAGAGAGAGAAGTCATCAACAGTGGTAACAGAAGAGAACATTGAAAGCCTTAAGACTGATCAGACAGGCCAAATATGCCAACTGGTGCAAGATTGGCATGGCTGTTATAGGAAAAACCAACTGCTCCATAGAAAGGTAATACATGTCTGCTACTGAAATATACTTATATTTACTTGTCAGAAGTCTGTTGAGGGGGTTACCATGAGCCCTAGGGAAGTAATGCTTGCTATTGTCTGGTTAAATGAATTTATTGTGCTCACAAACTGCTGTTTTAGCACTTTTCTTAATGTTTATACCCATATGTCAGTGCTACTCTCATTTTGTTTAGAGAAGCTATTTTTTCTCAGATGGCAGCGACCACTGTGATGAGTCAAAACTCACAATAGTTCTGAGAAGTGGTAATGGAGGGTTCAGCACTGAGACATCTCTTACATCTTCCAAAACTCAGGATCCATTGCAGAAAAAGTGGTAGAAAGAACGAGAACCAAAACAAAAGGGTAGAACTGCTTTCAATGCAACCTTCCAGACACGAAATGGTCTGAATATCCATGATCTCACAGTGCCTGGTACTACCTACACAAGACTTTTATCACAGGAAGAAAAGATGATGACTTCAAAATAAGAGATTAGCCGGGCATGATGATGCATGCCTTCAATCCCAGTACTCAGGAGGCAGAGGTAGGATTGCCATGAGTTCAAAGCCACCCTGTGACTACATTGTGAATTCCAGGTCAGCCTGGGCTAGAGTGAAATCCTACCTCAAAAACAAAACAAAAGGCTAGTAGAGAGAGGGAAGGGAAAATGGATGGTGGATTTTAAGGGAAAAATGGGGGTGAGGATGGAATTATCATGGTTTTGTTGTCTGCAATTATAGAAGCAATCAATAAAAATTAGAACAAAATAGATCAAAAATATATAAATTATTTAGAAAGACCCATACCAGGCATACTTTTATTACACCAGTACTTAGAAGTCTTTCAAAGTAAAAATCCTGTGGTCAACAAATTCACTGATGAATGCCAAAAAGATTTTAAGAAAAATCTATCATCATTACTTATGAATCTGTTCCACAAAACAGAAAGGAAAGGAACACTACCAAACTTATTCTATGAAGCTGGTGTTAACCTCAGGCTAAAATGAGATTTAAAAAAAAAAAAATCAAAAAGAACAAGTACTAGCAGATCAATTTCCCTAGTGAATAGAGATGAAAATACTCAACAAAGAACTAGGAAACTGGGATGGAGAGACGGCATAGCACTGAAGGCACTTGTCTGCAAAGTCTAGGGACTCAGGTTTGATTCTGCAGTACCCACATAATACACATACACAAGGTGGCACATGCATCCAGAGTTCATTTGCACTGGTTGGAGTCAGTGATGTACCTACTTTCTCTGTCTGTCTTCCTTTCTGCCTCATTCTCTCTCCTTTTTCTATCTCTCAAATACATAAATGGGGTAAGCCAGATAGGTTTGGAGTTCAGGCACTTGCTTGTGAAGCCTAAGGTCCCAGGTTCTATTCTGGCATAAAAACAGGATTATAGACCATGGAACAAATTGAAGAGCCATACTTTACATGAAGTAAATACAGCTACTTGAACTTCAGCAAATGCTCTAGTCATGTACACTGGAGAAAAGACAGCATGTTCAACACATGGTGCTAGACAAACTGGATAGCCATATGCATAAAAATTAAACTAGACTCACACATATTTCTATACACAAAACTCAAGCCCAAATGGATCAAAGACCCAGCATAAAACTGGCAGCTCAGCTGCTACTGTAAGGAAAAATAGGAACTTTCCACAACCTAACAGTGGGAAAAGACTTCCTTAACAAAACTGCAGTAGCTCAGAAACTTAAACAATCACCTAATCATTATCTCCTAAAGCTGCAGGGTTGTTTTTTTTGTTGTTGTTGTTTTTTGTTTGTTTGTTTGTTTGTTTGTTTTCCACAGACAAAAATACAATAAGCTGAGCCAATAGACCATACAGAGAAGGGGAGAAAATTTTTGCTGGCTACAAAACTGTCAGAGGCCTAATTTCTAGAATCTTCAAAGAACTCAAAAACCTATTTTAAAAAAAAGTCAAACAACCCACTCACAAAGCAGAGCACAGAACTGAACAGGGAGTTCACAGAGGAAGCAATACAAATGGCAAACACCACCACCCCTAATCATCAAGGAAATGCAAATTAAAACCTAAAGACCCAGGTCTGACTCCCCAGTGTCCACATAAAGCCATCCGCAGAAGAAGAAAAGGTGGAGGACAAATAGCAGAAGAAGCCATATGAGGAGGAAACAAGGGATGGAAGAGAAGAAACAGAAAGAGAAAAGAGGAGGGAGGAGGAGGAAGAGGAGGAGAACTCAGAAGTTCACCAGGAGTGGTGATACACATCTTTTGTTTCAGAACATAGGAGGTAGAGTTGGAGGATCACTAGAAGCTTGAGACCAGCCTAGAACTAGAGTTATTTCCAGGTCAGCCTGGACTACAGTGAGACCCTAACTTGAAAAACAATCCAGTTGTTCAGCATTATTATTAATCATAGAAATTCCAATTCAAATTTCATGCCACTGAAGCTTATTACTCTGCAGACCTTTGGAAGACTTATATGACTACAGTCTGGCAAGAATATGGATCGACAGAACATGAAAAGATTGCGCTTAATGTTCTTAGATTTACAAAAATAAATTCTGGCTACCGAGATGGCTTAGCGGTTAAGGCACCAGTGTATGAAGCCAAAGGACCAAGGTTAACTTCCAAGATCCCACTTAAGCCAAATACACAAAGTGATGCCTGTGTACAGGCTGCACATACTCAAAAGGTGGTGCATGTGTCTGAAGTTTGTTTGCAGTAGCTAAGGCCCTGGAATGCTAATTCTCTATTTCTCCCTCCCTCTCCCCCTCTCACTCTTCCTGTTTCTCCCTCTCTCATAAATAATAAATATAAATAAAAATTTAAAATGTTGACCAGTCTTGGTCTATGCACAATAGGCCAGATTTGTAGGGCTTGGTAGACTTCTACATCTTTTCCACTTGGACATGCTCTGTAGCTGAAGACCTGCTCGACAAGAAACTATGGTCAGTGCTGGACACAAAGGAAGGCACTGCAAGGAAGATGGTGGGGGTGGAGGACAATGTCACCAGGGGACACCATTTTCATGCAGGGTGCTTACTTAGGAGGAGTGACCAAGTTCTCCTTAGGCCACATTCTCAACAGTCATCTGGGCATCTCCTGAGGGGTAAGGCAAGGCCTCTGCTATCTCACTCTCCTCTGGGCAGAGGCAGGCTGTACTATGAGGGTCTTCTTACACAGCACATTGCTAGAAACTTTGTAGGACTTGTCAGTATTTTATTTTATTTTATTTTTCCAAATTTTTATTAACATCTTCCGTGATGATAAAAAATATCCCATGGTAATACCCTCCCTCCCCCCACTTTCCCCTTTGAAATTTCACTCTCCATCATATCCCCTCCCCATATCAATGTCTTTTTTTATTTTGATGTCATGATCTTTTCTTCCTGTTATGATGGTCTTGTGTAGGTAGTGTCAGGCATTGTGAGGTCATGGATATCCAGGCCATTTTATGTCTGGAGGGAGCACATTGTAAGGAGTCCTACCCTTCCTTTGGCTCTTACATTCTTTCCACCACCTCTTCCACATTAGACCCTGAGCCTTGAAGGGTGTGATAGAGATATTACAGTACTGAGTACTCCAGTCACATCTTTCCAACATCATGATACCTTCTAAGCCATCCCAAGATCACTGCCATCTGAAAAGAGAAGATTCGCTGCCAAAAGTGAGAGTAGCATTAAAATAAGGGTATGAACATTAAGAGAAGTGCTTACTGGGCAGTTTGATTAAGGATAGTATATACATTTAGTCAGACAGTAGCAGATATTATACCTGTAGGGCTCATGACTACCCCTGTTTTAAGTTTTCAGTATCAGGGATGAATTCCCTCCCTTGGAGCAGGCCTCCAGTCCAATTAGAGGGCAGTTGGTTTCCATCATGATAGACATGCCACTATTGCACCCATTAGCTCATTTGGCCTGGCTAAATAATATACAAGGCTTGCAGTGTCCACTGTTGAGTATCTTCACTGGAGATTTCTCTTTCTCCCATTGAACTTCACGTAGAATGGTTTCTTCCAGCTTTCTGTCAGCTGGTCTATATGGAGGTTTTCAGCTGCCTGCAGCACGAAGGTCTAAACAAACCCTGAAGGAGAGAGTGGGAATGAATCTGAGAAAAGAACACAAGGAATGGAGCCAAGACAAGTTCTGATCAAGGCTCAGGTTTATTCAGGCAGACACAAGCTTATATGCAGAAGATAAAAATTTCTCGACGATGCCTACGTGCCTAGGGTCAGCTTCGCCAGGGCCATGTGGTAACGCCCCCATGTCCGGTGCCTATGTCTTATGTTAAATAATACCTTTGTGACTGGCACCACCTCACCTGGGCTGCCTCCTCACCTAGGCTGCAGGATAAGGCCTTTGTGTTACGAGATTAAAGACCACCTGTAGCTTGCAGTTCCTCTGCAGCTCCCGACACATTGAACTTCATGTAGAATGCTTTCTTCCAGCTATCTGTCAGCTGGTCTACATGGAGAAGGTTCTCAGCTCAGTTCCAGCAGGATTTCTCAGTGGCCTTGCAGCCCAAGTATGTGGAATCTTAAGCAATAGGGGCTTACCATCTATTCCTGGTGGGAAACCAAAGGCCTCAGCAATGGCCTATGTTTGGGGGACATCAGGGGCCTCCCTGGCAAGCAACTCACTGGAAGATATACCATCCCTGGCACTGAAAATTTTCTAGCAACAATCTATGGCTCCTGAGTGTTCCATTGTCCAAAACTGGAGGATTCCATATGATTTATTTATATCCTCTTAGATTTTGATTAGCCCTCCCTCCAACTTTCCTTTACTCAATCTCTTCCCCTGACCTCATTTTGGGCATTTTCATCCCCATTAATCTATTCTTCTACTTTCATCTATACAATACCATCCTATTAAGTATCCCCCTCCATTCCTTTCTCTTCCCTTTATATCTCTTTCTTTAGCTTACTGGCCTCTGCTACTGAGTTTTCTCTTCTCACACAGAAGCCCAATCATCTGTAGGTAGGATCCACACATAAGAGAGAACATGGGAAAATTGGCTTTCTGGGCCTGGGTTACCACAATATCTGGGAAATGGAACCAGACTAGATGTCCCTCAACTGATGAGTGGATAATGAAGATATGGTACATTTATACAATGGAGTTCTATTCAGCAGTAAAGAAAAATGAAGTTATGAAATTTGCAGGAAAATGGATGGATCTGGAAAGAATTATACTAAGTGAGGTAACTCAGGCCCAGAAAGCCAAGCATCACATGTTCTGGTCAGTATTTTAAATGTTTATCTTTTAATTTTAATGATAATGTTCTTCAGAGAATCTTTTAAATATTTCTTTGTTTCTTTCTTTTTTTTTCATTTGAGAGAGAGAGAATGGGCATGTCAGAGTCTTCAGCCATAACAAATAACTCCAGATGCATGTTCCACTGTGCATCAGTCCCAGGAAATAAGTACAGCTGAGGATCCCAGAAAGTTGAGAAGCACAGGAGCCCTGCTTCTGTTTCTAAGTATAAAATCCTCTGAGATGTGGGGTTGCATGGAGCCCTACTGCTTTCTTCAAGTGCATTGGCACTGTGCACACGAAGCTCCACCTTTCATCATGGACATGCCCTTCAGACAATCCCCTCCTTGCTGCCAGTCATGGCATTAGCTTACAAGACAGACTTCTCTGAACTTTCAGGTTCAGAGAGCTCCAAGATTTTAAGCAGGGACAGTAGCTCAAGCCCTAGAAAAATATGGCAGAAAGTTAAGTTAGCCACACAGGAGGGTCACAATTTTAAACCCAGCACTCGGAAGGCTGAGGAAGGAGGATCACTGTTGGAGACCAGCCTGAGTGACAGAGTGAGTTCCATATCAGCCTGAGCTTCAGTGACATGCTATCTATCTATAAAAATTAGTTAGGGACTTCTGGGTAACATAGCAGCATTAGATGTCATGCCAAACCAGCCTAAGGAGAGATTTAAGCAAAACTGTACCAAAATACAACTTCTTCTGAAAAGTGAAGGTGTATAGATGATTATCAGCCACAGCAGAGAAGTAGGAGACACCAAGATATACCAGAAAGGAGGACAGTGGCCAGAATCCCACTGAGGCAATTGTGGCCCAAATCCATGCAACCTGTGCACTCATTTGGCCTGAACCAGCGCCAGGATGCAGGAGCAGAGACCAAGCAAGGGTATTTTTGAACCTCATCAGCTTCCTTGCAAAGTCAGGAAACCTCAAGGGAAGACAGCAGAGACCAGCTGAAAAGCTGCTAAAGGGGATACAGGTAGGACCAGCTGAGCAGTTCTAATACAACGCCTGGCTTTCTGCACTCTCCCATGCCCCAGCCATCAAATCTGCAATTCCAGAGAACTCAATCACCTCCCAGTGGCTGGACATACAACACAGCTCATCAGAACACCAGATGCACAGCTCAAACCAGAGGGATCGAGGTGGGCACTCAGCATTGGTGAGATTGGAAGCCACCTCAAAAGGTAATAAGGCTGACTGACAAAAAAAAGCAGTTACATAGGCCTGCACTGGAAGTGCTAATCTTTCTTTCCATTTCATGGCAGGTTATGGGTTACATACTCTTGGCTGGCTTCACCATTCTCAATGAAGCTGTATTGGGAGGTTGACTATTGTTGCCTTTGATGCTTTCTGATCCATAGGGTCATTGTCTTTTTCTTTTGTCATTATTAGAGGCAGGGGCAGATGGAGACCCAGGATGACCTGAAACCCATTTCAGAACAGAAATCCCAACCTTCCAGTGGACAAGATTAAGGGTGTAGAGCAAAACATACCCTTAGAGATTTTGGCTTTATAAGGTGATATGTTTGTTTTAATCCTCACAATTGTATACTCTGTGCTGGTTTTTATTGAATATGTATGTATATTGCTCAGTTGAATTTTAGGACATGTCAGGAAATTGCTTCATCCATCACACTAGAATACTTAAATAACAGGCACACTGAACACATAAGATTACTTCTGTGGTTATATTGGAGTACAAGAGCTAAACCTAGCACCTTCAATTCCTACCCTGAAGATATATAAAGCTGGATTCCCAAGTCAAATAGCACTGCACATAATTAGAAAGCCTCAACAACAAATCAACTCAGAATGCAAAAACAGCTACATTATGATACAAGCAGCACAAAGAATCAAGAAAATACAATCCCAACACAAATTATAACCCTATAGGAAATGACCCCCAATGAGGCTGTTTTAGATGAAGTGCCTGACAAAGATTCTAAAAACATGATTTTGTCTATACTCAAAGAGATCAAAGAGGAAATCAAAGAAGAAAAAAAAAATAAAGAATAAAATACCTGCTGAAGGAATCCCTAGAAAACAAAGGAAACCAGCTTAATGAAAGATGAAGGTCATTCCAAGATATGAGTAAGGAAATAGAAATACTGAAGAAAAACTGGGAAACTAGTACTGGATAACACAGTAAGTCAAATAAACTTGGAAAGTTTGTAGAAAGTCTCACTAGTTAGAATGGATGAATGAGAGAACCAAATTTCTAAACAAAAAGACCAGGTGGCAGATCTAATACAGTCCAACAAAGAGAAAGACAAGCTATAGGAAGGTATGAATGTGAATTTCAAGATATTTGGGACACTATGAAAGGATCAAACATCAGTACCCAGGGTATAGGAGAAGGAGAAGAATTAGAATACAAAGATACAGTAAGCACTCTCAACAAAATCAGAGGATAAAATTTTCCCCAAATTGAGAAAGATATTCCAATGCAGATACAGGAAACTTTTAGAATAGCAAACAGACAAAACCTGGGAAGAACCTCTCCCATCATGTTATAATTAAACAACTAAACATGCAAGTCAAAGAAATTATATTGAAAGCAGTTAGAGAGAAAAAGCAAGTCACCTACAAAGGCAAGCCCATCATTTCAACAGCAGGTTACTAAACACAAACTTTAAAGGCAGAAGGGCTTGAAATGATGCAATTCAAGTTATGAAAGGAAACAACTGTCAACAAAAATAACTTTATTTCACAAAGATATCTATCCTAATTGATGGAGAAATAAGGACATTCCTCAATGGGAACTGTCTAAAGGAATTTATAACAACTAAGCGAGATCTACAGAAAATATTTGAAGGAATCCTTCATGCTGAAGAGAAAACAAAGTACACACATGAAGAAATACAAAAAAACAAACCATACTCAAAAAACAGTTTAAATAAGAGAGTAAAGGGGAAACAAGAAGCAGTAAAAAACAAGAAGAATGGTGAGAATAAATACATATCATTCAATAATCACTGTTAATATCACTGGTCTCAAAACCCATCTGCCAATAAAAGGTAGATTCTGTATTAGGGTGAAAGGAAGGAAAATGGTATTTCAAGCAAATGGGCCTAGGAAACAAGCAGTGGTTCCTATCCTAATATCTGACAGGATAGACTTCAAGCCAACAATAGTGAATATGGATAAAGAAGATCAAGTTGTACTGATTGAAAGAACACTCCAACAGGAGGATATTACAATCCTAAATGTATATGCACCTAACGTGGTTACTTCCAATTTCATCAAACAAACACTACTAGACTTAAGGTCACAGATAACACCAAACACAATTGTAGTGTGTGACTTCAATACAACACTTCCATCAATTGACAGGTCATCCTGGCTAAAAGTAAACAGACAGACATCTGGATTAAATGATGTAATGGAACAAATGGACTTAGAAATATCTGCAAAACATTCCATCCAAATGCTGCAGAATACACATCCTTTTCAGCAGCACATGGAATTTTCTCTAAAATAGACCATATATTAGGACACAAAGCAAATCTTAACAAATAGAAGAAAATAGAAATAATCCCTTGTACTCTATCTAACCATAATGGGATTAAATTACAAATCAGCAACAAGAAAAACTACAGAGCATACAGAAATTCACAGGAATTAAACTGTACCCTATTGAACAATGAATGGGTCATTGAAGAAATAAAAAAAGGATATCAATAAATTCATAGATTCAAATGATAATGAGAATGCAACATACCAAAACTTTTAGGACATAGTGAAGGCAGTTAGCTGTAAGAAGGAAATTTACGGCTCTAAATGTTGATATTAAGAGACTAGAGAGTTCACAAGTATACAATTTAAGGCTTCTCATTAAGGCCTTGGGAAAAGAAGAACAAAGCAAACCAAAACTCAGGCAGGAAGAAATCATAATGATTATGACAGAAATTCATGAAATAAAACCAAAAAATAATTCCAAAGAATCAATGAAACAAAGAGTTAGCTCTTTGAAATAATAAACAAGATTGATAATCCATAGCAAATCTGACCAGAAGAAAGACAGAAGAGACAAAAATTTATAAAATTTGAAATGAAAAAGGCACCAACACAAGAGATACCAAAGAAACTCAGAAAATCGTAAATCTGAAAGAAGTGGATGATATCCTTGACTCACATGACCTACCCGAATTAAATCAAGATGAGATAATTCATTTAAATAGATGTTTAACAAGTACAAAGATCCAAGCAGTTATAATAAGTCTCCCAAATAAAAAGTGTCCAGGCCCAGATGGATTCACAGGTGAATTTTACCAGAAATTCTTGGAAGAACTAACACCACTCCTTCTCTAACTTTTACATAAAATAAAAAGGACAAAGTTCTACTGAACTCCTTCTATGAAACAAGCATCACGCTGATACCAAAACCAGACAAGGACAGAACAAAAAGAACAACAACAAAAAAAAAAAAAGAAAGAAAATTACATCCCAGTCTCCTTTATGAACATAGATGCAAAAATTCTCAACATCCAGGCATAGTGGCACATGCCTTTAACCCCAGCACTCAGGAGGAAGAGGTAGCAGGATTGCCATGAGTTTGGGGCCACCCTGAGACTTCATAGTGAATTCCAGGTCAGCATTGTCTACAGTGAGACTCTACCCTGAAAGATCAAAATAACCAAAAAATTCACAACAAAATATTGGCAAACAGAATATAATAATATACATAAAAAGAAACTCAAACCAATCTTTCTAAAACTGTGCCACACAATTGAAGAACAGGGAAAGCTACCCAACTCCTTCTATGAAGCTAGAATGACCCTAATCCCAAAACCAGGCAGAGATGCCACAAGAAAAGAAAACTACCAGCCTATTTCCCTAATGAGCATAGATACAAAGATCCTGAACAAAATACTCGCAAACCGAATCCAACAAAACATCAAAAGCATTATCCACCTTAACCAAGTGGGATTTATCCCAGGAACACAAGGGTGGTTAAACATACGAAAATCTGTCAATGTAATACACCACATAAACAAGCTTAAACATAAAAACCACATGATCATTTCGATAGATGCAGAAAATGCCTTTGACAAGATACAACATCTCTTCATGATCAAAACATTGGAGAGAATCAACATGGCCGGTTCACATCTTAACATAATAAAGTCAATATACAAAGCTCCAAAGGCCCAAATAATACTTAATGGAGAGAGACTGGAGGAATTCCCATTGAGATCAAGAACAAGACAGGGATATCCTCTCTCACCTCTGGTTTTCAATATAGTTCTGGAACTCTTAGCTCAAGAAATAAGACAGGAGAAGGAAATAAAAGGGATGCAATTTAGAAAGGAAGAAGTTAAGTTAGCTCTATTCACTGATGACATGATTGTATATGTAAGAGACCCGAGAGACTCCATCCCAAAACTCCTGAAGGTGATTAACTCCTATAGAAAAGTAGCAGGATACAAAATCAATACACAAAAATTGGTAGCATTTCTTATGCAAATGACAAAGATACAGAAAAAGAAATAAAGCACATAGTCCCATTTTCAATAGCAACAAAAAAATATAAAATACCTTGGAATAATGTTAACCAAGGAAGTAAAAGATCTATACAACAAAAATATAAAAACTCTCAAAAAAGAAATTGAGGAGGACTTGAAAAGATGGAAAGACCTCCCATGCTCCTGGATAGGCAGAATTAACATTGTGAAGATGACAATCCTAACAAAGGCAATATATAGATTTAACGCAATTTCAATAAAAATCCCTACAGTGTTCTTCACAGAGATACAAAAAAAGATCTCAAATTTCACATGGAAAAACAGAAGGCCTCTCATATCCAAACATATCCTCAGCAAAAGAAATACCTCTGGTGGCATCACCGTACCTGATCTAAAGCTATACTACAAAGCCATAGTAATAAAAACAGCATGGTACTGGCATCAAAACAGGAGTATAGACCAATGGAATAGATTTGAGGACCCGGATTTTGGGTCAAGCAACTACAGCTACTTGATATTCGACAAAGGCCCAAACAATATAGGCTGGAAAAAAGATAGCATCTTCAACAAATGGTGCTGGACAAACTGGATAACCACATGCAGGAAACTAAAACTTGATCCACACATTTCACCATGCACTACGCTCAAATCCAAATGGATCAAAGACCTCAACATAAGACCAGAAACTCGAATACTACTGGAAGAAAATTTAGGAAGTATTTTCCATGATATAGGAATGGAAAAAGACTTCCTGAACAACACCCCAGTGGCTCAAGTTCTTAAACAGTCACTCAACCAATGGGATCATACGAAGCTGAAGAGTTTCTTTACAGAGAAACATATAATAAGCAAATCCAATAGAATACCCACAGAATGGGAGAAAATATTTGCAGGTTATCCAACTGATAAAGGCCTAATCTCTAGAATCTACAAAGAACTCAAAAATCTAAACAATAAGAAGAAAAATACCCCACTCACAAAATGGGGCACAGAGTTGAACAGGCAATTCACAGAGGAAGATATACAAATGGCAAACATACATTTAAGAAAATGTTCATCATCCCTAATCATCATAGAAATGCAAATTAAAACAACTATGAGATTCCACCTTACCCCAATAATGATAGCCAACATCAAAAAATCAAATGAAAATAATTGCTGGCAAGAGGATGTGGAGAAGTAGGAATACTCATTCACTGTTGGTGGGAATGTAGGATGGTACAACCACTTTGGAAAGCAATATAGAGACTCCTGAAAAGCTGACTATAGAAATACCAACAGACCCAGTTATACCCTTACTGGGCATCTACCCTAAAACCTTCAAACCACAGGCCAGAGAGATTTGCTCAACCATGTTTGTAGTGGCTCAATTCGTAATAGCTAAAAGCTGGAATCAACCCAGATGTCCATCATTAGAAGAATGGATAACGAAGATGTGGTATATCTACACAATGGAATTCTATACAGCAGTAAGAAAAAATGACACAAAGAAATTTGAGGAAAAATGGTTGTAGCTGGAACACATCATTCTCAGTGAACTTACCCAATCAGAGAAAAAAAAATCGACACATAGTCTCACTCATCTACAACATCTAACCTGAATCTACTCAAGATACCTTACATACCCAGCAAGCACCTCATGAACTAGACAATAGGGTGGATGGGGAAGGTTGGGGGGCATCAAAGGGTGAAAAACAGTAATCTTGACCCAAACAGCAATGGTACCATAAACTTCTACTTCCTAAAAGACAGACCAAATGGCTGAACCTTCACTAGACCCTTACAGGAAACACCTGAACCCACAAGACACTGGAGAGGGTATGATCAAGACTAACCTAAATCTCCTACATCTTCCCTCCCTCCCTCTCCCCCTCTCCCTCCTCTCTCTCTCCTCTCTAACTCTTGTATATTAGTTATGTTTTTCCTCAATTTCTTAGTGGGCACTGACCTGTAACCCCCACTACCAGCTTGGGGCTACCATCCACAATGAGCTTTTGATCAGAGAAACCTACAAGTTTTCCCAAAACAAAGACAGACTTCTGTCAGAGTACTTGAAGACTCCATACACAGCTGACCCATAAAATGGAATGGCATGGCTGGAAGCCAGGAGAGAGTCAGTCCCCAGATAGTCAGTGTGTCTAGTGCCAGAATGTGCTACATGGGCGACTGGGAAAAATGACCAATATCTATCCAAGCAACTCATTGTATAACCTAATTAGCAACAAATAACCTGATGTGATGCCCACACAAGTGCAATAGTGGCACACAGCCATGGTGGGGAACCAACTGCTCTTGATCTGGCTAATTGATCCCCTCAGTGTTACGGGACCCATAGCTGGAGCTGGGAAACAAGTCAGAACCATACCCAAACATAAGCCCACTCTCCAATATCAAGCTACCATCAATCATGGGGTACAAGAGGGCATACACCTATCAAACTCTCTATCAAAAAAGTAATCGTTATCTCAATTTTCCGGGTGCTAACTTGCTCTCTGTTGGAGAATCTGCTTCTCTTTTTCAGATAGATGCAGATCCTAAGGAGAGAACTGCCCCAATATACCTCAAAAGGGGCCTGACTGAAACTAAGGACAATTGGCGAAACAAGCAAGGGTGATGTTTTCCTGATGAACCGGATACCAGCACAAAGGGGAAGGAGGCTAACACAGAGAAAAATCAACTCCTACCAAATCAGAGAGCCAGAGCCTCAGAGGCCCCCAACACCTCAGCACTGAAATAGACCAAAAATGAATCCAACATGGCTTAGGGAAATTTTGCGCAAGAGGGGGCAGAAAGAATGTCAGAGTCACATGTTGGGGCATGATATGCAGAGACATTTATCGTACCAATAACTGTGGGCTAACTCCTCAATGCACGACCCATTTACATCAACAAGGAGGGTCCAATGGGAGGGGGTAGATCATGGATGAGCCTAAACAATGGTACCAAACTGCCTGTATTTGCTGAAAAGAAAACTAATAAATTAAATTTTAAAAAAAGATCATTCACTCATCCACGTAAGCTCCATCCCAGAGATGCAGGGATAGTTCAACATACACAAATCTGTAAATGTAATACACAACATAAACTGCCTGAAGGACAAAAGTCCCATGATCATCTCAATAGATGCAGAAAAGACATTTGACAATATCCAACAATGCTTCATGGTAAAAGTCCTAAAGAAACTGGGATTGGAAGGAACATATCACAACATATTAAAGGTAATTTATGACAAACCTAGAGCCAATGTAGGGAAAAACTTGAACCTTTTCCACTAGAATCAGGAACAAAACAAGGGTGGCCACTGTCCCCACTTGTTAGGAGCAATAATTAAAAATAAAATTGGGCCGGGCATGGTGGCACACGCCTTTAATCCCAGCACTCGGGAGGCAGAGGTAGGAGGATCGCCGTGAGTTCGAGGCCACCCTGAGACTACATAGTGAATTCCAGGTCAGCCAATGTGAGACCCTACCTCGAAAAACAAAATAAATAAATAAATAAATAAATAAATAAATAAATAAATAAAATAAAATTGGGATGTTAGAATTAAATGGGAGCTGCTAGAACCAATAGTCAGAAGTAGAAATTGAGCACTTACTCAGCAGTGGCAAGGTCACCATGGCAACCAGGGACCAAGACCAGAGACTGAGCAGAGACACTCTGTATGCTGATAGGCAAATGAGGTAACACTAAGATAGCTATCAGCAGCCAGAATGATTGAGGGAACAAAACACAGCTATAAGAATTCTAGCAGAGATTCATGAAATTGACACTCAATTCAGCGAGGCAGACTCCTTGTCTCTGTGTTGACACCTGCCACAAGGAGCACAGCTGCCCAATGGACCCCTCAGCAGCCTGGCATGGGAAAGAGCAAGGCCCAGTCCAGACATTGCTGCCTGATACCACGTGGAGTGGAGTCACTGTGAGTGTTCCACGGCCAGGAGGCTAGGAAAGTTGAGAGAACAAGGGAAGGGAACTGGCTTGATTAATATGTGTGAAGAGTCAATAAAATGTGTAAACTGAATCTACATAATCCACCTCTGGCTAATGAATTTAGTGCTGGTGACAGTACTCTTATTTAATATAGTACTGGAACTCTTAGCTACAGCAGTAAGACAAGGGACACTCATAAAAGGGATACAAATTGGAAAGGAAGAGATCAAATTATCATTATTTGCAGATGGTATGATCGATACACAAATGACCCTAAAGACTAACAGCAAACTGCCAGCGCTTGTAAACAATTTTAGCTATGTAGCAGGAGACAATATAAATACACAGAAATCAGTAGCTTTTCTATACACTAACAAAAAACATGCGGAGGATGAAATCTGGGAATCACTCCAATTCACAATTGCCTCAAAAAATAAATTAATTAATAAATAAATAAATAAACAAAGTACCTTGGAACAAATCTAACCAAGGAAGGGAAGGATCTCTACAATGAAAGCTTTAAAACACCCAAGCAAGAAGGTGCAGAAGACACTAGAAAATGAAAGATACCCCATGTAATTAGATTGGAAGAATCAATATTGTGAAAGCCAGGCAAGGCAGAAGGCAAGGCCAGGAAAGGCAGTGGGGGAAAGGATGGGCAAGGCAAGATGGAAGGCTAAGCCATGCAGGGTTAAGGCAGGCTGGGGCCATGACAAGTACAGACATGGTGGCATGTGCAGCGAGGGGAAGGCAATGCCCATCCAAGCCTAGGCTAAGGTGAACCCTATTCAGGCTCCAGGGAAACACAGGGGAACATGGTCCAGGTTTATGGGCAACTATTACATCAAGAGAGACACCAAGGCGATGTGTCAATGTGAAGGCAAAGCCAGAGGGAAGGCAAGATGTATGACATGGCTGGAGAAGGCAAGGAAAGCAGCTAGTCCAGGCCGGGAAGGCAATCTAAATGAAAATAAGGCAGACCAGGCAGGGAAGGGGAAAGGCAAGACCCAGAAAAAGCCAAGGACAAGGCAAGGCCAGGCCAGGGATAAAGAACAGGGTGAAGAAAGCCAGGGCAGGCAAAGGAGAAGGAAAGGCCAGGCCAAGGCAGGCCAAGGGAAGGCACACTAGTCCTGGAAAAAGAGAAGGTGAGGAAATAGGCTAGCCAGGCCCAGTCAGTGTGCACACAATGCCAGGCCAGGCCACTGGAAGAAAGGAAAGAGCAGGAAGGTGGACTGCAAATCTATCCTGGCTTGCTCCATTTCACACTGGCCAAGAAATGCTGAGTGCACAGCAAGGGTAGAGACAAGTCCTGTGTCATCCCAGACAAGGGCAGACTGGGCAGGTGAAATGAAAGGAAAGGAGGAAGGCCAGGCCAGGAGGCAAGTGAGAAGAGAGGCCAGACATGGCTGGACATGCAAAGGAGGGTGAGGAGTGGCATGCATGGTCACAATTAAGGACAGGCCAGCACAGGCCAGGCCAGGGGAAGGCACGGGAGAATCCAGACCAGGCCACTGGGAACCAAGGCTAAGCCAAGCCAGAAGGAAGGCAAGGACAGGTGGAAGGAGGCCAGAGAGAGACTGGACGAAGGCAAGGTCTGACAAGGGAGAAGGACAAGGCAAGTGCAAAGATGAAGTAGGAGGAGACAAGGCTAGGCATGAAGCAGTAAGACGGAATGCAAAGTGATTCAGGAGAAAGCAAGGCCTTACAAGCTACAGGTAAGATGAGCACAGAAGAAAGTTGACTAGACAAGGCAATGTGGAAGCCTACATCAGGAAACTAAAATCAAGGCAGAAGTAATGAGCAAGGCATGAGAAGAATGCAGGCTAGGATGGCAAAGTGAAGCCAAGCAAGAGGAAGGCAAGGCAGGGGAGGGCATGGCCAGGCAAGGAAAGGAAGAAGGCAAGGTCAGGCCAGGCCAAATGCCAGGCAAGGCACCAGGCAAGGACAGGTGAAAGGTAAGGTCAATGCTAAGTCACATAAGGCTAGGGGCCAGGTAAGTCCAGGCTAGGGGATGAAAAGAGAAAAGGAAAGGCAAACAAGAGGAAAGTCCAGGGGTGAGTCATCACCAATGAAGGACAGGAAGAAGCCAAGTCCAGACAATGGGAAGGCAAGGGACAAAGCACAAGGTTATGCTGGCCAAGAGAAGGAAAAGGCCGCATGGGGAAGGAAGGCCAGGCAAGGCCGCGTGGAGGGCCAGGCAGGTGATGGGGGAAGCAAGACCAGGCAAGGTGAAGGAGAAGGAGGAAGAGGAGGCAGGCACAAGGCACATTCAGAGGAACAGCCAGGAGGCTGGTTACGTGAAGACAGAAGGCAGCAAGGTCAGGGGAAGGTATGGTCAGTTAGGATGGTATCTATGGCAACCGAGAAAATAATGTCAAGCTAAGCCAGGGTGAAGGCAAGAGCCTTCCAGGTAGATAGAATAAAATTCCAAGCTAGGTCCAGTGGAAGTCACAGGGGAGGCAAGGCCAAGCTAGGCAGGGGAAATGTGAAAGCCAAACCTGATCCAGCCTAGGGGAAGGCATAGTCAGACAAGCTCCAAGGGAATTCATGTTTCAGTTTGGCCAGGAACAAAACATGCTGAGTCAAGGTGAAACTCTGAGGCATGGGAGAAAATAGACCTCAAATAAATCACAATCCTCAACATAAGACCTGAATCTCTTAAACAGATATTAAGAAGTAGTGAAAACACTTTAAGATGTAGCTTCATGGAAGGACTACATGAATAAAGCCGTAGTTACCAAATAAATAAGGCAAACACCACACAGGACCTCATGACATTAAAAGCTATTTTACAGCTAAGGAAAGCATCTACCAAGTCAAGTGGCACCATTCAACCCATTTCATATTGACCTCACTTCCCGGTCTGCATGCCTGTGGTAGTTTGAACAGATGGCCCCCAGTATATTCAGTGTTTTAATGGTTTGTACTTTGCTTCTGCAGCCACCTGGCTGGAGGCAGTATCGCTGGGCAGATCTTAGGATTCAGCCCTAAGGAATAATGCTGGGTTTGAAATTCCAATCTAAAGATATTCAAAGTGCTTAGTTCTGCCTAGAGCTTCTAAAGAGTGCTGTGTGGTATGGCTTTTGGGATTGTGGCTTCTCTCTCTCTGCCTGGACCTGTGAAAGCAGGCCAGCTTCTTCTGCCATATGGAACTTCCCCTGGATGTGTAAACTTCAATACATTTCTTTCTCCATAACTGTACCTGGTCTGGAAGCTCATTTCAGTGAACCTGGAGCTGTCTGCCACACTGCCTAACCTTCCATGAATAGAAACAGGAAAGATGGTGCCATTCTCCAGCCACATTCGTCCTCCCCGGGCACTATGTGGGCCAGACAAGGTCCAGGTAAGCACTCACACACTCCCTGTCTGCAGCCATTCTGTCCTTTGAGTACAACCCTGACCCACATACAGTTGCACTGAGGATCTGTCTCATTTGACACTGACCTCATTCCCCACCTGCACTCCTGTGCCACACTTTGTAGGGACCCTCAAGATGAGTGTAACCTCTAGCCCCATCACAAAGTAGGATACTCAAGATACTGCTACATACTCTGAAAACTCTACACTCCACCCCTCACTGTGCCTGCTCAGTCTTGTGGGTACAACCCCACCCATACACACTCAGATGAGGAATCAGGCCCATTAAGAGCTCAACTCACACTGGCCTGCACTGCCCTTAGTAGGGAAACCAGAGCTGGTCGCTCTCCCTAGCCTAGACCTAACTGGACACTGCAAATACTGTAGCCTCCAGCCACACTTGTGGATAGATAACGAGTCCATGCCCATCTGAGTCAAGAATGGACAGACTATGTCACCTGGGATCCACAAGAGCTGCTGTTGCTGAATTCTTAACAAGACAAAGGAACTAGCTAGACAGGCAAACTCCAATGCAAAGCACATAACACAAGAGAAAACAATACAAGATATGGCCAGCAAGAATGGCAAGCCCAGGTAGAAGCCTCCAATGAAAACTTACACAGAATTCCAAACTGTAGGGCTGGAGAGATGGCTTACTGGTTAAGGTGCTTGCCTGCAAAGCCTGAACTCATGTTCAAATCTCCAGATCCTGTGTAAGCCAGATGCACAGTGATGCAAGCATGCAATGTCGCACATGCACACAAGAGGGTGCATGCATATGATTTGATTGCAGTAGCTGAAGACCCTGGTGTGACCATTCTCTTTCTCTCTCTCTGAAACAAATAAAAAGGAAATTGAAACTGCAATTATGATAAATATATTCAACAAGCTGAATGAGACCATGAACAAGTGGTGGAATGAAATACAAGAAAAACTACAAAAACTCAATAGACATCTAAATAAAATGGAGACTCAAAACAACTCAATAGATGGCCAAATAAAATAGATTAGAATCCACAGAAAAAAATTTAATGGACAGTGGAAGGAACTCATTGAGTACATGATCAAATTCAGGAACAAATTCCAAAAGACATGAAGAAAGTCAAACCAAACCCAGCATGGTGGTGTATATGTTTAGTCCCAAAATTTGGGAAGTTGAGCAAGAACTGATATGAATTGGAGGCCAGCCTGAGACTAATTCCAGGTTAGCTTGGGCTAGAAGTGAGACCTTACATTGAAAACCCCACCAAGAAAAAAATAATAAAGAGAATGTCAAATTAGAAAATAAAATTGAATTTAATAAAGATATAAAGACACTAATAGAAAACTAATGGGAAACAAAAATGAATTTGCTCATTTTCAAAGCAACCAAATGACAGTGAATGCTTGCAAGGATGTAAGCAAAGAGGAACTCTCACACACTTTTAGTAGGAATGCAACTTGTGCAGACACTATGGAAATCAGTGTGGAGGATCTTCCAAAAATCTAAAAATAGTTCTAGCATTTGACCCAGCCATTCCACTCCTAGGCACACACCCAAAAGGCTATTCCTTACTATAAAGATGGAGGAGGGAGAGTTTGGACACAAGCACCCTTCAGGGTGGAGAAAACTTTACAGTAAAACACAGGATGTTGATGGTAAATCCCGGTGCCAGAACCAGGTTACACCCCCCTCCGCCAGTGAACCATCAGTCAGAAATGCCTACGAGCCCTCCACAATAATTCAGGCAATTATCAATGCAGTTGGCCACCCACCAAAACAAAATAGCAAGACTCTACTTCAGAGGACACCACAGGTTGGGCTTGCAGGACATTGAGAGATCATGCCAGGACTGAAATGGAGCTAGCTTCTGCTGACTAGATCTTACAGTACTAGAAAACACTACGTAAACTGCTGGTGGGTAAAAGTCACCAAAAGTGTGAACAAGCAGTGGATCCTACAAGCTACTTATCAACCAGCCAGGCAAGATGTACATACTGATGCGATAGTGACACACAGGCTATAGGAGTAATCAACTGATCTCTGATTGGACATGACACCTGTTCATTGAGAGTAAATTGATAGCAGGTACTGAGAACCAAGTCTCTAATGTACATAACTGCCGATTCATATCAGGAACAAATCCCCTAAAGTATGTTACCTGTTTCAAACACAAAATAATCTCTCATAAAACACATAGATCTCAGGCTGGAGAGAGAGCTCAGGAGTTTAAATCACTTGCTTGCAAAGCTAGGAGACATGGATTTGAATCAGCAGGATGTATAAAGAGCCAGATACCCAAAGTGGTACATGCATCTGGAGTTCACTTGCAGTGCAAGAAGACTTGGGCATGCCCAGCCCCACTCACTTTCATTCTCATTATTCTCTCTTTCATTTCCACACACTGTCCTTGTCCCTCCCTCTCTCTCCCTTTATTTGCTAATAAGTGAAATATGTGATAAATGTATAGCTTTATATAATCAAAAAAGGCACAAAGACCAAAATAATTCTTGGTTATAACCATAGTTTTATTTAAAGAATTATTAAAGGAACACATCACAATCTGGGTTTGCCCATTAATAAGAATACCTGCTCTATATTCATAGTGATTTTCTCATCTCTACTGCTGAAATATTCACAAATCTACTGGGGAGCTTTACAAATCCAGACAGGAGCAGACAAAGTAGGCTCTGCATGAATTTATCTTCACTGAATGAACTCCCCTGTAAAGAGCACAAGTACTTAATAAAGATGTACTCAGTGATCAGAAATCAATGGACTGACCAGCTGTCTCATTACAATAATGATCCACCTTTAAGACCACAGCTAATGGTATATATATCATTACTAGTTTTAAAGAATCTGCACTTATGGTACAATTGGGGTACATTAGTTTTTTTCCTCAAACTATTAATTCCAAAGCAGATAGTTTTCTTGTGGGTAGCAGACATAACAACCTGAAAACACTTATAAGGTTGTCATAAGAGTATATACTCTTATTCCAACCTTACGAAGGGATAAAATTATTTTTTTATTTTATATATTTATATATTTATTTATTTGAGAGACAAGGGAGGGAGGAAGAGAGAGAGAGAGAGAACAGGTATGCCAGGGCTTCTAGCACTGCAAACAATCTCCAGACGTGTGTCATTTTGTGTATCTGGCTTATGTGGATACTGAAGAATAAATCTTGGAACCTTCATCCCTAGGCTTCACAGGTTAGAACTTTAACCACTAAGCCATCTCTCCAGCCCCAGTAAAATTAATTTTACACTGAAAATGAGTAACATTTCTGTAGCAGTTACCTTCTTGTTTGGCCCTCTGCATCCATCATCTATATTTCTCCAGAAATACAGTACCAGGTGGATGTGGATGGTGTTGCCAAATTCTTCATCCAGGGTGAGATGAATCAAGACTTTAAGGTTGGATCAGGATATACTAGAGGTACAGGAACTATTGTGGATTATTTTTCAATTATTAAAGTCCTACTTGATCTGAGTTCAGACTGGAGTAATCCCGATCGGTTTATTTTACTAATACCTCCTGCCATGATGAAGTTTCCCTTTGAAAATGTAAGCCAAAGCAAACCCTTCCCTCTCATCAGCTGCCTGTGCTCAGGTTGTTGTGTCCCAGTAACATGACAGTAACTATAACAGACCCATTAACATGGTCTTTGTAGCTGAAAACATGAATATTGTTCTTATAAATTTCCTAACTTCTGCTTTTTTTTAATTTTAGAAATAGTTAAAATACACTATTCAAGAACCAGTCAACTTAGATTTTAAATATTAACTGTGTCATTTCTACTTTTATGAATTGAAGCGTCATGATTCCAATATGACCAACTAAGCAACTTATGAAAATAATTCCTATGCCAAGCACTAACTCAAATATGGCACGCATCATTGCCTATTATACCAGTCTGATCTATATTATTAGTAGCAATTCTATTAAAACTAAGTGGCTACGGTGTAATACATATCACAGTTATTCTCAAGCTTCGTTGAATAAACATAGCGTATCCGTTTATTCTATTATCTATATGATACAGTTATGACTGAATCTGCTGGCATCAGACACTAAAGTGACCCCATAAGCATCACGCAGAACACGTGAAGCGCTGTGGACACAGCAGAACACCAGCTCTGACGATCTCCCAGGAGAGACATTCACAACCCCCCTGAGCCTCTGCTTCTAGAAGGCTCTCCCCACCCTCACTTCCCAGGACGCTGGCCACAGAGGTTCCAGGCCTGTCAGGGTCTGCCGAGACCCCCGTCTTCGCAGGAGCCGCCGACGAGGCTGCGGAGGGCCTGAAGGCCTTCCGCCCAGACACGACGCAGCGGCCCCACGGCTCCCACACCGGGATTGCTGGGCGTCGGAGGACAGGACGCAGCGGCCCGGGGCTCATCTGGAGGAGACCACGGTCCGCCGGGTCCCAGCGTCCATCTCTACGTCCGTCCCGAGGCTCCGGAGGGCTGAGGCCTCAGACAGCGCGCGGTGGGTCCGCCGCTCAGCCTCCTTCAGCCTCGGGCGCCGCCCGCCGGCTCGGTCCGGGTCCGGTCCCGCCTGGGCGGGGCTTCCGTCTCCACAGCGACGGACGATGACCTCATAGTGCTCACAGTGCGCATGTGCGGCTGCTACGCCCCGCCTTCCGAACCCTGCCCCGGGCATGCGCAGGACGCTATTTTTTTTTTTTTTCTTTTGAGAATGTTGGGGCTGGATTGATGACTCAGCTGTAAAACACTTGCCCGCAAAGCTCAACCTGCCAGGTTTGATTCCCCGGAGCCCACAGAAACCCAGATGCACAAAGTGCGCATGCAGCCGGAGTTCCTTTGCAGTGGTAGAAGACTTGTCACCCCATTCTCATTCTTTCTCTCTCGCCTCCTCTCTCTTTCTCCTTCCCTCCCTCCTTCCTTACCTTCTTCCCTTCCGTTTGTCTCTTCTTGTAAGTAAATAAATAAATAAAAATTTTAAAAATAGATTGAGAATTCTACTCTATGAACACATTGCACACTGATCTTGTTCATAATCCTCAGCGGATACACTCTTAGGTCCCCTCTCCTCCACTCCCATTCCATTGAGAGCCCTCCTAGGTGGAGGTAAGGTGCTCACTGTGGGATCAGGAATGCACCAGTCCCTGTGAGGGAAACGAGGCCTAGGCTACTCCTCCCGCCCTGTGGCTCTCGCAGACTTTGCTCCCCTCTTCCTCAATGACCTGTGACTTCAGAGCACTTGTGATGTCTCTTTAGTGTTGACTTCGCAGCAGCCTCTGCTTTGATGAGTTCTGAATCTCCTCAATGTCTACCCCTTCTTCCTGGAGGAGATGCTCACACCGGCCATGAGAGCAACACTGATATTTCATCTGCCACTTCCTTTGTAAGTTTTTTTAGTTGGGGGGTCGGGGGGAGAGTTCAAGGTAGGGTATTATTCCAGCCAAGGCTGACCTGGAATTCACTAGGTAGTCACAGGGTGGTTTCGAACTCATGGCTATCCCCTACCTCTCCCTCCAAGTGCTGGGATTAAAGGTGTGTGCCACCTCACCCAGGCTGCTTTATTTCTTTTTTGGTTCCTTTTTAATGTTTGCTTGGCCCTGGCATTTGGCATTCTTTTCTTGCCCTACAGATGGGTCTCCGTGATATCCACCACTATCTGTATAAATCAAATTCGTTAATCAGAAATGAGAGCAGCATGGACCAATGGGGTTAGGCTTAGATAGTTAAAATATTCTTTGATGGACTAACCTTTCCTTTTAGCCAAAGACCAGTGGGAGCTTCCCTATACGTTCTCCTACTTTACAAGCCAGTAACTTCTGACTTGACTCTCAGTAGCAGGTTCACAGAACCCACTGAGCAGGACTCTTCAGATGGCTACCCCTGCAGCCTGTGTGCCAGTCCTGCACAGGTGTGTACTTCTTGCACAGCTGGTTGTTTGTAGCTTGCAGGATTTCCTGCTTCTTCACACTGTTGAGCTGCTGAATACCAGCAGGGATGCTCATTCCATGACTATGAGGCCTGGACAGCTTGGAACCAGCGTCTCAGTTCCAGCTTGATTTCTCTGTGTCCTTCAACTACACCTTGTGGTCTCTCCAGAAATAGGGTCTTACCATTTAGACAGGGGGCTAATCAAATACCTTGGTAATGTCCTGCATTGTTTAGGGAGACTTGTGAGCCTCCCTAACCAACGAATAGCTCGCTATAGGTGTACTCCAGTTCAGTACAGGGATTTACCAGTAAGAGCCTACGGTTTTAGGATGAAGCTTTCTTCTCCTTCTACAGGGTACATCTGCCCAAAGGATACACACTCTCTTATTAAAAGTTGCAAGTTGGGCTGTGGAAATAATTTAGCAGTTAAAACATTTGCCTGAGAAGCCTAAGGATCCCAGTTTGATTCCCCAGGACCCATGCAAGCCCAATGCACAAGGTAGTGCATGTGTCTGGAGTTTGTTTGCAGTGGCTGGAGGCCCTGGCACACCTATTATCTCTCTTTCTTTCACTCTCCTCTCTCTTTTCCTCTTTCTCTCTGTCAAATAAATAACTTTTTTTTAAGTTCCATCTTTTGGGTCTGGAGGAATGGCTCATCAGTTAAGGCATTTGCCTGCAGAACCTAATGATGTGAGTTCAATTCCCCAGTGTCCATATAAAGCCAGATGCACAAAATGGACCCTGCATCTGGAGTCCATTTACAGTGGATGGAGGTCCTGGTTCACAGGATACAGAGTATTCTCTGTTTGTCTCTCTTTCAGCTCTCTCCTTGCAAATAAATAAAATAAAATGAAAAAAATTTAAATGTGGCGTCTTTTAATTAGTTGACCAAAAGAAAGGTTCCTATATTACTGACATTTGCTATGATTTGTTTTGTGCATTTCACCCTACAACCTCCTTATCTGAATCCCCACCCCAAACCCTTTCACCCACTCTATTTTTCTGTCCATTCACTTTTACGTTATCCACTCTCATCCGTTCCTGCTTCCCTCTCTCCAACTCTCATTCTAGCATCCTTGCCTGTATGACTAATGCTTACTACAACTTATAACCAAATCGAATTCTCCATGTTAGGAGCCATCTATGCAAGAACATGAAGCGTTTGTCTAAGTTTATGTGGCCCAGCTTAGTGTGACTTCCTCAAATGCAGATTTCATTATTTCATTCTTCCTTAACATTGAATAGAATCCTACTGTGTAGATGTAGCCCATTTCACTATCCATCCATCACTTGGTAGGCATCTGAGATAATTTCATTGTTTATGTATTGTGAATACAGCAAAAATAAGCATGACTGAGCACATATCTATAAAGACTAGAGTCTTCAGGGTGTATGTCGGGAAGTTTACCTTGCATCTACAATCCTAGCCGTGACATACTCTGTGAAGTTCAGTGTTTAGATGTTTCAGTGGTTCCTTTGTACAGTATCACAGAAGAAGTGAAAATACGTATGTATTAACCAACTATAGAGGCTATGACACAGAGATTTGAATTAACCAACCACAGAGATAACACAGGTCAAATACCCCTTTCTGCCCACCTTGCAGCTCTCCCCTGCCTGCAGTTACTCCCTATACTTATTGTGAAACTCGTTCATAGGCACCTTTAGTAATTCCTATCCTGTTTTATCTCCATGAACTAACTCATGTTTTTCAATAGGATGTCTGTGATAAGTAAAGGATAACGAATTCTTCGACATTTTTCCATCCAAATAGCGTGTTTCCTTCTCTTTGAATCTGAACTATTCCATGTTGTATTGACCCATGAAGTCTAACTTCAGGATTCTTCCATGGTCTCTCAGAACCCAGAACTTACACATATGACTAATGTTCTAGTGGGAATACCTGGAAATTCTGAGTTCTGTGAAGGGAAAGAAGAGCCCAGCTCAGCCAGGCATCACAAACTAGGCACCAGACACATGGGGAGACTGCTATGAGTTGCCCAGTGCTAATGAACCAACTGGTTGACAGGTGTTGCAGAGGTACCACCCTACTCAATCCTCTCTGAACTTTTACCCCACAGCACAAAAAACAGGCTGTTGTTTTCAGTCACTAAATTTTGGACAGTTTGTTATGAAGCAGGGAGCCAGTAGACAAACTCTTTGCCTTTATCTTATTACCATGAGGTGAGAACAATGCTGGATGCCCTGGGCCATGTGGAGACAAAAGACAGCGCTGTCCTTACCCAGCTGAACAACCTGATTTCTACTACACCAACCTGCACACCAAGAGGTGACGCTGTTACAGTAGTGACATGAGTGTCATGACAAAACCAACTGATTTGGATTGGGTTTGAAGCCTATTCCACAGGAAGGAATCATACCTGGTATAGTGAACATTGTCAAGAGGCATGGCTGGGGAAATCTCATAGATCCCACAGGTGGAACTACTGCTGCTAATTTCCTCAAGTATTTGGCAAGTTGGCTCCCCAATACATATGTCTGTACTTATGAATTACCGCAGCTCTAAGACCTGCTCAGAAAACCTTGTCTTTTCGGATGGTGGTGGCCACTAGTAGAGTCAAAGCTCATCAAGTGCTGATGACTGTATCATAGAACTATTTTTATTTGGTGGTTCAATTAAACTCCTTCATTCATTCATTCATTCATTCATTCATTCATTTGCACTGTGTCTTTGACTCTCTCTCTTCATATACACATTGTTCTCATGTATCCCATGTGGCCTCAACCTCTGTGTTGCCAAAGTTGACCTTAAACTTAGGATCCTCCTGCCTCCACCTGTCTGGTTTTCTGGGATTGCAGGAGTATGCCACTTTTGGAGGCTGTGTATGTAGCTCAGTAGGTAGAGTTCTTTCCTGTTATGCATAGAGTTATGGATTCAATTTTTAGCACTGCCTAAAGCAGGTGTGGTTGGACACAAATGTAATCCTAGCACTGGGGAGGAAGCTGGAGAAGTTCAATGTTATCCTTAGCTGCACAGTGAGTTTGAAGCCAGCCTGTGCTACATGAAACCTTGTTTCCAAAACTGAGACAATTATGTACATATAAATGTAGAAAATTTTGCACATGAAGTGGTTATTTTATCATTCACATGTCATGTTTATCCTTAGTAATTATCTTTGCTATGAAATTAATTGTTTGGTAGTAAACAACTATACCAAATTTTGTTTGTACTTTTTTATCCTTTTGCTTACAAAAGTTTGGTATTTATGTTATTGGATTCTCTCTTGTAAATGCCAGGTTCAATTCCATTTTAATTCAGGTAACCATCTTTGTCTCAGCTAGAATATTTGATGTTTAATTTAAATCACTACCATTAGAAGTAGTGTGGCCATGCATGTCATCTCAACACTTGGCAGGTAAAGGCAGGATCAGGAGTTCTAAGTCATCCCCAGCTACATCCTAATTTTGATGCTGGCCTCTCCTGCATGAAGCCCTGTCTGAAAAAACAACAACAACAACAACTATGTTTTAATTTTAAACAATCTTGCTATGTGCTATATATTTGTGCATTCAGTTATAATTTATAGTATACAATAAAATAAAATTTCCTGTGGCTTTTCAAGAACGCATACTCTACCTTAAGTATTACTCTAGAAAGTAGCTTGCTGGCTTGGGTCTGGGAACAGGGGTTGGTGGGGGTGGTGGCAAATGAGAAGGCATTCATGTGTAGAGCTAGGTTAGCCTCTTGGTCTGGGTCTACTTAGCCAGAGGTTAGTGCAAGAGGACTCTGTGGCTGGGACTGTGGCTAGGATGGTTGCTTGAGAGAATTGGGGTTCTGGCAGGAAGGCCAAGAGCATGGGAACCAGCAGATTCCCTACTTTGCTCCTCCATACCCTCCCAATGGAGGTCTACTAGAATATATAAACTTCTGAAAAAAACCCAATGAAACATAAAGATATTGCCTTTCCATCCCTGGGAGGTGAGGCATGGTTAGGCAGATACTGTCTTGACCAGAAGTCCCTTGTTACTGTTCTTCTTAAACCTAACTCTCCTTTAAAAAAAAATATAAATAAATAAATAAAAAATAACAATTTATTGTTTACCCTCTTCTGGGTTTCCACTTTTAATTCTTTGATAACTTGGACAAGGATCTGAAGTTGGAATTCATGGGCCTGGGGATCTCTTGCATCCTTACAGAGACATTAACCTTCCTGGGACTCTAAACCTGCATAAATTATTTGTTTTGACTTTACCCTTCTTTTGATGAATTAGTTTTGTAATCAATGAATACAATCAAGTGGGTACCACTGTTAGCCTCCTCCATGTCCTACTGCCTCTCCCTGGACCCTCTTGTTGAGGTATATGGGTCATGCATTGTGGAGTTAGCCCACAGTTATGGGTAGGAGAAATGTCTCTGCATATCATGACCCAACGTGTGGCTCTCACATTCTTTCCGCCCCTCTTCCACAAAATTTCCCTGAGTTATGCTGGGTCGTTTTTGGTCTGCTTCAGTGATGAGGTGTTGGGAACCTCTGTCTCTGGATATCTGATTTGGTAGGAGTTGATTGTTCTCTGTGTCAATCTCCTTCACCCTTGTTCTGGTACCTGGTTCACCAAGAAAACAGCACCCTTGCTTGTTTTGCCAATTATTCTTAGTTTCAGCTGGGGCCCTTTTGAGGTATGATTGGGTGGTTCTCTACTTAGGATCTGCATCTATCTGAAAAATAGAAGCACATTCTCCAATGGAGAGTAAAGTTAGCACCAGACAACTCTTATTTCTTATAGAGAATTAAATAGGTGTAGGTACTCTTTTAGCCCACGATTGGTGGTAGCTTGATAATGGAGAGCGGGCTTATGTTTGGATATGGTTCTGACTTGTTTCCCAGCTCCAGCTGTGGTTCCCGTTCCACTGAGGGATCAGTTAAACAAATCAAGGGCAGTTGGCTTCCCACGATGGCTGTGTGCCACTATTGCACTTATGTGAGCATCACGACAGGTTATTTGCTGCTAAGTATTTTAGACCATGAGTTTCTTGGACAGATATTGGTCATTTCCCCCCAGTCACCTATGTAGCAACTTCTGGCACTAGATGTGCTGACTGTGTGGGGACTGACTCTCTTTCAGCTTCCAGCCATGTCATTCCATCTTACATGTCAACTGCATATGGTGTCTGCATATGGTGTCTGCAGCAGTATGGTCATACCACTAACCTTTGGTGGGTCATAAAGTACTCTGACAGAAATCTGTCATGCTTTTAGCAAACATTGTAGGTCTCGTTGATCAAAAGCTCATTATGGAAGATAGCCACCTGCTGGAACTGGGAGTTACAGGTCAGTGCCCAGTAAGAGCAGGAAGAAAAAGATAACTAATATAAAAGAGTTAGAGAGAAGAGAGGGAGAGAGAGAGAGAGAGAGAGAGAGAGAGAGAGAGAGAGGAACTGTAGAAGATTAAGGTCAATCTTCATCGTACCCTCTCCAGTTCCTTGTGACTCAGGTGTTCCCTTTAAGGGCCTGATGAAGGGTCAGCCATTTGGTCTGCCTTTTAGGATGTAGAATTTTACAGTACCATTGCCATTTGGGTCTAGATTTGTGTCCCCCACACTGTCCCTTGCCCTTCCCTCCCTCCCCACCCACCCTGTTGTCTAGTCCTTGAGATGCTTCGCTTGCTGGGCATGTTGTCATCTTGGGTAGATTCAGGTTAGGTGCTGTAGATGAGTGAGACTATGTGGTGATTATCTCTCTGTAATTGGGAAAGTTCACTGAGAATGATCTGTTCCAGGTTCAAACATTTTTCCTCAAATTTCATTGTGTCATTTTTTTCTTACTGCTGTGTATAATTCCATTTTGTAGATATGCCACATCTTAGTTATCCATTCTTGTAGTGATGGACATCTGGGTTGATTGCAGCTCTTAGCTATTACAAATTGGGCCATTATAAACATGGTTGAGCAAAGCTCTCTGGACTGAGGCTTGAAGGTTTTAGGGTACATGTCCAGTAAGGGAATAACTGGGTCTGTTGGTAACTCTATAGTCAGCTTTTCTAGAAGTCTCCATATTGCTTTCCAAAGTGCTTTTACCATCTTACATTCCCACCGACGGTGGATGAGGGTTTCTCTTTCTCCACATCCTCACCTGTCTTTATTTCCATTTGATTCTTTTGATGTTTGCTATCCTTACTGGGATAAGTTGGAATCTCAATGTTGTTTTAATTTGCATTTCCCTGATAATTAGGGATGATGAGCATTTTCTTAAGTGTCTGTTTTCCATTTGTATTTGTTATTCTGTGAAATGACTGTCCAAGTCTTTGCCCCATTTTGTGTGTGTTGTTTGACTTTTTATTGTTTAGGTTTTTGAATTCTTTGTAGATTCTAGAGATTAGGCCTCTGTCAGTTGGATAATCAGCAAATATATTCTCCCATTCTGTGGTTAATCTATTGGGTCTGCTTACTGTATGTTTGTCTGTAAATCTACTCTTCAGCTTCATCTTATCCCATTGGTTAAATGACTGTTTAAGATAATGAGATACTGGGGTTTTTGTTCAGGAAGTCTTTTTCCATTCCTATGTCATGAAAATTTTCTCCTGTATATTCTTCCAGTAGTAACCGAATTTCTGGTCTTACATTGGAGTCTTTGATCCATTCAGACTTGAGTGTTGTACGTGGTGAGATGTGTGGATAATTTCTTGAAGATGCTGTCTTTTCTCCAGCCTATGTTGTTTGGGCATTTGTCAAATATCAAGTACCTGTAGTTGCTTGACCCAAAGTCCTGGTCCTTAGTTTTATTCCATTGGTGTACACTCCTGTTTTTATGCCAGTACCATGCTGTTTTTATTACTATGGCTTTATAATATACCTTTAGATCAGGTATGGTGATTCCTCCAGAGGTATTTCTTTTGCTGAGTACAGGCTTGTATATCTGAAGCCTTCTGCCTTTACATATAAAATTTGAGTTCACTTTTTCTATCTCTGTAAAGAACAATGTTGGGATTTTAATTGAAATTGCATTAAGTCTGTATATTGCCTGTGGTAGGATTGCCATCTTCACAATGTTAATTCTGCCTATCCAGGAGCATAGGAGGTCTTGCCACTTTTCTCCAAGAGATCTTTTCTTCCTTGGTTAATGTTATTCCCAGGTATTTTTTGTTGCTATTTAAAATGGGACCATGTCCCTTATTTCTTTCTCTATATCTTTGCCATTTGCATATAGAAAGGCTACTGATTTTTGTGCATTGATTTTGTATCCTGTTACTTTGCTATAGGAGCTAATCACCTTCAAGTGTTTTGGGATGATGTCTCCTGGGTCTCTTACATATATAATCATGTTATCAGTGAATAGAGCTAACTTAACTTCTTCCTTTTCCAAATTGTATCCATTTTATTTCTTTCTCCTGTCTTATTGCTTGAGCTAGGACTTCCAGTACTATATTAAAGAGCAAAGTTGAGAGTGAACAACCCTGTCTTGTTCCTGATCTCAACGGGAATTCCTCCAGTCTCTCTCCATTAAGTATTATTTGGGCCTTAGGAACTTTGTATATTGCCTTTATTATGTTAAGATATGAACTAACCATGCCAATTCGCTCTAATGTTTTGATCTAGAAGTGATGTTGTATCTTGTCAAAGGCCTTTTCTGCATCTATCAAAATGATCATGTGGTTTTTATGTTTAACCTTGTTTATGTGGTATATTACATTGATAGATTTCCATATGTTGAACCACCCCTGTGTTACTGAGATGAATCCCACTTGGTCAAGGTGGATAATGCTTTTGATATGTCGTTGGATATGGTTTGCAAGGATTTTGTTCAGGATCTTTGCATCTTAAGTTCATAAGGGAAATAGGCCGGTAGTTTTCTTTTCTTGTGGCATCTCTGCCTGGTTTTGGAATTAGGGTGATACTAGCTTCATAAAAGGAGTTGGGTAGCTTTTCCTGTTCTCCAATTGTGTGGCACAGTTTGAGGAAGATTGGTTAGAGCAAATCTATGAAGGTGTAAATCTATGAAGGTGTGAATTCAGCTGAGAAGCCATCTGGTCCTGTGCTCTTCTTTTTGAGGAGGTTTTTATTTTTATGACTTTTTCAATCTCAATGAGTGTGGTAGGTTTGTTTAGGAGATTAATCTGCTCTGAGTTTAGCTTTGACAGAGGGTATGTGTCCAGTAATTTATCCATCTCCTCCACATTGTCCAGTTTTGGGGAGTAGAGGTTTTTGAAATAAGTCCTGATGCTTCTCCCAATTTCAGTTATGTCTGTTGTGATATGTCCTTTTCCATTTCAAATTCTGTTAATTTGAAGGGTGTCGTTTTTTCACTTGATCAAATTGGCCAGGGGTTTGTCAATTTTGTTATTTTTTCAATGAACCAGCTCTTTGTTTTGTCTATTTTCTTAATTGTTTTCTTAGTTTCCAATTCATTAATTTCTGCTCTGATCTTAGTTATTTCTTTCTTTCTGGAGCTTTTTTGCGTTGGATTTTTCTTGTTTTTCCAGTGCCTTTATTTGCATGGTTAGGTTATTGATTTGAGATCTCTCTGTCTTTGTTATGAAGGCATTTATTGCCATGAATTTTCCCCTGAGGACTGCCTTCATTGTGTCCCATAAGTTTTGGTATGATGTGTTTTCATCGTCATTTATTTCTAGAAATTTTGCAATTTATTTATTTTTATTTCTTCCACTATCCATTTATTGTTTAAAAGTGTGCTGTTAAGTTTCCAGGTGCTGATGGGATTCTTAGTGGATCTTTTGTTGTTAATGTCTAGTAATATATACTTATGATATGATATCATGCAAGGAATTATATCAATGTTCCTTCATATATGGAGGCAGGCTTGGTGAATCAGTATATGATCTATTTTAGAGAATGTTCCATGGGCTGCTGAGAAGAATGTATAGTCTGTGGACTTGGGATGGAATGTTCTGTAGATGTCCGTTAGGTCTAATTGATCTATGGTTTTGTTGAGCTCTCTTACTTCCCTGTTGAGTTTCTGTTTGGATGATCTGTCTATTATTGATAATGGTGTATTGAAGTCCCCAACTAAGATGGTGTTGGTGGTTATTTCTGTTTTATTGTCAAGTAGGTTTTGCTTTATGAACTGTGGTGCCCTGTGTTTTTGATGCTTACAGATTTATGATTGTAATTTCTTCTTGATGGATCATTCCCTTTATAAGTATGAAGTGGCCTTCTTTGTCTTTTTTGATTATTTTTGGTTTGAAGTCTATTTTATCCGATATTAATGTAGTTTTGCCTGCTTGTTCCTATTCCCATTTACTTGGAATATTGTTTTCTACTGTTTCACTCTGAGAAGGTGTCTGTCTTTAGTGGGTTGGTGGGTTTTGTGAAGACAACAGATTGGGGGGCCTAATTTTCTGATCCATCCTGTTAGCTTGTGTCTGTTGATAAATGAATTAAGGCCAGTAGTATTTACTGTAATGATTTCAAGGTTTGATTTGATCCCTGCCATATTCTGTTTGTATATGTGGTTTGATGGTTTCATGGACTTTGAAGCTTCTTTGTACCTTATCTTAGTTTGGTTATTGTGATCTGTTCTTGTAGTCATTTGAGGTTGATGATTTGATTCTTCTGTGTGCAGAATTTCCTGAAATATTCTCGGTAGGTCTGGTTTTGTGTTCATGTATTGGTAAAGCTAAGTTTTGTCATAGAAAGTCTTTCTTTCACCATCTATTATGAGGGAAACTTTTGCTGGGTAAAGCAGTTTTGGTTGGAAGCCACAGGTTCTTAGACTTTGCAGTGTTCCATTCCAGGCCCTTCTGGCTTTCAGGGTTTCCATTGAGAAGTCTGAAGTAATACTGATGGGGTTACCTTTAAAAGTCATGGGCTGTTTTTCCATAGCAGCTTTTAGGAGCTTTTTTTTCTTCTTGGTGTCAAGTTTTACAGTCTTAATGATAATATGTCTTGGAGAGTTTCTCCTTTGGTCCTATCTGTTTGTAGTTCTGTTAGTTTCTTGTATCTTGATGGGCCTTTCTTTTGAGAGTGGGAATGTTTTCTTTGATTATTTTGTTAACGTTCTCCATGCCTGTGGTCTGAATTTCTTCCCCTTCTGGCCTTCCCCTGATCTGGATGTTAGAACATTTAAGGGAATCCAACAATTCCCTCATGTTTTGATATCAGAAAATCTTGAACTTATTGAAACTTTTGAACTCTAGATCTGTTTCTTTTGTCTTGTCTTTGAGATTTGAGTTTTTGTCCTCCACATGGCTGACTCTATTCTTGAGAGCTTCTAAAGAGTTTTAGAATTGTTCAGTTAGGTTTACATTTTCTACTACTTGGCTATGTATAGTTTCCATCCCTCTGTGAACCTCCCTTTTCACATCATGTTCTGATTTTCTTGATTCTTCTTGGAATTCATCCTTACATTTCTTAATGTCTTCATTTTGCATTGCCAGCTGATTTTTATAGTCCTCTTTTTTTTTCACTCTCTTTCATATCTCTTAACTGTCTTTGAATTCCTTCCATTTTCTTATATATTAGGGCTAGTCTAGAGATGGCAGCATCCACATGATTATCAGTCCTTTGTGCTTTTCTGTAAGTTCTACCAGTAGCCTGATCTGGGTTGCATTACACATAGCTTCATTTTGGTGTTCTGATCTTAATGTCTCTTCTATGTTTTGATTAGAGACAGTCATTGTAGGACAGGGTGATCTTACTGGATTTACTTGCATATGATTTTTCATGGTATTTCTTTTGCGCTTTGTATTTTCAGGGAGAATAGGACTGTAGTCTTGATGGGAGGGGGAAGTGGTGCTTCTTGGGGGAGCTGGCCTGAGCTAGCCAGCAGGAAAGCAGATGGGCAGAGTGGTCCTGAGCTAATACATGGGTGGGTAGATCAGCCTGAGCTCATGTGCAGCGGGAAGCTGAAGCAGCCTGAGATCAGATTCCAAAGCAGCCTGAGCTTACATGTGCAGGGATGCCAAAACAGCCTGATCTCTTACGTGGTGGGACACCAAAGCAGTCTGAGCTAGCACACAGTGAGATGTGTAGGCACCAAGCACCAAGGCAGCCTAAACTTGCACATAGCGGGACACTGGGAAAGCAGCTTGAGCTCACCTGCAGCAGGACACTGGTGGGCTGCCAGCACAGCAGACAGTGATTGGGCTTGAGCTGGTGTGGGCAGACAGGCACAATGAGCCTGAGCTCACATGGGCAGGTGGAATGGGCCTGACCTCACAGATGGGCAGGCGGCTGGAGCCGTAAGCTGGCAAGTAGGCACAGCAGGCTAAGCTTGCACGAGCGGATGGGCAGCATGTGTGTGGTGGGTAGATGGACTGAGGGGGCCTGGGCTCAAGTGGGCCATCAGGTGGAGCCTGCCCAAAGTCACTCATGGGCAGGGTTAGCAGGGAGATCACCCCTGGGCAGTGAAGCAAGTGGAACTATGCTGGCCTTGTTCCCCTTTCCTACAGTAAGTGCAGGAGTATACTGAAGCTGGCACTATGGGTAAGGCAGCTGCTTGGGGGGGATGGGGGACTGGTGTGCTACCCATGAGTGAAAGAATCAGGGATTCCCTTTTTCCCCATCTGTGCCCTCCCACTGGAGATCTATTAGAGATTGCTCTCCCCTAAAAGAACCAGTGAACCCTGAATGCTGTGCCTTTCTTTCCCAGGAAGTTGTGTCACAGGTAGGCAATCACCATCTTGACGGGAAGTCAACTTTACCCTTCTTAACCCTGCCCTTTGCTCAAAGAAGATCTTAGTTTCAGGTGACGATGGAGGACAAAAGAGGCAGGAGACAGAGGGCAAAAGAGTTAGAAGCCATCATTATGAAGCAGCAGCTGTGTGTTGAAAACATGAGGAGAGATGCCCAGATAGTTCCTAATGTTATTTTAACATCTATGGGTGCAACTCAGTGTCCACTGGTCCCTTCCTGTTACCTTCCAATTCTGTGAGGACTGGTGGTGAAACCACATCCCAGGACTACTAGGTGACATGCCAACATCTGTCCTTGGTTTCCAAAACTGTGTCCTGTGTCTTTGGGTAGTCAATCAAGGTGGAGTCAACACCTGTTAGGATCCAGATGGAGGGATATTATAAATGCGGTGTGTGCATTCTATTCAAGTTTGTGAGAGACAGAGTGATTGTAGGTCAGAGGTTGACATTAAACAGCTTCTTCAATTGTTTTTTCACCATATTTTCTTGAGACAGGGTCACGCAGTGAACCTAGAGCTCTGTAATTCAGCTAGACAAGCCATATGGCAAGTCCTGGTGGTGCCTCCAGAGGTATTTCTTTCGCTGAGGATATGTTTAGATATGTAAGGCCTTCTGGCTTTCCATATAAAATTTGAGATCATTTTTTCTATCTCGGTGAAGAACACTGTAGGGATTTTAATTGGAATTGCATTAAATCTGTATATTGCCTTTGGTAGGATTGCCATCTTCATAATGTTAATTCTGCCTATTCAGGAGCATGGGAGGTCTTTCCATTTTCTCAAGTCTCATCAATTTCTTTTTTGAGGGTTTTTATGTTTTCATTGTATAGATCGTTCACTTTCTTGGTTAACATTGTTCCATGGTATGTATGTATGTATGTATGTATATATTTGGTTGATATTGAAAATGGGACCATGTCCCTTATTGCTTCAGTTTTGTAATGGAGTCCCTTGGATCTCTAACATATACCATCATGTCATCAGCGAATAGAGCTAACTTAACTTCTTCCTTTCAAAACTGTATCCCTTTTATTTCCTTCTCCTGTCTTATGGCTTGAGCTAGGACTTCCAGTAGTATATTGAAAAGCAGAGGTGAGAATTGATAACCCTGTCTTGTTCCTGATCTTAGTGGGAATTCGTCCAATCTCTCTCCATTATGTATTATGTGGGCCTTCAGAGCTTTGTATATTGCCTTGATTATGTTAAGATATGAACCAACCATGCCAATTCTCTCCAATGTTTTGATCATGAAGTGATATTCTATCTTGTCAAAGGCCTTTGCTGCATCTATTGAAATTATCATGTGGTTTTTATGTTTAAGCTTGTTTATGTGGTGTATTACATTGATAGATTTCTGTAGTTTGAACCACCTGTGTTCCTGGGATGATTCCCACTTGGTCAAGGTGGATAATGCTTTTGATGTGTTGTTGGATTTGGTTTGTGAGGATTTTCTTCAGGATCTGTGCATCTAAGTTCATGAGGGAAATGGGCTGGTAGTTTTCTTGTGGCATCTCTGCCTGGTTTTGGAATTACAGTGATACTAGCTTCATAAAAGGACTTGGGTAGCTATCCCTGTCTTCCAATTGTGTGGCACAGTTGGAGGAAGAGTTGTTTGAGTTATTCAATGAAGAATTGATAGAATTCAGCTGAGAACAATCTTGTCCTGGACTCTTCTTTTTGGTGAGGTTTTTTTTTTTTATTACTTTTTCAATCTCCATGAGTGTGATGGGTTCATTATGGTGATTAATCCACTCTGAATTTAGCTTTGATAAATGGTATGCATCCAGAAATTTATCCATCTCTTCCACATTATCCAGTTTTGTGGAGTAGAGGTTTTTGAAATAAGTCCTGATGAGTCTCCCAATTTCACTTATATCTGTTGTGATCTCTCCTTTTTCATTTTTAATTTTGTTAATTTGAAGCTTCTCTTTTTTGCTTGATTAAATTGGCCAGGGGTTTGTCAATGTTGTTTATTTTTCAATGAACCAGGTCTTTATTTTGTCAATTGTCTTAATTGTTTTCTTAGTTTCTAATTCATTAATTTCTGCTCTGATTTTAATTATTTCTTCCTTCTGGAGCTCTTTGGGTTGGATTCTTCTTACTTTTCCAATGCCTTTAGGTGGATGGTTAGGTTATTGATTTGGGACCTCTCTGTTTGTTTTTTTTGTTGTTGTTTTGTTTTTAATTTTTAAATCTGTCTGTTTTTTTTTGTTTGTTTGTTTGTTTTTTACAATTTTCAGTCCACTTTATAGAAACACATTATAGTACAATAGGAGATACAATTCATAACTTATATATTCCTCTGTCTCCCTTTCTTGGTGAACAGAATCTAAGTCTTACTGAAAGCTTAATTTACTATCAATTTATCCCAATCACTTTGAGAATAAGTTAGTATTTTTTTATTTTTTTTCTCAATATTGTTAAACGTTTTCCATGGTTATAAAAATTATCCCATGGTAATACCCCCACCCGCTTTTCCCCTTTGAAATCCCCTTCTCCATCACATCCACTCCCCATCTCAATAAGTCTATCCTCTATTTGTATGTCATGATCCTTCCCTCCTCTTATGATGGTCTTATGTAGGTAGTGTCAGGCATTATGAGGTCATGGATATTGAGGCCAAATTTTGTCTGGAGGGAGCAAGTTGTAAGGAGTCCAACCCTTCCTTTGGCTCTTATATTCTTTTCACCACCTCTTCCGCATTAGACCCTCAGCCTTGGAGGGTGTGATCGAGATGTTACTCAGTACTCCAGTTACTTCTTTCCAGCACCATGATACCTTCTGAGTTGTTCCAAGGTCACTGCCATCTGAAAAAAGAATATTCTCTATCCAAAGTGAGAGTAGCATTAATATAAGGATATTAATATTAGGAGAAGTGCTCACTGGGAAGTTTGGTAAGCATAGTATATACACTATTCCAGACATCAGCAGATGTTACAACCCTAGGGCTCATGACTACCCTTGTTTTAAGTTTTCAGTATCAGGGATGTATTCCCTCCCTTGGAGTGGGACTCCAGTCCAATTGGAGGGCAGTTGGTTTCCACCATGACACAGGTGCCACTATTGCACCCGAAGGCTCATTTGGCCTAGCTGGCCAATTAGAAGGCTTGCAGTGTCCACTGTTGAGTACCTTCACTGGTGTTGTATCTTTCCCCCATTGAATGGCATGTAGAATGGCTTCTTCCAGCTTTCTGTCAGCTGGTCTACATGGAGGAGGTTCTCAGCTCAGTTCTAGCAGGATTTCTCAGTGGCCTTGCAGCCCAAGTATGTAGAGTCTTCAGCAATAGGGTCTTACCATCTATTCCTGGTGTGAAACCAAGGGCCTCAGCAATGGCCTATAATGTTTTGTGTGCATCAGGGACCTCCCTGGCTGACAACTCACTGGAAGGTATCCCATCACTGGCACTGAAAACTTTCTAGCAATGATCTACGGCTCCTGAGTGTGCCATTGTCCAAAACTGAAGGATTCCATTTGATTTATTTATATCCACTCAGATTTTGATTATCCCTCCCTCCACCTTTACTTTACTCAATCTCCTCCCCTGACCTCACTTTGGGCCTTTTCACCCCCATTAACCTATTTATCTCCTTACATATATACCATACCAACCTATTAAGTACCCTCCTCCCTTCCCTTCTCTTCCCTTTGTATCTCGTTTTTAGCTTACTGTAGTCTGATACTGAGTTTTTTACTTCCCACAAAGAAGCTAGGATCCACATATGAGAGAGAACATGTGGCACTTAGCTTTCTGGGCCTGGGTTACCTCACTTAGTATAATCCTTTCCAGATCTAACCATTTTTCGGCAAATTGCATAACTTCATTTTTCTTTACCCCTGAGTAGAACTCCATTGTATAAATGGGCCACATCTTCATTTTTTTTTTCCTTACCTGAGATTCTTCTTTTAAAAAAAAATTTATTAACATTTTCCATGATTATAAAAAAATATATACCATGGTAATACCTTCCCTCCCCCCCCACAAACTTTCTCCTTTGAAATTCCATTCTCCATCATATTACCTCCCCATCTCAATCATTGTACTTACATATATACAATACCAACCTATTAAGTATCCTCTTTCCTTCCTTTCTCTTCCCTTTATATCTTCTTTTAAACTTACTGGCCTCTGCTACTAAGTATTTTCATTCTCAGGCAGAAGCCCAATCACCTGTTGCTAGGATCCACATATGAGGGAGAACATGTGATGCCTGGCTTTCTGGGCCTGGGTTACCACACTTAGTATAATCCTTTCCAGATCCATCCATTTTTCTGCAAATTTCGTGACTTCATTTTTCTTTACCACTGAGTAGAACTCCATTGTATAAATGTGCCACATGTTCATTATCCACTCATCAGTTGAGGGACATCTAGGCTAGTTGTATTTCCCAGCTATTATAAATTGAACAGCAATAAACATGGTTGAGCACATAAGGAAATGAGATGAGTCCTTAGGATATATGCCTACAAGTGCTATAGCTGGGTCATATGGTAGATCAATCTTTAGCTGCCTTAGGAACCTCCACACTGATTTCCACAATGGCTGGACCAGATTGCATTCCCACCAGCAGTGTAGAAGTGTTCCTCTTTTTCCACATCCCCACCAATATTTATGTTTTAAGTCATTTACTTGTGACCTTTCTAATTTCTTAATATAGGCACTTAAGGCTATAAATTTACGTCTTAGAACTGCCTTCATTGTGTCCCAGAGATTTTGATATGTTGTGTTCTCATTATCGTTTGACTATAATTTTTTTGATTTCCTTCTTGATTTCTTCATTGACCCATTCATCATTTAGTATTATTTAGTTTCCATGATATTGTGTATGCTCTATAGCCTTACTTGCTACTGATTTGTAGTTTAATTCCATTGTGGTCAGATAGAATGCAAGGAATTATTTCAATTTTCCTGAATTTGTTAAGATTTGCTTTGCGTCATAATATATGGTCTATTTTAGAGAATGTTCCATGTGCTGCTGAAAAGAATGTATTTTCTGCACCCTTTGGATGAAAAGTCCTGGATATATCTGTTGGGTCCATTCCTTCTATGACCTCATTTAGTCCAGATGCCTCTCTGTTTATTTTTTCCCGGGATGACCTGTCAATTGATGAGAGTGGGGTGTTAAAGTCACCTGCCACCACTGTGTTTGGTGTTATCTGTAACCTTAGTTCTAATTGTGTTTGTTTGATGAATTTGGGAGCCCCCATGTTAGGTGCATATATGTTTAGGATTGTAATGTCCTCCTGTTGGAGTGTGCCCTTAATCAATATAAAGTGACCTTCCTTATTTTTCTTGACTAACATTGGTCTAAAGTCTACCTTGTCAGATATTAGGATAGCAACCTCTGCTTTTTTTCTAGGCCCATTTGCTTGAAACACCATCTTCCAACCTTTCACCCTAAGATAATGTCTATCCTTTATAGAAAGGTGAGTTTCTTGGAGACAACAAATTGTAGGATCCTGCTTTTTAACCCAGTCTGCAAACCTATGGCTTTTTGTTGGAGCATTGAGACCGTTGATATTAAGAGATATTATTGAAAGGTGTGTATTTATGTTTGCCATTTTTTGTGTGTGTGTGTGGTTTGGGTTCTACCTGTGCTCTCTTGTGTTAACTAGTATTTGAGTATTGCTTGTTTTTTCTAGGTTCCTTATATGTGTGCTTTTTCTTTTCTTCAGCATGGAGGATTCTATCAAGTATTTTCTGTAGAGCTGGTTTTGTCTTCAAATACTCCTTTAACCTGCTTTTGTCATGGAATGTCCTTATTTCTCTGTCTCTTTGAATGGATAGCTTTGCAGGATAAAGTAACCTTGGTTGACAGTTGTTATCTTTCAGAACTTGGAATACATCACTCCAAGTACTTCTGGCTTTTAAAGTTTGTGTTGAATAATCTGCTGTAATCCTGATGGTCTTCCCTTTGTAGGTAACTTGATTTTTCTCTCTAACTGCTTTCAGTATTTTTTCTTTGGTCTGTGTGTTTGGAAGATTGATTATAATATGGCGAGGAGAGGTTCTTTCCAACTTTTGTCTGGCTGGGGTTCTAAAGGCTTCCTGTATCTTCATTGGCAACTCTTTCCCAATTTGGGGGAAATTTTCTTCTATGATTTTGTTGAAGACTCCTACTATGCCTTTGGAGTGGAATTCTTCTCCTTCTACTATGCCCTGAATTCTTATATTTGATCTTTTCATAGTGTCACGAATATCTTGAAATTCCCACTCATACTTTTCTATAAGTTTCCACGTGTTCTTCTACCTCATGGTGTGCTCCTCTGTTGCTCACTGCCACTCTCCCTTCATGTTTCCTGAGTGGTGGAGAGCTCTGGTATGAGTGCAAGCTCCCCACACCTGGCTTTTCCTGCAGCTGGAGCCGAGCCTGGTGGCTTTCTGGTGCGCCGCCACCACTGCCGCGGTTAGCAGAGCTGCTGGGCCACTTTTGCAGGCCTGCATGGGCTCTGGATGCTCTGGATCTCTTCTACTTCTCTGCTGCCACTTCAATTTCCTATACACCTCACATTTTAGTAAAAGTGTGTATTTTTCTGAGTTTTTTGGCCTTTTTCCCCCTAGACTGCTTTGGCATGGTACCTATGCTGCCATCTTAACCAGAAGTCTTTCCCAGTCTCTTAAAAAAAGGCCCATCACGATGCATGAAGCCAACAGAACTCCAAACTGACTGGACCAAAGGAGAAAGTCTCCAAGACATATTGTCATTAAGACTCTCAACATTGGCACCAAAGAGAAAATCCTAAAAGCATCTATGGAAAAACAGCACATCACTTTTAAAGGTAACCCCATCAGAATTACTCCAGACTTCTCAGTGGAAACCCTGAAAGCTAGAAGGGCCTGGAATGGAACAATGCAAAGTCTAATAACCTATAGCTTCCAACACAAACCACTCTACCCAGCAAAAGTATTTCTCATAATAGATGATGAAAGAAAATTTTTTCATGAAAAACTCAGCTTTACAATTATATGACCACAAAACCAAACCTACAGAGAGTATTTCAGGAAATTCTCCACAAAGAAGAAACAAATCATCAAACTCAAATGCCTACAAGAAGCAGATCACAATAACCAAACTCAGAGTAGGCACAAAAAAACTTCAAAGTCCATGAAAACACCAGCCCACGTATACCATCACAATATAGCAGGGATCAAATCAAATCTCAGTCATTACCCTAAATATTAATGGCCTTAACTCACCCATCAAGAGACACAAGCTAACAGGATGGATCAAAAAGTTAGACCCCTCAATCTGTTGTCTTCAAGAAACCACCTCACCACTAATAACAGACTCAACCTCAGGGTGAAAGGGTGGAAAACAATATTCCAAGCAAATGGGAATAAGAAACAAGCAGGAATAGCTATACTAATATCAGACAAAATAGACCTCAAACCAAAAATAATCAAAAAGACAAAGAAGTCTACTTCCTACTAATCAAGGGAACGATCCATCAAGAGGATATTACAATCATCCATCAGTATGCACCAAACACAGGGGCACCATAGTTCATAAAAAAAAAAAATCCTACTTGACAATAAAACAGAAATAACCACCAACACCATCATAGCTGGGGACTTCAACACACCATTATCAGTAATAAACACATAATCCAAACAGAAACTCAACAGGGAAGTAAGAGAGCTCAACAAAACCATAATTCATTTAGAATTAATGGACATCTACAGAACTTTCCATCCCAAACTCACAGACTATACATTCTTCTCAGCACCTCATGGAACCTTCTCTAAAATAGTCCATATACTGGGTCACAAAAACTGCCTCCACACATTTAGGAGGATTGACATGATTCCCTGCAAGATATCAGATCACAATGCTATATTGCTAGGAATCAACAACAAAGGACCCACCAAGAATCCCAATGGCACCTGGAAACTGAACAGCACACTGTTAAACAATAAATGGATAGTGGATGAAATAAAACATGAAATTCCAAAATGACAATGAGAACACATTGTACCAAAACTTATGGGACACAATGAAGTTGCTCTTCAGGGGAAACTCCATAGCACTCAATGCCTTCAGAAAAAAGATAGAGAGATCCCAAATCAATAACCTAACCATCCATCTAAAGACACTGGAAAAGCAAGAAAATCCATACCAAAGAGCTCCAGAAGGAAAAGAGTAATTAAAACCAGAGCAGAAATTAATGAATTGAAAACTAAGAAAACAATTAAGACAATTGACAAAACAAAGAGCTGGTTCTTTGAAAAAAATAAACAAGATTGACAAACCCCTGGCCAATTTGATCAAGTAAAAAAGGAGATGTTTCAAATTAACAAAATTCAAAATGAAAAAGGGGAGATCACAAAGACATAAGAGAAATTGGGAGAATAATCAGAACTTATTTCAAATACCTCTACTCCACAAAAATGGATAATGTGGAGGAGATGGATAAATTCCTGGATGAATACCACCTATCAAAGCTAAACTCAGAGCAGACTAAACTCCTCAATGAACCTGTCACACTTATTGAGATTAAAAAAGTAACAAAAAAAAAAAAACTCCCCCAAAAGAAGCATCGAGGACCAGATGGCTTCTCAGCTGAATTCTATCACACCTTCATAGATTTACTCAAACCAATCTTCCTCAAACTGTGCCACACAATTGGAGAACAGGGAAAGCTACCCAAGTCCTTTTATGAAGCTAGTATCACCATAATTCCAAAACCAGGCAGAGATGCCACAAGAAAAGAAAACTACCAGCCTATTTCCATCATGAACTTAGATGCACAGATCCTGAAGAAAATCCTCACAAACCAAATCCAACAACACATCAAAAGCATTATCCACCTTGACCAAGTGGGAATCATCCCAGGAACATGAGTGGTTCAAACTACGGAAATCTATCAATGTAATACACCACATAAACACGCTTAAATATAAAAACCACATGATAATTTCAATAGATGCAGAAAAGGCCTTTGAGAAGATACAACTTCACTTCATGATCAAAACATTGGAAGGAATTGGCATGGTCGGTTCATATCTTAACATAATAAAGGTAATATACAAAGCTCCTAAGGCCCAAGTAATACTTAATGAAGAGATACTGGAGGAATTCCCATTGTGATCAGGAACAAGACAGGGTTGTCCACTCTCACCTCTGCTTTTCAATATAGTACTGGAAATCCTAGCTCAAGTAATAAGACAGGAGAAGGAAATAAAAGAATACAATTTGGAAAGGAAGAAGTTAAGTTAGCTCTATTTGCTGATGACATGATTGTATATGTAAGAGACCCAAGAGACTCCATCCCAAAACTCTTGAAGGTGATTAACTCCTATAGCAGTATACACAATCAATGCAAAAAATCCGTAGCCTTGCTATATTCAAATGACAAAGATATGAGAATGAAATAAGGGACATGGTCCCATTTTCAATATCAATAACAACAACAACAACAAATACCTTGGAATAACATTAACCAAGGAAGTAAAAGATCTATACAATGAAAACAAAACAATCCAAGAAGAAAAAAAAAAAAACACTCAAAAAAGAAATTGAGGAGGACTTGAGAAAGTGGAAAGACCTCCCATGTTCCTGGATAGGCAGAATTAACACTGTGAAGATGGCAATCCTACCAAAGGCAATATACAGATTAAACGCAATTCCAATTAAAATCTGTACAGTGTTATTCACAGAGATAGAAAAAATGATCACAAATTTCATACGGCAAGGCAGGAGGCCTCACATATCTAAATATATCTTCAGCAAAAAAAATACCTCTGGATGCATTACCATACCCGATCTAAAGCTATATTACAAAGCCATAGTAATTTAAACAGCACTGTACTGGCACAAAAACAGGAGGAGAGACCAATGGATTAGACTTCAGGACCCAGACTTTGGGTCAAGCAGCTATAGCTGCTTGGTATTTCACTAAGGCCCTAACAATATAGGCTGGAAACAAGACAGCATCTTCAACAAATGGTGCTGGACAATCTGGATAACCTTATGCAGGAAATTGAAACTTAATCCACACCTTACACCATGTACTACACTCAAGTCCAAAAGGATCAAAGACCTCAATATAAGACCAGAAACTCAACTACTCCTGGAAGAAAATTTAGGGAGTCCTTTCCATGATATAGGAATGGAAAAAGGCTTTATGAACAAAACTTCAGTAGCTCATGATCTTAAACAGTCACTCAACCAATGGGATCACATGAAGCTGAAGTGTTTATTTACAGACAAGCACACAATAAGCAAAGCCAATAGATTACCCACAGAATGGGAGAAAATATTTGCTGGTTATCCAACTGACAGAGGCTTAGTCTCTAGAATCTACAAAGAACTGAAAAACCTAAATAGTAAAACGTCAAACACCCCACTTCCAAAATGGAGCAAAGAGTTGAGCATGCAGTTCACAGAGGAAGAAATACAAATGGAAAACAAACATGTAAGAAAATGTTCTTCATCCCTAATCATCAGGGAAATGTAAATTAAAACAACTGTGAGATTCCACCTTACCCCAATAAGGATAGCAAACATACAATAAATAAATAAATAAATAAATAAAAATAAATGCTGGCGAGGATGTGGACAAGTAGGAACACTCATCCACTATTGCTGGACATGTAAGATGGCACAACCACATTGGTAAGCAATATGGATGCCCTGGCCAGCAGGGAGTCAAACAAGGACCTGAGGGGAAATTAACCTGGATGAGAGACAAGAGACTCAAAGGAGACCAAGTCTATGTTCTGATCAAGGTCTTCAGATTTTTATTTTTTACACAATGGTTATATAGGGGAAGAAATTGGGGAGTTAAGCTAGCTGATGTGATTTAAGGCCAAGGGATTGTAAGGGAACCTAGAGGAGATTTAACCAGGTGTTTATCTAATTTTAGGGAGCCTAGAGGAGATGTAACTGAGTGTTTGTCTAACTTTGCCTCTATGGCTTAACAGCCTGATCCCATCAGGCTTGACAGCCTGACCGTAAACTGACCTTTTGCAAAAGATAAGATTCTGCAAACAGTCTGCTTACCAACATTTCTAATTACAAGCTGGATGGACCAGCTTTCTAATAAATGAGTCAACTTAAGAACAGGCCCTTGCAAAATGGAGAGGCTTTTGCTCTATGGCTCCCGACATCACCTCCCTTCTTTTATACAAAAGAGGGGAAGGCCTGCTATTCAGAGATTATAACCAACTGGGGGAGCAGTGACCTGACTTTTTCCCACAATCTTGGCCCTTGGTACCTTTTGGGGAGAGGAGGCATGGCCTATGTGATAACAGTTATGGTACCAACCTCCATGTAAGTCAGGTTTTTCTCTCAGGGAATTCAGAAGTGGTCAGAAAGGGACCTTCCCTTGCGGTGCTTTGCCTCACACCCATGTTTTTGCCCATATAGCATTCGCTTTATTGTGAGCCTATACACATAGGTCTGAATCCTATGCAGCTCCTAAAGGAGGGGAGTCACCTGGCACATGGAACTCCTGATCAATCAGGTCCGATCAATGATAGTGGATTAGGATTGGCTTGGAAAGGGCACTGTCAATCTGTTGTTTAATAAAACTAGTGAGGCATCATTGTATTATATATGTCTAGGAAGAAGCATTTGCAGGGCTAAAGTGAGTGCAACACATAGACACGCAAGCACAGCACAGACACAGAGGGCCCAATAGAGAGCTATGTGTCCTTGATGGCCAGACGAGCCTGTATCCTCCAGGGATGGTTCAATGATGCCAAACACACTGCGAATGGAAGTCGGCCTCTCCAGTAGGTTAGCTGTATCCTCTGGGGCAGACTCATCTTGAGGTCCTTCCAGCTTTGTCCTGACAGGGAAAAAAGGAAATTTTCTCAGGGAAGTGTTTCTTTCCTGGACATGTGAAATGTCATTGCAGGGCCATCAGCTTGTTTTACAAGTCTCTCTGGCAGCCATCTCACAGCATTTTCTTTGGTGTCAAATAAGCATACTGATCTTTGGCCCCAAATGAGTACTGGGTCTGGGCCATTCCATTTTAAGGTTAAAGGATCTTTTCACATGACTTTGGCAAAGGTATCTTTTGTATTTGTGTGACAAAAGTGATCAGCAGCTGAATTTCCCTGAGTATCAAGGGTTAAAAAGTTTAGGACAAACAAGGTATGATGAAGGATATTTCTTGGAGAGCCTTTCATGTGATGGAAATCCTCCGTTTTTAATTTTTGGAAGGTATATTTAATAGTTTGATGGGCTTGCTCAACAATTCCTTGACCCTGGGGATTGTATGGTATGCCTGTAATATGTTTAATTTGTAATTGGTGACAGAAATTTTGGAATGTTTTTCCAGTATATCCAGGACAATCATCAGTTTTAATCATTTGGGGGCTTTCCCATGACACCAAGGCAATTCAATACATGAGCAATGACATTTTTTGAAGCTTCTCCAGCATGGAGGCTGGCAAAGATGAATCCACTAAAGGTATCCACAGTAACATGGAAGTACTTAAGATTACCAAATGAGGGAATGTGTGTATTACACCCATTTGCCAGATCTCATTGGGTATCAGACCTCTAGGGTTTACACCCAAGTGGGGGACAGGTAGGAGGGTGACACAGTTAGTGCATTGTTTGACTATCTGGTGGGCTTGTTCCCTAGTGATTTTAAAAAGAAGACACAAGGTTTGAACATTAAGGTGATGTGCAGAGTGGGATGCTTTGACTTGGGCCACAGGATCGAGCTCAACAATGAAAGCAAACTGGGTGGCTCTGTCAGTTATGGCATTGCCTGTGGCTAGAGGCCCAGGGAGTCCAGAATGAGCATGAATATGGCCTATATAAGAAGGGTGTTGCCTAGAATGTATGAATTGCTAAATGGAGAAAAACAGAGGGGTGGCATTCGTAGTGAGTTTTATGTATTGCACAGTTTCTAAAAGGGGGGTGGATTGAGCAATATAAGCACTATGAGTATACAGATTAAAGGACGTATTTGGAAGTTGTTGAAAAACCTGTAAAACAGCAAAAAGCTCCACCAATTGAGCAGAGTGTGGAATGGGGTTTGTAGGGATGTGGTTTGATTGTTTACAGTGAAGGCTGCCACTCCATTAGAGGAGCCATTAGTGAAAACTAGGGGGACATGGGGAAGGGGTTGGGGAGAGGTCAATGTAGGAAAAACAAATAGTTGAGTTCTCAGAAAGTGGACGAGCTTGTTATCAGGGTAATGGTTATCAAGGGATCCCTGAAAAGTGGTGGAAGATATTTCCCAGTCGTCATCATTCTGTATTAACCACTGTATTTGGGTAGTGGAATAGGGTAGAATGATTTTATCAGGGTCCTTATCAAGTATTTTTCTGCTTTGGTCGCATCCAATTTTTATTAGTTCTGCCACCCACAAGGTATAAGGGGTATGGAATTTGGGTGGTGAGGTGGGTAAATGGACCCAGAAGAGGGGCCCTTCCTGCCAGAACACCCTGGTGGGTGTAAAGTCAGTGGCACAAATGACCAAGAGAAGAGGCCTCTTATAAGAGATAAAAGTGACCCTTTGGCTCAGAATTGCAGCCTCCACTAACTTTAGGGCCTCTATGGTGGGGGCAGTTAATGAGAGGCCTGACACAAGGTCTGGGTCTCCTTTGAGGATGTCAAACAAGGGCTTAAACTCTCTAGTAGTTAGCTTAAGATAAAGTCTGAGCCAATTGATATCTCCTATGCATTTTTGAAAATCATTTAAAGTTTTTAGATGATCAGTTCTAAGTTAAATTTTTTGTGAAATAATTTTGTTATGAAAAAGTTTAAAGCCTAAGAATAAGTAAGGGGGTTTTAATTGAATTTTATCAGGAGCTATCTGAAGACCAGCTCTGGTAAGGCCCTAGAAAGCTTTTGAGAGCAAGTAAGGAGTTCAGTGGGATCAGGTCAGGCTAAGAAAATGTCATCTATATAATGAATTAAATACAAGGAAGGCCATCTATGTCTAAATGGATCTATAACCTGGGCCATAAATTTTTGACACAGCGTAGGGCTATTGACCATCACTTGGGGCAAGACTTTTCATTAGAATCTTGGCATAGGGTCTCTAAAATTTACCACAGGTAAACTAAATGCAAAATGCTGACAATCCTCAGGGTGCAAGGGAATTGTAAAAAATCAGTCCATCAGGTCAATAATGATTTTACAATATCCTGCAGGAATTGCCACTGGAGTGGGGAAGCCTGGTTGTAGGGCTCCAATAGGTACCATGGCCTTATTAACTTCTCTAAGGTCCTGGAGAAATCTACATTTTCCAGACTTTTTCTTTATAGAAAAGATAGGAGTATTCCAAGGAGAGGTGGTAGGTTCAATATGGCCTGCAGCAAGTTGTTCCTGCACTAACATCATGGCTGCAGCTAATTTTTCAGAAATTAAGGGCCATTGATCAACCCACACAGGTTCTGTTGTTTTCCAAGATATTTTATCTGCATGGGGTACAGGCATGTCAACAGCCATTAGGATAAATTTTCATAGCCTATTCCAGCACGATCTGTCTTCATAGTAACTGGGATTGGCTCCTTTGTTCCCTGAGAATGTTTGCCTAAACCTTGTCCTGGTCAGAAGCCTTGATTACGCATTTGGTGAGCTACCAACTCATTAGGGCTGCACATAATTAGTTTCACTTGAGAGAGGATGTCTCGGCCCCAGAGCTTAATGGGAAGGCTTGTGACCACATAAGGTTGAATGGTGCCTTGATTGCTCTCTTCATCCTCCTATTGAATAACTTCAGAAATTTGTAAGGGTTTAGAGGCCTGTCCAATTCCTTTGAGATGGATCATGGAAGTAGTGAGAAGTCAAGATGCAGGCCAGTCTTTACTGGAAATAATTGTGGCATCTGCACCAGTGTCTATAAGTCCTTCAAAGGTTTTTCCTTTTAACTTTAATTTAAGAAGGGGTCTTGCTTGAGTGACCTCTTGTGCCCAGTAAACGTCTGATGAACAAACCCATTGGGGCCTTTCTTTTGGTTCTGGTAAGGTGCCTTATTATTGAGGGGCAATAGTATTAACTGAGCAATCCGTTGGCCAGGAAGAATGGTAATAGGCCCCTGAAGGGCAGTAGCCATTAATTTAATTTCCCGAGTATAGTCAATGTCAATGACTCCTGGAGCAATGGTGAGGCCCTGAATGGTTGAACTGGCACATCCCAAGATAAGACCAAAAGTGTGCTGAGGTAGGGGGCCAAAGACTCCTGTAGAGAGAATTTGAGTTCCAAACTCTGCGGCTAATATTGATTGGGAGGCAGAACAGAGGTCCAGTCCTGTACTACCAGTGGTTGCGTGGGAGAGGACAGTGATGTCACATTTTGGGCTGATTGAGGGATGAACCTGACAACCCTAGGGTTCCATCTGGTATGGGCCTTGGGACCCTGGGGTGGGCCCCATAAGAAGTTTCCCTACCTTTGGGGTACAGGTTTACCCTGTGTATCTGTTTTGGAGTGGCATGCAGAGGCCCCATTCTTGCCTTGCTTGCATCGCAGGCACAGAGTGGATGGGAGCGGCCACTCAGCCTTAGGGGCGGTGCATTCTCTGGAAAAATGACCTGGTTGTTTGCAATTAAAACAAGTTTTGAGCTTGTCCCCCTGGGTAAAATCTTTAAGTGCCGCTCCTATGGCTAATCCAATGCTGCAGGACGTAGGGTCTACATCAGCACAGAGTTTCATAAAGTCAGAAATATTTTTGCCACAGCGATGGGGGCCTATAGCTGCTTGGCAGGAGGAGTTAGCATTCTCAAAGTCAAGATGTCTGACAAATTCATTGTCTGTTTCCTCCTTTCCCATAAGGCATTCAGCGGCCTCTGTAAGACGGCCAATAAAGTCACTATAAAACTCTTGTGGACCCTGTCTGAATTTAGCAAGAGAATTGACAGCTGACCCTCTAGAAGGAAAGTTCTTCCAGGCTTTGAGAGCCACATGTTGAATTTGTGTAAGTAATCCTGGAGGAAATTTGGTTTGTTTTTCATTCATATCATAGGGATGGTTGCCCAAAAGTTTATCTAGCGTCCAGGATTTGGAAGAACCACCAGCGGCCAAATTACGGTGGGCAGCATTCTGGCACCTCTCAGTGTAATCAGCTTTCCATAGAAGAAAATTGCCCCTAGTTAAAGTAGCTCAAGCTAACATAACCCAATCATTAACAGTAAGTATGTCTTCACTTAGAGATTCTAACAGCGAGACAGTGAAAGGAGCAATAGGACCATACGAAGATACTGCATTTTTTAACTTTTTTATATGTTTAAACTTAAGACGGTGATATCGCTGGGTTTTAGTAGGTAAAGTTTCATCCCTTCCTCATTCTCAGAGATTTCAGACCCAGCGGGTTCCCTTGTTTCATATTCTCCCTCCTCCTCTTCTGGGCGTTGTGGATCCTGCGGCTCAGCCTCATTAGATCTTACTTCGGTAGGTTTAACTTGGGAGCGAGTTACAGGAAAGGCGTGAAGAGTTTTACTTTTGGTTTTACTTTTCTGAACAGGGTGAGTGGAGGGGGAGCGTATTTCTAAATCAAGATCGCATAATTGCTTGAGCAGTTGAGATTTCTCCTTTTTTGGCTTGAAGGAGCATCTTAAGAGACTGCGCCTCCAGAGAAAGTTTTGTAATGGCTTTTCTAGTTATTTCTTCTAGATCAGAAGGAGCATTAAGTGCCAGGGCACAAGAAGGGTGTGGTATGTTATAGCGTGGTGGCCGTATACCCAAAATTTTCTGGGAGGCTAATCAGGGTTATGATATTTGGCAGCCTCGTCCTCTAATTCAGCCTCTCCCTCAGCTTCATTTGCCTCTTTCTCAGGGGAAAGGGAATCATCATCAGGATTGGTGGTTTTTAAGTCAAAACTGGATAGATAGAACATGGGAGAGGTGGGGGTGGATTATTAGGTGGCGGATCATCAGCATTTTCTGGCATAGGAATGATAATAGAGGGACAATTAGAACTTGAGGAGGAGGGGCGGGTTGGTGGCCTGCACCACCTTGCAAAGTGAGAGCCCGGCCCGGAATTCTCTAGGGGATTCTCTGGGACTTCATTCTTATGGAGGGAGGTCTGACTGCCAGATAATTTATTTTTAAGGAATTTTTCACTATCTGTAACTACTTTTGAAACATCAGGGTGATAGTGGCAGACCTGCAATACATCATTTGTGAGATTCCAATAAGAAAATGCCTGCACTGGAACCTTTTCAGTACCAAAAGAGCTGTAGTAATTGTTTAGGCAGTCACAACATGGTGCCACTGCTTCTTATCTATAGTTTCTTCCTGGGGGAAACAGGGACAGACATCTTCTAAAAGGACAAAGAATTTCACTAAATCTTTTTTCTTAACCCGTATTCCTCATGTCTTGAGAGAAGTTTTAAGCCCCACAATAAACAATTCATGCTTATTTGATGCTTTTCCCATAATTGCGTTGCTTTTCTTCCCTCTCCAGATCTGTATCACAGGTGAGCACTCCTGCGGTGATCTGCATGTGGATCTTCACTCATCGATGAGGTGGTGATCCAATGGGGGGAATGGCCATCCACTCGAGCGACGTCAAGGTCACACTTCATACCTCGAGCCCCACGTTTGGTTGCCACTTGCCCTGGCCAGCGGGGAGTCAAACAAGGACCCGAGGGGAAATTAACATGGACGAGAGACAAGAGACACAAGGAAGGAGACCAAGTTTATGTTCTGATCAAGGTCTTCAGATTTTTATTTTTTACACAATGGTTATATAGGGGAAGAAAGTGGGGAGTTAAGCTGGCTGATGTGACTTAGGGCCAAGGGATTGTAAGGGAACCTAGAGGAGATTTAACCGGGTGTTTATCTAATCTTAGGGAGCCTAGAGGAGATGTAACTGAGTGTTTGTCTAACTTTGCCTCAATGGCTTAACAGCCTGACCCCATCAGGCTTGACAGCCTGACCGTAAACTGGCCTTTTGCAAAAGATAAGATTCTGCAAACAATGTGCTGACCAGCAATTGCAAGCTGGATGGACCAGCTTTCTAATAAATGAGTCACCATAAGAACAGGCCCTTGCAAAATGGAGAGGCTTTTGCTCTGTGGCTCCCAACAATGGAGACTCCTGAAAAAGCTGATTTTAGAGATATTAACAGACCCAGTTATTTCCTTACTGGACATCTACCCTAAAACCTTCAAACCACAGGCCAGAGAGATTTTCTCAAACATGTTTGTAGCAGCTCAATTCATATTAGGTAAGAGCTGGAATCAATCCAGATGCCCGTCACTAGAAGAATGTATAAGTAAGATGTGGTATATCTACACAATGGAATTCTAAACATTGGTAAGAAAAAATGACACAATGAAATTTTGGGAAATATGTTTGAACCTGGAACAGATCATTCTCAGTGAACTTACCCAATCATAGGAAAAAAAAAAAAAAAAAAAACAATTTCCACATAGTCTCACTCATCTACAGCAACTAACCTGAATCTACCCAAGATGCCTGACATACCTAGCAAGTATCTTCTGGACTAGACAATAGGATGGGTGGGGAGGGAAACGGAGGGGTGGGAAACACAAATGTAGACCCAAACGGCAATGGTACCATAAAATTCTACATCCTAAAAGGCAGACCAAATGGCTGATCCTTCACCAGGCCCTTAGAAGGAACACCTGAGCCACAAGACACTGGAGAGGGTATGATGAAGACTGACCTTAATCTTCTACAGCTTCTTACTCTCTCTATCTCTCCCTCTCTCTCTCTCTTCTCTCTAAATATTTTATATAAGTTATCTTTTTCTTCCTTTTCTTAGTGGGCACTAACTTGTAACTCCCAGTTCGAACAGGTGGCTATCATCCACAATGAGCTTTTGATCAGAGAGACCTACAAGGTTTCCTAAAAGAAAGACAGATTTCTGTCAGAGTACTTGATGACCCACCAAAGGTTAGTGATTAGACCCTACTGCTGAAGACACCTTATGTGGTTGACATATAAAATGGAATGTCATGGCTGGAAGGTAGAAGAGAGTCAGTTGCCAGATGGTCAGCACGTCTAGTGCCAGAAGGTGCTACAGGGTCAACTAGGGGAAAATGCCCAATATCTGTCCAAGCAACTAATGCTCTAACCTACTTAGCAGCAAATAACCTGTTGTGATGCCCAGACAAGTGCAATAATGGCACACAGCCATGTTGGGGAACCAACTGCTCTTGATTTGGCTAACTGATCCCCTCAGTGGTATGGGACACATTGGTGGAGCTGGGAAACCAGTCAGAACCATATCCAAACATAAGCTCGCTCTACATTAGCAAACTAACATCCATTGTGGGCTACACGAGGGCCTAACCTATTAAATTCTCTATTAAAAAAAATAAAGGTTATCTCATTTTTCCTGTTGCTAACTTACTCTCCATTGGATAATCTCCTTCCCTTTTTCAGATACATGGAGATCCTAAGGAGAGAGCCACCCTGTCATACCTCAAAAGGATCCTGGCTGAAACTATGAAAAATTGGTGAAACAAGCAAGGGTGCTGTTTTCTTGGTGAACCAGGTATCAGCAAAAGGGGGAAGGAGATCAACACAGAGAAAAATCAACTCCTACCAAATCAGAGATCCAGAGACCCAGAGGCCCCCAACACCTCAACATGGAAGCAGACCAAAAATTAACCCAACATGGCTCAAGGAAATTTTGTGGAAGTGGGTGTGGAAAGAATGTCAGAGCCACAGATTGGGTCATGATATGCAGAGACATTTCTCTTACCCATAACTGTGGGCTAGGTCCACAATGCATAACCCATATACCTCAACAAGAAGGGGCCAGGAGGAGGGGGTAGGTCATGGATGAGCCTAATAATTGTACCAAAGTGACTGTATTTTCTGGGTACAAAACCAATTTATAAAAAAAATAAAAACAAGTCAGGCGTGGTGGTGCACGCCTTTAATCCCAGCACTTGGGAGGCAGAGGTAGAAGGATTGCCATGAGTTCAAGGACACCCTGAGATGACAGAGTTAATTCCAGGTCAGCCTGGACCAGAGTGAGACCCTACCTTGAATAACCAAAAAAAAAAAAAAAAAGGTAAATAAAAAATAAAAACAATTAAAAAAATGTAAATACTTTAAAAATTTTTAAATAATAATAGAGAATCGCAACAACTCCATTTATGGTAAGAAATATTACCAATTGTATGTAAATTATTTCAATAAAATTAGATTTTTTTCCTCTTAAAAAAACAAAGAAATACTACTCCTTAAGCAATACCCAAAGAAAATGGGGACTTGTGAGATAGCAATCCTTTAGAAGGCTCTCTACTCCCAAGCAAGACAATCTTAACAAATTTTAGTGTTATCTTGTTTGGAAATTATTTTCAGACTACAGAGAAATAAGTCTGTTGGAAGGATTGCTCACTGTACACATATAATTAGTGTTAGAATCAGAGATGCTACAACCCTATAGCTGATCATAGAAGAGTACATATTAGAGGTTTATATGAGTGGCTATAAGGCCATTTGCAAAATCTCACATGTTCACACCAATCACAAAATAGAAGGGATGTTTCCAGAAGGAAGACATTCATCTGCAAAAAGATTAATCTGTCTCAGCAACAGTGACACATCCCAACAAGTGTCTCTAGAGATAAATAGTATCCATGAGCTACATGGCTTCCTAGCAAGATATTTCAATTGAAGCTGGTCAGGCAGGGTATGTGGGGGCTATCACCCAAACTTTAGCTGGGTTAAGCAATCTTGGAGATTATCCTTTATTTTAGAATGAGAATGAGAATTTGGTGTGTGTTGATGTAGAAGCATTGGGGAAGTTGGACTCTCATACATCTCTGAGATCATTCCTACCACTTCCTGGAGGACATGCTTGGGGAAGTGAGCAAGGAGAAAACCCTGCTAGAAGTCAGACCTGGCCTTTCTGTTTTACAGAGCTCAGTGTCCCTACAAAGGGTTAGTCTTGTGGTCAAGCTTATATAAGCATGTTTTCTGCACCCTTTATAGACCAGGATTCCCCAGGGCTTATGCAACATGTCTGTGTTATCAACTAACTCTAAACTAATAACCAAGGAAAATCTGGGTTTCCTGAAACCAACTGGAGAAGAACAGGGTGGCTTCTGCTTTTGCTGACTAGGCTTTCTACAGAAACAAGACTAGTAATGCTTTGGGTTGACAAGAATGCTCTGTCAAGGTGTGGGGAAGAAGTCTGAAATAGAACACAGGCTACTGTGTTGGTGGTCTTATCTTTTGCAGCTCAAGGCACTTTTATTTTTCATTAAAGAACATGCAAGTTGATCCTATGCCACAGTAAAGGTAGTTTTAACTCCAAGCCTTGGGATCAGGCAAGACAAGTGTATCCTGCTCTTTCTAAGAACTGATATAGAGCACACAGGCAGGTGCGTAGCCCCTTGACTTGACCTACAATGTCAAGGAGAAGTGCCAGAAGAACCGCAAGCTTGCCAGCTGGTGGAACCTGATGTGGTCCTGAGGTGCAATGTGTGGCATAATTATAAGAAGCACTAGAACAATGTGGCATACTTGAAATTGGGGTTCATTCACATGCCATTTTCCCTCTTCCCAGGGTTCTGAAATTCCTTCATCATCAGCTGCTCACAGTGATCCTACTATCTCAGCCAACCCACAACAAAAGTTTACAAAAACCGGTGTCATGGGCCCCCATATACATCAGCCTGGTTTGAGACTTGCATGGTGAATGACCTTGGAGGACTTAGTCTTCTCATCACATCTTAGATCCTTCATCACTGTAAAGCAGTGATCACATGTGGAGCAGATTAAGATGAGAAAGAAATAGAAATAGAAGTAGCTCAGTGTGAACCTCTAGACTATCATCCCATGATACCCAGCTTAGCTGACTTCAAAGACAGAAGCTGTGGCTGCAGTGACCATAGCAGTGGCCAAAGACAATATGGCCTCAGCTATGTCAGAACTGTAACCCGAATATGGGTCATGATCACCCAAAGTACACTTGTAATGACAGTGAGGACAAAACCAATAGCCAGGAGGCCAAGGAGAAAATATGTTGGATATCGTCTCTGTTCAGTACTAAGCTAAGCATACAAGGATTCTAAGGCAATGCAAAAACACCAGGGGCCACTATAGATATCAAGTCAGTACTTTAGGGTCAATTTCTTGGTCAAATGCACTAGGCTGGACAACAGAACGATGGACATCTAGAAAGGGACAGACTTGGTGTGTATCCATTTCCTCAAGATAGCTTTTGGGTACAATTAGATTTCATAAAACCCCCATTGGACACATGGCCAATGCATGATCCAGACAGAATCCTAGAAGGGAAAGACTACCCAAAGTAGAAGACACGAAAAGAAGCCAAACTCCATCACCACAGTCCTGGTTTTCTTTAATGGGATCTAAATAAGGTGGTAAGCTACCAGATCTTTTCCCAGAGACATCTGGATTTCTAACAGATAACACCATCTGCTCAAGACTTAGAAATGGCCTTCGTGTGGCTTATCAGGCAGTCTTTGTGGCATGATTAATCAGCATTATTAGCTTTCCAGAGTGTGGGGAATACGGACGTACCACTTCAATGAACAGAACTCAATGAACTCTGTTCTCATGACCACCACTTGTAGTCTCAGCACTTCAGGTCCCTTAGCCCCTTCATGCATAATAGTTTTTGGCATAACTTACTCTGCTGAAGCACAACCACAGCCATGCCTTATAAAGTACAGATGAACTGTGGAGTTGTCTCCATTCCTAGGGCTACCTACTCTCCTCATCCTATCCTACTGGACACATGGAACTATTTGCCGGAGATGGCAAGCATGCCATTTCAGGATCACGAGGAATCAAGCACTGAAGAGCTGCTTGACACAGTTCCAGCCCAGCTGTCTCTTCCTTGAAGTCCAATGTGGCCCCTCTATAGAAAAATCTTTGGCTCTCTACACTACAGAAATATGTGGTTTTCTGTATAATGTTTGTCTTTCTCTGTCTTTCACTTGGTGACCCAATCTCTAAGTTTACTTTTCCAATAAAAATTGGTGTTGGTGAAGTGTTGGTCAATGTATCTGAAAGAGGATTTAGTATAGAATTGGAAAAACAAGAAAATTGGTCAGAGATAATTTTTTTTCCTTAAAGGCCTTAAAGAAAGTCAGACATGGAGTACAGTATACTTAAGAGGAAACAATGAACCTCCTGGAACAATGTAAAAATTGTCATATGACTAATTTTTCTAAATGGTGGCAATTGCAATTGACTCTTTACCAAGAATCCTTACAGAAAAACAACTGAAGTCAGAAATAGTTCAATCAGGGGGCCCAAAGTCTAAGTATTGGAGGGACATGAAAAGGAAAATTCAAAATAAATAATTAAAGGATAAATGGATCTGCTGGATCAGCGATTAATGATGGGAAGCCCCATTTGTGGTTTTTTGTTTTTGTTTTTGTTTTTACCTCTCACTTTTAATAGAGTAATTGAAAGTAGAAGTTCAGGAAATCACAAGTGCTTGACTTCACATACATGGGGAAAGTGTGAAAACAGTTAGTCATTATATGGGCCTGGCGACTTTACTTGAGATGAATAATTATGGGATTGTTTGATGATAAGGAATAACAAAAAGTTTCTATGAGTTCTGTGAAATTGTACCTTTCCTGAAGTTTGTTCTTGCATGATGTGATCAGAAAATAAAAGACTGAGGCTAAGAGCTGTGGCAAGAAAGAAAGAAAGACAAAAAAAAAGAAAGACAAAAAAACTCAGCTGTCTTCAGCATTAGCTTGCACCAGAACTTGACTTTGAGTCATTATTTCGCCACTCCCTTTCACACCTCTCTTCAGGGACCCTCCTTCAAGCCAGGGCTGGACCCCTGCAACTATTTGAGTGTGAGACTGTACAAAGTCAAGAGCAAGATTGACTAGGGGCTATGGGCTGGGGTTAGGATGTGGGGGAAAGTTGGCCATAATCTTCCATTATTAGAGCTTCAAACCATGAAATGGCTCAAAAAGGCAACTTGTATCACTTAACTGGAAATGCACTTTGACCACCATTAGAAGCAGAGAGCTGTGACCTGTCCGATAATGAAAAAGGTAGCTTGCTATTCATACTCTGGCTCCTGGAAGCCTCCATGCTTCTTCCCCAGGAAGCCTTATGAATTTAGAGCTTAGGGTGGGACAAAACTTTGGGTTTAGGTCCAGGACCCTATCAAGTTCAAGGATATGGCAATGGATACTACACATGCTTTCTCAATTTAGCCTTGACCTAATCATCTCCATCTTGGTACATAGCCTCAATTTTGCTTTAGCAAAAGACCCAAACAAAGCTACTGATCCTGTGTGATTTTGGGTCACTATTGGAAATAATGTGTTTGAGTCACTAAACCTAGGAACCCCAGGTTGGATCTCTTTACTCCCCTGGTTCTGGAAATATAGTTGTTCACAATATTTGACATCATGAGTAGTAACAATCATTTTTCTGTATCTACATAGACATGGAGTGAGAGTTTCTGAATAGTAAACCAAACCAGATGAAAGAAAATACCTCCTCAGAAACAAAGTATCTGCTTATGTTTTATGGATGCTATCTTAAGGTGTTATATCTTACACAGACATCTTATGATTCAGTATAAAATCTTCTGTCTCCCATCAGGGGCTACAATGTTCTCCAGTGGTTGCACAAGTTTTCCCTGCTAAAGGAGGTGACAGGAAGAAGCCACTGAAGATTTGAGCTAAAGTAAACTGGAGGAGCAGAGCACAACCCTAGAGACACTATCATATCATAACACTTATCACTGGTGCCAATCCTTTCCTGGTGACTTCAATTTCTGATAGACATTGCTCAGTGACCAACCCCTGGAAAATCTTTAGTATGCATCTCCTAGGCCATGTCCACTTCCTGACAGGGCCCTGGAGAACAACTAGTCAACACAGAACATTGAAGCCTAATGCTCTTTCTTTCTATTGTCTGAGAACGACTGTGGTGGTGGACACAGCTAATGTCAAGTGCAGAACACTTGAACAAATCCTATGGTTGGCAAAGGAGAGTGTCTACATCAGCCCACAGGAAATAATCAACCATGCTTGAGTCATAGTCAATGCAAGGGACTAGGAAGACAAGCATTACAAAATCACAAGCATGTCGGAAACATATACCTTTCAGTAGTAACTGTGAATATTATTGGTCTCAGTGCCCAATTCAAAAGAAACTAGCAGAAAGGATTAGAAAGCAGTATTCCTTCTGTTTTGTTGCTGACAAGCACTCCTTTGTAAGACAAACCTGATTTTAGTGTGAAATGATGGGAACTAGGTTACAAGCAGGTGTTGCTGTTCTAATATCTGACAAGATAGAATACAAACTAGGATTAGTCAGAAGAGAAGAGCACTATGCTGATTAAGGGAACAATCAGACAAGAAGCCATCACAATTCTGAACATGTACACCAAACATGGGTGCACCCAATTTCATTAAACACAACTTACATGTAAAGTCAGATTAACCCAAGCACAATAGTAGAAGACTTCAATACCCACCTTTCAGCAACTGACAGGTCATCCTAGCAAAAACCAGAGGCATCTGGATTGAATTACATCATAGAACAAATGCATCTAACACATGTATAGAACAGTCCATTCTAATGCTACATAATACTTATCTTTCAATAGTATGTGGAACTTTTTCTAAAACTAGATCATAATTTTAAGATTTTTCTTACTGTCCTGCTATATTTTTATTGAAGTTTTATTTGCAGTAGGAGAGAGAGGGGGTATATGTGGGCCAGATTTCTTACCACTGCAAACAAACTCCAGATGCATGTTCCACATTGTGCATCAGGCTTTACATGGGTACTGTGGGAGCATACAGGACCATCAGGCTTTGCAAGCAAGTGCCTAGCTTTTCAATCAAGAGCCTTAACCACTGAGCTATATCTTCAGTAACAGTAAGCAAAACTTTAAAGGAAACTTGAAAATAATTCATTGTATTCTACCTGAAAAAGATGGGATAAAATTACAAAACATCAAGAATAACTGTATAACATACATGGACTCATGGAAATTATTCAAACTATTACATGATGAATTGGTCATTGAAGAAAATGAAGATTTCTAGACTAAAATGATAATGAAAGCACAACAGATCCAATTCTACATGACAATTAAGGCAGTCCTAAGAGGGGCATTTGTATGTTGAAATGCCTATATTAAGAAACTAGAGAGGTCACAAATACTTTAATGATACCCATCAATGCCTTGGGGAAAAAATCACTGAACGATTAGGAAGTACTCCACCCCAAGTTACTTATGTATTTCTGTTTTAGTTACCTTTGAATTGCTGGCACAGAAAACCTGACCAAAAGCAGCAGACGAGAGAAGAATTTTGACTTGTAGTCAAAATTATAGGGAAATGTCATGAGCCAGGGAAAGATGGCAGAGCAGAGGCTGGATATCATATCTTACCACGGTAGTTGATGGACAGCAATAAGCGAGTGATCTGATCTCTGGGAAAGAGGAAGCTGGAGATGTACAACCCCCATGAAACACATCTTCTCCAGCAAAGTTCCACCCTTCCCCCAAAAACTTGCTACCTGCTTGAAATTAACCATTAAGATGAGTTTATGGGAAACATATTCAAACCACCAAAACTTCTGTTCTTTCCTTAGGCATTTCATTTCCTATTTTATAGTCTCCCAGGTTCCCAGCTCATGTAACAAAGTGCCAAGAATCATCTCTCCAGACACAAGTGGCTGGATACTAAATTCTGTGACAGTGATTGAGACACCAGAAAACAATCTCCAAACTGTCTAAGAGCTTCCTATAACACAATTTCCTTCTCACGTCCAGTATTTCTCCTTCTCTGGTCAATGTGGATTTACACAGTCCTTTTTCATTTCGGTGCACAGCCAACCTTCTAATAAAATCTCAAGCCATTTCCACATGGGGAAAGTAAAGCCTGAAGGTCACAAGTGTTAGCTCTCTCATTGACTGGGCAGAGCAGCAAGGGCGAGGACAGAGCCCAGCCAGCTGTCCAGAGATGCTCAGGCTTACTGTGAACACCAAGAGCTGAAGACCATTCTGGAGGTTGCAGCACTGTAGCCTTGTCTTCTAGATGTGCCGGAAGTTTTAGGAATTAGGAGTGTGGTGGTAGATTTGGAGGTTTCAACTGCATTTTTTGGAAGCACGTGGACCAACTACAATCTTAATGTTGGTCTCCTGAGAGTTATACTCAAAATACCATTATTTGTGTCCTTTCTGTGGTTCTAGCTGATGCTGATGGCCCACAGGTTGATCCAGAGAGGATTTGTCCACCTATACTGGCCTGCAGTCTTTGCAGTGCCTTCATTATAGCTTGCAAACCTGTTTATCCAGATGTTCTCATGGCTGCTGTGTCATGTTCCTTCAACCCTCAGCCCAAGTGACTTCTTGTGTCCACAGAAGCTGGGAGCAAAGGCTAATGGCAGAGGTTGTTTCCATCACTGAGGAACACTGGGGCTGACAGAGACTACAGGAGAGATATTTTCATCTCTGAGGAGCATTGAGACTGAGGGAGTGAGCAGGCCCCACCTTCTGGAGGATGTATAGGGAGTGTTCCCAGTGGAAGACCACCACTTGCAGATGCCATAGTCACCAGTCACTACATATTAGAAGGTGGGTTGGGCCAGGCAGGCTGAGGGAGAAGAATTGGCAGTTGTTCTCTTCTCACTTAACTATCTTCTAGAGGTAGTGAATCTATAGGGACTAATATAGCCATCTTATACTGATAAAAACTTCTCTAGCACAATCTAGCCAGAAGTACCAGGTGGCCACATCTTTACATAATAAACTTGGGTTGCTGAAGCCATTCACCTGTTCACTAGAATTATTTATAGCACATAAACACAGTAGCAACAGCCTTGTTCTGTGCCCTCAAGGAGGTACTGTTAAAAACCTCAGGAATGCATTATTCAATCCCTACTTAACCATGAGAGAATCACAACTCGGATTCAGTCACTGTTTAACCAGACTACTAACAGAGGACTGAAAATTTTAGATGCATGCTTTCTTTATATTTTAGTTCACTTCAACCTCCCACACCATGTCTTCTATATTCCTGCCTAAAGTATAGAACCATTTGTAAGCCTATTTACCACCAAGATGCCCTTCAGTATACACCCACATGAGGTTTCATTCCGGCTAAGTCAATGTCACCTATGAACATAATGCCAGACTCAACTTAGGACACATGGACAGGATTTTGTCAGGTCAGTCCTTCCAGTATAAGTTGTCAAAGAATTCACTGAGAAATCATCAATAGTGCTACAATACAGTGAAAGATGATTGTTCCTTAACTAAGAATCCATCAGATTCAAGTTGATACTTCTGATTGTCTATCAAAGCAATGTTGGAAAAACCATGCCTTCCCTGACCATTACATTAAGACTCAAAGTGGCTGTAAAGCTGAATTGAGTCTTGGGTTAGGGAAACAGCTGCCATACAAACCCTGGCTACAAAAGGACATCTGACAGGAAGCAGGAGCCCCCTAGGCAAGGAGCTGCTCATCACCACTTGCACTGGACAGGTGAATAGTAGGGGCAAATAAAGTCCATGTGCTTAAGCAGCTGAGAGTTGGCTGATCAACCAGGGTCCCCAAAGCCACTACTGTAACTCAGTGCAGAACAGGAAAAAAATGTCTAATGGGAAGTACCAGGAAGTAATGGAGAACGTTTGCTCCTTCCTAGTGGTGTGCAACAATAGCTTCTTTGATTGACCAGAAGGAGTCCTCAAGACCCAGCTATAGAGGGAGGAGAGGGGCTACACAGTGCCATACACAACATCCACTTAAAATAGGATACAAAAAAAAACCCACCTTGAGCTTATCTTCTAAACAGGAGTCAATATCTTGCTCAGATCTTGGAGCATTCACATCAGTAAGATGTCTCACTGCCCAACAGGAGCTCAGGGAGCAGGATGAGAAGAGCAGAATGCAGTTTCACCTTCTCCTATCCAGCTAAGGAAAACAGAGACCCCTGCCTTAGAGTCCAAGCAGTGAGTTTCCCACTATGGAGGAGTGCGACCCTGAACACAGAGGCCGAAACACATTCTCTTGCCATTATACACCTGCTAACTATTGAAGGACAAGAGACAGACTTCCATGGTGCTCAGGAAGACACAAATACTGCTTCCTGACGTCTGTGTACATGCCTGGGGAAAGACTTCTTTACAGGGAGTGAGGTCAGACATCAGAAGGAGCTACAATTTGAAGGGGCAAGGAGCCAGGTGGGAAGTGGTGTGGAAATAGGTATAATAGGCAGAAGTAACTGTATGCTATGCGTTTGGAGAGATGAAACTCAAGTAGAAGACACAGTGCTCAGAGGCAGTCAAGTCTTGTAACAGCTCTGGGTATCCAGGCTAGGAAAGGATGGACACAGGAAGGGACTGGGAGGGACTTTCAATTCTCCCACAGGAAGCAGATATGGAGTCAGATTTGTCTTCTCAGACCATCCTCAGAGTCATGCTTTCAGATCTCTGGACCTCCTGCATCTTGTTGCTTTGACATTTAACTTTAATTCTTCATTTCTCCGTGGATGCAAAACTAATACCCTGCTCCCTTGCTTCTTCAGGACAGGGATTCCCTCATGTCTCCCTAGCATCAGGGAAACAGACTTCTGTCCTCTTGTGTCAGGGGGTAGACACTCTGGGAAATTTCTGGCTCCCAGCACTGCCTACCCCCCTGTCCTGAAAGTCAGAGGCTGGAACCACTGCAAGTCTCATTAGAGGATTTGAGTGGCTTTGCTTCCATCCATGAGGTGGCAGCCATGGGATAATCGTTGGAGTGAAGGGAGGGTGCCCTGGATGGAGTAATCAGGTTCATTAAAGCAAATGCAGGGGACCTCACTTGGTTTCTACATTGATCAGTCACCACTAACTTTGTTCTGATGACTCAATGTGGCCTAGAAACTAGTTGGTCCTGGGTGCAGTGACTCCATCTTGGAGATACAAAGCCACTGGAGGGAGATCATGGCATGGAAACCTTGAAGGGCGTCCCCTCCAAGTAGCCACCCCTAAAACTCATTGTTTAGAGGGTAGACTCTGGGATTGGTCTGGTTAAACTAATCACAGTAGGCTTAAAGGTCTATAGTTTTGCCATCCTCTTAAAAATAGCCCATTCTATGTCAGAAACCTTATGTAAGTAAGGTCAGTAGCAGGAGCTGGAATCTGACAGACATCAAGCCATGCACATTGGAAGAGATAGAGTAGGATGATCCCAGCATTTGAAACCCAGTGTTGTGTCAAGGTCAGTAAGTCTACCCAAAGGTAGACTCAAACCAATATACCCAATCTCCAAGAAAAGATTTCATAATTAGGCACAGTGAGAACTCCCAGTTAAGGTGGAGGAACATGAGACTTTTCAAAGAAATGGGGGGGGGGGGTAAAGAGGAAAGAAGCTGACACAAGATATGTTCCTTTTCATTTTTTTTTTCCTGCAAAAGTCAAAATCCAAAAGGAGTTTGATAAGCCAAGTTAGACTCATGTGGAGAAGCAATCTGCTTGGATTAGGCTCCAACCTTTGGCCATGCTGGGAGATGCTTCTTACTCTACACTGCCTGAGCCTAGAGCCTTGGAGTTGGCTAGGAAGGTGATCTTCCCACCCATTACCCCACGGAAGAGCACAAGGGGACAAGTGCTACAGCATGCCTCCAAGCAGCATTCCAGGGCCTCCCTTCTCTCTCTTACTTGGGAATTTAGACCAGCTGATTAATATGACATATGAGCATATCAGCAGCTGAGACAAGATGAAGAGGAAACCAACTTCACAGCTGATAGAACAGAAAATCCAAGTAGTGAAGTACCTCAATATGTGAAAAACCCATCCAAGTAATACATAATCTGGCTCAGTGTACCAAAAGCAACTGCCAGGCCAACTATGATCAAATGAACAGAGGAAAAACCAAAGATTGTCTAACACCTAGAAGAAAGCAACTGCACTGCTTGTTGTACTTTCAATCTGTTCTAGAGTTTGGGTTTGGTAGGGGTCCAAAGAGAGCTTTTAGTTCTATGAAGCATCCTGATATGGTGATACAGGGCCTCGTATACAGAGGCTATCTGTACCTCCAAATAGGCATTTCCTGTTTGTGGTGGTTTGAATAGAATAGATGGCCCCCAATACATTTAGTTCTTTATTGTTTGTAGTTTGCATCTGTAGCACCTGGCTGGAGGCAGTATCACTGGGTGGATCTTAAGGTGTGGTGGCTGGGCATCAATCTAAAGATATGCAAAGTGTGCCCAGCAGGAGTTCCTGAAGTGTGCTGTGACTTTTGGCTTTTTGGCATGTGCTTGGTCCTGTGAAGGCAGACCAGCTTGTTCTTCCATTCATGGAACTTTCCCTGGATCTGTAGGCTTCAATAAATATCCCTTCCTCCCTAACTGTGTCTGGAAGTTCATCTCAGCAAACCTGAATCTGTCTGCTACACTGTTGGTAAAGGTTAGATGCAGGGGCTAGGCCTAGGAGAGGCATACCCTATTGGTCTAGGAGGCAAGGGATCTTTTGGAAACCAGAGGGCAAGCAACATGGTCACTGACTTAGGAGGCCAGCATAATTCAACCTTAACCCGAGATTGGTCTGACCTCAGGGCTACACAGCATGGGCCTCCTTGTGCAAGCAGTGGGGACTTGCTTGGGAAAAGCTTGCCAATCTGACAACAGATGGTCATTGGTCCTCTGCACAGGCAACTTCCATCAACATGCTGGGAGGAAGGAAAGCTGTAGTTTGGGAAAGCTCAAGGGAGATGCCAGACTCACAGAGACAGAAAAATAGCTTATCTGCTGGATGTGCCCATAGCATCTTTAACTTACATAAGCATCAGTTATCTAGCTCATAGTTTGGTGCAAGCAAATTGCTCACAAAGTGTTTAAACATGCCTTGTGTTGTGGTTACAGGCAGACCTATGAAAAGAGGTTTTGGAATGTGCAAAAGAAAAGTCATTACAAATAGGCCAAATGCTTGGGGGGGGGTCAATGTACCTGCAGGTAATTCACACCTTGTGCCATACTTTTGGGCACCATGAAGGCCATTTTTCAGCACAGCAGACCAATAGCAGTCAAGATTGGGTTTATTGCATGCCCCATACACTCCTGGGCATCTGTTGTGAAAGGGCTCTGCTGTTCCTTTTAGCTTGAGGTGCCAAGTATTAGAGGACTGGTTGTGAGTTTTGTTTATTAAATTTAATTTTTTAGTTTCTTTTCAGCAAATACAGGCAGTTTGGTGCCATTGTTTAGGCTCATCCATGACCTACCCCCTCCCATTGAACCCTCCTTGTTGATGTAAATGGGTCGTGCATTGTGGAGTTAGCCCACAGTTATTGGTACGATAAATGTCTCTGCATATCATGACCCAACATGTGACTCTGACATTCTTTGCACCCCTCTTCCACAAAATTTCCCTGAGCCATGTTGGGTTCATTTTTTGTCTGCTTCAGTGCTGAGGTGTTGGGGGCCTCTGAGGCTCTGGCTCTCTGATTTGGTAGGAGTTGATTTTTCTCTGTGTTGGTCTCCTTCCCCTTTGTGCTGGTATCCGGTTCATCAGGAAAACAGCACCTTTGCTTGTTTTGCCAATTGTCCTTAGTTTCAGATGGCGCCCTTTTGAGGTATGATGGGGCAGTTCTCTCCTTAGGATCTGCATCTACCTGAAAAAGAGAAGCAGATTCTCCAATGGAAAGTAAGTTAGCACCCATAAAATTGAGATAACACTTACTTTTTTGATAGAGAGTTTAATAGGTGTAGGTCCTCTTGTACCCCATGATTGATGGTAGCTTGATATTGGAGAGTGGGCTTATGTTTGGATATGATTCTAACTTGTTTCCCAGCTCCAGCTATGGGTCCCGTACTGAGGGAATCAGTTAGCAAATCAAGAGCAGTTGGTTCCCCATCATGGTTGTGTGCCACTAATGCACTTGTGTGGGCATCACACCAGGTTAGTTGTTGCTAAGTAGGTTAGATCATGAGTTGCTTGGACAGATATTGGTCATTTCCCCCAGTCGCCCATGTAGCACCTTCTAGCACTAGACACACTGACTGTCTGGGGACTGACTCTCTCCTGGCTTCCAGCCATGTCATTCCATTTTACGTGTCAGCTGTGTATGGAGTCTTCAGCAATAGGGTCTTACCACTGACCTTTTGTGGGTCATCAAGTACTCTAACAGAAGTCTGTCATTCTTTTAGGAAACATTGTAGGTTTCTCTAATCAAAAGCTCATTGTGGATGATAGCTCCATGCTGGTAGTGGGGGTTACAGGTCAGTGCCCACTAAGAAAATGAGGAAAAAAAATAACTAATATACAAGAGTTACAAGAGAGGGAGGGGAGAGGGAGAGAGGGAAGATGTAGAAGATTTAGGTTAGACTTGATCCTACCCTCAAGTGGTGATGCACCAAAACCGCCTGTGTTCAAGCTAGGAGGGACCCAGAAGCAGTCTGCATTCCCCCGCCACAGGGTAATGGTGGATAGCTGGTGTGGCAGGCAGGTAGGAGATGGCACCTGAGTGGGCACAAGCGACAGACACAGTTTGAGCTTTCATGGCAGTTGCTGTGGGCCTGGACTAGCTGAATGTGCAGTGGCACTAGCAGGAAGTGACTGAGTGGGCAGAGCTGTCTAAGCTTCCACATGCAGGTTATCAATTGATGTGCAGCAGCACTGTGGATATGGTGGCTGCTTGGGGGGAAGTGTGGGCTACCCACCCATGAGGGGATCCGCTATTCCCTGTTTCTGCCCCCTCTGTGCCCTCCCACTGGCAATCTTTTGGAGAATGTTCTCCACTAAAAGACCTAGTGAACCCTTAATGTCTTGCCTTACTTTCCCCATGATTTGCAGTGCAACTAGGCAGTCACCATCTTGGCCAGGAGACAAATAATATATATTTCTTGAAAGATATAGAGAGAAAGTGAGGAAGAGAGAGAATGTGTTTCCTGGGCTTCCCTTCACTGCAAATGAACTACATATGAATGTACTACTTTGCTTATCTGGCTTTAAGTGGATACTGTGTGGGGAATCAAACCAAGGCTATAAGGCTTTTCAAGTGAGTGCCTTAACTGCTAAGTCATCACTCCAGCTCAGTAAATTCCAATTTTTTAAAAAAAAATTTATTTGTTTATTAGGTAGAAAGAGAGAGAGGGAGAGAGAGGGAGAAAATGGGCACACCAGAACCTCCAGCCACTACAAACGAACTCCAGATGCATGTGCCCCCTTGTGCATCTGGTTTGTGTGGGTCCTAGAGAGTTGAACAAGGATCCTTTGGCTTTTCAGTCAAGTGCCTTAACCACTAAGCCATCTCTCAAGCCCAGAACATTCATTTTAAGTATGAGATAATGTTTAGACATTTGCTCCAATGTATGTAATTGTTCAAATAAATGTCAATCCCAGGACTAGAATACAGCCTGCAGCTTTGGCATGGGACTCTAAGCCCTAGTCATCACTTCAGTATGGAGAGCTAGCCCTGTTTATCCTGGTTCCCGCTACAGTTTTACCATCCAGTCAACTAATCTTACCTCTAGTGGGATCCCCTTTATAGTGCCCAGCTTCCCCAAACTTTCGAGATTCCTGCTTCCTCCATAAGACTTGCATTACGTAAAGAGTTGGTCACATCCTTGTACTTCAGAAGTCCTCCTCTTGGGTGGTCTAGGCAAGCTTCCCAGTAGAAGGAGGAAGAGGAGAAGCAGGCCACGCTGAGTAGCCTGGCAGTAGGGGGTGTTGTGCTTGAACTCCAGTGTGCCTCTCACAGGCTCATGGTTTGAACCAATTTGTCACCAGCTGGTGGTACTATTGCAGGAGGCTATGTGGTCTTTAAGAGGTGGCACTCAGTGGCAAATGTGTGTCATTATAAATGGGTGTTTTGAGTTTCTACAGCCACTGGTTCTGGTCTAGCTTTCTTTTTAAAAAAATATATTTTATTTATTGATTTGATACAGAGAAAGAGAGAGGGGGGAGGGAGAGAGAGAGAGAGAATAGGCATGCCAGGGCATCCAGCCACTGAAGACACTTCAAACAAACTCCTGACACCTCTGCCTGCTTGTGCATTTGGCTTAAATGGTTCCTGTTTGCAGACTATCTCCTTAACTGCTAATCCATCTCCCCAGTCCCTGGTCTAGCTTCCTACTTCAAGACCTACCATGAGGGAGGAGGCTCTGACACATGTTCCCAGCCATGATCTGAGCTGCTACACCATGCCTTCCCCACCTTGATAGAATCTGAACTTGGAGCCAAAATATATCCTTCCTCCTTAAAGTTGCTTCTATCAGGTACTGTGTTGACAGTGGCATGATAATAACTAATACAGGGCTGGAGAGATGGATTAGCAGTTCAGGCACATGCCTCTGAAGCCTATGGACCCAGATTGGATTCTCCAGGTCCCATGTAAGCCACATGCACTTGGAGGCACATGCATCTTGAGTTCATTTCCAGTGGCTAGAGGGCCTGGTGTGCCAATTCTCACTCTTTCTCTCTCTCTCCCCCTCTCTTCCTCCCTCAGGCTCTAATAAATAAATAATAATGATGAAATAAAAAAGAATAACCAATACAGGGGCCATTAGAAGAAAGATGCTAGGTAGAAGTTATGGTCTTCATATATCATAAATGAGGGAGGACAGTCTCACTGATTCTTATCTCAGCCACACTGTCAAGACCCTCCTGCCCCTTTCTCTCTCTTTCTCTCTCTAAAACAGGGACAATAGTGATACCTGCACCCATATAGAAAATAGTGGATATGGCAGAACATGCCTTTTATCCCAGCACTAAAGAGACAAAGGTAGGAGGATTTCTGTGAATTCAAGGCCAGCCTGAAAACACAGTGAATTCCAGGTCAGCCTGGGCTAGATTGAGACCCAAACTCGAAAACCCTACAAACCAAGAGAGAGAGAGAGAGAGAGAGAGAGAGAGAGAGAGATTGCCTGGTGGTCAAGGCTTTCACCTGTTAAGCCTAAGGACCCAGATTCAATTTCCCAGTACCCATGTGAGACCCATGCTGCACAAGGTGGTGCATCCATGTGGAGTTTGTTTGCAGTAGCTGGAGACCCTTGAATACCCATTATCTCTCTCTCTCTCTCATAATAAAAATAAATAAAGTAAAAAGAAAATGATGATAAAATCCATACAGACATCAGTGGAGTGGCTACACACCTCCACGGGCTCAAGAAACACCTCCACTCACCTAGACGTGAACCAGACATTGTCTCAGGAATACCAGTAGACTCTGTGAGGCAGAAAATGGCTGTGTGTTGGACACTGTGAAATAGTAGCTTCAGAAGGGGTCAAGTAGTGCCAGACTACAGAAAGCCAAGGAGCAGCCATTTGCAGAGATCCCTGTGTGCCAGGCCCACCCAGACACTTACACAGCTGCAGGTGCTTGGGCCTCCATCCAAGGGGTCTAGTTGCTGATCATGCTGGGAGACTGGAATGTAGGGGTTCAACATGTGCCATCATGACTCAGACATGTGGGCCAGTCTTCACATCCACTGTGCACAACACATGCTACCCTAACACATGTGCATTTGCCAGGAAAAGAAGTGGGAACACTGAAGGGTGTCAGCAGGGGTGTTTCAAAGGTTTAATAAAATGCCCACCATTGTCACCACACCTGGCCTATCACTGCAAGCCACTTCCCCACCTGTGAAGAGGTGCTGTTGAAACCTCACTCACGAAGTGTGCCGGGCTGCTCCCTGGCAGGAAGGTAATGCTGAGGAGGGACAAGGCCCGCTGGTTCCTCCCAAGGGGTTGAGGAAGAAGGGCTGAATGTCAGACGACTCAGAACCTCTCCTAGTCACTGGAGAAAAACCACACTGCATCAGGAGTCTTGTCAAAGCAGGAACTTGCTTTATTTTTACAAGCAGTTGCCTATATAATGTTGAGAATGAAGGTGGGGATTTTAGGATGGGGGGAGAGGTAAGAGCTAATAGTAAACCGCAACCTTTGAGATGATTGGTCCCAAGTGCACACACAGGAATTCCAACTCCCATGCAGAAGTAGCAAGCCAGAAACCATTAGGCGTAGCTGGCCTGAGGCAGATCATCAAACTTTAGCTAGGCTCAGGAAGTTCCACTAGGCCGCATGCCCAGGCCTCTCAAGGCCCAACATCTCCCCCCAATTTTTTTTTTTTTCCGTAAGAGCATTAGTCACCATGGCCACTGTATTATGTTGTCCCCCTCTGGGGATCTTACCCATCACTGGGTACCAGGTGTTTATCTCGCTGAGAACCCACTCCATGGCTTGTCTTAGGTTGTCTCAGTCAGTCTGAGATCTTACCTGTCATTGGTCACATGGAGGGCAGAGGAGGTGGAAGTGGGTCATCTGAGGAACTTAATTCCTGAGTTGCCAGCCAGTGGCAATGTATCTCAACCTCATGGAGTTTTATTGCCTCTAGCCACTGGAGAATGAATTGTGTAATTTTGTTAATTACACAAGGCCCAACAGTGAGGATAAGGAGGAGGGGAAGGAGGGGCCTAAGTAGAGGGAGGAGGTAGGGTAAGAAGCCATGTAAGCCCGTCCACAGTGGGCTGTCCTGGAGATCCCACTGTCTCTTCTCCAGGTCCTCTTGAAGGTTTTTTTGAAGTTGTCCTGAACAATTCCCGATCTACTGGCATAGAAACAGCATTTTTCCTGTAAAAACAAGCACATGCCTCCCTTTTCGGCCGTTAGTAGGTCCAGTCCTCTCCTGTTTTGTAGGACTACCTCAGCCAGGGAATCTAGCTCCCAGGAATGATATCTACATCTGGGATTAAGGTGGCTTGAGCACAAAGGCCTGTCCAATTGGTGGGCAGAAAGTCATAAGCCTCCCATGAGGAATCAATTGCTCTTGATTTGGCTAACTGATCCACTCAGTGGTACTAGACCCTTAGCTGGAGCTGGGAAACAAGTCAGAACCATACCCAAACACAAGCCCACTCTACAATATCAAGCTACCATCAATCACGGGGTATAAGAGGGCCTACACCTATCAAACTGTCTATCAAAAAAGTAAGTGTTATCTCAATTTTCTGGGTGCTAACTCACTCTCCGTTGGAGAATCTGCTTCTCTTTTCCAGATAGATGCAGATCCTAAGAAGAGAGCTGCCCCAACATACCTCAGAAGGGGCCCAACCGAAACTAAGGACAACTGGCGAAATAAGCAAGGGTGATGTTTTCCTGTGAACTGGATACCAGCACAAAGGGGAAGGAGATCAATTCAGAGAAAAATCAACTCCTACCAAATCAGAGAGCCAGAGCCTCAGAGGCCCCCAACACCTCAGCACTGAAGCAGACCAAAAATGAACCCAACATGGCTCAGGGAAATCTTGCGAGTCATAAGCCATCCCGCCTCCACAAACATAAACCATTCCAGAAGGCGGGCAGCATTGAGCACTGGGCTCAGTTGTGTTAAAAGTACAGAAGAAAGGATGAATGTATCCCACATCTATACTGGAATTATTACGGGAAGGAAGGGCCCAAATGCAAGTTCCAGAGGAAACATTGGGAAAAGCTGGATGGGTATGAGGAAGGTGGTGAGCAATTTTTTAAGGTCATATGGATAGCTGTACTGCAAGTAGTCAGGGAGGCCCAGATCAGAGGCAAAGCTAGCTCCATGCCACAGTCAATGGGTCCCTCCATCTTACCCAAATAGAACTGTATGTAACGGATGAGGACCAATTTTTTGAAAAGGTGATAATTGTTTTCTTTAGAAAAATTTAAAATATTTGGGGTAAATAATGCCTTTTTTAGTTGGTTTTGTGGGGGTAAGGATACCCCTTTTGTTTTTGTAATTGAGACTTGAGAGTCTGAATATCCTATCTTTAAAATTTTAGTTGTACTATGGTAGTAAAAGCCTTATATATGAGGTACAGAAAGTAGACATATCTCATATTTTAAATATCTAATACTTACAAACATCTCACGTTTTAAATATTTAACATTTATAAACAGGCAGAACCTGTCACCAGTCTTGAAAACAGTACCAATTGATTTATAGGTTAACTCATTTAACCTAGAAATTTTTAGCACCTGTGTTTGAAAACATCTCTGACTAGTTTAGATACCTGTGTTGGTACAAATTACCCAGAGAACGTTGGAAACAGAGCTATAGAGTTCAATATTTTTTTTTAAACCAAAACAGCTAACTACATTTTAACATAACCCTTGATAAATCTTTTTGAAAGAAAAATCATTATTTGACAACCCCTGATTTTCACTTAAGCTTCATAGTTATTGATTTTATGTACCACAGACACTTTTATTAACATAAAACAATTTTATACTTTACAATGTTTATGTTTATGACTTAAATTTGATAAAGCTTAAGCAAGCTATCCTAACGTATCCCAGGAAGAGGAAAGTTATCATTACTGAAATTAAATCACTTAAACCTAAGTGATTAAACCTAGTTATGACCGTTCAATAGAATTAGCATAAATAAAACAGAATCTATTTTTAAAGTTATAATGTTTTTAGGTATGAGTACTTCACCTTTGGAAAATAACTACTTCTATGTGAGCATTTATCTTAAGAATAGTTAAAACCTTGATGAAAAGAGGAACCTAATTTACTTTACTGAGAGAGTCTTAAAACCAGTTTTATAACCCTTAAATCATAACAAATTAGCATCAGTGACCTGTTAATGAGTGAGGTCTTATCATAAGACTCAGTTTCTCCATTTATTAAAACCTTGGTGTCAGGTAAACATTAGATTTAATCCAATTAAATGTTTTAATGAAGGGGCCCTTTCCCTGATAAACACATTAGGTAAAACTGATGCTTATCTTATGTAAGGAGTTTGTAACCTAGTCAAATACCTTGACTCCATTGACCTGTTTAACATTTTGTCTAGTGAGAAATTTTATCTCACAGATGTGACTTTAGGTATTTAAAAGTGAAGAACTAAAGCAAACCACAGATATATGCTGTACTCCTTTTTCTTTATTAGAGACAATTGGCCATTTTGTCTCTAGTCAGAGTCTGGGGGACACATGGATTAAACTTATATGGGGTCTGAGATAAAGGGGGTTTTATCCATTTTTTTAAGAGTACACCTTTCCATAAATTTAAGTAGCATATGTAGAAAGCAAGAGCAAAATGAAATTACAGAGCAGAGAGATAAGCATCTTGACATTTTTTTATCCTATTCTGAAGTTGTTTGTTTTTACATAGCAAATTTACCCATTTGTAAAACACAAGGTGATGGGCTCTTGTTTATGTTTAACCTGGTTAAACCTCCAATTACATTTGTACTTATGAGTTTGTGACCCATCTAGCATAGGCATCACCTGTGTCTAATGTAAGATGAATTTAGATTAAGACTATGTCCCTATATAAAACTTTTAGAGTATCCTTAAGTCTGTAAACAGTTGAAAAATCTCTAACTTTAGGCATAGCATTTAGGTTTAGCTTGAAAATTCTTTCCTACATATGCACATCAGTCCATTCCAAATTTAACCTTGATCAAACTCTCTGGGTCTGGGCAGCAGGACACAGCCAGCCCTTATGCCAGTAGCCCAATTCCAACAAAGTCCTCTGCAGTCTTTCCTTTCCCTTAGAAAGCTCATAAACCAAGCCTCGAAGTTCAATGCTGTTTTCACTTAGCATTTTTAGCTTCTCATTAGAATAGTCCATAAAATTTGGCTTACCACTCCAGAAGACACCTTCAGTTGCAAGCAACAAGTCCATGCGTATTCCTTCAAAACAAAGGTTCCAAAAGATCAACATCCATATGGTCAGGTTCATCTCATCCCACTTCTCTGTACCAAGTTCTATATCAGATAGCTTCAGGTTCACTGAGATAAACTTCCAGACCAGGTACAGATATGGAGGAAGTGGTATTTATTGAAGCCTACAGATCCAGGGGAAGTTCCATAATGGCAGAAAAAGCTGGCCTGCCTTCACAGGCCCAAGGAGAGAGAGAGAGAGAGAGAGAGAGAGAGAGAGAGAGAGAGAGAGAGAGAGAGAGAGAGATGCACAAGCCTAAAGGTCAAAATCCACACAGTGTGTCCACTAGGGACATATGACCCATTTAGAAATTCAAAAGCCACAGATGCTGCTTGCTGGGACCTGTTTAGAAATTTAAAAGCCACAGATATAGTTTTCCAGTGAACCAAAAGTGAAAGGAAAGAGAAAGAGAATGAAGAAACATTGACAAGCAAGTACAGGTTATAGAAGCAAAGTTTAGCGCATTAAATATAAAGACTGCCTCATAACTTATGAGAGTATGCTCACCTGTACATGTACACTGATTGACCTCCTCAACGAGAATGCCTCTCACAGGGCACTAGTTGGCTGGGTTCCTGGAGCCCCACATTAGGCGCCAGATGCTGGGATCCTCCCCAGTGGGTAGGTAGTACTGAGGAGGGGCCAGGCCCACTGGTGCCTCCCAAGGGGTTGAGAAAGAAGGGATGAACATCAGACAACTCAGAACCTCTTCTAGTCACTGAAGAAAAACCACACTGAGTCGGGAGTCTTGTCAAAGCAGGAACTCTCTTTATTGCTACAAGCAGTTGCCTATATAATGTTGAGAATGAAGGTGGGGATTTTAGGACAGGGGGAGAGGTAAGGCCCAATAGTAAACCGCGACCTTTGAGATGATTGGTCCCAAGTGCACATGCAGGAATTACAACTTCTATGCAGAAGTAGCAAGCCAGAAGCCATTAGGCGTAGATGACCTGAGGCAGATCACCAAACTTCAGCCCGGCTCAGGAAGTTCCACTAGGCCTCACATCTGGGCCTCTCAAGGCCCAACAGAAGTTGAAGCTGAGACTTTAGTAGGTCTTGCCAGAGATGACAGTTCACTCATTGTAGGAAAGAAGAGGTGGATGTAACACAGGGGTATTGGGGCTGGCATGATGATTCAGTGGGCTATGTGCTTGCTGTACAAGCATAAGGACCTGAGTTTGAAGCCTCAGTACCTACATAAATGCTGGGTGCAGTAGTGTGTTGCTGTAAGCTCAGCACTGGGGAGATGGACACAGCAGAATTCCTGAGGCTTGCTACCTTGCTAGTCTAGCCAAATCAGGGACCTCCATGTTCAGTGAGAGCCCACATGTCAACTTATAATGTGGAGAGCCTGCTGGCTGCTACTTGGGAACCTGGGTTTCACACTGAGAAGAAAGAGAGAATTTGTGGAAGGCATAATGGCAGCTGATTCAAGTCTAAATTTTCCTTTACTTGTTTTGTTTTGTTTTGTTTTGTGAGGTACGGTCTCACTCCGGTTCAGGCTGAGCTGGAACTCACTATGTAGTCTCAGGGTGGCCTCAAACTCATGATGATCCTCCTACTTCTGCCTCCCCATTGCTGGGATTAAAGGCATGCACTACTATGCCCTGCTCAATTTTCTCATCAATAGCAGGCAAGGGTTCTGAGATTTCACAAAGGGCCAATCAAGATTTTCATTCATGTCATCAAATGTGAGATAACATGAGGGACATGAGTGTGGGTGGTCTATGAAGACTCTCTGCAATCTTCCCAGCCTTTCCCTAAGCTTCATTATCTCCACATATAAAGGCAGGTTTTTCCCACATTTGGGTGTGTGTAGACACATCTGTATGCATGTGGGCACATGTGTGTGTAGGTGCACATGCAAGTACATGTGTGTGGAAGCCAGAGATTGATGTCAAGGATCTTTCTCAGTCACTCTCCACCTCATTCTTTGAGACAGGGTCTCTTGCTAAACCTTGGAGCTCACTGAACAGTGCTAGATGTGGTGGTGCACACCTTTAATCCCAGCACTTGGGAGGCAGAACTAGGAGGATTGCTGTGAGTTTGAGGCCAGTCTGAGACTACATAGCGAATTCTAGGTCAGCCTAGGCTATATGGAGTGAGACTCTACTAGAAAAATAATGGTGCCAGGAAGATGCCACCCTCCACTATGAGGTCATTCATGTATTTCTCACACTGCAGGAACAGAACTGTAACTGTCACCCTCTGTTGGGGCTCTGCTTCCTCATGTCTTAAGCAAAGTCAGTAACCTCTTTGCAGTCAGCTGTGGCCTTGGTAAAGCTTTCCCCCTCCCTTGGTAATAGGCATTGAACCTACCTGCAGTCCATGATTTCAGACCTTTGAGGCTCCAGGCAAAAAGAAAGGCATTCCCAGTTCTGACCTATTATTTCTGAGACTTCCCAGCAAGATGCCACCTTTCCTAAGGGGAACCTTCTCTCTGGGTTGGAAACCTGTGAGAACTATGCTTCTCTTGAGTGCCAGGAATCATATCACCATTTTCATTGTACTTTCCTTGTGTGGTACAGGAAAGATGCTCAGTGGCCTCCAAGGGTCTAACCTCATTCCTGCCCTTCTCCACTTCCTGTTTGTCATTCACCCCTTCCCTCACTATAGCCTTATACCATATCACTGTGTCACACAAGGTACCCTAGAATCCATAGGCTTATACCACTCATACCCCTCCTGGCCATGTGGAAGTACTCATAAAAATTTCTAATGTGAAGATGCTTGGATCTATAAATTGTGCCATCAGAGAATTATCCCATGGGTTCTACTTCCATACACCTGAAGCCACATTTGGCCAGAGAAATAATCCAAATGTCCACCACAGAATGATGGACAAACCCATAAATCAAATACTCTGTCACTATGCGAATATCTAGACTGTTCTTTCTGTACTGACATGGAAAGATGTCCAGGATAACTTCAGTGGAAAGGGCAGCATGCAGGAGAATGCACAGAATGTACTGCTTGTGGGCTGGCTGGAGATATGGCTCAGCTGTTAGGGTACTTGCCTGCAAAACCTAATGACATAAGTTCTATTCACCAGTTCTCATGTAAAGTCAAATGCACAAAGGGGGTGTATGCATCTGGAGGTTGTTTGCAGTGGCTAATGGCCCTTGTGTGCCCATTCTCCCTCCTTCCCTCCCTCCCTCTCTCTCCCTCCCCCCCTCTCTGTATGTGTCTGTTTGCAAATTAATTAATTAATTAAAAACCTATTACCTGTGTGTGAAAGGGCATGAGAATATCAGTTTATTTATATGCACATATATAAAGAAAGCTTAGATGGACATGTAAAAAGACTAAGAAGTAGGCGATGTGTGGATGTGGGAACTTAGCAGGTGGAGGACAGGAAAGGAGGGAAAGTTTTCCTTTCCCTCTTAGAGAAATGAGCAATGCAATTGCAGTATGGTGTGATTCCCCTGCACTGAAAGCAGTAAACAACTATGGAAGCTTTATCAAAGGCAGCTGGGAGATGCACTTGAGAAGGATGTGGGGAGAGTCATCAGGCACCCACTTGAGATCTCAGGTGGACCCCTATGTCAGCTGCATGGAATGATGCACAAAGTCTCCTCAGGGGAGGTGGAGTATATAGAGAGAAAAGATCCGGGACAATGAGCCCCAGTGAAGTGCTTCTTCCTATGCCCAGGCTCTAAGCAAGCCCTCACCCCAAGGCTGAGGAAAGAGCATCCTTGGGGATGATCCTGACATAGAGAGCTCGACCTCGTAACTGTAGAGAGGCTGTCATCAGGGCTGGGGACAGACTTCTCAGGTCTGTGTCTGCATTGGGAGCTTCACTTTCCTGTAAGTAACCCCTCACCAATACCACTCTGGTTTTGGTGTAATCATACTTTGGTCTGCCATCCAAGCTTTACCTGATGGAGACAGGGTGCTCCTCCAGGCTTCCAGGCTGACTAATCCAGCTGGATCAGTGAGTTCCTGGGACAGTGAGACTCTGTCTCAAGAAATGAGAGGGAAGAGCTACATAGCACCTAATGACCTCTGGCCTCTTCATATATGCATACATGTGCATGTGCACTCACAGCATGTAAGCCCCACACATATGAACATGCACATACGCACACTCCTCACATACAAACTGTAAAAAACAATTTTTAAAACTTGTTTTCTTGGCTGGAGAGATGGCTCATCAGATAAAAGAGATTTCTTTTATTTGGAAGTAGAGAGAGCGACAGAGGGAATAAACACCAAGATAGAAAGAGAGAGAATAAGAGTGAGGTAGAGTGAATGGGTATGCCATGGCCTGTTGCTACTGCTTATGAACTCCACATGCATGCCTCACTTTGTACAACTGGCTTTATGTGGATAATGGGAAATTGAACCAGGGTCCCGAGGCTTCTCAGGAAAGCACCTTATCCTCTGAACCAACTCCCCAGCTTTCTTGAAAATTCTGACTGTCCAGGTCCAATTCTCCAGTGCCTGCATAGAGCCAGATGCTGTATGCCTTTAGAGCTTGATGGCAGTGGAAGGAGGCCCTGGCACACCAATTCTCTCTCTCTCTCCCCTCTCAAATTAATACATATTTTTTTGTTTAAAACAATTTCTTTGTTTTCAAACTCTAGATAAAGGACATGGTGATAAATTTAATCATCTACACCATAACATTGGAATTATATGATTTAATACACAGTAGATTTGCTTGCAGTACAGAAAAGTTTAAAGGCATAAAAAAATTTTCCAATATAATCAACTTTTCCATGCAAACAAATTTGCATACTGTGGTGTTGACTTCTATTCTCTTCCTATGATCCCTTCAACTGTAAATTTTGGCCTTGTAATCTAATGATTAGTATGTGTCATTCATTAATTATATATCAATGGCTAATTTTCATCTTATGACACTTCTGTGATTTCTCAACCAATCACTTGCATGAGACATTATCTATTCTCACTTTCCCCTAATACATAATGCTGTCACAGAATCCTTCACATAGGAACTGAGTAAATTTCTTGATCAAGTGCATGACAATTTTACAGTGCTGGCTGGAGCTGGGTGGGTCACAGCCTCTAAAATGGTAGAACAATTTAATTCCTTCATTGTGGCCCTTTCAAGGGTCTCGTTAGCCACCTTCCTTCTGTCTGGATCACCCCATAAAATTGACATCATTTTCTCTAGTTGGAACTGGTTTTGCCAGGAGCAGACCTTGTTGGTCATCATTAATCACCCCTTTGATCGATCCCGGGAAATGTCAAGACAACTCTACCCTCTTCCTCGTAACTTGCAATTCAGTTGTTAAGCCACTACTGACCTCAGGGACATTATAGGTTGCCCTGGGATAACTTGGAGTTAGTGAACCCACAAATCCTCAGTCTTGGGGACAGTATGGGAGCTACAGGAAATCACTGGTGCTGTGATCTAAAGCACCTGCGATGTGAATGTGCTAACATCTCACTCTATGGCAGGTGCTTATAGACAGATGTCCCTCCGGCCCTCATCGCCTCGTGATGCTGGGGCCACCTCGCTTTGTGTAAGCATGCACTGTGATGTTTGCTTGCTGTCCAAGTGCCAACACATTTTCTAGAATGCACCTTTGTTGTCTAGTACCACATGAATGTTTATTCCAATGTAGGCTCATTTTATTTATTTCTTTACTTACGTACTTACGTACTCATTTGGGAATCGAATATGGGTCCTTCAGTTTCACAGGCAAATGCCTTAACCAGTAAGTCATTTCTCTATACACCAATGTAGCCTTCTTTCTTTCTTCTTCCTTCCTTCCTCCCTCCCTCCATCTCTCCCTTCGTCCCTTCTTTCTTTCTTTCCTGGAGAGAGAGAAAAAGAGGTGAAGAGGAAAAGAGAATATGCATGCAAGGGCCTCTAACCAGTGCAAACAAACTACAGATGCATGTGCCATTTTGTGCATCTAGCTTACATGGGTACTGGGAAATCAAATCTGGGTCCTTAGATTTCACAGGCAAGTGCCTCAACCAGTAAGCCATCTCACCAACCCCCAATGTAGCCTTATTAATAAGGAATGCTAGATCCATGTCAGCATTTTTTAAAAAATATATTAATTTGAGAGACAGGAAGAGAAAAAGAGAGAGAGAGAAAGAGAGGGAGGATGGGCATGCCAGGGCCTCCAACCACTGCACATGAACTCCAGACTCATGTGCCCCTTTAAGCATCTGGCTTATGTGGGTCCTGAGGAACCAAACAGGAGACTTGGCTTTGCAGGCAAATGCCTTAACTGGTAAGTCATCTCTCCAGTCCCATGTCAACAATTTTTAAAATTGCACATGTGCCAGGGTCCAGCCCTGGCTTTAAGGAGGGTCCCCGAAGAGAGGTGTGAAAGGGAGTGGCGAAATAACGACTCGAAGTCAAGTTCTGGTGCAAGCTGACAGGCTGATGCTGAAGACAGCTGAGTTTTTCTATCTTTTTCTCTTTGCCTCCTTTTCTGTTTCTATTTTTTTTATTTTTCTCTTTCTATTTTTCTATTTTTTTCTTTTTCTATTTTTTTGGTCTTTTTTCCTGTTTTCTGTTTTTCCCTGTTTCTATGCTTCCATGTTTCTATATTTCTCTGCTTCTCTGCTGCCACAGCTTTTAGTCTCAGTCTTTTATTTTCTGATCATGTCATGCAAGAACAAACTTCAAGAAAGGTACAATTTCACAGAATTCATAGAAACTTTTTGTTATTTCTTATCATCAAACAATCCCATAATTATTTACCTCAAGTAAAGTTGTCAGGCCCCTGTAATGATTAACTGTTTTCACATTTTTCCCATGTATGTTCAGTCAAGCACTTGTGATTTCCTTGACTTCTACTTTCAATTACTCTATTAAAGGTGAGAGGCAAAACAACCACAAATGGGGCTTCCCATCATTAATCACTGATCCAGCAGATCCAGTTATCCTTTAATTATTTATTTTGAAGTTTCCTTTTCACGTCCCTCCAATACTTAGACTTTGGTCCCCCCAGTTGAACTATTTCTGACTTCGGTTGTTTTTCTGTAAGGATTCCTGGTAAAGAGTCAATTGCAATTGCCACCATTTAGAAAAATTAGTCATAGAACAATGTTTACGTTGTTCCAGGAGGTTCATTGTTTCCTCCTAAGTTTACTGTACTCCATGCCTGACTTTCTTTAAGGCCTTTAAGGAAAACAATTATCTTTGACCCATTTTCTTGTTTTTCCAATTCTATGCCACAGCCTCTTTCAGATACATTGACCAACACTTTACTGACACCAATTTTTACTTGAAAAGTAAACTTAGAGATTGGGACACCAAGTGAAAGACAGAGAAAGACGAACATTATACAGAAAACCACATATTTCTGTAGCATAGACAGCCAAAGATTTTTCTATAGAGGGGCCACATTGGACTTCAAGGAAAAGACAGCTGGGCTGGAACTGTGTCAAGCAGCTCTTCAGTGCTCGATTCCTCGTGATCCTGAAATGGCATGCTTGCCGTCTCCGGCACACATGTAACATGACTTGGTTTGGGTTCCCTAGAAATTCAGCTGGGATGTTTATTCAAGGGAGAACTTGAGGAAACCTGTTGCAGGTAAAGAGGTTAATCCCAAGGGGAAGTTCATCCCAAATGAAGTCAAGGAATGTGGATGATGTCACAGTGCAAGCCCATGACAGAGACATTGGCCTTTTATACCAAATATCACTCAGGCATCTCAAGCTGTAGCACCTGGGGTAGGGGTGCAGTTGTGAGGGAACAATTCTCTACTGAAGGGAACAGTTATGAGCTGTTAGCAGCCAATACTCCCAGCAACTGTGAGCTGGTGTGGCAGCAGGTGCCCTGAGTACTTAGTACACCATAGGAGAGTGAGCTGTGCTGGTGGCACATATCAGTGTGTCAGGGAACCTTAGAGCCCTATTGTCCATGTCCTCACCAGGCCTCAAACCCCACACAGCAGTGCCCCCATACTAGTCTAGGAGAGGGTCCCGGACCCTATTTATTGTCTACTCAAGAATTTTTAAATTATTTTATTTATTCACCAAGAAAAAGATGGTGAGAGAGAGAGTGGGGGGGGGGGAGAATAGGGACACCAGGGCCTCCAGCCATTGCAAATGAACTCCAGATACATGCATCACCTTGTGCATCTATCTGGCTTACATGGGTGTACTAGGGAACTGAACCTGGGTTCCATCACTCTGGACTTCTACCAAAACACACCACTCTAGCCCTTTACCCCTCTGTTGGAGACAGAGTCTCCCTAGGTTGCCCAGGATTAACTTGAGGTCGCTAAGAAGCCCAGGCTCACGTTAAACTTATCATCTTCACACCTCACTCTCTATAGTAGCTGGGAATATGGGTCTGGACCCACAGATTCCAGACAGAAATTGTGGTGGAGACTGGCTGGGTATAACTCTGGCATTTGTATTTCCAACTAACAGGATTCAGGATATATTTTTTTTTCTTTTTGGTCTCTCCATGTAGGGTCTCACTCTAGCTCTGGAATTCACTCTGTAGCCTCTGGGTGGCATCCAACCCACTGCCATCCTCCTACCTCTGTCTCCTGAGTTCTGGGATAAAATGTGTGTGCCACCATGCCTGGCTCAGGAAAATTTTATTAATCAGAGCTCAGAAATTGTAGTTTTGAGTCTGGGTGCTTCCCAGATTGGAGCCCCTAAATCAGATACCACTTAAGATTTACACAGAACAACCTGTCTTTGACATCCCCCCACCACCAGTTCTCTGAAGCAATCTGGCAGCCTCTCACTCTCTATCTTCAGAGTTCATAATGTTGGCCTAAGTGGTCCAGGGAAATTATGGTTGTCCTGCCCCATCTGATGCTCCTTTTTTTTTTTTTTTTTTTTTTTTTTTTTTTAGGTAGGGTTTCACTCCAGCCCAGCCTATCCTGGAATTCACTATATAGTCTCAGAGTGGCCTCAAACTCACGGTGATTCTCCTACATCTGCCTTCTGAGTGCTGGGATTAAAGGTGTGTGCCATCATACCCAGCTTTCTTTTCACTTTTAAAACCAGGAGGAATTTGGAGAAAATATGATCTATCTGTTTGAGTCTCATTTACACTTAAATCATGAAAGTGCCCTCATGGGTTTTAAGAGCTATGTGTTGTACAAAACACCTTGCAAGGACCTTTAAAATAAGGTTTAAAAGTCTCTATTTACTTCCAGTTAGATTTGGGTCTGGGTAAGTTAATTTGAACCATATGAATGTAGAAAGCTGCCATATACCCCCACCATAAAGCTGAAGGGACCTGACTCTCCTCTGCTCTCACCCAAAGCACCAAAGCATTGCATGTGTCAGGAGTTTGTTTGCAATGGCAGGAGCCCTTGGTGCACCCATGCTCACTCACTCTCTGCCTCTTTCTCTCTGTCAAATAAATCAATAAATATTTAACAAAACATGCTAGTACTGGGTATGAGTACACGATCCTGGAATCTGCACACTTAGGAGACAGAGACAGGAATATCATGGATTCAAAACCAAGACCCTGCCCCAAAACCATTGTACATATTGTTATCATGATGATTAGTGAATCCATCCCAAATGCCCAGTGGGGTTGCTGTGCAATGAGGACTTCCTAAGTTGGATAATGCAAATCCTGCAGACCCTTTCTGCCACCAATCCTACAATGCCATAAGCATTCCGCTTTGCACAAGAAGCACATACTCCTCTTCCTTCTGGACCTCCTTCTCTCTGTCCTTCAGTAGTGAGGATGTGCATACTGAATGAAGTTTAGACATTCATAGCTGAGATCCATCAGACCATAAACACTCTAAAATTAGAAGTGAAGTTTTATATGTAAGAGTGTTTTCCCCAGAGAATGGGGTTTGTAGCTTTTGTTTTCAGATTCTAAAAGAAACAGGTAAAGTAGTAAAAATCTTTTCTACACACCTCTCTCTTTCTCTCTGCCTTTTTTCTCTCTATGTCTATCTGTCTTTGTCTCTCTTTGCTTCTGTGTATCACTTTCTCTGTCTCTCTTTGTCCCTGCTGCTCTCTGTATCTATCTCTCTCTGTCTCTATCTCTTTCTTAATCTCTGCCTCTATCTCTTTTTGTCTCTGTCTCTTTCTGTTTCTATTTTGCTATGTCTGTCTGTCTCTCTCTCTTTCTCTCTCTCTCTCTCTCGATTGTCTTCACCAGGTATGACATGGAGAAAGGAACACAGGTCTTGGGGACAGTGCTGTCTTTCTGGATGTGATGAAATGTGCTCTGATGCCCCTGGGCCACAGCATGCTTAGCCACATGCCGGGGCAGCATCGTCCCCATCAATGCCTGTGCTGTCACAGTGGACTTGGGCAAGGGCAGGGTCCTCTCTGGGGAGGGAACCTCACATGTGGGATGTCAAGGCTACAAAGGATTTTGGAACTCATTAATCTTCATTCATCAGCATGGAGTTAGGGAAACTGAGGCCTGTGTGTGCAGCGGACATACTAACTACTTGGCAGGGCTGCCCCATCTGCCCGAACTCCAGCTCTGAGAACGTGCATCACCTCCCTTTTGAAGTCTGTCCCACCCCCTTTGTATCAGTTATGATTCCATAACTCAACAAAGAGGACAACTCTGTGTCATCCTTGTTCCCAGTTGGAAGCAGGAGATTTTAGTGTCACAAGCTGCTTTTAACATCGCCCTTCCAAACTCCAAAGCCCCCGAAGCTTCTTCTCCTGTGTTGCCCTGTGGACAGTCAGTGGGAATGATCTGCCAGCACTTAGAAAGAAGACAAAGAAGATATTGCTACCCAAGAATCTGAGGCCCCTGGAATCTTAACAAGCATGCTGTTTCTTATCATCTTCAAAAAGCCTTTATTAAGTCTCACCAGGTTCATGTGGCCAATCAGGAACGTTATAGCTCAATCAGTTTGTCAGCAACCACGTACGATGATCCTACTGTGCAAGGCTGCAATGAGGGGGGGGGTATGAGGGCTCAGGAGTGACCCCCACCTGTCAGCACAGCAAGGGTCTGTCCGCCCCGTCAGGTTAGAGCAGTGGTGACATCAGTGGTAGAAGAGGACGGAAGGCGACAGAGGCTCTACGTGTTGCAGTTCAACTCCCAACTCCACTGACACCTGGTGACCTCAGCTCTCCGCTGCTGTTGTGGCTTTCTTTGGGTCTCTGAGAGATGTGCTCTCGGGGCCCAGTAAGAATAGTGGCCGTGAGAACAGCAGCTCTTGGCTGTGTGCTGGGGGCTCTGCTCAGCACTTCTCTCTTCACTCACTCTCACTGGGAGAAAAAGGAACATGTGGGCATCCTGGCTTCACATCCACAATCTTCCTTGCTGTGTGGCTCTGGTAGCATTATCTCTTCTTCAGTCCTGTCATATAAAAATATTTTTAATACGGTATTTTGTTGTTGTTGTTGTTGTTTTGGTTTTGTTTTTCGAGGTAGGGTCTCACTCTAGTCCAGGCTGACCTGGAATTCATTACGGAGTCTCAGGGTGGCCTCAAACTAATAGAAATCCTCCTACCTCTGCCTCCTGAGTGCTGGGATTAAAGGCGTACACCACCACATCCGGCTCTGTATTTATTTTTTAAGATATTTTTATTTATTTGCTTATTTGAGAGAGAGAAAGAGGGAGGGAGGGAGGGAGAGAGAGAAAGAGAGAGAGAGAGAGAGAGAGAGAGAGAGAGATAGATAGATAGATAGATAGATAGATAGATAGATAGATAGATAATGGGCATGCTAGGGCCTCTAGCCATTGCAAATGCACTCCAGACACATGTGGCCCCTTGTGCATCTGGGTTACATGGGTCCTGAAGAATTGAACCAGTGTCTTTGGATCTATTCTGAGCCAAAAGTTATTTCAGGGCTGGAGAGATGGCTTAGTGGTTAAGGCATTTGCCTTCAAAGCCAAAGGATCTTGGTTTGATTCCCTAGGACCCATGCAAGCCAGATGAACAAGGTGGCATGTGCATCTAGAGTACCTTTGCAGTGGCTGGAGGCCCTGATGTGCCCATTTTCTCCCTCTCTTTATCTCTCCCTCTTTCTCTGTCAAATAAATAAAAATAAATTTAAAAAGTATTTTTAAGGGAACTAAATAAGCATGAATTAACTCTTCAATATAAGCTACAAAATAATAGGTAGTTGTGTATTATAGTGACGCCAGAAAGAAACACTACCATATGAGGTTCTTTACTTCTAGAATATTCACTTATTTTCAAGTGTTTGTGACAGACAAAACTCTCTTCCTGGATAAAGCTGCTATGAAAAGCCTCCATTTGGAAAGAAAGATTTTTTTCCCTAATTAGGAAATCTAAGTACTTTGACCCATTTTATTTGTTGCAGAAGTGGGAATAAACAGTTTTAAGTATGTCCAATACTCAAAAAGTGCAAATGCTGCATTGCATATAATGAGTCATAGGCAGATTGTGTATTGGCTTTAAGGCTTATTACAAAATTAGCAGAGAGATCCAATTTGGAAGGGTTCGGAAATGGCCTTTGTCTAGATGCCTTGTGTTTTAGGTCAATAATGAAATTCTACCTAGGATGAAAATGGATCAAGACTACTTAATTGTACCTACACTAGCCAGTAAGCCACAGAATAAGAGACTGCATATCACATATGTGCAAACTTGCTTTTGCATAGGACAAGGGTGGGGAGGTGGAAGTGGGTTGTGAAATGGGAGATCTCGATAGAAAAGTTTATGAGCCTGTTTCTCCTCAGTGAAGACTTACTTTGCATCTTGCTGTCACTAAAGGCAGTTCATGAAATTTCGGTCACTTAAGTACACTCACTAAACAACGTGCATCCTTTGATATCTCTTGGTTTGCATTTTCCCAGTTATCCTTCGATATCACAGCAGCCCCATGGTTCCTGACAGTGCCTTGATCACATCATACTTTGTCCCACCTGCAGAAGACCTGAGAATGCTTCTCTCAGTGCATTTGAATCATCGTCTCAATGTAGTCTTTTCTATTGTGTCCTTATTCCTAATGTCAGCATGTGCAGGGCTTCTTGACTGGGGTAGGAAGCATGGGGATATGGATTTCACTGGTTATTCCTGGAATTCTTTTTATAATAAATCAATGTTTATAATCTTCCAATCCATCTACTTTTTACATGTGTGCTTTTCTCCAGTTAGGATTTCTCAGACCTACTGAGGATTGGGGGAGGAAAAACATGATTGGTATTGTAGATCACCCAAAGCACTAGGTATTGTCATTACCATTTTCTAAATACAGTAACTATTTTTAAAAACAATAGAAAAATGAAAGAATGTGAGGAAGTGATTAGGATGCAAATGCAGTTGCTATATTTTAAGTGTTTATATAAAACATATGTGTTCTAGAAAGAACCTGGCAAAGAATGTAAAATAAAAGTCATTCATTACAGGGGCTGGAGAGATGGCTTAGCGGTTAAGCGCTTGCCTGTGAAGCCTAAGGGTTTGAGGCTCGGTTCCCCAGGTCCCACGTTAGCCAGATGCACAAGGGGGCGCACGCGTCTGGAGTTCGTTTGCAGAGGCTAGAAGCCCTGGTGCACCCATTCTCTCTCTCTCCCTCTATCTGTCTTTCTCTCTGTGTCTGTCGCTCTTAAATAAATAAATAAATAAATAAATAAATAAATAAATAAATAAAAATTAAAAAAAATTTTGAAAAAAAAGTCATTCATTACATAATTGAGAATTCATAGCAATGTTAAAATTCAAATCAGAGCTAGGTGTGGTGGTGCTCCCCTTTAATCCAAGCAACTGGAAGGTAGAGATAAGAAGATAGTTATGAGGTTGAGGCTAGCCTGGGACTACTGAATAATTTCCAGGTCAACCAGTTTAAAATGAGACCCTACCTCAGGAGAAAAAAAAATCTCAAAATATACCAGCATGGAGGCAATACCCAGAAATTATGTTTCTTAAGTTCTCAGTTGAATTTTATCAAGAACAATGTTGCCTCCAAAATATAGGCTATTGCCAAGGCCCTTGGTTTCCTATGAGAAAAATATGGTAAGACCCTATTGCTGAAGACTTCACATGCCTGAGCAGCAAAGTCATTGAGAAATCAAGCTGGTACTAAGCAGAAAACCTTCTCCCTGTAGCCCAGTCAACTGAAATCTGGAAAAAGCTGCACTGTATGCAGCCTTATGGGAGACAGAAGTCACCAGCAGTGAAAACAATGGACATTGGAAGCCTCAAGTTTGGCCAGACAGGCAAAATGATTTAATGAGTGAAGTATGAAATCAAAACCTGAATAAAAAGTATCAGAGGTGCCTGGCATATGGTGCACCCCTTTAATCCCAGGACTAAAAAGGCTAAGATAGGAGGATCTTTGTGAGTTCAAGGCCACCTTGAGACTACATAGTGAATTCCAGGTCAGACTGAGCTAAAACAAGACTCTTACCTCACCCCCCCCCCAAAAAAAACAAAACCTTAGCAGAATCTATGGGGTCAATTACAGAACTCCAAAGTGAAAATCTTGTCATCACATGTCCTGGTGCTATTCCTTTCCACCCACCTTCCTCAGAGTTATACTTCTGCTTTCGTTTTTTTTTTTTTTTTTTTAGCTTATACACATCTAATATTAAAATATGACAGTAAATATGTATTTTCCTGAATCAGGATTTATTTTGCTTAACAAAGTACAGTATACATATAATTTTTATGATATTTTTTCATAAGAAATCTTTAAAGTGTAACATAATATATCAAACCCAATCTAATTTGAGAATCAATAAACACTCTTAACTTCATTTTAGCACCAAATTTTACTGTAGTTAATATTCATCTGATTTTATAGCACTATATTTTCTCCATAAATATATTTAATTTCCATTGTCCTCCGGATAACTAAAACACCTGAAAGCATTCAAATGAATGATTTTGTGAGCTGAGAATGAGAATTAATTCCATTTTCTCTGCATGGGAGTATTGTATGGTGTGCCCAGGTGTGTCTCTGGGTTCATATATGTGAAGACATGCACATGGATCATAGAGTTCAATGTTGAATAGTTTCCCCATTCACTTGGCATGCTGTGTTTTGAGACAGGTATCTGAATGTTCCTGTTGCTCAGTGATTTGGCTAGATGAGCTAGCCACAAGGCTGCTTGGATTATCTACTGCTAGCACCCCAAAGCCACGGTTAAAGGCCTGTGCCATTCTACCTGGCTTTTGTGTGAGTGCTGGGAATCTGAACTCATGCTCTTATGTTTGCGAGGTCAGGCCTTTACCAGCCAATCCGTCTGTCTCACTGGCCCCTATCGTGATTCTTTACAAGGAAGTATACGCTTAGTGTTTTATTTAGAAGGAAATTATGATGTTTTCTTTAGCTTTCTGGAACAAGTACAGAAAGGTCCCAGTGCAAAGGTAATGTTTATCCTGAATTATTATGTGTGCATTGTGTGACATGCAGCAATTAAGTGTCCTGCTTTAGAACCCATCCAGGCTGCCATTGAGGAGAAAGTACCAGTTTCAAGTGATGCACATGAAATGACTGAGGCACAAGGACTGATCACTGTCAGAGTTTGCCTTGTAAATCACTTTGAATATAAGTACAGTAAAGTTTAAAATGATAGCTGTCATCTGATGCCTAATGTGATTACCTCCACCCAAACATTATGGTCAAGGGTTGTATACAAAGCAAATCCCACAGTTGGCATCTATCATAGAAAATGCTATTATCCATTTCACAATAATGTTTTACATCATGAAATGTTCAAGCGAGGCATTTCTAATTTAATTTTTCTGTACCCAAACTGAACATTGTGGGACGTCATTACTTGAGGATTTATGGAGTTTAACTGTGGAACTTTTATCACCTTTCATAAGATTAAAAAGTGTTTCTGGAAAGTCTGAATCTAAGCTGCACACCTGTAATTCTCCACATATTGAAACAGGCTACAGATTTATTTCTAACTCTTTTGTTGTTGTTGTTGCTTATTTAAGGTAAGGTCTCTTGCCAGTGCTGATCTGGGACTCACTCTGTAGACTCCAGATGTCCTCATTCAAACTCACACCAATTCTCCTATCTCAGTCTCCCAAATGCTTGTGACTAAAGTGTGCACCACCTTGCCTTGCTGTTTTTGGTTTTATTGTTTAGGGGGAGTGGAAGGGAGGTTGAGGTAGGATTTCACTGTAGGCCAGGATGACCTGTAACTTATTCTGTAGTTCCAGACTAGTTTCTAACTCACAGCTTTCCTTCTACCTCAGCCTCCTGAGTGATGAGGCTAAAGGCATGTACAATCATGCCAGACCTCATTTAGAACCCTTGAAACAGTTATTTGACCTTATCTTTGCTCCTGGGCAACATTATTCATCATCCTCCATAGTACTTCTTCTACTTTCTTAGACTTTATACATATGTAAGTCTAGAATCCACACATGAGGAAAACAAATGCTTTTTTTTTCCAAGCTGACTTATTTTGCTTAGAATGCTGCATCAGACTGGTTGCAGGTAACTAATATTTGCTTAAGTTATTTGCTTTATAAAATTCTTCAAATTAAATAAATTACGTGGGGTGGAAAGATTGCTTAGCAGTTAAAGAACTTGCCTGCAAAGCCTAACGTCCCATGATTGATTCCCCAGTACCCACATAAGCCAGATGCACAGTACTGCACATGCATCTGGAGTTTGTTTATAGAGGGTGGAGACCTCTCTCTCTCTCTCTTAAATAAATAAAATAAAATATTTTTTAAAAATGAAATAATGTATCAACCTAGTCTAAAATGAGAAATAACAACATATCATCCTTTATTTTATTGGTGCCAATATTCTTACTTTTAGTAATATTCCCATGATTTAAAAAAAATATTTCAGTTTATTTCTTAAGTTCAGAAAGAGAGAGAGAGAGGCAGGTAGAGTGAGAGAAATTGGGCATGCCAGCACCTTCAGCCACTGCAAACTAAGTCCAGACACATCTTGAATTATCTTGTGAAGCTGGGTTACACAGGTCATGGGAAGTTGAACTTGGTCCTTTTGCTTTGAAGTCAAGTGCCTTAAATACTAAGCCAGATCTCCAGCCCTACATTGATTTTTTTAAAATGCTTCATTATATTTTATTTTACTTATTTGAGAGAGAGAGACAGACAGACAGAGAGAATGGGCATGCAAGGGCCTCCAACCACTGCAAACAAACTCCAGATATATGTGCCACTTTGTGCAACTGGATTACATGGGCCCTTAGGTAAATCAAACATGGATCCTTGGGCTTTGAAGACAAGTACCTTAAACATTAAGCAATTTCTCTAGCTCTCCCCTCAATTTTTATCAGTATAATTTCATGAGTTTATTTCATCATGTTGCTATCCAGACCCACAAAGCCTGCAAGCATCTTAAATTCAAAATAATACTGTTATAAGCTAACAAAAAGAATTCCATCTTAACTTATTTTGTGTTTGCCTGTGTGTGGATGGTGTGACTGTGTTCACATTCCAATGATTGGGAATCATGGATATGAAGATGCATCTGCATGTCAACATGAACAGCTTCTTCAACTGCTTCCAAATTTACATTTAAGAAATATTTATGTCTATGCTCATGGGCAGAGGTAGCAGGGTGATCACCCCTGTGCAGTGAGGCAAGTGGAACTATGCTGGCCTGGGACCCTTTTCCTACAGTAAGCGTGGGAGTTTCCTGTACCTGGGACTGTGGGCACTGCAGCTGCTTTTGGGAGGGGTGGGCTACCCACACACGGGGGAATCAGCAATTCCCTGTTTTTTCCTTCTGTGTTTGTGAGAGAGTGAAAAAAAAGAGGACTTCAAAAATCAGCCGGCAATGCTAAATGAAGACATAAGAAATGCAAGGATGAATTCCAAGAAGCATTAAAAAAATCAGAAAATGATGTGAAAAGGGAGTTTGACAGAGGGATGGAAATTATACATAGAAAAGTAGTAGAAAATGCAAACCTAATTGAACAAGTCCAAAACACTCTAGAACCTCTCAAGAATAGAGTCAGCCAAGTGGAGGATGGAAACGCTGATCTGGAAGACAAGATGGAAGAAACAGTTCATGAGTACAAAAATTTCAGTAAGTGCAAAAGTTTCTGTGAACAGAACATGAGGGAATTGTGGGATACACTTAAACATCCTAATATCAGGATCATTGGAATATGAGAAGGAGAAGAAATTCAAATGAAAGATATGGAGAACTTATTTAACAAAATAATTGAAGAAAACTTCCCTAGTCTCTTAAAAGAAAGGCCCATCAAGATACAAGAAGCCAACAGAACTCCAATCAGACTGGACCAAAGGACAAACTCTCCAAGACATATTCTCATTAAGACTCTACACATTGACACCAAAGAGAAAATCCTAAAAGCAGCTAGGGAAAAACAGCACATCACTTTTAAAGGTAACCCCATCAGAATTACTCCAGACTTCTCAATGGAAACTCTGAAAGCTAGAAGGGCCTGGAATGAAACACAGCAAAGTCTAACAACCTATGGCTTCCAACACAAACTACTCTACCCTGCAAAAGTATGCCTCATAAAAGATGGTGAAAGAAAAACTTTCCATGACAAAACTCAGGTTTACAATTACATTAACACAAAACCAAACCTACAGAGAGTATTTCAGAAAATTTTCCACATAAACTAAACAAATAATCAACCTCAAATGCCTACAAAAACCAGATCACAACAACCAAACTCAGAGTAGACACAAAAAATTTCAAAGTCCAAGAAAACACCAAACTACATATACCATTACAATATGGCAGGGATCAAAACAAATCTCACAGTCATTATCCTAAATATTAGTGGTCTTAATTCACCCATCAAGAGACACAAGCTAACAGGATGGATCAAAAAATTAGACCCCTCAATCTATTGTCTTCAAGAAACCCACATCATGACTAAACAGAGACACCTCTTCAGGGTGAAAGGGTGGAAAACAATATGCCAAGGAAATGGGTATATGAAACAAGCATGCATAGCTATACTAATATCTGATAAAATCGACTTCAAACCAAAAGTAATCAAAAAAGACAAAAAAGGCCACTTCCTACTTATAAGGGAATGATCCATCAACGGGATATTACAATCAGAAATCTGTATGCACCAAACACAGGGGCACCATAGTTCATAAACCAATACCTACTTGACAATAAAACAGAAATAAGCACCAACATCATCATAGTTGGGGACTTCAATACACCATTATCAGTAATAGACAGATCATCCAAACAGAAACTAAACAGGGAAGTAAGAGGTCTCAACAAAATCATAGATCACTTAGACGTAATGGACATCTACAGAACTTTCTATCCCAAGTCCTTCTTCTGAGCTGCCCATGAAACATTCTCTAAAATAGACCATATACTGGGTCACAAAGACTGCCTCCACATATTAATGAAGATTGACATAATTCCCTGCATGATATCAGATCACAATGCTATATTGCTAGAAATCAACAACAGTAGACCCATCAAGAATCCCAACATCACCTATAAACTGCACAGCACACTTTTAAGCAATAAATGAATACTTGATGAAATAAAAAATGAAATTGCAAAATTTCCTGAAATGAATGACAATGAGAATACATCATACCAAAACTTATGGGACACAATGTAGGCAGTCCTCAGGGGAAAATTCATAGCACTCAATACCTTCATAAAAAAGACAGAGAGAGGGCTGGAGAGATGGCTTAGCGGTTAAGCGCTTGCCTGTGAAGCCTAAGGACCCCGGTTCGAGGCTCAGTTCCCCAGGTCCCACGTTAGCCAGATGCATAAGGGGGCACACACATCTGGAGTTCGTTTGCAGAGGCTGGAAGCCCTGGAGCGCCCATTCTCTCTCTCTCCCTCTATCTGTTTTTCTGTGTCTGTCGCTCTCAAATAAAAAAAAAATTTTTAAAAAAGGGCAGAGAGATCTCAAATCTATAACCTAACCATCCACCTAAAGGCACTGTAAAACCAAGAAAAATCCAACCCAAAGAGCTCCAGAAGGAAAGAAATAATTAAAATCAGAGCAAAAAGTAATGAATTGGAAACTAAGAACAATTAAGACAATTGAAAGAACAGGGACCTGGCTCTTTGAAAAAATAAACAAGATTGACAAACCCCGGCCAATTTAATCAAGCAAAAAAAAAAAAAAAAGTGAGAAGCTTCAAATTAATAAAATTCAAAAAGAAAAAGGAGAGATCACAACAGATATAAGTGAAATTGGGAGAATCATCAGGACTTATTTCAAAAAACTCTACAACCCCAAAACTAGATAATTTAGAGGAGATGGGTGAATTCCTGGATGCATACCATCTATCAAAGCTAAACTCAGATAAGATTAAGGTCCAAAAGGAACATATCACGCTCATTGAGATTGAAAAAGTAATAAAAATCCTCCGCAAAAAGATGAGTAAAGGACCAGATGGCTTCTCAGCTGAATTTTATCAAACCTTCACGGAAGAACTCAAACCACTTTTCCTCAAAGTGTGCCACATATGGGCTGGAGAGATGGCTTAGTGGTTAAGCGCTTGTCTGTGAAGCCTAAGGACCCCGGTTCAAGGCTCGGTTCCCCAGGTCCCACATTAGCCAGATGCACATGGGGGCGCACACATCTGGAGTTTGTTTGCAGAGGCTGGAAGCCCTGGCGCGCCCATTCTATCTCTCCCTCTATCTGTCTTTCTCTCTGTGTCTGCCGCTCTCAAATAAATAAATAAATAAATAAAGTGTGCCACATAATTGGAGAAGAGGGAAAGCTAGTCCACAAGATGTTTGCTGGATCTGGAAGGCATCTTGGGTAGATTCAGGCTAGATGCTGTAGATGAGTGAGACTATGGGGCGATTTTTTTCTGTGATTGGGTAAGTTCACTGAGAATGATCTGTTCCAGGTTCAACCACTTTTCCTCAAATTTCATTGTGTCATTTTATTTTATTTTATTTTTATTTTTTTACTGCTGTATAGAATTCCATTGTGTAGATATACCACATACTATTTATCCATTTTTCTAGTGATGGACATCTGGGTTGATTCCAGCTTTTAGCTACAAACATGGTTGAGCAAATCTCTCTGGCCTGTGGTTTGAAGGTTTTAGGGTAGATGCCCAGTAAGGAAATAACTGGGTCTGTTGGTATCTCTATGTCAGCTTTTTCAGGAGTCTTCATATTGCTTTCCTAGGTGGTTGCACCATCTTACATTCCCACCAACAGTGGATTAGTGTTCCTACTTCTCCACATCCTCTCCAGCATTTATTTTTATTTGAATTTTTAATGTTTGAAATCTTTATTGGGTTGAAGTGGAATTTCATAGTTGTTTAAATTTACACTGTCCTGATGATTAGGGATGATGAACATTTTCTTAACTGTGTGTTTGCCATTTGTATTTCTTCCTCTGTGAATTGCCTGTTCAGCTCTTTGCCCCATTTTGTGAGTGGGGTGTTTGACTTTTTATTGTTTAGATTTTTGAGTTCTTTGTAGATTCTAGAGATTAGGCATCTGTCAGTTGGATAACTAACAAATATTTTCTCCCATTCTGTGAGTAATCTGTCAGCTTTGCTTATTGAATGCTTGTCTGTAAAGAAACTCTTCAGCTTCATGTGATCCCATTGGCTGAGTGACTGTTTAAGATTGTGAGCTACTGGGGTTTTGTTCAGGAAGTTTTTTTCCATTCCTATATCATGGAAAGACCTTCTTAAATTTTTTTCCAGGAGTCATCGAGTTTCTGGTCTTATATTGAGATCTTTGATCCATTTGGACTTCTGTGTAGTGCATGGTGAAATGTGTGGATCAAGTTTCAGTTTCCTGCATATGGTTATCCAGTTCATCCAGCACCATTTGTTGAAGATGCTGTCTTTTTTCCAGCCTATATTGTTAGGGCATTTGTCAAATATCAAGTAGCTATAGCTGCTTGACCCAAAGTCCTGGTCCTCAAGTCTATTCCATTGGTCAATACTCCTGTTTTTATGTCAGTACCATGCTGTTTTTATTATTATGGCTTTGAAATATAGCTTTAGATCAGGTATGGTGATTCCTCCAGAGGTATTTCTTTGCTGAGCATATGTTTGGCTATGCAGGGACTTCTGCCTTTCCATATGAAATTTGAGATCATTTTTTCTATCTCTGTGAATAACACTAAGGATTTTAATTGGAATTGCATTAAATCTGTATATTGCCTTTGGTAGGACTGCCATCTTCACAATGTTAATTGTGCCTATCCAGGAGCATGGGTGGTCTTTCCATTTTCTCAAGTCCTCAATTTCCTTTTTGAGTGTTTTTATGTTTTCATTGTATAGATCTTTTACTTCCTTGGTTAAAGTTATTCCAAGGTATTTAATTTATTTTGTTGTTGCTATTTAAAATGGGACCATATCCCTTATTTCTTTCTCTGTATGTTTGTCATTTGCATATAGAAAGGGTCTTGATTTTTGTGCATTGATTTTATACACTGCTATAGGAGTTAATCACCTTCAGGGGTTTTGGGATGGAGTCTTTCGGTCTTTTACATATACAATCATGTCATCAGCAAATAGAGCTAACTTATCTTCTTCTTTTCCAAATTGTATCCCCTTTATTTCCTTCTCTTGTTTTATTGCTTGAGTTAGGACTTCCAGTACTATATTGAAGGGCAGAGGTGAGAGTGGACAACCCTGTCTTGTTCCTGATGTTAATGTGAATTCCTCCAGTCTCTCTCAATTAAGTTTTATTTGGGCCAAAGGAGCTTTGTTTATTGACTTTATTATGTTAAGGTATGAACCAACCATGCCAATTCTCCCCAATGTTTTGATCATTAAGTGATGATGTATCTTGTCAAAGGCCTTTTCTTCATCTATCGAAATGATCATGTGGTTTTTGTGTTTAAGCTTGTTTATGTGGTGTATTAATTACATTGACAGATTTCTGTATGTTGAACTACCCCTGTGTTCCTGGGAAGAATTCTACTTGGTCAAATTGGATAATGCTTTTGATGTGTTGTTGGATTTGGTTTGTGAGGATTTTGTTCAGGATCTTTGCATCTAAGTTCATCAGGGAAATAGGCTGGTAGTTTTCTTTTCTTGTGACATCACTGCCTGGTTTTGGAAGTAGGGTGATACTAGCTTCATAAAAGGAGTTAGGTACCATAAAATTCTACATCCTAAAAGGCAGATCAAATGGCTAAACCTTCACCAGGCCCTTAGAAGGAACTCCTGAGCCACAAGTCACTGGAGAGGGTATGATGAAGACTGACCTTAATATTCTACAGCTTCCCTGTCTTTCTTTCTCCCTCTCTCCCTCCCCCCTTCTCTCTAACTCTTTTATATTAGTTATCTTTTTCTTCCTTTTCTTACTGGGCACTGACCTGTGACTCCCAGAACCAGCATGTGGCTATCATCCACAATGAGCTTTTGATCATAGAGACCTTCAATGTTTCCTAAAAGAAAGATTTATGTCAGAGTACTTGATGACCCACCAAAGATTAGTGGTAAGACCCTACTGCTGAAGACCCCTTAGGCGTTTGACACATAAAGTGGAATGGCATGGCTGGAAATTGGAAGAGAGTCAGTCCCCAAACAGTCAGCGCGTCTAGTGCCAGAAGGTGCTTTATGGGCGACTGGGGGAAAATGACCAATATCTGTCCAAGCAACTCATGGTCTCACGTACTTGGCAGCAAATAACCTGTCATGATGCTCACACAAGTGCAATAGTGGCACACAGCCATGGTGGGAAACCAACTGCTCTTGATTAGGCTAACTGATCCCTCAGTGTTATGGGACCCACAGCTAGAGCTGGGGAACAAGTCAGAATCATATTCAAAAGCATAAGCCCACTCTTCATTATCAAGCTACTACCAATCATGGGCTACAAGGGGGCCTACACCTATTAAACTCTCTATAAAAAAAGTAAGGGTTATCTCATTTGTCTCATGCTAACTTACTCTCTGTTGGAGAATTGGTTTCTGTTTTTCAGATAGATGTAGATCCTAAGGAGAAAGCTACTCCATCATACATACCTCAGAAGGGCCCAGCTGACAGTAAGAACAATTGGTGAAACAACAAAGGTGCTGTTTTCTTGGTGAACCGGTAGGAGCACAAGGGTGAAGGAGATCAACACAGAGAAAAATCAACTCCTACCAAATCGGAGAGCCAGAGACCCCGAGGCACCCAACATCTCATTACTGAAGCAGACCAAAAATGAACCCAACATGGCTCAGGGAAATTTTGCAGAAGAGGGGGGCGGAAAGAATGTCAGAGCCTCATGTTGGGTCATGATATGCAGACATTTATCCTACCCATAACTGTGGGCTAACTCCAGAATTCATGACCCATTTACCTCAAAACAGAGGGGCCAAGGGGAAGGGGTAGGTAATGGATGAGCCTAGTAATGGTAACAAATTGACTGTATTTGCTGAGCACAAACTAATTAATTAAAAAAAAAAACACCACCACCACCACAACAAAAAAAAAATGTAACAGTGATACTGACTTTACAGTTGAGTAATATGTGTTTGATAAATACTTTTCTTTCAGTAAATTTCAGTCGTCCTCAGAAGTATAGATTTACATTTTGAATGCTACTATTTTGTTTTCAAGTAATCATTACACAATCACATTCAATTGTGCTATGAAAATTTCCTGTATTGTTTCTGAGTTAAATGATAACAGACTATCTCATCATTATGCATATTTGGCCATTTCTGTTTATATTTTTAGGCTTTTGTGTTGGACATCAAAAACTCGAGGTAATATTTCTTACTCAATTTTGAGTCACTACGTATTGCAACCATACCTGTGTAGATGAGCTTTGCTGACAAGTGTCTTAACCGCTGAGTCATCACTCCAGCCCCAACATTCTCAGCAGAAAAAGTTGAAGAAGAAAAGCGCACCGCGCATGCTCGGAGCAGGGCGGGTGTTGGCTGGGGGCGGGGCATAGGCGGCCGCACATGCGCACAGCGCCCTGCGTGCACTATGACGTCAGCCCGGGCGGCGCGGCGGCTCCGCGTCTGTCGTCGCCGTGGAGACGGAGGCTCCGCCCCGGGGGACCGGCGCCCGCGGACCGGATCTGAGCCCGCGGCAGCGCCCGAGGCCGAGGGAGGCGGAGCCGTGGACCGCGCGGAGTCGGCGGCCTCAGCCCTCAGGCGACGGCGGACGGACGCGTGGACCGACCTGGACCGCGGAGCTTCAGCTCCTCACAGGTGCGCGCGGCGCCCAGGGCTGGACGGCTCGGCCCCGCGTCCCGTCCGCGGGCGTCCCGACCTCCTGGGCTGACGGTGGACGAAGACCCCGGTTCTCTGCAGACCGGAGCGGGCCGGGGCGGGGGGAGGCTGAGGGCGGAGAGCGAGCACAGGTCTGCGTTCTTCTGCGTCCAGTCGGTGCCCTGGGAGTGAGGGCCAGGCCGAGGCTTCTAGAAGCAGAGGCTCAGGTAGAGGGGTGGATGTCAGTACAATGGGGACAGTATTGGAGCTGGTGGTTGGGCGGTGCCCTAAGGAGCTTAATGGTCCCAAATTGTAACTGTGCAATAATTAGGGCTGTGAGACTTCCTGATGAATATGCACTCAGGGACTTGAAGAAGTCGGAATGCTACAGATACAAAGATAACTGATAACTTAAGATTAGTTAATAGTATTATTATGAGACTTTTCTGTTACCCTGTCAATGGTTGTAATCTACCTACTGATAAAATTAATGAAGAAATTATTATAATTCCTGATTTATTGCATATGTGGGATGGAGACACAATAGTAGAGGTGAAATTAATGTTAAGTATAAATATTACTGGCATTAATATGAATAAGTCAAGAAGTATAATTGATATATTATAAATTGAAGGCTATTACTTTTTGCATGTGATCTTTAGATGCATAAACTAGGATTTTTCATGATTGTGTTTCATTTAGTCCTCCTCAGCCACCAAAAAGTTTAGATAAATGGTAGGGCTTAGAGGGTAGCAGTTTCAGTGGCTCTGGTAATAGTTCTACAGATGTTAATGATACCTCTTGTGTGCTTCTTATTTTCAGACGTGGAATGGGGACAAGCCTAGTTTCATTACTAGTGATAATGTTATGAGCAAGGGTGTAATTTCATTGTCTGATTTATGTAAAAGTCCCTGGCCTTGAATATATAAAGTTGATTCAAATTGCTGGTAAGAGGATTGAGGCAGTTGCTTGTGTCAGAAAATATTTCGCTGCTACTTATTTGGAGTGGGAATCTGATGTTTTAATTAGGATTGGATAATTACTAACTTGTGCATTTTAAGGCCTGCTCCTATAACTAAAGCATGAGGCCTAAAGGTGGTGATTATGGACACTGCGATTACTGTTACTATAACAGACATCGCTCAAAACTGTTTTTCATTGTTTGTACAGGAAGGGTATAAATCAGATAGGGCATGGCTATTTTCTGTTAATGACATTATAGCTAAGGGTCTGGTGGGTAAAATCAGTCATATTTATTCTTGGGTGTGAGTTAGTGAGGACAGAGTAAATGACCATTAAACAGAAGAACTGGGAGTATGTGATCGCTAGTGACACTCACGTGAGATTGGCAGGGCTACAGCTGAAGTGCTCCAGTGAGTGCACATGTAGAGTTTGATACCGATAGAATGGAATATAGTGATAGACTTCACGTAGTCAAGATCTATATGATTCCTTGACTTATGTCTGAAAGTGGCTGGGGCATGGGTAGTGGGATCCATAAATTAAGTCTAGAATTAATGCTAGGGTTGTGGCTACTATAAATAATGGACTAAATAGGGAGTTTTGGTGGAAATAATTTATATCATCAGAATATGGTTGGAGAAGCCCATATGGACTGACAATATTTGACCTTTTTTATAGTGGTATTATTTCAGTACTTTATGTTGGTGATTGAGATAGAGATAAATAATGCGATGGTATTAATTAGATGTATTTATGTTAATGAGAAAAAATGAACTTCTGAAAATTAAGCTTTAAATATTATGCAATTACTGCTTCTACCACCTTAACACGTCATGTTCTTGAACAGGTTTCTTGCCGTTGTTACTTTCTTCTTGCTGGGACACAACACCTGACCACAAGCAGCTGATGGGAGGAAATTGTTTTGTTTGGCTTACAGCCTGAGTCTTGAAAGGGCTAGGAAGCTTAATCATGGCAGGAAGAATTGCTAGTAGATAGAAAACAACCTGGATTACTCCAGTGTGAACTCAGATCAACTAGGACTTTAATCATTGAAAAATATGCCCTAAGAATTTTTGTTCTTCAGGATGCTCTAATCCAACATTGAGGCCATTAAACCCTATTTCTGCACTCTAGAATGGGCTAGTGCTATTATCCATAGGGTTACGTGACTAGTAGGTCAATTTTATTGGGTCAATTTTCCATATTAATAAATTTGTTAAATTCATTCAGAGCAGTTTTTGTTATCCAAAAGTCACTTCAACCAAAATTACTAATTATGATTTTTATTGATTAGTCCATGAAGTTAAAGTTTTGGTAGTGAGCTGGGCATGGTGGCACATGCCTTTAATCACAGCACTAGGGACACAGAGGTAGGAGGATCGTTATGAATTCAAAGTCACCCTGAGACTACATAGTGAATTCCAGGTCAGCCTGAGCTAGCCTACTTAAAAAATAAATAAATAAATAAATAAATAAATAAAGTTTTGGTAATTAATTAAAACGTTTTAGCTCCAGAAGGCTAAATTATTAGGTTATAAGTTTACATGGGCTGCTGAAAAGAACATGTATTCAAGGGCTGGAACAATGGCTTAGTGGTTAAGGCATTGCCTGCAAAGCCAGAGGACCCAGGTTCAAATCCCCAGGACCCATGTTAGTCAGATGCACAAGCGAGCATACATGTCTGAAGTTTGTTTGCAGTGGCTGTAGGACCTGGTGAGCCAATTCTCATTCTCTTTCTCTGTTAAATTAATTAATTAATTAATTAATTAATCAAAAGAATGTATTTGGTAGAATTGGAGTGGAAAGTTCTGTAGATTGGGTAGATTTGATCTATGGTGGTTTTGAGCTCTATTATTTCTGTTTTGATTTTCTGCTTGGATGACATGTCTGTTGATAAGAGTGAAGTATCAAAGTATTCTACTATGATGGTGTTGGTGTTTATTTCTGTTTTGTTGTTAAGTATGTCTTGATTTATAAACTGTGATGTATCTGTGTTTGGCACATATATATTTATGGTTGTGATATCCTCATTTTGGATAATTTCCTTGATGAGTAAGAAGTGGTTTTATTTGTCCTTTTAAATTACTTTTGGTTTGAAGTCTATTTTGTCATATATTAATATCACAACAGCTGTTTGTTTCTTATTTCAGTTTGCTTTGGATACAATTGTCCAGCCTTTCACCCTGAGGAGGTTTCTGTCTTTAGTGATGCACCAGTGGTACATCCCACCTGGCAAGTAAATTTTATAGCATGCAGGGTCCACAGCTGAGTAAATCTATTGATGACTTCCCCCCCCCCCCCCAGCATCCTATGTATTACCTTTGAGCAAAGCGAAAGCTAGCCAGCAGGAAAGAAGCTTCCATATCACTTCCGACTTGATTTCTCTGTCCTACAACCAATGTATGTATTCAGCAATAGGGATACGTGCCATATAGTTCTTGTGGGAAACCAAGAAAAATGTCAGTAGTCTGTATTGGGGAGGGGCTTTGTTGCTCCAATAGCCAACATCTCATCTAGAAATATCCTACTTCTGGGCTTGAGACATGGCTTAGCAGTACCATACTTGACTGCAAAGCCAAAGGACCCAGTTTTGATTCCATGGGACCCAGGTAGGCCAGATGCACAAAGTGGTACATATATCTGGAGTTCATTTTCAGTGTTTGATTGCCCTAGCATGCCTATTGTCTCTCTCTCTCTCATAAACAAACAAACAAACAAACAAACTACTTCTGGCACTGTAACTTTAATAAACTCTGCTTTCTGGGTCAGCTCTATCCACCCCTTCAGGGCACCTCCATTCAAACCGTCTTTTTCCTAGTTGTTCCAGTAGACTTATGGGGCTGTTGATCCTCTGTTGTCTTCCCCACAAAAAGAATTGAATTTACAGGCATGTGTGGACATGCTGGGGTTTTACATGAGCTCTAGAGATTAAATTCATTCATTCTCTAGCCCTTGTGCTTGCATGATGTGGTGGTTTGAACATAAATATTCCTCTAATTTCAAATGCTTGTGATTAAGCATACTAGTTAGTCCTCAGCTGCTGGAGCATTTGAAAAATGGAGCTTTGGTACAAGGTCATGTTTCTGGAGTCAGACAATGGAGTTGAGCAGTCTAGCCCTATTTTGTGCTCAGTTAGTTCATGCTTGCCCTCTCTCTCTTCTAATGTGTGATGACATGAGCTGGCTTCCTCCTCCATGATGAAGTTTCCCCTGGAAATTGTACAACTGAAATAAACTCTTTCCTTCAATAAGCTGCTTCCCCAAGAACAAGAGGGTAACTGCCACACATGGCAAGCACTCTTACACACTGAGCTCTTTCCCCAGCCCCTCAAACTATATATAATGACTTTCTAAGGTAGGATCTCTCTCTAGATAGACTAGGCTGACCTGGATTTCACTATATAGTCTTATGATGGCCTCAAACTCGTGGTAATTCTCCTATGTCTGCCTCCCAAGCACGGGAATTAAAGGTGTGCACTACTGTGTCTGGAAAATTATATTTTAATTAGCTTACAAAGCAGTAGGTTTATGGTTTGTTATGAAACTGTAATTTTGGTTAACTTTTCCCCATTCCCTCTTCCAGTTAAATCATTTTCATTGAGTAGATACACTGTAATTTTTCCCCTGCATCACTATTGGTGGACATATGGATTAGTATTGATTCTTTGTTCTTTTTTATCATGCAGTTTATAACACAGTCGATGCATTATTTTATAGCTCTACAATCCTTTTGAAAATTCCTTGTAGAAAACTCAGGGGTTCATGTATGCATGGTAGTTTGAATGGAAGTCACAAAACACACTCACTTTGCTGAAATTCATAAATTAGATCTACAGCCACCTGTTTTGTGTTAGTTCCATGGTATCTTTGTACTATGGTCTGTAAATAATATAACATGAAATCAAAAATAAAGATTCCTATAACAAAATTATTTTTGCTCACTATGAATTTTAGTTACTTGAGGTTTTCTTTTTTGTATCTTCCTGTGATTTCTAGAATTTGTTCTCTATTTCTATAAACAATAGCATTGGAATTTTGATTTGAATTGGAATGAATATGTAATTTGCTTTTGGCAGACTTTATTTTTACAATAGTCATTCTAATCCATATGCATGGGAGATCTTTCCATATTGTGTTTTCAATTTCGTACCTCAGTATTTTAAAGTTATCATTGTAGAAATCTGCCTTCATTGGTTAAGATTAGTCAAAAGAGTTTTCTTTGTATCTATCTATAATCTATCATCTATATATGTACCTATCTCTAATCATTTTTTGAAGAAAATTGTGAATATGATTATTTAACTAATTCCTTTTTAAATATTTTATTTATTTACTTGCAAGGAGAGAGAGATAGAACGGGCACACTTGGGCCTCTCACCACTATACAAGTACTGTAGATGCATGCTCCACTTTGTGCATCTGGCTTTATGTGGGTAGTAGGCATTGAACCCAGATTTTTAGGCTTTGCAGGCAAGTGTGTTAACTGCTGAGCCATCACTCCAGCCCACTGATTTTGCTATCACCTTATTTGTTGTGGGAATATAGGCACTTTTTGTTTTATAATGTTTTCTTTTGTGACAGTGTCTCATTGTAGTCCAGGCTGTTGAAGAAGTCACTCTGTAGCCTGGAAGACTTCTAACTCTAAGCAGTCTTCCTACCTTAGCCTCTAGAGTGCTGTGATTAAACACCACCCTTCGGCAGAATGCCAAAGCAGCCTGAGCTCCTGCATGGCAGAGGCACCAAAGTTGCCTGAGCTCTCACGAGGTGATGCGCCAAAGCTGCCTGAACTCGCATTCAGAGGGTTGCAGAAGCACTAAGCACTGAAGCAGCCTAAACTCGCATGGCGGGACACTGGGACACAGAAGTCTGAGCTCACGCACAACAGGACACTGGTGGGTGGCCGCCATGGCAGACAGGCAGGGGATTGTGCCTGAGGTGGCACAGGCGGACAGGGAGAGTGAGCCAGAGCTCACATGGCAAGTGGAATGGGCCTGAGCTTGCATGTGGACGGGTGATGGCCGGAGCAGTAAGTGGGTAAATGGGCAGAGCAGGCTAAGCTTGCACAAGTGGGGATCGGTGGCGAGCATGTAGTGGACAAATGGACTGATGGAGCCTTAGCTCCAGCAGCCAGTGTGCGGAGCCTGCCAAAGGTCACAGTGGGCGGGGTTAGCAGGGCGATGGCCCCTGTGCAGTGAGGCAAGTGGAACTATGTTGGCCTGGGTCCTCTTTCCTACAGTAAGTGCAGGGGTATCCTGAAGCTGGGACTGTGGGTACAGTGGCTGCTTGTGGGGCTTGGGGGACTGGTGGGCTACCCGTGAGTGAGGGAATAAGTGATTCCCTTTTATTTCCCCTCTGTGCCCTCCCACTGGTGATCTGTTAGAGATTGCTCTCCCCTAAATGACCCAGTGAACCCTTAATGCCTTGGGTTTCTTTCCCAGGGATGTGCAGCACAGTTAGACAGAACCCTCCTTACGCATGCAGGATTCGTAGCTCTCCCTCTGGAACCCGGTACCACCCTGCCTGTACGTTTCAGAAAATGTGACACCTGAAAATATCAAGTGAGCAGGCTCAGAGAACAGTCCAAACACCAGGCCACATATAATTGCCAGGTATGGCCTTGTAAACCTAGAACTGAGGGGAGCATTGGCAGGAGGATCACTGAGCCTTGCTTGTCAGCCCTAGCCAGAACCCAGCAAGCTCCCCATTTAGTGAGACACCTTGCCTCAAGGAACAAACATAAAGTGATGTATTTATTTTAAAGTTTCTCAATAAGTATTTGTATTATTTAAAACCATAGAATCTCAAGAAAGGATGGTTATAGGTAAATTAGGGATGAGACTAACCTTACTTTTTCCTTTTTATCTTTTTATTATTATGAGGTTTAAAGAACAAATTATCAGGCAACAAGAGAAGCAACATCTTTGTATGACATGCTTGCCCCTGTGTGTGCTTCTCTATCCTCAGAATATTTGTAGTATGCTTTCCCATGATGTAAACAAAGACTTTTAACTTAGTATTACAAGGTGAAATTATGTATCACTGGTTTAAACTTTTGATTCTTTTCAAAATTTTTAGCAATAAAGTTGTTATTTTAATGGAATCAGGGAATTACAGCCTGGTGTGCTAGTGCATACCTTTAATCCAAGTACTTTGGTCAGAGATAGGAGAATCCCAGAATCCGAGGCCCCCAGAATTCCAGGCCAGCCTGGGCTACAGCAAGACTCTACATCTGTGCATGACATCATAATGGTTTTAGTCAGAGCCCAGGTCATGTCCCCTCACAGTGAATGGCATCACAGTGTTTCTAGTGAGAGAGCAGTCCATGTCTTCTCACAGTGGATGGCATCACAGTGTTTCTAGTGATAGGCCAGGCCCTGTCTCCTCACAGTTCATCGCATCACTGGTTCTAGTGAGAGACCAAGATGTATGTCCTCACACTAGATTACATCACAGTGATACTATGAGGACCCAGGCTGTGTCTCCTCACACTGGATAATTTCACAGTGGTTCTTCAGAGGACCCAGGCTGTGTCTCCTCATAGTGGATGTCATCAGAGTGGTTCTAGTGAGAGCCTCCTCACAGTGGAGAGCATTACAGCTGTACTAGTGGGGACTCACTCTGGTCTTCTCACAGTGGGTAGTCTCACAGTGCTTCTTGGGAGGACCCAGGCTGTGTGTCCACACAGTGGATGGCATCAAAGCCATACTAGAGAGAGGCCAGGCCATGTCTCCTCACAGTGGATGATATCACAGTGTTTCTATTCAGAGGCCAGGTACTGTCCCCTCACAATGTATTGCTTCACATTGTTATTAGTGTATCACAGTGGTTCCATTGAGAAGCCAGGCCGTGTCTCCTCACAGTGGATGGCATCACAGTGGTTCTAGTTGGAGCCCAGGCCCTGTCTCCTCATAGCAGTTGATGCATTGATTATTATGAGAGCCCTGGCCCTGTCTCCTCAGCGTGCATGGCATCACACAGGTTCAAGTTAATGCCCAGGCCATGTCTCCTCACAAAAGAGGGCCTCACAGTGGTTCTAGTGAAAGCCTAAGATGTGTCTCTTCATAATAGATCACTTCACACTTGTTCTAAGGAGGACCCAGACTGTGTCTCCTAATAGTGGGTTGCATCACAGTGGCTCTAGTGAGAACATGGGCCATATCTCCTCACAGTGGATGACATCACAGTTTCTACTGAGAGGTCACGTGCTGTCCCCTCACAGTGCATTGCTATGGTATTAGTGAGAATCCAGTCAGTGTCTCCTCACAGTGATGTCATGATAGTGGATCTAGTAAGGATCAAGGCGATGTCTCCACAGAGTACATGACATCGCAGTTGCTCTTTTGAGAGCTCTGGCCATCTCTACTCACAGTGGATGGCATCACAGTGGTTCTATTGAGAGCCCTCCCTCCCTCCCTCCCCATCCCCCCCCCCTCTCTCTTTCTCTTTCTCTCTCTCCTCTCTATCTCTTGTATACTAGTCTTTTTTCCCCTCATTTTCTTAGTGGACACTGACATGTAACTCCTAGTACCAGCATGGGGCTATCATCCACAGTGAGCTTTTGATCAGAAAAACCTATGAGGTTTCCTAAAAGAATGACAGATTTCTGTCAGAGTACTTAATGGCCCACCAAATGTTAGTGGTAAGACCCTATTGCTGAGGACTCCATATGCAGCTGACACATAAAATGGAATGGCGTGGCTGGAAGCCAGGAGAGAGTCAGTCCCCAGACAGTCGGCGTGTCTAGTGCCAGAAGGTGCTACATGGGCGACTGGGGGAAAATGACCAATATCTGTCCAAGCAACTCATGGTCTAACCTACTTAGCAACAAATAACCTGTAGTGATGCCCACACAGGTGCAATAGTGGAACTCAGCCATTGTGGGGAACCAACTGCTCTTGATTTGGCTAACTGATACCCTCAGTGGTACGGGACCCATAGCTGGAGCTGGGAAACAAGTCAGAACCATATCCAAACATAAGCCCGCTCTCCAATATCAAGCTACCATCGATCATTGGCTACAAGACGGCCTACAACTATTATACTCTCTATAAATAAAGTAAGGGTTATCTCATTTGTCCTGGTGCTAACTTACTCTCCATTGGAGAATCTGTTCCTCTTTTGGAGATAGATACAGATCCTAAGGAGAGAGCCACCCCATCATACCTCAAAAGGGCCCCAGCTGCAACTAAGGAAAATTGGTGAAACAAGCAAAGGTGCTGTTTTCTTAATGAACCAGATACCAGCACAAGTGGGAAGGAGGCCAACACAGAGAAAAATCAACTCCTACCAAGTCAGAGAGCCAGAACATCAGAGGCCCCTAACACCTCATCACTGAAACAAACAAAAATGAACCCAACTTGGCTCAGGGAAATTTTGGGGAGGGGGGGGGAAATTATGTCAGAGCCACATATTGGGTCATGATATGCGTAGACATTTATCGTACCAATAACTGTGGGCTAACTCCACAATGCACTACCCATATACATCAACAAAGAGAGGACATTGGGGCGTGTGTAGGTCATGGATGAGCCTAATAATGGTACCAATCTGCCTGTATTTGCTGAATAGAAAACTAATAAAATAAATAAATAAATAAAAACGTAAAACACACACACACATACACACAAGAATTATAGTAATCACTTCATTCATTTATAAGTGAATAAATTTTAAACATTGACAGGATGACAGAAAAGTGTCATAATAATACTATTAACTAATCTTATGTTATCAATTATCCTTGTGTCTGTAGCATTCCGACTTCTTCAAGTCCCTGAGTGCACATTCATCAGGAAGTCGCACAGCCCTAATTATTGCACAGTTACAGAGTAGGCACCATTAAGCTCCTTAGGACACAGCCCCAAACCTGCTCTATATTGCCCCAACTAGATTGGCATCCACGGCTCTACCGGAGCCTCAGCTTTTAGAAGCCTCAGCCTGGCCCTCACTTCCCAGGCACCGACTGGACAGAGAAGGACACAGAACTGTGCTCAGCCCCCTGCAAGCAAATTCCAGATGCATGTGTCATTTTGTGAATCTGACTGTATGTGGGTACTGGGAAATTGAACTCAAGTCATTAGGGTTATCAGGCAAGTGCCTTAATTGCGGCACCATCTCTCCAGACCATAAATGTTTGTTTGTTTATTTATTTATTTATGAAGTAGATAGGTATATTGAGAGAGACTGGGCATTCCAGGGCTTGTAGTAGATGTAAACGAACTCCATACACATACTGCATCATGTGTGTCTGGCTTATGTGGGGTCTGGTGAATTGAACCTTGGTCCTTAGGCTTCACAAACACCTTAAGTGCTAAGCCATCTTTCCAGCCTCCCTAAATATTTTTATGTGTAATTGACAGTTTTGAAGTCATTAAATCTGGATTGTTGAGACTGTGAAATGTAGAGAATAAAAATGTTTACAATTTGTTGTTGGGAATTTCAAATGATTGCTAAAAATCAAAAAAAAATTGATCAAATATGCATAATGATGACATAGTTAGTCTGTTGCCATTTTACTTGGAAATTGTACAGAAAATCATGATCATAGCTCAATTTGACAGGTAGAAAAAGCAAGGTGGTTTTAGGATATTGTATGCAATAGTGTAATGTCTGCTTTAAAAAAATATAACCATACATGTCAAAACTCAAATTTATACTTTAAAGTATACTTGAAATATTTTGAAAATACTACCAAAATGTAAAATTTATATTACTTTCTGAACTACTGGAGCAACATTATCCCTAATAAAGAATGAACTCAGGACTCAGTGTTCACCAAATAGTCACAGCAAAACTCCACAAATTAAGCATTGCATAGCTAAAAAGACATACCTGAATAAGAGATATAAGAATAGTGTGTGTGTGTGTGTGTGTGTGTGTGTGTGTGAGAGAGAGAGAGAGAGAGAGAGAGAGAGAGAGAGAGTGTGAGGGGGGGGGAATGTTTTTAATTTTTTTTTCAAGGTAGGGTCTCACTCTAGCTCAGGATGACCTGCATTTCACTATGTAGTCTCACGGTTGACTTAAACTCACCACAATCCTCCTACCTCTGCCTCCCAGTGCTGCGATTAAAGGCATGTGCCACCTTGCACAGCAAGAGGAGTTTTGATGCATTTTAATTATATAATGTTTTAGCTTAAAATTTAGAAAACATGAATTTTACATTGCACAAAAGGGTCAAACATTCACTATATAGTATTATTTTGATGTATTCATTTTTTAATTGCCAGTATGAATTTATTTTTTGATTAATTTTTTATGTCTGGAGATTGACTCTCTTCCAGCCATGCCATTCCATTACACATGTTGACCACATAAGGTGCCTTCAGCAGTAGAGTCTTAACACTAACCTTTGGTGGGTCATCAAGTACTCAAACACAAATCTGTCTTTCTTTTAGCAAACCTTATAGGTCTCTCTGATAAAAAGCTCATTGTGGATGATAGCCACATGCTGGTCCTGGGAGTTACAGGTCAGTGCCCACTAAGAAAAGGAAGAAAAAGATAACTAATATACAAGAGAGAAGAGAAAGAGAGAGGAAGATAGAGAGGCAGAGGGAGAGGGAAGGAGGAAAGCTGTAGATTAAGGTGAGTCTTCATCACACCCTCTCCAGTGTCTTGTGGTTCAGGTGTTCCCTCTAAGGGCCTGGTGAATGTTAAGCCATTTGGTCTGCCTTTTAGGAAGTAGAATTTTATGGTACCATTGCCACTTGTGTCTAGATTTGTGTTTCTCACCCCTCCATTGCCTTCCCCTCCCTCCCCCTCCATCCTAGTGTCTAGTGCATGAAATGCTTGCTGGGTATGTAAGGTATCTTAGGTTGATTAAGGTTAGGTGCTGTAGATGAGTGAGACTGTGGCAATTTTTTTTTTTTTTCTGTTATTGGGTAAGTTCACTGAGAATGATCTGTTCCAGGTTCAACCAATTTTCCTCAAATTTCATTGTGTCATTTTTTTCTTACTGCCATATAGAATTCCATTGTGTAGATATACCACATCTTAGTTATCCATTCTTCTAGTGATGGACATTTGGGTTGATTCCAGCTCTTAGCTATTACGAATTGAACTGCTATAAACACGGTTCAGCAAATCTCGCTGGCCTGTGGTTTGAAGGTTTTAGGATAGATGCCCAGTAAGGGAATAACTGGGTCTGTTGGTATCTCTATAGTAAGCTTTTTCAGGAGTCTCCATATTGCTTTCCACAGTGGTTGTCCCATGTTACATTCCCACCAACAGTGGATGAGTGTTCCTAGTTCTCAACATCCTGGCCAGCATTTATTTTCATTTGATTTTTTGATGTTTGTTCGCCTTATTGGGTTAAGGTGGAATCTCATTCTTGTTTAACTTTGCATTGTCCTGATGATTAGGGATAATGGACATTTTCTTAACTATGTGTTTGCCATTTGTAATTCTTCCTCTGTGAACTGCCTGTGGAGCTCTTTGCCTCATTTTGTGAGTGGGGTGTTTGAGTCTTTACTGTTTAGATTTTTGAGTTCTTTGTAGATTCTAGAGATTAGGCCTCTGTCAGTTGAATAACCCACAAATATTTTCTCTCATTCTATGGGTAATCTATTGGCTTTGCTTATTATATGCTTGTCTGTAAAGAAACTCTTCAGCTTCATGTGATTCCATTGGTTGAGTGACTGTTTAAGATTGTGAGCTACTGGGGTTTTGTTCAGGAAGCCTTTTCCATTCCTATATTATGGAAAGTACTTCCTAAATATTCTTCTAGTAGTAGTCAAGTTTCTCGTTTTATGTTGAGGTCTTTATCCATTTGGACTTGAGTGTAGTGCATAGTGAAATGTGTGGATCAAGTTTCAGTTTCCTGCATATGGTTATCCAGTTTGCCCAGCACCATTTGTTGAAGATGCTGTCTTTTTGCCAGCCTATATTGTTAGGGCCTTTATCGAATATCAAGTAGCTATAGTTGCTTGACTCAAAGTTCAGGGTCTCAAGTCTATTCCTTTGGAAAATACTCCTGTTTTTAAGCCAGTACCATGCTGTTTTTATTACTTTGTAATATAGCTTTAGATCAGGTATGGTGATGCCTCCAGAGGTATTTCTTTTGGTGAGGATATGTTTGGATATGCGAGGCCTTCTGCTTTTCCATATGAAACTTGAGATCATTTTTTTTTTAATCTCTGTGAAGAACACTGTAGGGCTTTTAACTGGAATGGCATTAAATCTGTATATTGCCATTGGTAGGATTGTCATCTTCACAATGTTAATTCTGCCTATCCAAGAGCATGGAAGGTCTTTCCATTTTCTCAAGTCCTCCTCAATTTCTTTTTTGAGTGTTTTTATGTTTTCGTTATATAGGTCTTTCACTTCCTTGGTTAACATTATTCCAAAGTATTTTAATTTTTTGTGTTGCTGTTGAAAATGGGACCATGTACCTTATTTCTTTCTCTGTATCTTTGTCATTTGCATATAGAAACGCAACTGATTTCGTGCATTGATTTTGTATCCTGCTACTTTGCTATAGGAGTTAATCACCTTCAGGAGTTTTGGGATGGATTTTCTCAGGTCTCTTACATGTCATCAGTGAATAGAGCTGACTTAACTTCTTCCTTTCCAAAATGTAGCCTTTTTATTTTCTTCTCCTCTCATTTCTTGAGCTAGGACTTCCAGTACTATATTGAAGAGCAGAGGTGACAGTGGACAACCCTGTCTTCTTCCTGATCTTAATGGGATTTTCTCCAGTGTCTCTCTATTAAGTATTATTTGGGCCTTAGGTGCTTTCTATATTGCCCTTATTATGTTAGATATGAACCAACCATGCCAATTCTCTCCAATGTTTTGATCATGAAGTGATGTTGTATCTTGTCAAAGGCCTTTTCTGCATCTATGAAAATGATCATGTGGTTTTTATGCTTAACCTTGTTTCTGGGGTGTATTACATTGACTGATTTCCGTATGTTGAACCACTCCTGCATTCGTGGGATGAATCCCACTTGGTCAAGGTGCATAATGCTTTTATGAGTTGTTGATTTGGACTTGTAAGGATTTTGTTCAGGATCTTTGCATCTAAGTTCATCAGGAAAATAGGCCGATAGTTTTCTTTTCTTGTGGCATCTCTGCCTGGTTTTGGAATTAGAGTGATGCTAGCTTCATGAAAGGAGCTGGGTTGCTTTCCCTGTTCTCCAATTGTGTGGCACAGTTTGAGGAAGATTGGTTTGAGTTCTTCCATGAAGGTTTGATAGAATTCAGCTGAGAAGCCATCTGGTCCTGGACTCTTCTTTTTGGGAAGGTTCTTTATTACTTATTTTTGAGTGTGATGGGTTCATTGAGGTGATTAATCTGCTCTGAGTTTACCTTTGATACATGGTATGTGTCCAGAAATTTATCCATCTCCTCCACATTATCCAGTTTTGTGGAGTAGAGGTTTTTGAAGTAAGTCCTGATGATTCTCCCAATTTCACTTATGTCTGTTGTGATCTCTCCTTTTTCATTTTGAATTTTGTTAATTGAAGCTTCTCTTTTCTTTTTGCTTGATCAAATTGGCCAGGGGTTTGTCAATCTTGTTTATTTTTTTCAGAGAACCAGCTCTGTTTTGCCAATTGTCTTACTTGTTTGCTTGGTTTCCAATTCATTAATTTCTGCTCTGATTTTAATTATTTCTTTCCTTCTGGAGCTCTTTGGGTTGAATTTTTCTTGCTTTGCAGTGTTTCATTCCAGGCCCTTTTAGCTTTCAGGGTTTCCACTGAGAAGTCTGGAGTAATTCTGATGGGGTTACCTTTAAAAGTGGTGTGCTGTTTTTCTCTAGCTGCTTTTAATATTTCCTCTTTGGTGTAAATGTTTAGAGTCTTAATGACCATATGTCTTGGAGAGTTTCTCCTTTGGTCAACTCTGTTTGGTATTCTGTTGGCTTCTTGTAGATTGATGGGCCTTTCTTTTAAGAGACTGGGGAAGTTTTCTTCAATTATTTTGTTAAATAATTTCTCCATGCCTTTGGTCTGAATTTCTTCTCCTTCTGGTATTCCAATGATCCTGATATTAGGATATGTAAGTGTATCCCACAATTCCCTCATGCTCTGTTCACAGAAACTTTTGAACTTACTGAAATTTTCGAACTCTTGAACTTTTTCTTCCATCTTGTCTTCCAAATCAGAGTTTCTATCCTCCACATGGCTGACTCTATTCTTGAGAGCTTCTAGAGAGTTTTGGACTTGTTCAATTAGGTTTGCATTTTCTACTACTTTTCTATGTATACTTTCCATCCTTCTGTCAAGCTCCCTTTTCACATCATTTTCTGATTTTTTTGATGCTTCTTGGAATTCATCCTTGCATTTCTTTAGGTCTTCATTTAGCATCACCAGCTGATTTTTGAGGTCCACGTTTTTTTCAGTCTCTTCCATATCTCTCAACTGTCTTTGAACTCCTTCCATTTTTTTATCTATTAGATCTAGTCTAGATGATTATCGGTCCTTTGTTGCTTTTCTGCAAACTATACCTGTAGCTTGGTCAGGGTTGCATTGGTTATAGCCCATTTTTGTGTTCTGATCCTAATGACTCTTCTATGTTTTGATTAGAGATGTTCATTGTAGGACTGGGGGATCTAACTGGATTTTCTTGCATTTGATTTTTCATGTTATTTCTTTTGCGCTGCAGTCTCTCCATCGCAGTGTATGGGCACGTAGGTGGGTGGATCAGCCTGGGTTCAAGCACAATGGGAATCTGAAGCAGCCTGAGGCAGTTCCCAAACAGCCTGGGCTTTGGCTCTCACTTGACAGAGCCGTCTGATCTACTGCCTGGCTGGGGCGCCAAAGTTGCCTGAGCTGTCAAGCAGAAATGTGCCAAAGCTGCCTGTGCTCGCGCTAGGAGGGACACTGAGGCACAAAGCACTAAAGCAGCCCAAACTCTGGCAGAGGAACATTGGAACCTGGAAGCAGTCTGTGCTCCCCCGCAACAGGACAGTGGCGGATGGCCTGTGCAGCAGACATGTAGGGGATGACACCTGAGCTGGCGCAAGCAACAGACACAGTCTGAGCTTATATGGCAGTTGCTGTGGGCCTGGGCTTGCTGAACGTGCGGTGGCCAGAGCAGTGAGTGAGTGAGTGGGAAGATCAATCCAAGCTTCCAGACGCAGGGATTGATCAGCATGGCGCCAGGGATACAGCGGCTAGTTGAGGGGGGGTGGGCTACCCGTCTGCGAGGGAATCAGCGATTCCCTGTTTTCCCCTCTGTGCCCTCCCACTGGCAGTCTATTGGAGATTGCTCTCCCCTAAAAGACACAGTGAACCTTAATGTCTTGCCTTTCTTTCCCTGGGATCTGCAGTGCAGCTAGGTGGTCACATCTTGGGCGAAAGTCCCGAGGTATTCATTTTGTCACACATTGTTCACACACACAGATAGAAAAATGAAAATTAAGAAATCACTGAATTGGGCTGGAGAGATGGCTTAGCGGTTAAGCGCTTGCCTGTGAAGCCTAAGGACCCCGGTTCAAGGTTTGGTTCCCCAGGACCCACGTTAGCCAGCTGCACAAGGGGGCGCATGCATCTGTAGTTGGTTTGCAGTGGCTGGAAGCCCTGGCATGCCCATTCTCTCTCTCTCTCTCTACCTGCCTCTTTCTCTCTGTGTCTGTTGCTCTCAAATAAATAAAAATGAACACAATTTTTTTAAAAAGAAAAGAAATCACTGAATAATTACCATATGTATTCTTAAGGGTGCATTTGAAACTGTTGTGGCTACTGTACCTGTCTAGAGTTGTCTTGCTTTTCACATTGATGTTGTGTCCCTCACAAGAGTATGCTATCTTTCTGGGGTAGCCTACATGATTTTGAGAAGAAAATTAATAATTCTTGTAATTTTATGACCTTTTCTGCTCAATGAATCAAAGGTGAGTGGAAATTATTACCTTGTATTGTTGATATTCATCACTTTTCTCTTAAAATAGAGATAAAAATATGTATAAATATGCATAATGATGAAATCATCTCAAGCCATCTCACTCAGAAATGGTATATGCAGTCATGGTCATGGTCCTACCTCATTTTGCTAATGGAAAATTTCAGTGCTGCTATTTAATCTAATTCATGCGATTGTATTGTCTGCTTTAAGAAAATTCATAGTAAACTGCTCCTGAAATACATAAATCTACAGTTTCAAGTACTCCAGAAATTCAAAGTAATAGCAACTGTCTCACAGTTATTTCTAAGTTTTAGATTCATACATAACACTGTCCTATTCTTAATTTTTTTTATAACATCTGATTCCTAGTTAAAAAAAAAAATGAAGTAGTGAAATTGAGCACACAGCCAAAGCAAGGTATAATATAAATTCTACATTACTACATAAAACTATTCTGGGAGAGCTTTTTTTTTTTTTTTTTTTTTTTTTGGTATTTTGTAATCATTGTCAAAATGAGCTATGAACATGATTTCATGTAAGAATCCTGAATGAAATGGAAGCAGACTATTTCATCGTTATACATATTTAATGATTTCCACTTTTATTTTTGGACTCTAGTGATGAATATCAAAACCATGAGATAATAATTTATACTCGACTTGGAATCAAGATTTCGGATTTACTTGATTGTGTAATGTATGCAATGGAGATACCACTGTGATATTCTTAATCACTGGGAAAAAATAATCTGTAATATATAAGAATATAACAACATGTTATTTCAAGATTTAACGTGGAGATTATCATATTATATAGACATACTTGAATAATAGATCTCTTTATGAAAAAAATTGCTTTTAAAATGGAAAATGTACATATGGTTTTAATAACATTGAGGTACATTATATACCTGTATTTTATATAAAATTTTGTAGGTGAACTCTGAATGCTTCCTCCAAGGATACAGTAACTTATGTAGGGCTGCAAATGAAGCAGATAAAAATGAAGTAAAAGCAGTAGAAGGTAAAATTATGATTTACATATGTCTTTTTTTATTTTTTGTTTATTTATTTGAAAGCAACAGACAGAGAGAGAGAGAGAGAGAGGGAGGGAGAGAGAGAGAGGGAGAGAGTGAGAATGGGCGCGCCAGGGCTTCCAGCCGCTGCAAACGAACTCCAGACACATGTGCCCCTGTGTGCATCTGGTTAACATGGGTCCTGGGAAATCGAGCCTCGAACAAGGGTCCTTAGGCTTCACAGGCAAGCACTTAACCGCTAAGCCAACTCTCCATCCCTACATGTCTTTTATAGAAGACTTGTTTAAGGGCCAGAGAGATGACTTAGCAGTCAAGGAACCTGACTGCAAAGCCAAATGACCGAAGTTTGATTCTTCAGGACACACATAAGCCAGATGCACAAGGTGGTTCATGCATCTGTAGTTGGTTTGCAGCAGCTGGAGACCATGGCACACCCAGTGTCTCTCTATCAGCCCTTTTCTCTCCTTCAAATACATAAAATAAAATAAATTTTAAAAGCAATTGTACATAAGGTAAAGGAGAATATTGAAAATTCAGACTAGTTCATAACCACTCTATATAGTCTCCAGTTCAAGCCAATATTTTCCCCTTGTCTGTCTACTTACCCCATAAACTAAGCACATAAACCTAGAGCATACACATTCTCAGGCAAGATACTTACTTACTCATATGCATATCCCATAAGAGGACATAACACCTGTATTCCATGCCAAATAGAGAAGATGACTTTTTACTAGTAAAAATAAACAAATTCTCATAATGATACTAAAACCTGGCAGATACTTACAATACTTCTGATGGGTGCCATAGTTTTAATGTTTAAATAGGATACATGGCTTGGAAATAAATTTCCTGGGTGTAATTTACTGAATGTAAACAAAACATTTTTAAAAAAACATTAGAAAATCAAATAATTGATAGGACATGTACCATACTTGATGAAGTTATATGTGAAATGCGATGTAAAATTCTATAGTGTTGAAGTTCTTAAAATTCCTGAGCTGAATTTGTATTACTATGATAGAAGGACTACTTGGCACATTTGTCAAACTGGGTTCAATCTTCAAAATTGACAAATAAAGTCCTGAGATTAAAAATACCTCAAACACTGCCCATTATATTATAGTGCCCATTTTGCTTAGTTCATGCCTGACACAGTAGACTATGTATAGCTAACCCTAAAGTACCTACTTGCTGTACACATTAAATGTAATTATTTGAAACTACAGTTTAATGTTTACTAGCACATTAACATAGACAGTTCCACATTACATTGGCCGTTAACAGCATAATAAATTACAGCACATCCAAATCATCTTTATTCTGAATGCCAATACCGTTTTTATTAAGCAAGCCTAACTGACTGGCATTGTGTGTGTGTGTGTGTGTGTGTGTGTGTGTGTGTGTGTGTGTGAGAGAGAGAGAGAGAGAGAGAGAGAGAGAGAGAGAGAGAGAGAGAGAGAGAGAGGGGAAGAGAATTGGTACACCAGGGCTTCCATGCACTGCAACAGAACTCCAGATGTTTGTGCCCCCTTGTGCACATGTGTGTCCTTGTATGCTTACCTCACTTTGCATCTGGCTTATGTGGGGCCTTGAGAGTCAAACATGAGTCTTAGGCTTCATAGGCAAGCACCTTCATTGCTAAACCATCTCACCAGCTCATTAACATCTTTTTGTAGAAGGAGTTTCATTATGTCTGCTGAGTCAGACATTACCACTTATGTTAACCTGTTTCTGAAGTGGCAGATAGATAGCTTCACTATTAGGCACTTGAATAAATGAAGGTAACTACTACTTGGATGTATTACATTAATTTAATATCATGTCTGTTTGAAAAATTGCAGCATGGGCACATACACTAGACACTACATATATACCACACAATACTGCATATACATACATTCAAACAAGGATGGCAAACAGACTATGATGTTCAATTTTTATTTGTACTTTTTTAATGTATGTACTTGTCACAGTGTATGTATGTGGATATTTGTGTTTGGTTGTCTATTACTGCCAGAGCACTACCTCAGGTATTTTCCTTAGAAATACAATGGACCTCTTAGAGGCAGGGACAGTTGTTAGCCTGGAATTCAACAATTAGGTGAGACTTGGAGCAACCCCAGGTATCCTCCTGTTTCTTTCTTCCCAACACTGGGATTCTAGGACTGCGTTGAGATGCTAGCCACTTTATGTGGGCCTGGGATCAAACTGAGGTCCTCACACGTGTGAGAGCAGCACTATGGCCACTGAGTGATCTCAGTTATGTGTACATAACATAGCACTTCAAAAGGAAGAGTATATAAGAAAGAGATGGGAATGCCAAAAAATGATTCAATATTTAATTAGGAATAAAACTTCAGCTAAGAGTGGATATTCTCAGAGCAGATGAAACAAAAATGAAACCCATTTATCAAGTATGAGATCATATGAGCAGCAAAGTCCCCTCACAGAAGTGAGCAGCAGTCAGGGTACACGAGGATGGTGTGTACTGTTCTTCACGTTACTCACGTCATGTCATACTTTTCTTTCCTGCCTGACAAGCCTGATGGCTTACCCTGTTATTTGTCACTGTATCCTTATAAGTTAATCCTCTTATTCATGACAATTCAATCATTCTGACTTGAGTACTATTACCACTCCAAAATAAAATTGTTTTAAAAATTAAATGATTAAACCTTCTCAAATTGTCAACAGAATATGTTTGCTCCCTTATTTTTTTAAATATATTTTTAATTTTTTTGTTTATTTTATTTATTTGAGAGCAACAGACAGAGGGGAAGAGAGAGAGAGAATGGGCACACCAGGGCCTCCAGCCACTGCAAAGGAACTCCAGATGTGTGCACCTCCTTATGCATCTGGCTAACGTGGGTCCTGGGGAATCAAGCCTCAAACTGGGGTCCTTAGGCTTCACAGGCAAGCGCTTAACCACTAAGCCATCTCTCCAGCCCTGTTTGCTCCCTTATTAATTTATAAGTGTGACATATCTGCTCTTCTCTTTTTTAGAAGAAGCAAAATGGATCTTAACCCATGCTGTAAGCAAAAGAATATTTATAATTCAAAAAATTATCTATTCCTCAACTGAACTATATGTACTATAAAACATGTTATGAATAAAAACAGGATAAAATGGAGAGTACAAAACAGTTTCTTCTTGTTCACCATTCCATTTTTTTCATGAGTGATGTTCCTTCCAATTGAAATGTCCCTTTTCTGCCTAGAGTTGCCATACAAATATCAGTCCCCTCCCCAGACTCATTTCAAATTCATGTTGCTTCCAACACAACAATTATTATGTGGAGTCCCATGACTGCTCTTATCTACAAAGAAGGTTCTTGACGCCATGGGTGTTATCTTTGCTTCCACAGCTCCAACCCTTTCATACCAGTAACCATAAGTTTCAGGATGTTATGAATGAATTAGACATATGTTAATATCTATACCAAGAAGTTAAACTGAAACACACTGGTCCTTGGAAAGCATACAAACCCTTTGCACAGGCAAGATACACTAAAATGGGCTCAAGGAGATAGAAGGAAGGCAGTCCTTAGGTGAAATTCATAGCACTAAATGCCTTCATAACAAAAACAGAGAGATCCCAAATAAATAACTTAACCATCTATCTAAAGGCATTGGAAAGACAAGAATCCAATCCCAAATGCTTCAAATGGAAAGAAATAATCAAGATCAGAGCAGAAATTAATTGGAAACATATAAAATTGATGAAACAAAAGGCTGGTTCTTTGAGAAAATAAACTAGATTGATAAACCCCAGGCCAATTTGATCAAGCAATAGGAAAAAAAAAAAAGATGCTTCAAATTAACAAAATTAGAAATGGAAAAGGGGAGGTCACAACAGACATAAGTGAAATTGGAAGAATCATCAGGACTTATTTCTAAAACCTCTAATCCACAAAGATGGATAATCTGTAAGAAGTGGATGAATTCCTAGACAAATACCACCTACCAAATCTAAGCTCAGGGAGATTAGCTTCCTAAACCAACAAATCACTCCCATCTTAATTGGAAAGGTAATCAAAAATCATCCCAAAAAGAAGAGTCCAGGGTAAAATCTTCATGGAAGAACTGAAAACAATTTTCTTCAAACTTTTCCACATAATTGGAGAACAGGGAAAGCTCCCCAAACTCCTTTTATGATTCTAGCCTCACCCTATTGCCAAAGCAGACAGAGGTGCAAGAAAGGAAAACTACAAGCCTATATGAACTTAGACACAAAGATCCTGAACAAAATCCTTGCAAACTGAATTCAACAACATATCAAAAGCATAATCCACATTGATAAATTAGGGTTTATTCCAGAAATACAAGGATATTTCATTTGGAAATATGTCAACATAATACATCACATAAATAAGCCTAACCACAAAAAGTCCATCATCATTTCAATAGATTTAGAAAAGGCCTTCAACAAAATATAACATCACTTCATGATCAAAACATTGAAGACAATATGTATGGACGGTTTATATCTCAACATAATAAAGACAATATATAAAGTACCTAAAGCCCAAATAATACTTAATGGGGAAAGACTCAAGGAGTTCCCACTGATATTGGGAACAAGACAGGGTGCCCAGTCTCACAACTGCTTTTCAACATAGTACTAGAAGTCCTAGCTCAAGCTATAAGACAGGAGAAAGAAATAAAAGACATTCAAAATAGAAAGGAAGAACTAATTAGTCCTATTTGCAAATGACATGATCCTATACATAAGTGACTTGAAAGACTCCATCTAAAACACCTAAAGGTGATTAATTTCTTCAGCAAATAGCAGGATACAAAATCAGCACACACAAAAAATCAGTCACCTTTCTATATGCAAAGGACAAAGATACAGAAAAATTTAGCTACACTGTCTCATTTTCAATAACAACAAAAATAAAATAATGGAATAACACTAATCAAAGATGTGAAAGACATATAATGAATACAAACAAAGAAAAAAAAGCACTCAAGAAAGAACTTGAGGATGACTAGAAAAGATGGAAAGACCGTCTATGCTCCTGGATAGGCAGAAATAAAATTGTGAAAATGGCAATCCTACCAAAACCTATATACAAATTTAATGTAATAACAACAAAAATCACAGTATAATTCTTCACAGAGATAGAAAAATGATCTCAAAATTAATATGGAATTGCAGCAGACCTCAGAAATGTAAGCATACCCCCAGCAAAAGAAAGACCTCTGGAGGCATCATCGTACACGATCTATAACCATAGTAACAAAAACAGCATGGTACTAGCATAAAAACAGGAATATTGACCAATGAAACTGAGTTGAAGACACAGTCAAGTAACTACAGCTACTTGATCTTCAATAAAGGCCCTATTAACATATACTAGAGAAAAGACAGCATCCTACACAAATGGTGTTGAACAAAGTGAATAACAATCTGCAGAGAAATGAAACTAGACCCACATATCTCTCTATGCATATAAATCAAGTCCAAATTTAGTAAAAACCTCAATATAAGACTTGAACCTCTTCTGCTACTAGAAGAAAAAATACAAGGAACTCTCCATGATATAGGAGTGGGGAAAGACTTCCTGAACAAAATCCCAGTAGCTCAGGAACTTAACCAATAGGATTTCATTAAGCTGAAAAGTTTTTGTACCGACAAGCAAAGCCAATAGATTACCCAGAATGGGAGAAATTTTTTGTCAGCTATACAACTGACAGAGACCGAATATCTAGAATGAACAGAGAACTCAAAAACCTAAACAATTAAAAAACAGAATTAAACAACCCACTCACAAAAGGGGGCAGGGAACTGAACAGGGAGTTCTCAGATGAAGAAATACAAATGGCAAACACACACTTAAGAAAATGTTCATCATCCCTATTTGTAAGGTAAATCCAAATTAAAACAAATATGAGATTCCACCTTACCTCAGTAAGGATAGCAAACATTAAAAAATCAAATGAAGCCAGGCGTGATGGCGCATGCCTTTAATCCCAGCACTCGGGAGACAGAGGTAGGAGGATCACCGTGAGTTCAAGGCCACCCTGAGACTACAGAGTTAATTCCAGGTCAGCCTGGACCAGAGTGGGACCCTACCTTGACAACCCCCCCCAAAAAAAAAACAAAATCAAATGAAAAAAATATATTTGCAAGAAAGAGGAGAAGCAGAAACACTCATTCACTGTTTGTGGGAATGTAAGCTGGTATAACCACTGTGGAAAGCAATATGGAGACTCCTGAAAAGGATCAATATAGAATTACCAACAGACCCTGTTATTCCTTTACTAGGCATTTGCCCTAAAAGCTCTGCATCTCAGTTCAGAGAGATTGCTCAACCATGTTTATAGCTGCTCAATTCATAATAGTGAAGAATTAAATCAACCCAGGTGTACATGATTGCACAAGTGGATAACCAATATTTACATGATGTAATTCTACTTAGAAAAAAAATGACCCAACATGTGTTGTTTACATAGTAAGTATATCCAAAACTAACAAAAGTAATTTTTTTTAAAAGTCATTATCTCCTAGGAAACCATTCTTTTGCTTTGAGAGGAATCTATGCAAATTATTTAAGACAGCTGTGTCCCATTACAGCTCAACACTGATTACACGGTCTACTGATATTACAAATACTAGCTATACAAACTAAGTTTTCTTTTAATTTTTTTTGTTTTTATTTATTTATTTGAGAATGGCAGACACAGAGAAAGAGGCAAATAGAGAGAAGAGAAAGAATTGGCGCTCCAGGACCTCCAGCAAATGAAAACGAACTCCAGATGCATGCATTCCCTTGTGCCTCTGGCTAACGTGGGTCCTGGGGAATCAAGCCTTGAACTGGAGTCCTTAGGCTTCACAGGCAAACAGTTAACCACTAAGCCATCTCTCTAGCCCACAAACCTTTTTGTGATTCCAAATGAATTTTTGGATTGTTTTTTCTCTTTCCATGAAGAATGCTTTTGGAATTTTGATAGGGATTGCATTAAATGTGTAGATTACTTTTGGTAAGATTGCCATTTTCAAAATATTGATTCTTCCAATCCAGGAACAAGGGATGTTTCTCCACTTTCTAGTGTCTTCTGCAATTTCTTGCTTAAGTGTTTTGAAGTTCTCATTGTAGAAATTGTTTACTTCCTTCGTTAGGTTTATTCCAAGGTACTTTTTTTTTTTTTGATGCAATTGTGAATGGGAGTGATTCTTTGATATCATCCTCTGTGTGTTTGTTGTTAGCATATATAAAGGCTACTGATTTCTGTGTATTTATTTTGTATCCTGCTACATGGCTGTAGGTTTTGATCAGCTCTAAGTTTGCTAGTAGAGTTTGTGGGGTCCTTTATGTATAGAATCATGTCATCTGCAAGTAATGATAACTTGATCTCTTCCTTTCCAACTTGTATCCCTTTTATTTGTGTCTCTTGCCTTATTGCTATGGCTAAGACTTACAGAACTATATTAAATAAAAGTGGAGACAATGGACACCCTTGTCTTGTTCCTGATTTTACTGGAAAAGCTTCTAGTTTTTCCCCATTTAGTAATATGATGGCTGTAGGCTTGTCATAAATAGCTCTTATTATATTGAGATATGTTTCTTCTATTCCAAGTCTCGGTAGGACTTTTATCATGAAAGGATGTTAGATTTTTTTCAAATACTTTCTCTGCATCCAAAGAAATGACCATGTGATTTTGGTCCTTCAACCTGTTTATATAATGTATTACATTTATAGATTTGCATATATTGAACCATCCCTGCATCTCTGGGATAAAGCCTACTTGGTAAGGGTGAATGATCTTTTTGATATACTCTTATATCTGTTTGCCAATATTTTGTTGAGAATTTTTGCATCTATGTTCATGAGGGAGATTGGTCTGTAATTTTCTTTTTTTGTTCTATCTTTGCCTGGTTTTGGTATCAAGGTGATGCTGGCCTCATAGAAGGAGTTTGGTAGAATTCCTTCTTTTTCTATTTCCTAGAAAAGCTTAGGAAGAAATGGTGTTAGCTCTTCCTTAAAGGTCTGGTAAAGTGCAGCAGTGAATCCATCTGGGCCTGGGCTTTGTTTAGTTGGGAGATTATTAATAACTGTTCAGATCTCCATGTTTACTATAGGTCTATTTAAGTGATTAATCTCATTTTGATTTAATTTAGGTAGGTCAAATAAATCAAGGAAATCATCCATTTCTTTCAGATTTTCATACTTTGTGAAGTACATGCTTTTATAGTATGCCCCTATGATTTTTTGAATTTCTATGGAATCTGTTGTCTGATCTTATTAATTTGTGTCTCTTCTCTCCTTCTTTTGGTCAGATTTGCTAAGGGTTTATCAATCTTATTTATCCTTTCAAAGAACCAACTCTTTGTTTCATTAATTCTTTGGATTTTTTTGTTTGTTTCTATTTCATTAATTTCTGCCCTAATCTTTATTATTTCTTCCCACCTATTGATTTTTGGTTTTCCTTGTTCTTCTTTTTCCAAGGCTTTAAGGTGAAGCATTAGGTCGTTTACTTGTGACCTTACTAATTTCTTAATATAGGCACTTAAGGCTATAAATTTACCTCTTAGAACTGCCTTCATTGTGTCCCAGAGATTTTGATATTTTGTGTTCTCATTATCGTTTGACACTATAAATGTTTTGATTTCCTTCTTGATTTCGTCATTGACCCATTCATTATTTAGTAGTGTATTGTTTAGTTTCCATGATTTTGTGTATGCTCTGTGGCCTTTCTTGCTATTGATTTGTAGTTTAATTCCATTGTGGTCAGATAGAATGCAAGGAATTATTTCAATTTTCCTGAATTTGTTAAGATTTGCTTTGTGCCCTAATATATGGTCTATTTTAGAGAATGTTCTATGTGCTGCTGAAAAGAATGTATATTCAGCAGCCTTTGGATGAAATGTCCTGTATATATCTGTTAGGTCCATTCCTTCTATCACCTCATTTAGTCCAGATGCCTCTCTGTTTATTTTGTCCCAGGATGACCTGTCAATTGATGAGAGTGGGGTGTTAAAGTCACCTACCACCACTGTGTTTGCTGTTATCTGTGACCTTAGTTCTAATAGTGTGTGGTGAATTTGGGAGCCTCTATATTAGGTGCATATATGTTTAGGATTGTAATGTCCTCCTGTTGGAGTGTGCCCTTAATCAATATAAAGTGACCTTCCTTATCTCTCTTGACTAATGTTGGACTAAAATCTACCTTGTCCGATATTAGGATAGCAACCCCTGCTTGTTTTCTAGGCACATTTGCTTGAAACACTGCCTTCCAACCTTTCATCCTAAGATAATGTCTTCCTTTGTAGAAAGGTGAGTTTCTTGGAGACAACAAATTGTAGGATCCTGCTTTTTAACCCAGTCTGCAAATCTATGTCTTTTCGTTGGGGCATTGAGGCCGTTGATATTAAGAGATATTATTGAAAGGTGTGTATTTATTTTTGCCTTTTTTTTTGTGTGTGTGTGTGTGGTTCTGGTTCTACCTGTGCTCTCTTGTGTTAACTAGTATTTGAGTATTGCTTGTTTTTTCTAGGTTCCTTATATGTGTGTTTTTCCTTTTGTTCAGCATGGAGGATTCTATCAAGTATTTTCTGTAGAGCTGGTTTTGTCTTCAAATACTCCTTTAACCTGCTTTTGTCATGGAATGTCCTTATTTCTCTGTCTATTTGAATGGATAGCTTTGCGGGATAAAGTAACCTTGGTTGACAGTTGTTATCTTTCAGAACTTGGAATATATCACTCCAAGCCCTCTGGCTTTTAAAGTTTGTGTTGAATAATCTGCTGTAATCCTGATGGGCTTACTTTTGTAGGTAACTTGATTTTTCTCTCTAACTGCTTTCAATATTTTTTCTTTGGTGTGTGTGTTTGGAAGTTTGATTATAATATGGTGATGAGAGGTTCTTTCCAGGTTTTGTCTGGCTGGGGTTCTAAAGGCTTCCTGTATCTGTATTGGCACCTCTTTCCCAATTTGGGGGAAATTTTCTTCTATGATTTTGTTGAAGACACCTACTATGCCTTTGGAGTGGAATTCTCCTTCTACTATGCTCTGAATTCTAATATTTGATCTTTTCATAGTGTCCCGAATATCTTGAAATTCCCACTCATACTTTTCTATAAGTTTGTCTTCCTCTTTGTTGGCCTGTATTAGATCTGCCACCTGGTCTTCTAGCTTAGATATTCTGTCCTCTCCTTCATCCATTCTACTAGTGAGATTTTCTACAGAGTTTTTTATTTCATTAACTGTGTTCTTCATTGCTAATAATTCTGACTGGTTTTTCTTTATTATTTCTATTTCCTTATTTATGTCTTGTATTGCCTTCTTTATTTCATGAAATTGGTGCCCTGCATCTTCTTTGATTCCTTTGATTTCCTCTTTAAGTTCCTCTTTGACTCCTTTGATTTGTTCTCTGACTTCTTTGAACATATTTGCAATCATTCTTTTGAAATCTTTTCAGGCATTTCCTCTAACTCGTTCTCACTGGAGGTCATTTCTGATGCATTAATACTTTTAGGTGGATTTATATCGTCTTGCTTTTAATGTTTCTTGTTTTATACTGTATATATATTTGCATCTTGAATTAAGTTAATGCTTGTATTTTCTAGCTAGCTGGGTATTCTTAGCTGTATCAATTGATTTGATGTTATATATTTTCAGGGTAGGAGCTTAAGCTGTTAGATGTGGCTCTTAAGACTCTGAGAGTATCTACAAAGGTGCTCCTAGGGATTGAGTTTCTCGGCTATGGGGGTATTCTAATAGGCTGAGTGGAACAAAATACAGGTAGATTCTAAAAGTTAACTAAACACTGTACACATTCAATCAAAAACAGCCCAAAGTATGTATGCCAGAATAGTTATTATAACAACCAGATCCTCTATCAACATAGAGGTTAAGATTTCTGGTCTGTTGAGGGATCCAAGTCAGCTTGTGACCAAGTGAGACCCTTCCCTGGTGCAATCCCAGTTACCTTGGATGATTTTGGTCTTAGTCAAGTTGCTGCCTGGGTCGTCGGGCTGCTGTTGTGATTTCTGGAGCTGGGCACTGGCTTTTCCTGTGGGGCAAACTGAGCCTGGCAACTGTGGCCCTGCACATCAGCACCTCCACTGCTGGAACTGCTGCTGCTAAAGCTGCCTCTGCTGGGTCTGTCAGCAGCTCAAGCTGCTGCTGCTGGGCCCACCACTGCTGCTGCCTCTGCTGCTGCTGCTGCTGCTGTAGCTGCCACTTTTGGAGCCAATGCTGTTGCTGAAGCTGCTGCTGAGTCTGCTGTTGTTGCCGCTCCTGGGTCTGCTGCTGCTGGGGCCGCTGTTACCAGTGCCAGAGCCGCTGATATTGCTCCCAGACTGTTCCTGCTTGTGTCCCGCTGTCGGCTCAAGTTGGCGTGGCCGGGTCCCGAGATGCTGCTGTGTTCACTGGAGCTGGGCTCAGGCAGTGGGGGAGGGGAGGGAGCCACAGCTGCTCTGGTTCTCTCGCTGCTCCACATGTTCTACCTCACAATCTGCTTCTCCGTTGCTCACTGCCGCTCTCCCTTCACGTTTCCTGAGTTGTGGAGAGCACTGTTGTGAGGGGAAAATCCCACACCTGGCTTTTCCTGCAGCTGGAGCCGAGCCTGGTGGCTTTCTGGTGCACCCCCACCGCTGCAGAGGTTGGCGCATCTGCCGGGGCCGCTTTTGCCGGCCTGTGCGGGCTCTGGATGCTCTGGATCTCTCCTGTTTCTCTGCTGCTGCTTCAATTTCCTATGCACCTCACTTTTTAGTAAAAGTGTGTATTTTTCTGAGTTTCTTTGGTCTTTTTTCCTCCCAGGCTGCTTTGGCGTGGTACCTACGCCGCCATCTTAACTGGAACCCCCTTTCTAATTTTTTAATACAGGCACTTAAAGTTTAAATTTCCCTTTTAGAACTGCCTTCATTGTGTCCCAAAGGTTTTGGTATGCTGTGTTCTCATTATCATTTGTCTCTGAAGTTTTTGATTTCCTTCTTGATTTCTTCATTGACGCACTCATCATTTATTAGTGCATTGCTTAGTTTCCATGGTTTTGTGTATGCTCTATGGCCCTTCTTGCTATTGATTTGTAGTTTGATCTCATTGTGATCAGATAGAGTGTAAGGAATTATTTCAATTTCCTTGTATTTGTTAAGATTTGTTTTGTGTACTAATATATGGTCTTATTTTAGAGAATATTGCATGTGCTGCTGAAAAGAATGTGTATTCTTCAGCATTTGGATGAAATGTCCTGAACATATCTGTTAGGTCCATTTGTTCTATGATCTCATTTAATCCATGTGCATCTCTTTTTATTTGTTGCCAGGATGACCTGTCAGTTGCTGAGACTACGGTGTTGAAGTCACCCACTACAACTGTGTTTGGTGTTATTGGCAACCTTAGTTCTAACAGCGTTTGTTTGTTGTAGTTGGGAGCCCCCATGTTTGATGCATATATGGTTAGGATTGTAATGTCCTCCTATTGGAGTGTGCCTTTAATCAATATAAAGTGACCTTACTTATCTTTTCTAACTAATTTGGACTGAAGTCTACCTTGTCAGATATTAGGATAGCAACCGCTGCTTGCTTTCTAGGCCCATTTGCTTAAAACACCATTTTCCACCCTTTCACCCTAAGATAGTGTCCATCCTTTGTAGAAAGGTGATAACCCAATCTGCAAACCTATGTCTTTTGGTTGGGGCATTGAGGCCATTGATATTAAGAGTTAGTGAAAGCTGTGTATTTATTTTTGCCATTTTTCTAGTTTTGTAGTTCTTCCGGTTTAACCTTTGCATTTTTGTATTAACTAGTATTTGAGTATGGTTTGTTTGTTTTTTTCCACATTCCTTATATGTGTATTTTTCTTTCTATTTCAGCATGGAGGATCCTTTCAAGTATTTTCTATAGAGCTGGTTTAGGTTTCAAATATTCCTTTAGCCTGCTTTTTTTGTGGAATATTCTTATTTGCCCATCTATTTGAATGGATAGCTTTGCAGGATAAAGTAACCTTGGTTGACAGTTGTTATCTTTCAGAACTTGGAATACATCATTCCAAGCCCTTCTGGCTTTGAAAGTTTGTGTTGAGTAATCTGCTGTGATCCTGATAGGTTTACCTTTGTATATAACTTGATTTTTCTCTCTAAATGCTTTCAATATTTTTTCTTTGGTTTGTATGTTTGGTACGTTAAATATGGCAAGTAGAGGTTCTTTCCAGGTTTTGTCTTTTTGGTGTCCTAAAGGCTTCCTATGTCTTCTTTGGCATCTATTTCCCAATTTGGGGGAAGTTTTATGCTATGATTTTGTTGAAAACACCTACTATGCCTTTGGAGTGAAGTTTTTCTCCTTCTACTATACCCTGAATTCTTATGTTTGATCTTTTCATAGTGCCCTGAATATCTTTTTTTTGTTTGTTTGTTTTTGTTTTTCGAGGTAGGGTCTCACTCTGGCTCAGGCTGACCTGGAATTCACTATGTAGTCTCAGGGTGGCCTCGAACTCTCGGCTATCCTCCTACCTCTGCCTCCCGAGTGCTGGGATTAAACCATGCCCGGCTCGAATATCTTGAAATTGCCTTTCATACTTTCCTGTTAGTTTGCCTTTCTCTTTGTTGGACTGTATCCGATCTGCCACCTGGTCTTCTAGTTTAGATATTCTGTCCTCTCCTTCATCCATTCTACTGGTGAGATTTTCTACAGTTTTTTTTTTTTTTTTTCATTGACTGTGATCTTTGATGCTAGTAATTCTGACTGGTTTTTCTTTATTATTTCCATTTCCTTATTTATGTCTTGCATTGACCTTCTCATTTCACTAAATTGGTTTCCTGTGTTCTTTGATTCCTTTGATTTCCTCTTTCATTCATTTGATTTCCTCCCTGATTTGTTTGAACATATTTATAATCATTCTTTTTTTTAAATTTTTTAATATTTATTAACATTTTCCATGATTATAAAAAAAAAAAAAAATCCCATGTGTGTTGCCTCACACCCTTAATCCTATCAACTAGGAGGCTTAAGATTTCATATTTTCTGAGGGTTCCAAGTCAGCTTTTGACCATGTGAGAACCTTTACTGATGTAATCCCAGTTACCTCTTGGGATGAGTTTGGTCTCAATTACGCTGTGCTCCTGCTTGGGTCCCTCTGTGTTGTGCTGTGGGTTCAGGTAGGCTGGGTGGGTTGCTGGATCACTGCTCTGCTCGCCTGCCGGGTGCTGCGTAGGCGGTCTCCCTTCCGCAGGTCTCTGCTGCTTGCTGGGGCTTACACTGGCGGGGGCGAGGGGAGGCTGTGGATGGTGGCTGCTGTTTTCCCGTTTTCACATTCATCCTCCTCACGAGCTGCTCCTCCCTGCTTCCCTGCTGTCCTCCCTTCACATTTCCTGAGTTTTAAGGAGCTCTGGTGTGAGTGGAGAGTCTCCTCACCTGGCTTTTCCTGCGGCTCAGGCCGAACCTTGTGGCTGGAGCCATGCGGACCTGGTGCTGCCGCTGCTGGAGCCACTTCTGCCTGCCTATGTGGGCTCTAGATGCTCTGGATCTCTCCTCCTTCTCTGCTGCAGTTGGTAATTTCTTATTCACCACACGTTTTAGTAGAAGACTGTATTTTGCTATGGTTTTTTCTTTTCTTTTCTTTTTTTTTCCAGGTAAGGTCTCACTTTAGTTCAAGCTGACCTGGAATTCACTATGTAGTCTCAGGGTGGCCTCAAACTCACAGCAATCCTACCTCTGCTTCCGAGTTCTGGGATTAAAAGCGTGCACCACCATGCCTGGCAAGACATAACTTGGTTGAACTCACATCTGTACACATGAGACGTGAGATGGAACCCCTGTTGTTGTGACCTTAAAAAGTATGCCCACGTCCCTAAGCCTTAGCTTTTTTGTCTACAAAGCACCAGAAAACCCTAGCTGCTAGCATGGAATCAATGAGGTATAATGAGTGCTCCAGAATGGCACTTTAGAGTGTCCCCTGTGGTGCCTGATCCCCAGTCCATCAATGGTCCTTCGACAGAAATGGATAGTGATGCTGTGCCTTGCTCAGGACTGGGTGATGAGGGTTTGTGAAGGAGCAATGGGGTGAGTAAACACTAGCAAGTGGAACGTACATTTGGTTATTCAGAACTTGTGAGTGCTAAGCTGGATGTGGCCATGCCCATCTGTAACCTCAGTCCTGTGTGTGGTGGGGGCCTTTGAATCGCTGGGATTCCCTGCCTGGAAAAACCATGGCAAAGGGACAGCACTGGTTGAATGGGTCACTTCTTCACAATGAAACAAGCAGATGAGCAAAAACAGGAGGACAACCAATGGTCCCCTCTGGCCTCCGCAAGTGTGCACACAGTGCACATGCATCTGCACGAGCATGTGTCTACACCACACACACACATCACATCAGAGAGAATGAATACGAAACCCTTTGATGGGCTGGTTCCACAGCTAGTTGAGGAGGTGATAATGACTAGAATCCGGGTAAGGCAGAAGCTATCATTGAGAGAGCTGGTGTCCGAGTTCTTCCTGAAGGTTAGCAATACAATTGAAGAGACAGATACAAAGCCCATGCTGTATTGCTGACTTCTTCTGGCCTCAGATGCAAGGCACAGCTTAGGGGGAGGATTGAAAACTTGCTAGTAGGACTTTTGGCAGCATGATTCCTTCTTGAGAGTGAGCTATATGATAAGTATCTGAGGTATCATTTGAGGCCATAGGATGAGGATTGGGTGACATTGATAAATCAAATGACTCCTGCTGATTTAGGGCCTAGTTAGGTATGGGGGCTCCAGGACATCCATTCTTCGAATCTGCTTTTCCTTTGCCTGTCTGGATGATTTACCATTAGCCAGAGAGCCATAGAAATATCTGGGCATGGTGGCACATACCTCTAATCCCAGCACTTGGGAGGCAGAAGTAGGAGGATTGCTCTGAGTTCAAGGCCACCGTGTGACTACATAGTAAATTCCAGGTCAGCCTGGGCTATAGTGAAGCCTCGTACCTCCTCTCTCTCTCTCTCTCTCTCTCTCTCTCTCTCTCTCTCTCTCTCTCTGTCTCTCCATATATATATACATACATACACACACATACATATATATACATATAAAAATATGTATTTATATATGTATATATGGAACACCATTTGGTCCAGCTACCTGTGTCTAAGAATAGGACTGAGTTAAGCCAACTTTAGACCCATTGGTAACAGATTTGGAGACAACCAAAGACTTGGACTGCCTTCAAGTTCATTTATCATGAGAATCACAGTCTTTTAGTATTTTCAGATATCCAATAATATAAGAAAACTGTTGGAGACTAGAGTATCTGTCAACATTTGAGATATATTTCCTTCCTGGGTGTGAAGAAAACAGAATAAACATTTATCAAACTTCTCCCTGGAAGTGTGATTATCAGTTAAATATATTCAGAAATGCTTGGGGAACGGGTAGCCTGGGTCTGGTGAGTGTAAGGCTGATGGGTAGCTCCAGTGAAAGGCAATTAAAAACAAGAAAAATTGATTGATTTGTACAGTATTATGCAAAGTTCCAAGTGCTAACCCCTTGAAGTGATAAAATACTGTTTTGGGGTAGTGCACTAAGCTCCCTTGTCAATTAATTGGCAGTCACATACATAAAAGGCATGATGCATGTGGCACTGTTTTTAGTGTGTTCCTTTGACATGTACAAAGTGGTCATATGGAAAACAAAAAACATAATAATTCTGTCAATTACATCATTATATGTACACTAGAGTGGTCCAGGATTTGGAAAAGCTTCGGATATGTAAGCCAGATGGACTGTGCTTGTTGCTCACTTAAACTAACTATCTTTAGAGATGTTAAGTCAGTGTTGGAAGCATTTTCATTTTACATCACCGTACTGTGCCTTCGAATGATGACCCCATAATGTGGTATATGTAGACCTCTGAGCTCTGTGTTCAAGTACAGTCAGTTGTCTTTTGTTACCTGAAGGTGACTGGTTTTAACACCTCTCAAGGATACTCAAATCCATGGTCATGCAAATCTCTTACATGAAAGGGTATTTGCACTTAACCAGTATACTTTACCTCACCTAGATATCACGTACAGGGTTTAGTGTAGTGATTTGAATAGGAGTTAAGCTGTAACATTATGGAATAATAAGAAAAGGTATGCGCCTATTGAATACCATTGCACTTTGAAGAGTGGGTGATTCACTGGGTTTTGCAGTTTAGTCCAGGCTGGCCCAGGACACACTGTGCACCAGTCATCCTGCCTCGGCCTCTCACGAGCTTGAACTGCAGGGTGAGCCACTGTTTCCAGCTCAGGTGCATTATTTTAAAATATTTATTTATTTATTATGAAATGGAGAGAGAATGGGCATGTCAGGGCCTCCTGTCACTGCATATGAACTCCAGATGCATGCACATACTTGTGCATCTAGCTTTACCTTGGTACATTACCTCATACATTGCACATAATCACCTTTACTCTCTAAGCCATCTCTCAAGCTCTTCAATTATTGTTTTTAACACAAATTATTCACCAAGTGTTAGTTGACTTCTCAGAGCTGGTAGAAACAGTGGGCTAACTATGTTGGAGGCTAGGCACTGCCACCTTGGTGAGATACTTTGACTGTCTCTGATCTCTTTCTACTGAAAGTAATGCAACAGGTCATGGGTCTCACACTCAGATCATGGTTAGCAAGCAAGTTGTCTAGAGGACACCTCTGGGCAGTTAGCAGGTGTTTGAGGTTCATAGAGAAGCCAAGTCTACACCTCCTGACTTCACAGCATAGCCCAGTTCCTTTCCTGTTGTTCCAGAGCAAACTCAAGCGTGCACTACAGACTGGCACTTGTAGAATGTGACCCAGGGGTGGCAAACAGGTAAAAGGCATGGAGGAAAGGCAATGGTTGTAACTCTTGTTTATTTTGCATGAGAATATTGAAAACGATCTACAGTTAGGAGGCTCCCTTCTCCTCTGTGCCCCAGTATTTCATGAAACCTGAACAATGTCCATTTGTTCCAGATAGGACCAAACCAGTCTAGAACTTATTTGCAAACTGCCCATAAGTCTAGAGGTAGGACAGGAAGTTGATTATCTATAAACATACTAAATATGCAGGACTCTGCTGACTGTGATCAAGTACAAATTTTTAAATGTTGACTTTTTAAAATTTAATTTTGTTATTTGTTTGTTCTGTTTTTCTGAGACAGGGTCTCACTCTAGCCCAGTCAGGCCTCGAACTCGGTGATCCTCCTACCTCTGCCTCCCAAGTTCTGGGACATGTGCCCCCACATCCCACTATTTTATCTTATTTTTTTGAGGTACGGTCTCACTCTAGCCAACGATGACCTGGAATTCACTATGTAGGCTCAGAGTGGCCTCGAACTCATGGCAATCCTCCTCCTTCTGCCTCTCGAGTGCTGAGATTAAAGGGGTGTGTCGCCATACCCAACTCCCAAACATTGACTTTTGAAAGGAAAGCCCCCAAGAGCTGTTCACACACTGTGCCTGCAGACTGATCCCATATTTCAGCTAATCTTGGAAATACAGGAAGTAGATTTAAATCTTCACACATGAGGGCTGGAGAGATGGTCTAGTGGTTAAGGCACTTGCCAGCAAAGCCTAAAGACCCAACGTTCAATTCCCCAGAACCCACATAAGCCAGATGTACAAGGGATGCATGTGTCTGCAGTTTGTTTGCAGTGGCTAGAGGCCTTGCCGTGCCCATTCTCCCTCTCTCTCTTTCTCTCTCTCTCTCCCTCCCTCCCTCTCAAATAAATTACTAATTTTTTTAAATCCTCATGCATGAAACCATCAGAATTCTAGAAATTTTTCTTGCAATTTATGCTTGCAGAGCAACGGGGTGTTTTAGCATTCCATTCATCTTCCACGGGAGAAGAGTTCTTGTGAGGGAGGCCAGGGTGGGGGGGTTTTGAAGATGTCAGGTGGGAAAGCAGCCCTAGACTAAAGAGAACGGGATTTATTTCTGCTCCCAGGTGGTGAACTGGGGCAGTGGTTTCAGACCACTGAGCTACAGGGTATCTAACTCCACCATTCCCAGGAAGCTGGAGATGAGCCCCAGTCCTTCTCAGCTTCCCTCTTACCTGTGCTAGACAGTATAGCAGTAACTTACCTAGGATGAGGCATAACTGTGGAGTTAGCTGGATCTGAGTGAGAATGCTGGCTTATCTCCTATTGTGTTGTGATCTGGAGCATGTTCTTTAACGTCTCTGAATTTCTGCTGCAAAATACTATCATGTATAAGTTTCTTGCGTGAATTAAAGACAAGCACATGTATGCCCAGGGACCCATGAGCTCCTTAACACTTTGAAAGTAGCCGGCCTCATCATAAGGTAGGTTCAGGTCCTTGGGAATGTCACTTGTCCTGAGCATGCACAAGCTGCAAAGGGGAGGGGATGTGTGAGCCCAGGGAGACTGGCGGCATTGGAGGAAGATGAGACTCTCTAGAATTTCAATTTGTGAGAACTTTAACCAGATGTCATCCTGCCCATTGTAAGCAGTCATTTTGGAAAGTTTGGTAGAAGGAGGGGAAAGGGTGAGGCATTCTTCAGACTCTAGGCCCAGGTGTGGCGGGATTAGAAATGCTCAGGGCTCCATCTTGCTGCCCAAAGGCATATCTTGGGAGCTCTGTCCTGACAATCTGCTCAGGGTCAGATGGTGTCCTGCCTGGTTTTGCAAATAGGACAGTCTGCCAGGGGCCTCACTGCAACTCTAACCAATCAGAGACAGCGTGATTGTAAAGGACACAAATTAGGACTAGCCAAATGAAGATATCCCTAGGGCAGTGTGGGAGGGTGAATTCTGTAGGTCTCCTTTCCTCATCTCATGAAAGTTTAACACTTCTGTCACCTGGAGGTGTTAACCAGTCAGGAAGCTCCAGGAATCTCAATGGCTTTTTTTTTTTTTTAGTCAGTTTTGCTTTGTTTTGTTTTTCAAGTAGTCTCATTCTAGCCCAGGCTGACCTGGAATTAACTATTATCAAGCTGGCCTCAAACTCACATCAATCCTCCTACCTCTGCCTCCTGAGTGCTGGCATTAAAGGTGTGCACCACCATGCCAGGCACTTGTATTTTATTTATTTATTTACTTTTTTGCTTTTTCAAGGTAAGGTCTTGCTCTAGCCTAGACTGACCTGGAATTTACTATGTAGTCTCAGGTTGGCTCTGAACTCAACAGCAATTCCCTTACCTCTGCCTTTCTAGTGCTGGGATTAAAGGTGTGTGCCACCACCATGCCCAGCCTTGGTTTTTATTTTATTTATTTATTTGACAGAGAGAGAGAAAGAGAGAATGGGCATGCTAGGGCCTTCAGCTACTGCAAACAAACTCCACATGCATGCACCACCTTGTGCATCTGGCTTTGTGGATCCTGAGGAATCAAACCTGGGTCCTTTGGCTTTGTAGGCAAGCGCCTTAACCACTAAGCAATCCTCCAGCCCTGTTTTTTGTTTTTTTAATTGCAGTTATATTACACAGGTAAGGTAACTGAGTCACTGACTACCATGTGACTGAACACAATCTTCAGCCCTCTCTTCCATTCCCTGAAGGTCAGGTCAGTCTGACCTACCCTGGATTAAACCCCAACTTTGACCCAGACTTGCTTTCTCTGGTGACCAGTCCCTATCCTGAGGCATCATCACCACACACCTAGATATGATCCAGAGGACCACGAAGTGACAAAAACACTGTCACTTATGAAACTCTGAGGACCTAATGGTCATCTCTCAGAGACAGAGAAGAAAGCCAGGCAAATTCTCTCTTATTGCAACACCACCATATTCAACTTGATTTAAAATGAGTTTTAAGTTCTAGAGAGAAACACCATGAAACTTCTCGTAAGGAAACTGGAGTTGAAATATGGACCTGGACTTACATCTGAAATTTCTAGTCATGAAACTTTTGGCCAATTACCCTGTCTGCATCAGTTTCCTCATTCACGAGATGAGGGTGCGATTAGGGAAGGACGAGTTGTGTTCTTGCCCAGATGGCGTCCTCCGAGCTGTGCTCACCTCAGAGTTTGACCTGTGCAAGAATTTACTGTTATAAACGGTTTGGAGGATTCTTTCCTCCTCCATCACACCTTCAGTTAAGAGAAGTACTCCCAGAGGCAGGCAGAGTTACACGTTGCTTTGAGTCTTGTTTCCAAAAGGGTTTCTGGTCCAGAGGCCAGCAGAATTTTGCATGTGAAGACTAGGCTTACAGCAGATAGGGAAAGCGAAGACGCTGTCACAGTGGTGGTTTGGAAATTCAGCTTCAACTCAGATGCTTCTCCAAGGGAAAGTATTGATCCCATGATGTTCTTTGCTGGAGGCGAGCTGCACACCCCTTTGCCTGCTTTGACAATTTTTTAAAAGAATTTTTTTATTTATTTGCAAGCAGAAAGATAGACAGAATGCACATGTCAGGGCCTTCAGAAGCTGCAAACAAGCTCCAGACACATGCTGTGCATCTGGCTTGATGTGGGTACTGGAGAGTCAAACCCAGGTCCTTAGGCTTTCCAGGCAACCACCTTAACCACTGAGCCATCTCTCTAATCCAGCCTTGACAATTTTAACCCTTATTAAAATTTGTTTAGTCACCTCATGACTATGAATTGGGCAGTTCTCCTGGGTCAGACTTACTCATTGCTGGCACTATTGCCATTCGGTTTGGATGTTTGGCTGTTATGGGGTGGGGTGCATGTCTTGGCATAGTAAGATATTTGATAGCATTCTCAGCCTCTTAACTGCTAGACACTTGAAGTACCTTCCCCCATTATGACAACTAAAACTGTGCCCAGGCATTGCTAAATGTCCTTTGGAGGGAAAAAAAAAAATACCCTGGTTGGGAATTAAAGTCCTCTTTATTTTTCTCAGCTTTCCCCCCATGTGGGAAGGTGCCCAGGGAGATGCCAGAGTGAATTAGACCATACTTTTACTGGTGGTGCAAGCAAAAATCATGCCAGTGGTTGTGGTCCCAGGTCATGTGGGGTGCCAGAACAAAATTAGATAAGGAATGGGACTTTAGCAACAAAAATTTATTTCTCACAGTTCTAGAGATTGGGAAGTCTCAGGGTGGCCTTGAACTCACAGCGATCCTCCTACCTCTGCTTCCCAAGTGCTGGGATTAAAGGCCTATGCCACCATGCCTGGGCCTTTTCTTCCTTTGTATGTGCAGAAAATAATTTGGCCAGATGTGTATGAGGTATATAGTAGATTGTTATGTATCAAGTACTAACCATAGAAGTGAATAATCAGGTGATCTGTTTATTCAAATGCAGTATGCAAAATGCAGCCTCTGAAGCAAGTACTGTGCTTGGTTATCCTTCATACTTCATGATTAGATACACACCCTTCTTTCCATGTTCTGTCTTACAAGACAAGCAGATATGCACACTTAAATTGAGAAATGGCTTCACATTCCAAACTACTTTACAAAGAGCTGATGCAATGGTTTTCCCTGGAAAAAGTCCAGTACATGCTGCAGAAGTGGTCCATACGCTAATAAGCAGGAATGGACAAGTGTGAGAGGTGCAGTAAGGTACTTAGAGAAAAGCTGACTGCATTTTACAGTCTATGTGTTTCTCTGCTTATTGCTTGCATTCTGTCACTAAACAAATGCCTGATATGGTCAATTTTTAATCATTAAAACAAGAGAAAAGGCCCAGAGTTATTAAGATTGGCTGCAGCTGGGCAAATCTGTTGCAATTGGGAAGCTTCCTCTGGTTTTATTTCCTGGAAATAGAGTACAGAATCAATAGGTTTTCTCCTGTGTCGGGAGCCATAGAGCAAAAGCCTCTCCACTTTGCCTGGGCCTGCTCATAAACTGACTCATTACTCAGAAAGCTGGTCCATCCAGCTTTCTGTTAGGTACTTCTGGAACCGGTCAGTTGGCTGCTTCCAGAATCCTTTCTTTTGCAAAAGGCCAGTTTATGGTCAGGATGTGAAACCTGGTGCAGTCAGCATGTTAAGCCAGTTAGGCAAGATTAGGCGAACACCTAACTACATCACCTCTAGGTTTCCTGACAACTCCTTGCCCAGACCATGTCTCCTTCCCCCTACAACCCTATATAAACCTACATGTAAGAATAAACTCTCGATGCCGTGACAAACATCTAGCATGGTCTCCTTGTGTCTGTTTGCCTACTTTCATTCAGGTTGATTTTCACCTCGCTTCTTTGTTCGATTCCCCACTGGCCGGGGCACTCCTGCGTGGAAAAGAGCAGAGAAATGTTTCCATGCCCCACTGGCTGACAGTGAACTAAAACCCCAAGATTAAAAACTGGTTTCTCACCAGGCATGGTGGTACATGCCTTTAATCTCAGCATTTGGGTGGCAGAGGTAGGAAGATGTCCATGAGTTCAAGGCCACCCTGAGAGTACATGGTGAATTGCAGATCAGCCTGAGCTAGAGAGACCCTACCTCGAAAAGAAAAAAAAAAAAAAAAACTGGTTTCTCTACAGAAATGGAGTCCTGTGAAGCAGAGGCTAGGCTTTGTATGAACAGAGTAAGCATGCTGCTGACAACGCTGACCTATCCACAAGTCCTACAGAGCCTACTGAGGGCAAAACTAGGTGCAACCCCATTGAACGCTGTAAATCATGCGTCCGCTCGCATGTTCTGCAAAAGAACACTGTGGCACAAGACTAGCTTTCCAAATGCTAATGGTGGGGGTAGAAGGCAGAGGCACCTCTGTGAAGACCAGCTGCGTTCCTCAGCCACTGCAAGGGCAATGGATAATGCTTTGTCTTAGGTTAACATTTACAGGTCATGTGTAGATCCACTGGCCTGAACCTCACTAAGTAAAGGATTTAAAACCATCTCCCTCCCATCTGTGTGTGATCCTTTGATTCCAGTACTCATGTATCGCCTGTCATTCCAGTAGCCCTTCACTTTCTAGTTAGCAGCACATCTTTTATAGTCGTGGCCCATGCTAGGCTTGGGTGGACCCTGCAGGACTGCACCTCTTCTCAGTGTAGGACCTGAGCTGGCAGCTTAGATCTGGACACAGTGACCTGCCGGGAGGTTTAGAAACACTTCACATGAGGCGTTCTGTGAGGAGGGATAGAGATCTACGCGTGCATGTGATAGCACCTACACAGAAGGAGGCCCTTCCTGGTCAGCTGCTGGAAGTACGCCCTGTTGTCAGTCATTTCATCCTGGGAACATTCTCCTCGTGCTGGTTCAGGTCCTTGGCGTGATAAGAGAGCAGCTAAGATTCACAGTTGTGCATCTTTTCTTCCCCAGAACACAACGAATGGCCTTTATTTTGGTATCATCCACATTTCGGCATCTAGTGGTCACACAATGATGTGGCAGGAGGCCAGGCACACCACTGACCCCAAGCTCCTTCGTGTCCCCGCAGAGGTCTGAGCAGCAGCAGCAGCACCCACACTAGAATCCTCCGGTCAAGGTCCTCTTGTTCCAGCTGTCAGGTTCCACACTAGACCCGTCAGATGGTCAGGGTGTCCTCCGAGCCCTGCGCAAAACCTTCTTCAACAATGTTTAAAACAAATCAGCTACAGGCCAGGGGAAGGGCTCCGTGGAGCCATGTACCTGCAGTGTCCTCGTGGGCCCTTCTCCAGGTGTGACCACGAGCTCTCCCTGTGCTGGCAGGTCTGCGTCACCTCATCAAACCTGAGCTGATGGCGCATCATCTGATGGTGACTGCAGCCTGGTGGCGAGTAACGAACAGTTCCAGAACTAAGCGAGGGAGGCCCGACTCTTCCAACCTTATCTGATGGCGTCTGGCCACAGCAAGGAAGAGTCGTGAAGTGTGGGCTGGTGACAGGCAGCAGGGAGTGGAGGAGAGAGAAAGCAGCACCCCTCGGTAAAGGGGGGGAGGAGACGGGAGACCCTGAACTCCTCACCCAAGGCCCATTTCAGAGAACAGTGGGTTGCAGTCGATGTGTTGGCCAAGAGTGAGAGTGGACGAGGGTGGGGACAGGATAGTGGCTTGGAAGAGGGTGTCAGTTCTTACTTAAGAAAGCAGGGGTACAGGTAAGCACCCCCCAAACCCACCAGTAGGCTGCTACCTGAAGCCTTCCCACATCCTCTAAGGAGCAGCCCAGCAGGGGGCAGTGGCGGGAGGCCAGGGGAGAAGCAGACCCAGGCCCATAGCCAGCAGCAAGGTGACTGCGTGACGAGTCTATCACAGTTGTGTGAGATGTGCCCCACTGCTCCTGATGGGAACCGACTCAAATATACCTTCTCGATCCCAGAAGTGCAACTACGCGGACGGAGGTTACACTTGACAGGATGGTCTGTTACATAGCATAGCTTAGAGCTCTAAATGGACAAAACAAATGAGTATCACATACAGCATCTTAAGATCAACTGCCTTTGAGTGGCAGCTCCCTTTCCAGTACTTTGAGGTCTGGAAAATGCACTACTGTGGAAAACGCAGGCTGCTTAGATTGGATGGGGCGGGACCTGGGGCTCTGAGAGATTAGCTGCTGTGACACGTCCTTCCAGCAGCTGAGGGAGTTTCATGTTCTCTCCAGATGTCAAGAGGCGCGGCAGCTCCAGCAGGATGACCGATGCTGTAGGAGTTCTGCCACTTGGCCAGCGTGGACATGGCTCTTGGGCCCAACACTCCATTTGAACTGTTAACTCCATTCATACTAATTTTTGTTGCAAGTCTTACAAAGGGGGTGCTTCTGGGTATTTAGGTCGACATTTTATTTTAAGGCTGGGTATTCGGTTTTCATAAATTGTCCTTTGAGGCCCAATTATCATACCTGTCCATCTGGTAAAAGCCATCTCCCAGTCCTTTCTGGCCTTCTTCCAGCAATCAGAAATTGCGAGGGACTTTTACTCCCGAGCCCCTGGTGGCTGCCATCTTGCATTGCTGTCGCTCGAAGACCGGCCCCTTCACTACCCTGTGGTTCCCTGGGCTCAGGTGCGCAGGATCACATGCAGACGCAGTCACCAGCTGTGCATCTTTGAGCCAAACACTGCAGATACTAATCCCACAAAAGATATGGGGAGACACTAATCTCTTAGATTTTTGTGGTCCACCGAGGCACAAGAACAACTTTAGATATCGCTGTATTGCAGTCTAGAGATCATGCTACCGTCTGGACAGTTTTGAGAATCCTCAGCAGAGGTTTTATTGCTTTATACATTATAGCCCAGAAAAGGCAGAATAGAATGTGTAATGGGGCATCTGGGCACAATTTCAAACTTGAATAGAAATAAGCCATGTCAAGTTGTATATACTGTTCTTTGAAGGTAACAATGCAGTGAATCAGATTTGCTATTGTAGATTGTAAGTAGGCTTTTGAAGTCAGGCACAGTGGTGTATGCCTTTAACCCTAGCACTTAGCAGGCAGAGGTAAGAAGACTGCTTTGAGTTTGAGACCAGTCTGGGACTACAGGATGAGCTCCAGGTTAGTCTGGACTAGAGTGAGACCCCACCTCAAAGAAAATAAAAACAAACAAAAGGCTGAATGCCTCTTTTTCTTTGGGGCTGGAGAGATTGCTCAGTGGTTAAGGTGCTTGCCTGCAAAGCCTAAGGACCCAGGTTTGATTCTCCAGTACCAATGTAGAGCCACTTGCAACAGCTGGAGGCCAGGCATACCCATTTTCTCTGTCTCTTTCTCTCATCTCTCTCTGCTGGCAAATCAATAAATGAATAAATACTCTTTAAAAGCAGATTTGTTGAGTGAAGCTCAGTTCTCCTTCAAATTTCCCCTTGATCTTCTTTTTTTTAAAAAAATATTTATTTATTTATTTATTTGAGAGTGACAGACACAGAGAGAAAGACAGATAGAGGGAGAGAGAGAGAATGGGCGCGGCAGGGCTTCCAGCCTCTGCAAACGAACTCCAGACGTATGCGCCCCCTTGTGCATCTGGCTAACGTGGGACCTGGGGAACCGAGCCTCGAACCGGGGTCCTTAGGCTTCACAGGCGAGCGCTTAAATGCTAAGCCATCTCTCCAGCCCCCCCTTGATCTTCTTATTAATAATTTTGTGACCTGTGAAGAGCCTAGGAATGCTTCCTAGTGTTTTATTATTAAAGCCTTGTGGTGATTTGATTCAGGTTTCCCCCATAAACTTAGGTGATCCGAATGCTAGGTTCCCAGTCGATGGAGATTTGGGAATTAATCTCTTCTGGAGGCAGTGTATTGTTGGGGGCGGACTTATGGGTGTTATTGCCAGTTTCTCCTTGCCAGTGTTTGGCACACTCTCTTGTTGCTATTGTCTACCTTGTGTTGCCCAGGGGATGGTGTCATGCCATCATTTTCCCCTGCCATTGTAGAGCGTCTCCTTGAGCCCGTTAGCCAAAATAAACCTCTTTTTCCCACAAGCTACTCTTAGTTGGGTGATTTCTACCAGCAATGTGAACCTGACAGCAACAGTAAAATGGTACCGAGGAGTGGGATTGCTGCTAGACACCTGTGTGGCTTTGGCCTTTTGGAGCTGCTTTTTATGAGAAATGTGGAAGGATTTGAAACCTTGGCCTAAGAGATGGCTTTCAATGCTGTAAGTACAGTTTGATAACTGTTGTCATCGTTGACGGTGCTGAATGCAGTAAGAACTATGGGCTGTGGCTTATGAGGGTGAGAAAGAGCTTTGCTTGGACTGGGCTATCAGTTTGTGTGAGAAGCTTGCTGTTAAGCCCATGTCCTGAGAAGTTGCGCAGGGTTGCTTTGCATAGAAATGAACTGGTATGAGCAGAGGGGTATGGCACAGGAAAAAAGTCTTTGGTGAATTTCTACCCATTCAACCACAATTGAGAGATTGCAACCATTGAGACTGGCCAGCTGACCTGCACTGGGAAACCAAGAATGAAGACTCTTTTGAAGGGGCCTGAGTGATCAAGGAGTGTCCTATTCTTCAAAGTCTGTATTATTCCCCCCTGGAGTATGAGAAATGCAGGAAAGACAGGGTCATTGGTCGTTGGGTTTTCAACATGGTCTTGTATTTTGAAAATGGCCATGGGCAGGGTGAAGCAGGTTTGATGGATGCTTGCATGGAGACCCCATGGAGTCATGAGGATGAACCGTGGGTTGCACTGGAGACCCAGTGGAGGTAGCAGGACCATGAAATGGCTGCTAAGGAAAGCTGCCGGCCCCCTGATGTAGTTTTCCAGGACTGTGAATAGCCTAGCTGGAGGAGTGGAAGTGGAACTCCAGAGACTTGTTGCTGGTTAGAATTATTGGACTTGGAGGTTTGTCACTGGCTACAGTTGTTGGACTTGAAGCTACAGAGTTTGATGTTTGCCCTGGTTGTTTTAAATTTTTTATTGGCTGAATATTTATTTTCTATAGCCAATGTCATCTTTTGCAGTGTGTGTTTATTCTGTCTCATTATGGGCTTTGGTGGGATTTTTTGGTATTATGGCTCAGTTAAAAGACCTTAGACTATGGGGATGTATGAACATCATTGGGATTGTTAAGAACTATGGGGACTTTAAAGTTAGATTAATATACTGCATTTTACATCATGTATGATTATCAGTTCATGGGGGCCAGGGGCAGAATGTGGTGGTTTGATTCAGGTGTCCCCATAAACTTAGGTGTTCTGAATGCTATGTTCCCAGCTGATGGCACTTGGAAATTGAAGCCTCCTGGAGGTGGGGTATTGTTGGGGTGGGCTTATAGGTGTTACAGCTAGTTTCCCCATGCCAGTGTTTGCCACACTGCCCTGTTGGCTCTTCTCCACCTTATGTTGGCCAGTGGGTGATGTCCACCCTCTGCTCATATCATCATTTTCCCTGCCATCATGGAGCTTCCCCTTTCAGCCTGTAAGCCAAAATAAACCTCTTTTCTCCCACAAGATGTTCTCGGTTGGGTGATTTCTACCAGCAATGCGAGCCTGACTGCAACAAGCCTGCTTAAAGGTTTCTAGTTCATATTCATTCATGACATGCACATTGTTGTGTAGCCTAAACAAGTAGTTTCACTACTCTGGGGGTTACATTGTTTTAATTTATAGGCAACAGTTCTGTACTGGGTGGATAGTTGTCACAGTGTGTCCACTGGAGTTGTTTGAATGCTATGACCTGACCTTCCGCTGGCTTCTGAGAGTTGTTGCACTTAGGGGAATCAGGTGGCAGTGAGCCTTCACAGTTCAGACCTCGAGCAGCTCCCCTGGAAGCAGTTTTTGAATTGCTTGGTTGAGGTTGGTAATGCTGCATGGTTTTTTGAGGGTACCCACCTGAGAATCTCTGCTCTTGGCTGTAGCCCCAGCACTGGAAAACAGTTGGTTCTCTGTAGTATTCATTGACCAGAGCAGTGAAAACAACAGATGAGTGATCAGGTTAGTCTAGGATATTCCGTGTTAGCAATACATGGAGATTTTTACTGCAGCATGTTAAAGTAGAAAGCACATGCCTCAAACTAACAGCTAGAGAGATACGTGTGTAGTAATGCAAAGCTCTTTCTTGAAGTGGTCCAGTTCTAGCTGTGTTGTCCCTACAGTGGCCACTGGTGACCGGCAGCTGCTGAACCTTGAAACAGGGCAGGGCTGAACAGAAACTTGAAATATCAAATGCACCAGACTTTGAAGAACTAGCTTGAAAAAAGTATGAAGCTTAACCTCATCGTTTTTATATGGATTACATGTTGAAAGCTAATGGGTTAAATGTATAATGAAAATTATCTCCACCTGCCATCTCTTTCTAAGGTGGTTACCTGAGTTGTGTAGCTGTGGATAGAGCTCATAGTCACGTTCCTTTATTTGTCAGCTGGCCCTGCCCTAGACATCAGAAACGACTCGTCTCTATTACGTTTAAGTTTTTACCACGTACATCACTGCAGGAAAAGAAACTGAAATCCATGTGTTGGGGCAGCACACACCTCCGTCTTTCTGATGTAAGGGGCATTTCCTTTTGGAGCTCTCTGCCTCTATAGAGACATAGCCTTTGAGTCCTGAGTTGATAGATGATGGATGGATGGATGGATAGATGATTGATAGATAGATAGATAGATAGATAGATAGATAGATAGATAGATAGATGGATGGATGGGGACTAAAAGCCTGATAAGGTTTCAGTCTGAAAAGTCTCACCACCCTCTATATTTACCTGCCTGAGGAGCAAGGTGCAGAGCATTCAGGGTCAGTTTACACAGTCATAACTAAATATGAACTGAGGCTCTTTATTATAATGCTGGCCTCAGCACTGAGCTGGTTTTCTCATGCCTGCAGACTCTGGTTAGGCCCATGAGATCATCCATCTCAGAGAAGAGGCACAGCAATGCTCACTGCTGTCTGCATGGCTCCTACCGCTGCTGTGACCTCATAGAAGCCCACAGGGAACTAGGTCTGGTCCTCAGCTCTTCCCAGTCAGGTGATGAGATGGCTGTTGTGTTGGAAGGTGATTCTCTATTGTGTGAGGACTGGCGTGGGAATGAACATGTGTAGATTTACTGTGGGGATGGACACCCATGCTGACCAGGGGACCCACACCCTGAGTTCTGGCTTGGGACCTCCCACTGAGGAACTAGAGTAACTTCATGCACCCCAGGACTTCTCATCTATGAAATCTCATGTCAAACTATCCAGAGATTGAAGGAAAGGCTCTGTTCATATGTGCATAAATCACACATCCTGAGATAGTTCAGTTCTGTCCTCTTTGACTGGTGGAGAGTGACAGCAAATAGCCCTCCTTGGTGAATGCTACCCTACAGGAGAATGGTTTCATGCTGCAGAGCTACTGGCTGACCCATGGCAAGGGGAGAGGGGCAGGGACACCCAGTCTTAACTACTTCCCACCAAACATGGATTTTAACAAGCCTTTGTGATAGCTTGAGCAGTAAACACTGACTAGCCATTGATAAAAGAAAAGTTCAGATCCTTTTACTGGTTCATATGCGTGATGATTGGGTGTTCACGCTCTTGCGTGACGTGTGCCTCCCACTAAACCTTGTTACGCTCTGGCACATAACCCATCTGACGTAAAAAAAAAAAAAAAAAAGAAAGAAAGAAAAGTTCAAGTTTCCGTCTCATAAAACTGCAAGTGACCAAGTTGAAGTCTCAGGGGTAAAATGTTGGGCTAGTTTTGGCAAAGGAGTCTGCCATTTGGGAGTAGGGACTGGGAGAGGGGGAAGTATGTCATAACGGAGGAGATATGTGCAGTAGGTAATAATGAAAACATTCTTTCTTACAGGAGAAGTACGGAAAGGATGGCTTTGCTGGTGCTTGCAGCCACATGACAGCAAAGTCAATGGCTGCCCCTCCCAGATGCAGACTGAGGTCACTTCTGGTTCTGGTGGTAACTGCTCTGTCCACCCTTGTGTCTTCATCGTTGGTGGAAACATTATAACTGCATTCAGGAAAAAAACAATAATATTGACACGTAAAGAAATTTTTAAGAAAACAAGAATTTGTTTCCTGTCCTCTTGTATATCTGAAAGTCCAGTTTTAGCAGCACAGTTGAGAAACAGTTTTATCCAACTGAAGCTTGGTTTGTTTGTTTGCTTGTTTGTTTGTTTGTTTGTTTGTTTGTTTGTTTGTTTGTTTGTTTAAAGAAAACTTTTTTGTGAGCCTTAGGGAATTCTCTGGAAAATGTACTCGAAGGTTACATTCCCAACTCAGAAGACTTTGGGGCATGCTGTATTTTAAGAGGACAATTTGTAAGTTCGACTATAAAGGAAGCTGAGGCCATGTTTTGATGATTATGGTTATTTTTCCGCTCTAATTCTAATGTGCTATAAGCAGTTATGTGTCCCACTGCAAAATAAAAAGCAGCTAGCACATGCAAATGTAGTATCTGTCTTTCAGTGCAATGTGAGGGAAAGTGGGCCTCACAGGACCCCGGATAACTGATGGACACTCTCGCAGGCCATGACTGGGTGAGAAGCCCTTAGACGAACCTGAGTTGAAGTGAGCTGAAGCATCACTGTGGCACTCCACAGTTAGTTGGTTATAGGTAGAAAACAATTTTACTACCTAATGATGTCAACTATCAGGTGTACATATTTGAAATTAATCATGTTGTCTTTATCTTTTACTGAGGCCTTAAAGCAAGATATATATGGCTTGTTTTCCCTAAGTAGTGTTAGCTCTATTATTAACATCATAGACCTAGATCTTCAAAATCAGATCCTAAGAAGCCTCATGTGCCGACAGAAAGCGCTGCACCACATTGCTGTGGGCAGGCAGGAGGAAGAGTGTCCAACCAATATCATGTCCTGAAAAGCAAGCGTGCATACCTGTGAGGAATAGATGACTGCCTGTAAGTATTCTGCAGTCTGATGGCACTTTGGGCAGTTGGCACACCCAGTACCTTTCTTTCACGTTACCTGACAGAGGTAGCTCTGATTGGGGAAGGGGAGAGAGATGTGTTGCCCTCTCTTTCAAAACTGATTCCTGCCAGGCTGCTGTCATTTTCCTGACTGGTGTCTACTCCTGGTTATAGTGTCTCAGCCAATGTTTAGAGAAGTTGGTATGAAGTTGGTATGAATGCCATCAGTGATAGAACGTGACAGTGCGAAAGGGAAAGATGGTCTGTGGAGTTAGAATGTTGACGTGGGGTTTGGGCGGGGAGTTGGCTAGCGTAGACACTCAGGATGGGACGGGACTCAGCATAATGCATGTGGCTTCTCAGAGGTGCATCTACTACTCTCTTGAGCAGATGCTAAAGTGCATATTTGAAGCCTGGTTTCACATGTCAGGGTCAGGAGCTGCAACGATTGCTTATTGGAAGCTGTGCTGCACCTGAACTGAATAGAGAAGAGTCTCCTCCGTGCACAGGGACTGGGAGCATGAGCTTGCTTTCTACCTGCAGAAGGCTAGAGGAGAAAGACTAGCCCACAGTTCATGCTAAGATTACCCTTTGCCCACTTAGGTTTGCTTTGGGAAATTAATGGGCTCGGTAAAGAAGGGGAAGAAATCTAGGAAAGCTAAGAGACCAGCAAAGCCGGGACCACCAGTCTGAGGAAAAACAGGGCTTTGGGAGGTGGGCAAGGAGTTGGCAAAGTGACAAGTAGACACACACACAAGGTTAATGTATCTGAGTGTATTTTACTGAAGTAGAGCATCCGGTTATACACAATTCTGGCTGCATAAGCTTAGCCTTTGTTTATTTATGTGGTACAATTTCTATGAACAGCCTGTTTGAGGAATCGAGGCACAAATACATTGAGTAAAGATTACAATCACATATTTAATAGTTAATATCTCACCAAAATTAGTGTTAGATAGTCAATGGTTACAAATGACTTTTGGTTTTTAGCCTGCTTCAAGCATTAGTTTTAACAATAGTTCTAACAGGGCGACTTATTTTCTTCCTTGAACCATGCCATAAAAATGTAAGCAAGCACCAAGGTGGCTTCAACTTATCAAGTCTGACCACAAAAGTTAAAGATTACCAACAAACTTGCTTTCCACCATTATTTATTAGTGTATCCCAGTTCCCACACACTCCTGTATAAGGTAAGATAACGAATGGTTCATCAATTGGTTCTGGTTCTCGGAATTCTGACTATGGCTTGAAACAACAGTGGGGTCTTCAGAGGAAGTGTCACACCATCAGGTGACTCAGTTTTTGGAAACTGTTCCATATCTAATTTCCTTCCGTGTGTGTCTACTAAATTGTGAAAGAACATCATGCTGCTGCCATGTGTCAGGAACAGAACAGTAGTGATGAAGAAAACAGCTATTAGAGAGCAGCAAAAGGCACTACAAGCCTGGAGAATGCACGTCCTTCCAGGAGGCTTTCTTCCTTGAAGCTTTCACCTCAGCCTGGTGAACAAGTCACGCAGACTCCACTGGAGTTGGCGTGGCAACAGACCTATCCATTTTGCTCACTTAGTGTTGGAAGTACATTCATACTCACATACTAAGCTCCTCAGCACCAACATGTTTCAACTTCAGGATTTTTTAAGGCAAATGCTTGCATATCCAACTGTATTTATCAGTGAAAAGTCCCATTATGACTCTTACTTTAAACATATATTCAATGAGTCCAAAACACTTGGAATGCCAGTCATTGTGAATGTTTCTTACAGAGCATATTTTGTTTTTAATTGAGGTATCTTTATACCTCTACACTGAACTAATTACATATGGGTTGTATTGGAGTGATCCACTGTAGACAGCTATTGATAGCCACTGCAGCATACAGCAGCTCTATGGCCACAGAAGAAACTGGAACCCTTGATGTTAAAAGAGCAGACTTAGGGGTGGAGAGATGGCTTGGCGGTTAAGCGCTTGCCTGTGAAGCCTAAGGACCCCGGTTCGAGGCTCGGTTCCCCAGGTCCCACGTTAGCCAGATGCACAAGGGGGCGCACGCGTCTGAAGTTCGTTTGCAGGGGCTGGAAGCCCTGGCGCACCCATTCTCTCTCTCTTCCTCTATCTGTCTTTCTCTCTCTGTCTCTCGGTCTCAAATACATAAATAAAAAAATTAAAAAAAAAGAGCAGACTTTAGCAATGGATTCATGGATTCAACATACAAATAAACTTTGAATGTTGGAAAGTTTGGAAATCTTGAGTTACCAAACCCTCAATTTGTGGACAAGTTACTGCTTAAAGAAACAGTGGAAGGCTAGAGAGATGGCTTAGCAGTTAAGTCACTTGTTTGAAAAGCCTAAGGACACAGGTTCAATTCCCTAGTACCCACATGAGCCAGATGCAAAAGGTGGAACATGCATCTGGAGTTTTTCTCTATCTGCTTCTCTCATTAAGTAATGTAAAATATATTTTATTTATTTTTTAAAAATATTTTATTTATTTATTTCAGAGAGAGAGAGATACAGAAATAGGCAGGTAGACAGAGAGAATGGGCGTGCCAGGGCTTCCAGCCACTGCAAACGAACTCCAGATGCATGCGCCCCCTTGTGCATCTGGCTAACGTGGGTCCTGGGGAATTGAGCCTCAAACTGGGCTCCTTAGGCTTCACAGGCAATCGCTTAGCCACTAAGCCATCTCTCCAGCCCATATTTTATTTGTAAATAAAAAGAAACAGTGGAAAGAATCTTAAATGGGGACAATAAATTACAGGGCTTATTAAAAAAAAAAGAGCCCACTCAGTACATTATCATTCAACATTCTAGCAACTAAATCACACCCCTAGGACTGGACAAAATGGGTTGTTCTATGTTAAAACTCCATCTTACAAATTTGTTATTCATCAAATTCCCATAGGCTGTTTATCTCCTGTGCATTATGAGGTACAGTCCACATAGTATATTAATTTTACATAAGGAATTTTTTTTTTTTTTTTTTTTTGGATTTGCGAGGTAGGATCTCACTCTGGCTCAGGCTGACCTGGAATTCACTATGTAGTCTCAGGGTGGCCTCGAACTCTCAGAGATCCTCCTACCTCTGCCTCCCGAGTGCTGGGATTAAAGGCGTGCACCATCACGCCCGGCTCCATAAGGAATTTTTATTAAGAAAATGTGATTTTTGTGTAGTGGGGTAGTGTGTGTCCGAGCACTTGTGTGCATACAGATTCTAGTAATTTACTTGAAACCAAGTTCCAGTGCTGCAATGGTGTGCAAACCATAAGCAGTTTCTGAAGCAGGAACCACAAACCAGAGCCAAAGACTTGCTCAAAGGCCCCAAAGCATCCAGTGCAGAGCCACGTTGATGGCAGAGGCCCAGTGCTCTGCCTGCACAAACCCCAATACTGAGAACTCAACTCTCCCCATCATGGCTGCCAGTGGATTTGTCTTCAGCACTTTGGGGACAAAATCCAGTCAGCTTTTTTTTAAAGAAGCCCACTCAGTACATTATCATTCAGTGTGTGTCGGCTTGACATGCTGAGCTTAGAACACTCACTTGTTCCCGGGACTGGGAAATGATGGCAGTGTCTTACTCATCTGACTTCCTGTTGGAAAGCTTATAAGCAAAATTTGTTCACCATTTTTTCTCCTTCAGTCCCTATATTTTCATATCACAGATATAGGAGCTGCTGGGTGAGCTTGAGTTTCGAGAAGCATCTCATTATAGTTAACCTTCTGCTTCAAAAAGCACAAGTTTAAGTTCACTTAGGACTGTCAAAGCAAGTCTAACCTTGCCCTACTTACTGCAGAGAGATGCTGCCACATTTATGACAAGCACATCCATTGATCTAGAATATCTTTGACCAGAATATCTTTGATAGAGCATAGCGAATTTTAATAGTTTAGGAAGGATGAGATACACAGCACAGAGAGGTAATAAATAATTTGCCAACTAAATATTTTTCATATTTCATTTTTCAAACTTCTACTAGACATAAAAAATTATATTGGTTATTTGTCACTAAGCATAGCAAACTATATCCACACTGCCCTATTTGAGGGCCACAGCACTGAATTTAGGAGACTAATTCCTAGAATTTTCTTACACAGAAGTGGGCAAACTTCCCAAAGAAGAGCCTGAAAAATAGACTAACCTTAGAGTTTTCCTACCCAACGATCAGTAAACAGCTTTGGGAAGTAGCCCAAGGAAAAAAAGAAGCTACAGAGTTTACTTTAAGCCATTGTTAACTTGCTGCATCTGCTGTCCCCACTGCTATGATCTTAATGTTTTTTTCTGCATGCAGGTACTCACCAAATTTTTATTGACTGGCTGAAACCCCTTAATACGAACACAAGTAGTACTTTTATGAGCAAAGGGAAAAGGACTTTCAACTTTGGATAATCCTTGCTGAACCATGCTGATACCTAACAATCGTATACTGTGATCACAAAAGCCGTCACAGTAAGCCCACCTCTTCTGTTGGTCCATAGTTAATGATTTTGTTGTCTTCAATGCTATGATCAGTACTTAACACGTGTGTATGCTTGCTGCAAGTCCAGAATCCAAACATCACTGGAAATTTGGCAAAGAACATAGCTTAAGATAAGTCATAGCAGCTTGCGGGGTTAAACCGCAGGCTGAGGCGGTGCCACTGGCGTCTGGAGTGCGATGCCTTGAGCCTAGGAAACTATGTGAAAGCAACACCCTGAACTCTAAGAGACATCATTCACCATGGGACAGCAACTTTCAGATCAGACACAATTGGTTATTAGCAAGTTACCAGAAAAAGTAGCAAAACACATCACATTGGTTGGAGAAAGTGGCTCCCTAACTTACGAAGAATGTCTTGGAAGAGTAGCTGAACTTAACGATGTAACTGCTAAGGTGGCTGCTGGCCAGGAAAAACATCTTCTCTTTGAGATACAACCTGGGTCGGATTCCTCTGCCTTTTGGAAAGTGGTTGTACGGGTGGTCTGTACCAAGATTAACAAAAGCACTGGCATTGTGGAAGCATCACGGATCATGAGCTTAAATCAGTTTATTCAGCTATATAAAGACACCACAAGTCAAGTGTCAGGAGTGTTGGCTCAGAGTGCCACCTCTGAGGAACCTGATGACGCCTCATCCTCTGTCACACCTTGTCAGGCTGGTCTGTGGATGGGCAGGGTGAAGCAGCCGACCGATGAGGAGGAGTGCTGTATCTGCGTGGACGGGCGCGCTGACCTCATCCTGCCTTGTGCTCACAACTTTTGTCAGAAGTGCGTTCATAAGTGGAGTGATGGACACGGGAATTGCCCCATTTGTCGCCTACAGATGACTGGAGCAAATGAGTCGTGGGTGGTGTCAGATGCACCCAGGGAAGTGGACATGGCGAACTATATTTTGAACATGGCTGATGAGGCAGGCCAGCCCCACAGGCCGTGACTTGGTGGGAAGACTTCCATTTGATACTGTGGGCTATGGTCACTGTAGTCATACTGAAGGAATGGAGGGAAGTTATGGCACACACAGGAAAAAACACTTTTTCCAACCCTCTTATTTTTGCTACTCTGCAATATGTACCATTTTAAAATAAATTTCCCATGTCTTCCATTTATGGTAAACTAAAATTTGCTGTTTTAGGCCATATAGTCCTATGTATCTGTTCTAATGTGTCTTAGAACTAATTGCTCTTGAATTCTTTGCTAGCAGATAATAGCAATATTTCCAGAAACTTGACAGGGCAGGAGGAATATTTGGACATCTTTTTGGTTAGGTTTAAAATAAGTTGTGAATGTTAAAATGCTGTAGCCATCTACAAAAAAAAAAAAGAGAGAGAGAGAGAGATTTAAATGGCAAAAACTGTAGACTACATAACATCTAAGTACGCGTTACTACTGCAGCTCTTTCTGCTGGAGCCTCGGGGTGCGTGTTCTGCCCCTGGTGGTTAATCATGCTCAACAGTGTGTACTTGGCATGATGCATGCGCTTCCTAACTATGAAACTTCAGCAGTGTTTGGAACTATATATTTTTTACTAAAAAGTATGTTTTCTCCATGCTGTGTAACTTGGGTAAGGACTTTAGAATTGCTACTTTTTCTTGCTAATGGACTTCTGCTAGAAGAGTCTTCTTGGCTCTTCTAGAAAGATTTCCAAAGCTGGATAACTTAATTGGATTTTACTGCTGCTTAAACAGCTTGGATTTCCAGAAGGAAAATCGTCATCACAGGCTGCATTCTGTATTTCTGGGTCCCAGTGGGTCGTTCAGTATTGGTTCAGAGTGCTGGCATTTTAAGGTAATGGCATCTCTCTGAGGCTTCAAATTCCTCAATTTTTTTTTTAGTTTAAGAGAGAAAATCAGGTAAAGTTTTTGCACCATATATATGCAAAGTACCCCTGAAAACTAGAAGGTCTTTGGCTGGCTTACCGTTTCACTAGACTTCCCTCACAAGTCCCTGAGAAGGGATTGTAACCTTCAGTAGCACTTCGGCTATTTTTAACATTGCAGCCTCTAATAAAACCAGGGAATGAGGTCTCCTTTAAAGGCATTTTAGCATTCCATGTAAATTTTCTGACCTATGACGGGTAAGTTGTAGATGTTAATATTTTCCTAGCTAACAGGTATATTTCCTAAGTGTAAAGGTACACAGTTTAGGTTGCCGCTTATTGATGGCAGAAATTTGTGACTATTAAAATTTTCATAAGCACACAGATGAAATCCATTTCAAGTAAAAACATCTGACTGGATTTTGTCCCCAAAGTGCTGAAGACAAATCCACTGGCAGCCATGATGGGGAGAGTTGAGTTCTCAGTATTGGGGTTTGTGCAGGCAGAGCACTGGGCCTCTGCCATCAACGTGGCTCTGCACTGGATGCTTTGGGGCCTTTGAGCAAGTCTTTGGCTCTGGTTTGTGGTTCCTGCTTCAGAAACTGCTTATGGTTTGCACACCATTGCAGCACTGGAACTTGGTTTCAAGTAAATTACTAGAATCTGTATGCACACAAGTGCTCGGACACACACTACCCCACTACACAAAAATCACATTTTCTTAATAAAAATTCCTTTTGTAAAGTTAATATACTATGTGGACTGGACCTGATAATGCACAGGAGATAAACAGCCTATGGGAATTTGATGAATAAGAAATTTGTAAGATGGAGTTATAACATAGAACAACCCATTTTGTCCAGCCCTAGGAGTGTGACTTAGTTGCTAGACTGTTGCCTAGCATGCATGGGACTCTGGGTCTGACCCCAGTGCCACATGAACCAGGCACGCTGACATGTACCTGCTACACCAGCGGTTAGAAGGCAGAGACCAGACAAGAAGTTCAAGGTCATCCTCAACTACGTAGTGAGTCTGAGGCCAGCCTGGGCTTCATACAACCCTGTCCGAAAAATTTAATTCAAGTCACATTTGCAGATTACTGGATCTCCCCCATTGATTCTTGGCATTTCATGGCACATTATGAAATCCTTGGGATAAGTGAGCCTCCAGGGTGTTTTTCAGGTCTCAAATTTTAAATTGTCTTTTTGGATTAGACTTTCTGAGTTTAATTTAGATTGCCTAATTCTAAAATGTTTTTTTTTTTTTAATGAACAATGTAGTTTTATAGGTTTGGGGATCTTTCCAGGTACAGCCAAGGTTGTTTTACTGCCCAGAATCCTTCAAAGACCTGTAAAGGAACTGGTAAACAATGAGCCCGGTGACGATGTTAGCCACACCCTTTTTCTTACAATATGAGCTCCAACATACTAACTGATGTACTGTGAAATGTTTTCATTAGCCTTATCAAGTATATGAGCAGAGTTCTTTGATCATTCTATTATACTGGTTAAGATTCTTTAGGTGGGAATGTTAGGTATGTAGGTCCTACTGTCGTATCTGATCATAAAAGTTGTAAATTTTAAACAAATGTACATTTTCTGTTCTGTACAGCTTTATCCTTTTAAATTTGAAGTCCTTAAGTGTTCTTACTATGATAGAATATGTGTGCCTTCTAGAATTGTGAAACATTCTCATGTGCTCTAGGAATTGGTTTTAGAAGCTAAATGTTCTCCCTGTGCTAACTCAGTAATGAAGGGTGGGTTCATGATGCTATGGAACTGTAGTTTCAGAAAGGGAGCTGGCTGAATATAGTGTCCATTTTACTCTTAGGGAAACTTATCCAAAGCCGGCGTGATGGCACATGCCTTTAATCCTGGAGGCAGAGGTAGGAGGATCCCCATGAATTTGAGGCCACTCTGAAACTACATAGTGAATTCTAGGTCAGTCTAGGCTACAGTGAGACCTTACCTTGAAAAACAAAAACAAAAACTGATCAATTGTGCAATAAGTAAACTTCAACTAATTGAAATGTTTTCTTATGTGATTTCACAGTCTTCTATACTAAATATTTATATTCATTAGAGGATTTTTATATTGTGCTCTTCAGGGTTGTGGTATTGGTGTGCTGTGTTTTGAAATTCATTTCAAAGTGTACTTAGTTTCCTTACATCTAAGATGTATCTGTGTAATAAGGCTGCTTGGAATTCTCTTTTGGTTCAGTGATGTTTGACATGGAGAAGTTGGGTTTATTAAGAGAAAGTCTGAAGGGAAAAAAAAAAAAGATGAGTCATAGCACCTTTAAACATTGCTTGTCAATATTAGTCATTGTGCTGTTCAGACCAAAGCTACAACAAGGCAGAAGAAACCAAGTCACAGTGCTTTAAGCTGGTAGATTACGCAGTTATAAGATTAACAGAGCAATATGCAAGTAAGGAATTTAGAATCTCCCAGCAATAAACTCAGGAAAATTTTAGGGTTCATAAATATTTTCACAGTTCTTTCAAACCATATTTCATTCTTAACAGTTCATTCCCATGGTGTGTTCTTATAGTTCATTCTCACAGCTTATCCCTACATCAGAGCATAATTGGAATGTGTTTACATTTGCTTTTAAGGCAATACTTGTAGTAGACATGTCTTAGAATTTATGACTTCAGGTTCAACTGATACAGGACCAAAGATCTTCTAGAGCTAATGTGACTTTGATTTTGGTCTGTGCTGCATCTGTCCCTATCTCATTCACTCGGGGTGGGTCATTCTCAGATGCATTCTGTTTTCAGTGTGTCTCCACATCTGTAAATCAGACATTCCTAAACACTCAGGCTGCTGAATTAGGAAAGTGAAAGAGTAGTAGCATTTTTGAGTGAGTGTAAAGTACTTGAGAAAAGAGATACAAGAGGGGGAGTTTATATAATTAGCAAATTCTTCTCTTAGCACCAAATAAGTGTACTTCAGTTATTGTTTACAAAATAGTAGCCTCAGAGAAGCTGTCTTTGTAAGATAAGTTTTCATTCACATAGTTAGACATGCATGGTTTATTTGAGTCAATACAGTGTAAAACTAAGGGCTGCTTAAGTAATGCTGTATTTTCTCTTTCTTTTTAAATGCCTTTGTCATCTCTTGGATTCATACCCCTGCAATCTCTGCTGTTCTCACATGCTTTTTGCTCAGCAAATGAGGCCATGACAGATCCATCTTTGCTAGAAAGACTACCCGGACCAGCACTAGATGGGGTGGGTTGACAAGGGCCTGGGCAGCAGAAGGCTCATCAGAACTGAGCAGGAAGAGTTTGGGGCAGTGAAGCAAATCAAGGTCAGTAAGATGCCGTGAGCCGGTGAGTCGTGCATTGTGCCCATGTCTCTTGCTGATAGAAGATGCAGAGTTCCTTTGAGTAGAGTTAGTTCTTTTGTAGAAAGGATGCTAGAGCTAATATCTGGATGCCTGAAGAAGGAACTTGTGTCTAGAAATTCAAACAGAAAAGCTAGTGACGTGCTGCATAACCATAGGGCTTGCACTTTCTCCCTTAGCTCTTAGGAATCTCATGTCCACCTCTGACACCACTGAACTTTGACACAGCTTTCTTCTTGAGGACTTGAACTCTGCATGGCAACGGAAAAGCATATCTGAATAGTGTTCTCCCTGCAGAGGCCTTAGCTCCGTGGGATTTTCCATCCCACCTGGCTCATGCCTGTAAGATGTTTTCATCTTGTCAAGACAACTGTCTTAAGATGTGGATGGTGCAGTTCTGTTTCTTACTGTCTATGCCTTCACTTCCTCCTTTTTTTTTCTCATTACCTGAGCATGTCACAAGGTCACTTCCCATGTATTCTTCACCCCAGTCACTCTATATTTACTGATACCCCAATTCTTTCGCAGGAGCCAATCTAAAGAGGGGATTAAGCCTTAAACTAGAAATAAATCTTCCTACTCCTCCCTCCCACCCCACCAAAATGCTCTTCACTTTGGGTTGTCCTGATGGCTGGATCCTCACTGGAAATCCTTCTGTTGCTTCCAGGGTTCTCTGATACCCTCAACACCCATGCAGAGGCAGCTCAGAGTGGCTGTTCATTAGGACATACCGCCTGTATGGTTCTTATGGTTCAGAGCCCAGCCTGGAGGGTTTGGGGGAGGTGTGCAAACCCTATTCCAATAAACCTGTAGAGCATCACTACCTGTTGATACTCATCAAAACCTCAGCCCCTGATGTCTGTCTCCAAGTTCATTTGATCAGGTCAGCCCTGACATTGGTTGTCTACCTCTGGCAGGTGCCAATATCAGCATTCTATCCCACTACCATGGAGAGTTTATTTTTCCTCAAATGCAACTGTTAGGCCCAACACCAGAATCAACAGGTTTTCAGCTCTTCATTGCAGGCTGGTTTTTCTTGCCAGCCCGCTCTTACATTTGGTAGAGAGTGCCAGAAGTACTGGCCAGAGACAGACAGCCTCAGTCCTAACATTCTCCCTGCTCATCCCCTTCCCTAGTAGAAAGTAGAAACTTAAAAATGCCAGTTGTCTGAAACATTCTGGATCACTGAAGGAGTTCACTGTATCCTACAGTGGCAATAACCAGTTACTTACATTGTTATACCTACCTTGAGCTATATTGACAATTTGTTCTCTTGAGACACTGAGATTAGACCTACAAGAAAAAGTCTAGGAATAGTACTCAGGTCATAACTTAATCTGCCCACTGTATGAAGGGAGCTAGATGCTAGGCATAAGAAAACTGACTACTGGGCTGGAGAGATGGCTTAGCGGTTAAGCGCTTGCCTGTGAAGCCTAAGGACCCCGGTTCGAGGCTCGGTTCCCCAGGTCCCACGTTAGCCAGATGCACAAGGGGGCGCATGCGTCTGGAGTTCATTTGCAGAGGCTGGAAGCCCTGGCGCGCCCATGCTCTCTCTCTCCCTGTATCTGTCTTTCTCTCTGTGTCTGTCGCTCTCAAATTAAAAAAAAAAAAAAAGAAGAAGAAAGAAATGGTGTGACTGAAGTCAGAAGGCCCCTTTAAAGAAAAAAAGAAAAGAAAAGAAAACTGACTCCATTCTAAATCTTTATCTTTTATAAAAAGGACTATTTGGTTTTTTTAGTTTTTTGAGGTAGGGTCTCAGTCTAGCTCAGGCTGACCTGAAATTCACTACAAAGTCTCAGAGTAGCCTCGAACTCACAGCGATCATCCTACCTGTGCCTCCTGCGTGCTGGGATTAAAGGCGTGCGCCACCACGCCTGGCTAAAAAGACTATTAGTAACTGCATACAAGTCATTCAATACAGGTATGATGGTTAGCTACAGAACTTACAAACCCAATTATAACCCAATTATAAAGTTTCACTTAATGAGCAGAAAAAAAAATGTTAAATGTGGCCCCTACACTAAAACTGATTCCTCCTAGAGCTCACAAGTGAGAGATTAAATTGGGTCTGAAAAAGTGTTGTGCCATTATGAGTGACTGTGCCCCACACAGAGGACACTTAGCAATGTCTAGAAATTTTATATACATACATATTATATATATATATATGTGTGTGTGTGTATGTATATGTGTGTGTATATATATATATATATCTATATATATATATACACACACACACACACACACATACATACTTACATATGTACATACATATATATATACATGTAGTTTTTTGAAGTAGGGTCTCACTCTAGCCCACATACATACATACATATGTACATATATATATATAATTTTTTGAAGTAGGTTCTCAGTCTAGTCCAGGCTTGACCTAGAATTCACTATATAGTCTCAGGATGGCCTGGAACTCATGATGATGCTCGTACCTCTGCCTTCCAAGTGCTGGGGTTATAGTTATGTGCCATCTTGCCTAGCTTCTAGAGATATTTTAAGACAGGAACTACATAGCAAACACTGACAATGTCCAGGGCCTGGCCACCCTTCCATGACAAATAAGTAAATGGTTCCAAATGCTAATAGCAGTAAAGTTGGAAAACCATGATCAAAGTCTTTACGTTGACTTTTCTGGGTTCTTTTTGATTTGCTGTGCAAAATCCCAGTATCCTGTCACTAAGAGTCTCTGTAGCCTTACAAATGTGAAGTTGATTTTTCATTTTTTTTCCAGGTGTGGTGCATACCTTTAACCCCAGCACTTGGGAGGCATAGTTAGGAGGATCACAGAGCAAAACCCTACCTCAAAAAAATAAAAACAAAAAAAAAAAAGGGAAAGATCTTGTTTCCAGTAAATTATGATAAAAGCAAAAGATACAATGTCCATGTTATGGTTTAATGTTAAGTGTCTGCTACAAGCTTGTGTGTTTGTTTCAAAATTAGGTTCATAGCTGGTATTGGTGTTGTAGGAGGTGGTAGCATGCTTAGGAAGTAGGGCCTCACTGGAGAAAACGGGTCACTGGAGCCGGGCGTGGCGGCGCACGCCTTTAATCCCAGCACTTGGGAAGCAGAGGTAGGAGGATCACCATGAGATCAAGGCCACCCGGTGACTACAGGAGGTCAGTCCGAGCCAGAGTGAGACCCTACCTCAGAAAGCCAAGAGGAAAAATAATGGGTCAGTGGAGAGTGGGCTTGTGGTTTACAGCCCTGCTATTTCTGGTCTGAGATCTCTGCTTCCTGGTCCATAGAGATGTGGGGAGTCCCAAGCATACACTCTGCTTACCATGAATGTTCCTTTCCTTATCATGATGAAATATACCTTGTCACACTCTGAGCCAAAAGAAATAGGTCTTCTCTCACTTCTGTCAGTTTATTTTTTTCAGAGTTGGGAAAAGCCATTTTCTAATGTTACTGACAACTTCCATGCATACTGATAACAAACCATTATCAACCCATTTTTTATAAAAGGCAACATTTGTTAGTATATTCTGCAGTGGAGGAAGCCAAAAGGAATGCATACGTTCAGTAGTGTTTGCACAAGAGGCTAACATAACATTCAAACATCACAAAGCCACCTCCTAAGTCCAAGCAGCCAAACATGTACTTTCACGTGTAGTAGCTACTCTGTGGGTGTTAGCATGGTCCTAATATCAGTGAGAGGGAAACATGTGGGTTAATCCATTGTCAATACAATTGTCCTGAAGGATCAGAACACGTGTGAGAGAAATGCATCTGCTACATGTGAAAAAGTTCTGAAAACATGGAGGCCAGAGAAATGTTGCCTCTCCTAGCTGGGACTTCTCAACCAACACACTTTCCCCTCACCTTGGCTCTGAGTAGGCTGGTGTTTGGACATCTTGCTTATGACAGAAGTCCAAAAATATTCCCCAAATGAGGAGCCTTCTTGTACTATACTTCTATTGCTAACTTGCATGAAGCAGAATGAATTGCAGCTGAGGCAAACCCGTTGGTTAGATGTAAAAACGCATGAAGTAACAGAAAAATCTCATGTATTAAATCTCACACAGCTTCTCAGCAAGACTTGAATTAAACTAAGAAAATAATTCAATATCAAGGAGCAATGCCCACAAGACAGGGAAATTCTTTGAAACAAACTGTAATGAGCAGTGTTTCCTTGGTCCCCTGGATGAGGAAAAGGAAAAAAAGGCACATAATTAAAATAACTATAAGGCAATGGAGTTCAGATTGCTGAAGTCATTTCCTTAACCCTGTGAGGACCGTCAGCTATTTCTGAATTGAGAAAAGTACAAAAGAAGTGCTTCATTACAGTGAGAACAGAATCAAAGATGGTGGGATGATTTGTGGTTTGGTTCAACAATTCCCATTTTTATTTTCCTTCTTTCCTTTCTTCCGTCCTCCTTGCAGAAATGGCTTCAGCCAAAAGCTGAGTAATAACAACCAAAATTCCAGATTTAGCAAATACAGATAGATGATGGATACAAAGAAATATAGATGATAGATAGATAGATAGATAGATAGATAGATAGATAGATAGATAGATAAAGTGCTGTTGTCTTACATCATGCTAAAACGGCCACAGAATCTTCACATGTCTACAAACACTCACTTGGCTCAGTCTAATAACCACCAATCTTGTTTTATATTTTGTTTGAAGTGGGGTCTCATTCTAGCCTAGGCTGACATGGAATTCATTATATAGTTTCAGGCTGGCCTCAAACTCATAGCAATCCTCCTAACTCTGTCTCCCATGTGCTGGGATTGAAGAAATGTGTGACCATGCCTGGTTCCACCAAGTTTAACTTCTAAAGTCCATGGGTTCAAATTTCCAAGCATCCACTGGATTTTACACATATTTATCCAACTCTACTTGAGCTCTGGCATCTGTTATATCTGGTGGACATCAGGTGTCCTTTTACCTTGCTTCTGAAATGAGCCCTGATGGCAACCAATGGGATAAAGAATGACCAAGGAGGAAAATGTTAAGGGTAAATATGAGCAAAGTATGATGACATATGTATGAAAATATCATGAAATGAAACTCATGTTTGTACATTACCTTTAAAAATAAATGTAAAGGGCTGGAGATATAGCTTAGTGGTAAAGTGCTTCCCTGTGAAGCCTAAGGACCTGGTTCGAGGCTTGATTCCCCAGGACCCACGTTAGCCATATGCACAAGGGGGCACACACATCTGGAGTTTGTTTGCTGTGGCTAGAGGCCCTGGTGCACCTATTCTCTCTCTCTCTCTCTCTATCGGCCTCTTTATGTGTCACTCTCAAATAAATGAATAAAATAAACAAAAAGTAAAAACAATAACTTTAAAGGACTTGAGAGATGCCTTAGCAGTTAAGGTGCTTGCCTAAGGACCCATGTTTGACTCTCCAACTCCCACGTAAGCCAGATGCACAAAGTGATGCAAGCATGCAAGGTGGCACATGCGCACAAGGTGGCACTAATGTCTGGAGTGCAGTTGCAGTTGTTGGAGGTCTTGGCATGCCAATTCTCCCTCCCTCTCTCTCTCTCTCTCTCTCCAATATACTGGGCTTGCCTCAAAAAAAATTTTTTTTAATTAAAAATTAGTCCTGCTGTTAGCTGCAGAGTTGACAAAGCAACTTTGGTGTCCCTTATTTCCACCTGCCCTGTGACTGGTGTTGACTGCTGTAACAGCCACACTGGTGCACAGATTTGGTCAAGCATGGCAATCTGAGGCCTGGAAGCAAGGCCTGGGCTCTCTGTGGTGACATTTCTGGCTCTGGCCAAGGGTGGTAAATTTTCTTTCTCTCTCATATGGAAGGTGGCTTTGCTGATGTACCCCTAGAGACTAGGATACTTCTCTTTGGATATCATCAAAAAAGAGCTTTATGATCTAGTGACAACATCAAAACGCAGGACTGTATCAATCAGGAAATAAAAAAGGTGTGCCTTTCTTTGAAGCTCTCTCAAGGAGCCCAAATATTCTTAAGTTCCTTGTGGGGAAGTTGTAGTTCCAAAATGGCCCAGCCAACTAGAGTACCCCAGCCAGCAGGGAGTTGAACAAGGACCCGAGGGGAAATTAACCTGGATGAGAGACAAGACAGACACAAAGAAGGAGACCAAGTCTGGAGTCTGATCAAGGTCTCAAATTTATTCAGGCAAGCACAAGCTTATATACAGAAAACAAAACTTTCTCGACAATGCCTACGTGCCTAATGTCTGCTCCACCAAGGCCGCCAATGCCTCTGTGTCTGAGTATGTTCACCAAGGCCGTACAATAAGGCCTCTGTGCCCGGAGATCCAAGACCAGCTGCAGTTCCCATGGTCAAAGAGAAGCTACAGCTCCCAACACTAGAGAGCCTGTTTTACAGATGTGCAGATTAACAGGAATTGGACCTGTTTCTCAGGACACCAATGCGGGTCTGTCATACCCAGGACTGCAAGTGTTCTGGCTGTGGCCAGCACCAGGTGCTTGAGGCAGATTAAAATCTCTGTAGACTCCCTAGTCTTGAAAAGGCAGAACTGATGGGGACAACTGTTTGTGCCCTAACTCAATACAGGTGGCTGTGGAGCCATTGGAGGCATGCGCCCTCCAGGTAGGCCCTCTCCACAGGAGCGCAGGTCCTCATTCCGGGAGATGTAATCACGGCCGTCATAGGCAAGTGGGGTCAGGAGGGTCTTAGCAACACAAGTTTTCCTCCTTTTCCAAAATAGCCTTGTAGGAATTGTGTCTGTGCAGATGGCTCAGAGGTTAGAGGCACTTGCTTGCAAAAAGCCTTGCTTAGTTTTCTAGAACATTCAAAACAGGGTAATTTCAAAATAGCCTGTCCACTAAGTTTGTTATAATATTCAATTAAGTACTCATATATTATTCTCTATTATTCAATTTGAAATACAGCCTGTATTTCAAATTGCCTGAATTTGACATTGTCTTGGCCTTTTCCCCAGAGTCCGGAGACTCTGATGGAAGCTCTCTTTTGTGCAGGTAAACATGGGTCTGAAGGTGAAACTCCAGCTCTGCTGTGCTCGGGTCCATGACCATCCACCAACACTGAGACACTGGATATCCATCTGGACAAAGGACCAACCCATGAAGAACAGGAGAGGACAGAGGGACCTCAGAGAAGGTGAGTGCCAGTCCTCATCCAAGCTGGCTGGTCTGAAGTTACTTTCGCTTCTGGTTGCATATTGTTTCTGCGTTTTTATTTTCTACAAGATTGTATTTAGTTACAAACAAAGAGAAAGACAAACACACACACACACACACACACACAGAGAGAGAGAGAGAGAGAGAGACAGAGAGAGAGACAGACAGAGAGAGAGAGAGAGAGAGAGAGAGACAGAGAGAGAGAGAGAGAGAGAGAGAGAGGGAAAGCGAGCCTGAGTGAGGATGGGCATTTCAGGGCCCCTTGCAGCTCAAATGATCTCCAGACACATGTGCTCCGTTTCCTTAGTTTTTGCAGGCAGGCTCTGTAACCGCTGATCAGTGTGTCCAGTCCTGTTTTCAGTCTTGATCTGCAAGAGGAGAATACAAACATGAGAAGGCATCAGAGAGGAGAGAGAGGAGGTGAGGAGGGAGGAGGGGAGATGAGGGTCTCAGGAAGCAGGAAGGACACCAGGAGGAGAGTCATTGGAAGGCTCCGTGGTCATCTGCAGACTGTGCAGGACACCCTCTGTATGTCACCTGTCTGTTCTGGTGAGGTGACTGCAGGGAGCTCTACTTCTTCAGAGAAGCTCCTGTCACAGCTGCCGCTGGGTGGCACTGGTCACCTGTGTCACTCCTGTGAGATCCCAGCTCCATGGAGACCTCCTGTGGTGAAGAGGACAGTGAGCTGCTCTGCCTGTGGGAGGCATTTTCATGGTAGCCCTTCCTCTCTTTTAGAAAATTGCTCCAGATCAATCTTTTCATTCCGGCATGGTGGGGGTAGGGGGGTGAGGAGGAATTACAGACGCTCAGGAGACTCAAGACCTCTACAAATCTGGCAGTACTGAAATTTTGAATGTCATAGTACCTCCTCCCTAAAGTTACATAAAGGTCCACAATGCTGGGGAGACTCAGCAAGCATCTGAGCTGCCTCCCAGTCCTGCAGTGAGCCCCAGAGATCCCATTTCTCTGAATCCATGATTCAGCTGTGTGTTCTGTGCTCCTGCGACTGACCCCTCCTCACCCCCATGCGGGATGTGTGGGTACAGGGAGGGATTTCCTAAAGATCCAGGAGATGCCAGATCTGTGCCTCCCAACTTTCAGGTCCTTTACCAATTTAGAAAAGAATTGTAAAAGAAACTCTGATAAGAATAAATTATGAATTATGGGGTTTATTTGAGGGAGAAATAAAGTGCAGAGGAAGGCTAGCTAAAAGACTCAAGAGAGAAAAAAATTCTTGTCCAGTTTGACTAGGGATAATTGTCGGGCACTGCCAGGCACTAGACACCCACTGGCTGGAGCCTTCAGGAGAGGGGCCTGAGCTTCCGGGCACAGCTAAGGACCCCTGGGCTACAGGAGGCCACCCCCCTCCAAGCCCAGCACACCTGAACTTAGGTTCACCCCATAGCCCTGTGACCTTCGGCCAGTTACCTAGGAAACTCCTTGTCAGCCTTCACACAGCCCATCCCCTGAGACCCTGCATAACCTGACCTCCTCACCCCCGCCATTACCTATGTGCTAGAATGAATGTCCCCATATGGTAATTAAGCCTCATTAATGAACTTGGGATGTCCAATCCCTTTGGGGTCCCTTTCCCCCACCCTCAGATGCTTATAAACCCATATTCACTGACAGTCAACTGAGAGAGCTGTGCAACTTTCTCCCTGGAGTGTTCTCTCATCACAGGCTCACCCACCCCCGGTTGCCTGGATGTCTTGGGGGATGGGGGAACCACGGTCAGCACCCATAGCAAGAATCTGGAACCCACAGATGGTGCCTGAACAGGGACTTTATGAGATGGACAGGGTGGGTGATTGCCCTCCCAAAGGGACTGGGTGACATCGGCCCATGCAGCCTTGCCTCCATGTTTTTGAGGGCTGGCAGGTTTCTCTTTCTGCTCCTTTATTTTCGGTTTGGGCCATAGTGTGTGTCCAGACGTGATGAACTGGCAACTGATGTCTCTTGGCCGAGGTCACTCTTCCATATTGACTGAAGGCCAGCCATCCTCTGCCTGAACCCCAACAGCCCGTTTGGTGTTGGCAGAAACCCTCTATTTCTCTACGACAGGAAAAAAGAAAAAGAAAAAAAGAGTGGTAACACACGTCGACCTCTTAAAAGCCTGTAGGGAGGTCTCTAGTCTCTTACACTTGTGGACAGGCTCAGGCCCGGATCTTTGGGGGATCCTCGTGTGCTAATCAGCCCTCGGGAACGTTGCCCTCTGGTCTTGGCATTTCTAATCTTTCTCTGTCATGGGTAACATGGCCTCCCACCAAAAGAAATCTCCGATACATGGAATAAGAGTTCTTCTGAAAGTTAAGGGAATTAAGCTCTCCCAGAGGGAGGCCAGCTCCTTTTGGGAAGAGGTCCTCTATGTTGTCCCCTGGGTTTCTGGGCATCCACATGGCCCAGACATGTGGACACACATAGCTTATCTGGCTAGGAAATGAAAAGTTCAGGAAGCACATTTCCCCTCACTCCATTTAAGCAGCAAAACTACACAAGCCAGCTTTGCAAGTGATCCAAAGTGACTCAGTCAGAGTTAGGCAGCAGACAGACAATGGTGCCTCTGCCCGTGCAGGAGCCATGTCTCTGCCTCCTCTCCCATTGGCCCCCAAGCAGGCCCCCTTCTTTATGGGCCTCCTTCTTCAGCAGCCTCCCTGTGGTCCAGGATGCCCCCTCTTTTCCTAATGGTCCCAGGGACAGCCCCCCTATTTTTCCCTTCAGGTAGCCAGAGTCTTGGACTCTTGACCTCTACGTGTACTGGACTGGACCCCGGGTGAGTGTCGGGAGTAGGGCAGGGCTGACCTAAGGTGTATGCAAGCCCCACCCAGCCGCCACAGGGCACCAAAAGAAGAAAAAGGTTACGTTCAACTATAGCCTATAAAGAACTGAAGTTTTACAGAAAAAATGTCATAATTTGTTACATGATATCATAAATATAATTACTGAATTTATGTTCTAGGTCAACTTCAACTTATATAGAGGATTACCAAAAACAACAGAATTCTCTCTAAAGTGGTAATTTATAATTCGTTAGGTATTAAAAAAAAAAAAAGCTTGTAATATCCTGTTACTTAAAAGGAGGAGGCAACTGACCTGACTTCTAGTCCAGCCTTCCTCAAGATAGCAACAAAACTTGCCTTAGTTACTCCTAATAAAATCATTGCCAAGTGTCTTATTGGTATTAATGACAAAACTGTCTTTAGACTACTCACTTGTTAGTAATACGATTAATCAATTTGGTGTAGTTTTCATAATAGCCTTATGAGAAAAATGCTTAATAATGGGGTGCGATGAGAGAAGCAGATATATAGAGAGAATAGATATGCCAGGGTTACTGCAAAGGAACTCCAGACACATGTGCCACCGTGTGCATTTTATATGGGTTCTGCGGAATTGAATCTGGGTTCTTTGGCTTTGCAGGTAAGTGCCTTAATCACTAAGCCATCCTTCCAGCCAGAATCACTTCCTTTTAAAAACTTCCTTTTACCTATTATTTACAAGCAGAGGGAGAGACAGAAAGAAATGGGTGTGCCAGGTTCTCTAGCTACTGCAAACTAACTAGACACAGTACCACCTTGTGCATCTGGCTTTGCATGGATACTGGGGAGTCAAACTCGGGACACTTGTTTTTGCCTTAACTGCTGAGCCATCTCCAGTTCCTCAGTTCTTTTGAAAAATATTTTTATTTATTCATTTCCAAGCAGAGAGAGAGGAAGAATGGGTGCACTAGGACCTCTGTCCGCTGCATATGAACTCCAGATACATGAGCCATTTGTGCCTCTGTGGGTACTGGGGACTCAGACTCAGGTCGTTAGGGTTTTCAGACAAGCACCTGAACCACTGAGCCATGATTCCAGGCCCAAATCACTTCATTCTCCAGGGAAGAAATCTCCAGGGAAGAAGCCTATGGTGACGACACACACAAATCACACACACACACAGGAGGTAAAACAGGAGAGCCCAGGCCCACAGATTCAGGAGAAGCACACACACGTGGGAAGCAAACCCTGAGAGCTGAAGCCTGTCACCTTCACATAGGGGGTCAGAAATGCTGAGACTTCTAATGAGGACTCAGAGCTTCAGGAGAGATCATACAGGAGGCAAAGCCAGACATCACCCAAAACCAGACAGGAAGGCGCCTGGACAAGAAGGAATTTCCAAACGAGGACGAGGAGATTCCAGGCAGGAGGAGAGGATGGGGAAGAGAGTCACACACACCTGCCAGGCCAGGTATGCGCGCCCCACATCCAGTTAGGATGAGCCTGGTCCTCAGACTCAGGCCTGATTAGTTGTTGGACTTAAGGCTGTGGGGCCAGGTGTGCTGGAGAGCTGGGTCCTGTCAGTCACTCCTGTGTGGGGCGGGGCCTGGGTCCTGTCAGTCACTCCTGTGTGGGGCGGGGCCAGGGTCCTGTCAATCACTCCAGTGTGGGGCGGGGCCTGGGTCCTGTCAGTCACTCCTGTGTGGGGCGGGGCCTGGGTCCTGTCAATCACTCCAGTGTGGGGCGGGGCCTGGGTCCTGTCATTCACTCCTGTGTGGGGCGGGGCCTGGGTCCTGTCAGTCACTCTTCTGTGGGGCGGGGTCTGGGTCCTGTCAGTCACTCCTGTGTGGGGCGGGGTCTGGGTCCTGTCAGTCACTCCTGTGTGGGGCGGGGTCTGGGTCCTGTCAGTCACTACTGTGTGGGGCGGGGCCTGGGTCCTGTCAGTCACTCCTGTGCGGGGCGGGGTCTGGGTCCTGTCAGTCACTCCTGTGCAGGGAGGGGATCTGGGTCCTGTCAGTCACTTTTGTGAGTGACAGGGTCTGTCACCTATCTATCACTCCTGTGGAGGGCGGGGTCTGGATCCTGTCAGTCACTCCTGTGCAAGGTGGGACCTGGGCCTGTCACTCACTACTGTGAATCCACATTAGCCAGATGTACAACGGGGCGCACACATCTGGAGTTGGTTTGCAGTGACTGCAGGCCCTAGCGTGCCCATTCTCTCACTCTCGCTCTCTGCTCTTTCTCTCTCTGTCTGTCTGTCCCTCTCAAATAAATAAATAAAAATAAACAGTTTTATAAAAAGAATTATGAGTTTGGGTTAGGAAAAGGGTTAGGGTTATTAGGAATAGGAGTTAGTTAGTATTAGGGAAAGGTTACGGTTAGAGTTAGGCATAGGGTTGGGTTTTGGTTAGGATAAGACTTGTGATTAAGGTTAGGGTTAGGATTGTAAGTGTTAAGATTGCAATTGTTAAATTTAGGGTTGGTATTAAGATTGTTAAGGTTATGCTTAGAGATAGGGTTGTTAGATTTAGGGTTCTCCTTAGGCTTAAGGCTTTTTTGCTTAGGCTTAGGGTTCAGGTTAGCATTTTAGAGTTGTGGCTATAGTTAGGGTTACCATTAGAGTTAAGGTTAGAGTTTGGTTTCAGTTAGGGTAAAGGTAATGATATGACTGTGGGAGACAGGCATTAATTGAAAGAATATGGTCAATGTAACATCACAGTGAGAGTGAATCTCTGTACATAACCCGTCACATTGAAGTGATTCTTAAAATTAACTCCAAGGAACATGTCAGCAGTAGACATCTTGTAATCACTTAAGGGGTGTGCAGAGAAGTGGGGAGTGAAGGGGGTCACCACTGGCAGATACTGTGCAAGCTGCTTTCCTGAGGGTCTTGGATGGATGACAGAGTTTTGCTAGGGCTGTCTCTCCACCAGCCCTTCTACAGAAACTTCCTGGAATCCCACAGGAGAGTCCTGCTCATGCTCAGGCCACAACACCAGCAATAAATGTGATTTCAGGGCTGGAGAGATGGCTTAGCAATTAGAGCATTTGCCTGCAAAGCCAGAGGCCCTGAGTTCAATTCCCCAGGACCAACGTAAGCCAGATGTACAAGGTGGCACATGCATGTGGAGTTCGTTTGCAGTGGCTGGAGGCTCTGAAGCACCTATTCTCTTTCTCTGTCTGGTCTGTCTGTCTCTCTCTCATAAATAAAAAATAAATATTTTTAATAAAAAGAAATATGTTTTCATAATTAAACACCTACCATCAAATTTCATCAACATAACCAGGATATTTCACTGTGAATCTGAAAGCAAACCACAGGTCACACTCAGTGGCATAATGCTTCAATTCAGAGTCACTGGACAATGAAAGTGATGCCAGCACCTCATAGTCATGGCAACCCTGCAGGTGGCATTCATAAACCCTCAAAGGTGATCTTGTCGGTGATGCTGGAGGTGATGGCCATGGTGTGCCAGTCTCCTAAGAGCCAGAAAAGAAAGATCCCATTGGAAAATAATCTTTCTGTGTGTGCAACATGAGGTCTCACTCTAGCCTGTAGGTCAGGCTGACCTGGAATTTCTGCCTCCGAAATGCTGGGATAAAAGGTGTGTGCCATCAAGCCCAGCTGAAAATATATATTTTTTTGAGGTAGGGTTTTGCTATATCCCAGGCTGACCTGGAATTCACTATGTAGTCTTGGGATGGTCTCACTTTTTTTTAATGAGAGAAAGAGAGAGAGAATTGGTGCACTGGGGCCTCCAGGCACAGCAGTGTAACTCCAGATGTGTGCACCTCTTTGTGTGTATGTACAACCTTCCACTTGTGTCACCTTCTGTGGCTGTCTTACATGACACCTGGAGAGTCGAACATGGGTCCTTAGAGTTCACAGGCCTTAACTGCTAAGCCGTGTCAGCCCGAGACTTCTCAACTTCTTTTAAAATAGTTTTTCAATTTTATTTATTTATTTGAGAGACAGAGAGGGAGGGAGAGAGAGAAAGAGGCAGAGAGAGAATGGATGCATTAGGGCCTCCAGCAGCTGCAATTGAACTCTGGACACATGTGCCACCTGGCTTACATGGGCCTTGGGGAGTTGAGCCTGGGCCCTTTGGCTTTGCAGGCAAGTGCCTTAACCACTAAGCCATCTCTTCTTCAGCGTTAGACTTCTCAATGTTTAGTGGAAGCAACCATGATTAGGAATTGAATTAACATGCACATTTAGATTGAGTAGTCCTAGTTTGATCTTGGATTGTGAAATATGTATCATTCCTACTGCAAAAGCACTGAGGAACTATCTCTGAATGTACAAGAAACAAAACAGCAAAGGAAGAATTCACAGGCAATTTTAAAACTTTTTTAAAAATTATTTTTATTTATATATTTTTAAGCATTTTTATTTTTATTTATTTGAGACAGCAAGAGAGAGAGAGAGAGAGAGAATGGGTGAGCCACAGCCTCTAGCCACTGCAAACAAACTCCAGAAGCATGCTCCACCATGTGTATCTGGCTTACATGGGTTCCGTGGAATTGAACCAGGGTCCTTAGGATTTGCAAGCAAGTGCTTAAGTGCTAAATCATTTCACCAGCCCCTATTTTATTTATTTATGAGACAGGGATAGAGAATTGGAGCACCAGGGTCTCTAGCCACTGCAATCATGTGCATAAGCATCACCAGTGCATCTGATTTACATGGGTTCTGGGGAGTCGAACTGGGGTCCTTAGGCTTTGCAGTCAGGCACCTTAAACATTAAGCCATCTCTCCAGCCATGGGATACCTTTTCTAAACATTTCTGGGAACAGACTACTATGCCTGAACTTCCAGAGGTTTTCCACAGACTTCCTTCACCTTGAGTCCTTATGCTGTGCTCCCCTGAATATCCGTGTCTTCTCCAGAATATGAAGCAACTCTCCGCCACTCAGGACTAGGCCTTTTCCAGGGCGGTTCGTCTTTCATGTTGCCTCACCTCACTGGCACCACCCTGTAATGAGGTGGTTCCAGCCTGGCTGAGGGAAGTGAAAGCAGAGCTTTACTCCCAGCAGCCCTCTGGGCCTCCTAACTTTTTTTTTTTTTTTTTTTTTTTTTTTGACGAACATGTTTTTATTGAACAGTTTTATTCTGTCTTAGAATAAAAACCTTGCTTTAATTTTGTAAGGTGCACTTCAGTTAGGCCATGCTGCCAGTAATTATTGGGACAAGTGCCCTCGTCAGTGGCCCCCGAGGGCTGGGAAAACGCGTGAGCTCACGCTGTCGGAGCATGGAGAAGTGTGGGCCTCCTAACTTTGAAGCCATCTGCCCCCACCTCATAGCCTTCAGTGTCTGGAACCTCGTTTTATGAATTAAATATGAAAATCAGGTCAGTCAGCCACTCCTCTCCGCTGCATTCGTAAGAACTGGGACAAATTAGAGCCTCAGACTCTTAAGAAGAAAGACCTCTCAGATGGTAAAATTGGTCAGTGGTAAAGAAGTTTGGTTGCAAGTCCTCTAAGCCCAGGTTCAATCCCCCAATACCCAAAGTGGCTCATGAACCTGGAGTTCGGTGGCCATGCAAGAGGTCCTGCTGTGCCCATGCTCTCTCTTTCTCTCTCAAGTAAATAAATGAAAAATTATGTTTATTATTATTAAAAACATATTTCTATAAAATATATTTTAGCTTGGGGGGTGGGGGAGGGTGGAGGCCTCACAAAACTGAACCCAAATTGAACCTGTACAATAGAATCCTATACACTGGAAGATAGACTAAAAGGGTGAGCCTTCAATAGGACCTTAGGGGGAGCACCTGGATAGAAGGGCCCTGGAGAGGGTGAGATGAAGCCTGATCTTAAATTTCTCCTCTTTCTCTTTTTTTCCTCTTTCTTTTTCCTTGGCACTGACCTGTAACTTGCAGTACCAAGATGTGGTTAACACTCACAATGAGCTGTGGATGAGAGAGACATACAAGTTCTCCCAAAACAAAACAGGCTTCTGTCAGAGCACTCAAACAGAGGTTAATGGTAAGACCCTACTGCTGGAGACACCATACATTGTTGGCAAGGAACATAGATCTGGCTGGGATCTGGAACAGAGCCAGTCCCAAGATGGTTAGCCCATCTGGTGCCAGAGGGTGCTACATGAGCTACTAGGGGAAAGTGGCCAACATCTGACCAATCAACTCGAGGTCTAAGCTACTCAGAAGCAAACAACCTGACATGATGATCACAAGTGCAATAGTGGCACACAGCCATGGTGGGTAACCAACTGCTCTTGGATTGACTAACAGATCCACTCAGTGGAAAAGAACCCACATCTGGAACTGGGAAACAATCCAGAATCATATCCACAGAATGACTTTGCTTTTTGATATCAAGCTCTCAGTAATCTTGGGCTATAAGAGGAACTACTCCCTTTAATTTAACTCTAAAATTAATAATGTTGACCTCATTTAACCTGTGCTGACTTCACTCTCCATTAGAGAATCTGCTTGTCTATTTCAAATGGAATCTAAACTAAGTGTTGTGGCATATGCCCTTAATCCAAGCACTTGGGAAGCAGAGGTAAGAGGATCACAATGTGTGTGAGACCACCCAGAGACTACACAGTGAATTCCAGATGAGCCTGGCCTAGAGCAAGATCCTACCTTGAAAACCAAACAAAATAAAACAAAAATAAAAAGAGAAAGCTAAGATCAATCCTATCCAATGAGGTCCAGGTAGCAGCTCTCCCTTGGTAACAAAATGCCCTGGTGCTTCCCTCCAGAAGCTACAGGATGTGTACACCAACAGCATTGTTTGAATAAACATGAAATGAATGCATAATCTTCAAGAAGCACCACCCAAGGTGCATACTCTTCCATGTCCTCCCTTTTAGCCTGTGCAGAGGTAAACCTTTTGTCAATTAGCTTGCTCTCCATAACAGCAGACCATGAGTAACACATTACATGCAAGCAGGGATTTCAGTGGATGACATCCTCCTAAAGGACACACTCTCAACCCAGTGGTCCCCCAGATTTGCTTAGAAAACTGGAAATTATAGTGGCCTGGCCAGGCAAGACATTGGAAGATGTAGTCTAAGCAGTTGCTAAGACCTGTTATAATGGGGACCAGGAGGATCAGAGGAGCCCAGATGAACCAGGGGGACTTCTGTCTGCTGTAAGCCAGGATGAGAGCTTGTTTCTCTTGTAGAAAGGAAGGACATTTTAGAAGCAGATGTCCTCAGAGAAAGAGTCTACTCTAGGACACTGCCCTATATGAGGAGGGGATCACTGGAGGAGTTGGTGTCCCTGGACTCTGGGCCTGCATGTCAGCTCCTCCTGAAGATCAGTTATGTCTCTGGGCCTCTCCTCCAAGCTCTCTTATACCAGCCCATCTGGGGAGCCCTGGGCAATATTGCCCACAGGAGAGCAACAAATATGTCTCCTAATTGCCAGGAGAGCAATTTTAGGCTTCCCTTTTCTCACCTAGGCTCTGATCTAATTATATAAGACCATCTTCCCAGGAAATGTCAGACCATCCCCCAGAGCATGACTTTACCCAACCTCAAGCCTGTTCAGGGAGAAACCTTCACTTCAGGTATTCCTGTCTTACATCCAGAGATCTCCCTTCAAATGCAAAGAAAGCAAATCCACCCATTCCTTTGCACTGGTGGAAAAGAGACAGGGGGATCAAAGATCCCCTTCCCAAGAACAAAATTACCCAAAAACCCCTCCCACCCTCCTGGCCAGCACCAGTATCTCCTCATGCTTGAGGCCAGGAAAGGGGTCATAGGAATTTTTTTAAGCCTATTGATGAAATTCTCTGCCCCCTAGGACGCTCCATCTTTGGCACCACCAAGGTACTGACAAGTGATTATTCCAAAATCTTAGTTGAGATTCAGAGGTTCAGGGTTGTGTGGCCAAAGACAGTACAAGATCTTTGATTAATGAAGTAGTATTTACTTTAACCAGGTAGTCCCAGGTCCATATACTCTTATAATTCAGATTCCCTCCCCCACAACTCATTGTTCTGTGCAGGGCCTCACAATCACCAAGAAGACCTTGTCGGGGTACCACTGCAGCATCATGAGCCCTGGGAAGCAATGCATTAGCATTTGATTTGGCCAGTAAGCTGGATAAAAGAGAAGATGAGATAGCAGTGCTGGCTTCCTGCCTCCTACACCTTTCAGACACAAAGGGAAACAAGCAATGAATTACACTGGTGTTGAAGAGTCCTTCAAGGGATCCAAAGTTTGGCCTGGGTTCAATTCTCCAGAACCCAAGTAAGCCAGTTCTAAAAGTAGCGCATGGGCCAGGCCTGGTGGCACATGATTTAATCCCATCATTTGGGAGGCAAAAGCAGGAGGATTACTGTGAGTTCAAGGCCACTCTAAGGCTACATAGTGAATTCCAGGTCACCCTGGGCTAGAGTGAAATCCTACCTCAAAAAGCAGAACAAGCCAGCAATAACAACAAAAAAGGTGCATGCCTCTAGTTTGTTTACAGTGGCAAAAGAGATCCTGAAATATAGATATATCTATGTACTTTTGTAAAGTAAAAAATATTTTGAAATAAGAGAGAATAAATTTAAATAAATAAATAGGAAAAAATCTGGGCTGGGTACATGTCTTACCAGTTAAGGCACTTGACTGTGAATCCTAAGGATCCAGGTTAGACAACCCAGGACCCACTTAAGCCAGATGCACATGTGGCTGGAGTTAAGTTCAGTAGCTGGTGGCCCTGGTATGCCCATTTTTCTCTCTCTGTCTAATAAATAAATAAATTTTTAAGTTATACATTATATGTTATAGTGTGTTTATTATTATTCTATAATTTATATTTATTATATATAATAATAATATATTATTGCTATATTATATTTACACATATAAAATAAGTGTTTTTAATATTAATACTCAACACAAACTTTAAAAGCCAGAAGGGCTTGGAGTGATGTATTCCAAGTTCTGAAAGATAACAACTGTCAGCCAAGGTTACATTATCCTGAAAAACTATCCATTCAAATAGACAGAGAAATAAGGACATTCCACAACAAGAGCAAGCTAAAGGAATATTTGAGGACAAAACCAGCTCTACCTACAAAACCAGAAAGTACTTGAAAGAATCCTCCATTCTGAAGAGAAAGAAAAGCACACATATAAGGAAACTGGAAAAACAAACCATACTCAAATACTAGTTAACACAAAAGAGCAAAGGTAAAAACTGGAAGAACTAAAAAACAATAATACCAAAAATAAATACATGCCAATAATATCTCTTAATATCAACAGCTTCAATGGCCCAGCCAAAGGACATAGGTTTGTAGACTGGGTTAAAAAGCAGAATCCTTCAACTTCTTACCTCCAATAAACTCACCTTTCTACAAGGATGGACACTATCTTAGGGTGAAAGGTTGGAAAACAGTTTTTCAAGCAAATGGGCCTCTAGGAACAAGCAGAGGTTAGTGCTATCCTAATATCCTACAAGGTAGACTGCAGTCCAGCACTAGTTAGGAAAGATAAGGAAGGTCACTTTATATTGATTAAAGGCACACTCCAACAGGAGAACATTACAGTCCTAAACATACATGCACCTAACATGGGGGCTCCCAATTTCATCAAACAAACACTATTAGAACTAAGGTCACAGATAACACCAAACACAGTGGTAGTGGGTGACTTCAACACCCCACTCTCATCAATTGACAGGTCATTACCGCAAAAAATAAACAGAGGCATCTGCATTAAATGAGGTCATAGAAGGAATGGAGCTAACAGATGTATACAGGACATTACATCCAAATGATGCCGAATATACATTCTTTTCAGCAGCAAATGGAACATTCTCTAAAATAGACCATATATTAGGACACAAAGCAAATCTTAACAAATACAGGAAAATTGAAATAATTCCTTGCATCTGACCACAATGGAATCAACCTACAAACCAATAGCAAGAAAAGCTATAGCACAAACACAAAATCATGGAAACTAAACAATACACTACTAAATGATGACTAGGTCAATGAAAAAATCCAGAAGGAAATCAAAAAATTCATAGAGTCAAATGATAGTGAGAACACAGCATACCAAAACTTTTGGGACACAATGAAGGCAGTCCTAGGGGAGCAATTTAGAGCTTTAAGTGCCTACATTAAGAAATTAGAAGGGTGAACCGGGCATGGGCTGGGGGAGGGTAGTGTAGCCCCGCTGGGCTCCAAGTCACCGCTGCAGGAGGAGGGAGCGGGCGGCCTGGGTCTGCGTGTGGAGCAGCGGGGCGGACGCCTGGGGGCCATGAGCAGGGGCGCCCCTTACAACCCGCACGATCAACCTCCGCTCAAAGGCGGAGATCTGCTGTGAGGGCATCCTCTACACCATGGACACCGAGAACTCCACCGTGGCCCTCACCAAAGCTCCATCCTTCCGTACAGAAGACAGACCAACAGATCGTCCCACACCACCTCAAGATGAAGTTTTGGAATGCATTATATTCCGAGGAAGTGATATTAAAGACCGCACTGTTTGTGAGCCACCAAAACCACAGTGTTCTTTGCCTCAGGACCCAGCTATGGCTCAGACTTCACCAGGTTCATGCTCATCTTCACGCCGGTCAGTGAGTTCCTATGGACCTTTCGGCAGGATGCCAACGTGCAGTCAGTTCAGTCCAAGTATGTCGGTTGGGCAGCAGTTTGGCGCTGTTGGTGTTGCTGGAAGCTCCCTGACGTCCTTTGGAACAGAAACATCGAACAGCAGTGCCCTGTCCCAAAGTAGTGCAGTTGGTTCTGCCTTTACACAGGATACCAGCTCTATAAAAACAGTTATCTCAGGATCGATCAAGCCTCAGTTAGACCCTTTGAGAAAAAGTCCAACCATGGAGCAAGCAGTGCAGACCACCTCCTCCCACTTACCTGCTCCAGCACCAGGCCTTTGCATCTACCAGCCAGAAAGCAATAAGAGAACCAAGAGCACTGGCGAGCTGAAGTACAGTCTCAAGGCCAGAAAACATGAATGATCATCTCAGAAATGATCGCAAGAGACAAATAGTTCCAGGTGCTCCTTCACCCCAAGGAGAGGGCGCGGGGGACATCGAGGAGGCAGGGGAAGATTTGGTATTCGCCAGACGGTCCAATGAAATTTGAGAAAGACTTCGATTTGAAAGTGCAAATGCACAATTTAACAAGGAGAAGATTGACAGAGAATTTCATAATAAACTTAAATTAAAAGAAGATAAACTTGCCAAACAAGAGAAACCTGTAAATGGTGAAGGTAAAGGAGACTCAGGAGTGGATACCCAAAACAGTGAAGGGAATGCTGATGACGAAGATCCGCTTGGACCTAATTGCTATTATGACAAGACTAAATCCCATTCTGATAATATTTCTTGTGATGATAACACAGAAAGGAGGCCAATCTGGGCTGAAGAAAGGAGGTTAAACGCTGAAACGTTTGGAATCCCACTTCGTCCAAACCGTGGTCGTGGCGGGTACAGACGCAGAGGAGGTCTTGGGCTCCGTGGTGGCAGAGGGCGTGGTGGTGGCCGAGGAGGGACCTTCACTGCCCCTTGAGGATTTCATGGTGACTTCTGAGGAGGCCATGGGGGCAGGGAGTTTGCAGATTTTGAATATAGGAAAGACAACAAATTTGCTGCATCGTCTACAAACAAGGCTTTGAAAAAGAGGTGGAGTTCTAGCTCTTTCTGGTCCTGGAAATTGATTTCAGTCTCTGTGAAGAATGAAGAAGTGACTTTGCTCTATACTAGTCACCAGCACAGGGTTTTGTCTCTTTGTTTTCTGCTGAATTTCAAAGATATAATGCAGTTACTTTTTGGGAGGGGAAGGGGGTCTCATCCTTCAACAAACGAGCAGTGACCATATTTGCAATAGCAAAAGGTTAAGTAATTTCTTGTGTATAGTTACACTTGAGCTGTACTTCAGTAGGACTTCGAAGGATTTTTTCATCACTAAATTGTACTTGGCAATTACTGCAGTTGCCTGCAGATCGGGCCGTAATACTGTGTGAGTCACAGAAGGTTATGTGTGTATGTGTGTGTGTCTGTATCTTTCTCTTTCTACTTGCAAATTCTATAATGTGAGGTAGCTGATTTTGTCAATTAATTAGGGTGCTGGATGGTAGAGAATTTTGTCAGTCAACTATGTACACACAGGTAAATACTGTTTCTTAGGCAATGGTAACTTTTTATATAGTTGTAAAATTCCATTATATTCCATTGCCAAAGAAACATTAAGAACTTTGTATAGCTGTATAAAAAGCAAGTAAATTTTTAAAGAATAAACATTTTAAAGTCAGAAAAAAAGAGAAATTAGAAATGTCTCAAGTAAACGATGCTTCACCTTAAAGCCTTGGAAAAAGAAGAACAAGACACTGGAGAGGGTATGATGAAGACTGACCTTAATCCTCTACAGCTTCCAACCCCCCCCCATCTAACTATTTTATATTAATTATCTTTTACTTAGTGGGCACTGACCTGTAACCCCCAGTACCAGCATGTGGCTATCATCCACAATGAGCTTTTGATCAGAGAGACCTGAATGTGAAACCTGTCTCCATCAGAAAATCAGATCTTGGACACCTTTGTCACACCATGTAATGTATTACATCAGAACATATAGAAAGATCAGATACTCAACCAGATTCTAGAGAAGAATGCATAGAACTCCAGGAGTATGCACCACTTGATGCATCGGCTGTCCTGGGTACTGAGGAATCAACCCAGACTGCCAGACATTACATTCACAGAGTTGTCTGCTGGTTCTCAGCTTGAAGAAGATTCTCCAGTCCTTATTGATCCTTTGCCTTGGCATTACCATTTTTTTGAAGCAAAGTTAACCTAGTTTGAAGTTTCTTACTGGCCATCTTAAAAAACTTGTTTTTTAATCTATAAAATAGTCAAGAGATATAGATCTACAAGGTCCAAGTCATTCCAGCAGTCATTTCGTGGTAGGGACTCACAGGTCATGGGCATGACCTGTCTGCGGCAGGAATAGGCCTTCTTGCTGCTGCTGCTACCCAGTCTTTAAGTATGGCAGCATCTCTTGGAAGGATGAACCAGGGTATGCATGCCTTGCTGGTTTAATGTATCTTGGAATGAGTTCTTCATTGAATCACCAAGAAGCTCATAGACCACTGTCTTCTGCTAGTACTTCTTACCATAACTTGCAGTCTATATTTAACATTGCATATACAGGCCCACTCCCTTTGTCTTCTCAACACCAGGGAGATTCAGACCAAGCCACTTTGGCCAGCTTTGTCTAGAGATTTAGATGAACTGAGTTGTTATCCAGAGGATAAGATTACTCCTGAGAATTTGCCCCAAATCCTTTTACAGCTAAAAAGGAGGAGAACTGAAGAAGGCCCTGCACTGAGTTATGGTAGAGATGGCAGATGTGCTACATGGGAGCCACCATAAAGAGTATAACTAGGGATGATTGGGAAGAAAAAAAAAAGGCACTTTAGAAGAGATAGATTTGATGATTGTGGTCCTAGTCTCAATCCAGTGCTTGATTATGACCATGGAAGTCATTCTCAAGTATCTGGTTATTATGACAGAATGGATTATGAAGATGACAGACTAAGAGATGGAGAAAGGTATAGGGATGATTCCTTTTTGGTGAGACTTCGCAAGACTATCATAAATTTGACAGTGAGTAAGAGAGAATGGGACATTGTCCTGGCCCCTTACAAGAGAGATCTCTCTTTGAGAAAAAGAGGGGTGCTCCTCCAAGTAGCAATATTGAAGACTTCTGTGGACTCTTACTGAAGGGTTATCCCCATCTGTGCTACAAATGTGATATGCCAGTTCATTCTAATAAGGAGTGGAGCCAACATATCAATGGAGCAAGTTACAGCTGTCAATGCCAGCTTCTTGAAATCTACCCAGAGTGGAATCCTGACCAGGATACAGGACATACAATGGGTGATCCATTCATGTTGCAGCAGTCTACAAATCCAGCACCAGTAATTATGGGACCGCCACCTCCCTCATTTCATCTTGGAGGTCCAGGAGTTGCACCAAGAGGAAATCTAGGTGCTGGAAATGGAAAACTGCAAGGACCAAGGCACATGCAGAAAGGCAGAGTGGAAACTAGCAGAGTTGTTCACATCATGGATTTTCAGCAAGGAAAAAACTTGAGATACCAACTTCTACAGTTAGTAGAACCATTTCGAGTTATTTCAAGCCATCCAATTCTAAATATAATAAATGAGGCATTTATTGAAATGACAACCACAGAAGATGCCCAGTCTGCAGTGGAGTATTATACAACCACACCAGCATTAGTACTTGGCAAGCCAGTGAGGATGCATTTGTCTCCGAAGTACAAAAGAATAAAGAAACCTGAAGGAAAGCCTGATCAGATGTTTGATCAGGAGCAAGAGCTTGGACATGTGATACATCTCAGCAATTTACCCCATTCTGCCTATTCTGACAGTGCTGTCCTCAAACTTGCTGAGCCTTATGGGAAAATAAAGAATTATATATTGATGAGGATGAAAAGTCAGGCCTTTATGGAGATGGAGACCAGAGAAGATGCAATGGCCATGGTTGACCATTCTCTGAAGAAAGCACTTTGGTTCCAGGGGAGATGTGTTAAGGTTGATTTGTCTGAGAAATACAAAAGAACTGGTACTAAGGATTCCCAACAGAGGCACTGACTTGCTGAAGAAAGATAAATCCCATAAAAGAGCTTACTCTCCAGATAGCAAAGAATCTCCAAGTGACAAGAAATCTAAAACTGATGGATCTCAGAAGACTGAAAGTACCACTGAAGGAAAAGAACAAGAAGAAAAGTCAGGTGAAGATGGTGAGAAAGATGCAAAGGATGACCAGACAGAACAAGAACCCAATATGCTTCTTGAGTCTGAAGACGAGCTGCTTGTTGAGGAAGAGGAAGCAGCAGCTCTGCTAGAAAGTGGCAGTTCAGTGGAAGATGAGACTGACCTTGCTAATTTGGGCGATGTGGCTTCTTATGGGAAGTAAGAGCCTTCAGATAAAGCTGGGAAAAGAGAGTCCAGTGCTTCAGCAGCAGCCAAGAAAAAACTTAAGAAGGTGGACAAGATGGAGGAATTTGATCAAGACAATGATGCAGCGTTGAAAAATGGAAATAAGGAATGAGGAAAATGCAGAAACAGGTGCTGAATCTGCTGAGAATGCTGATGATCTGAACAAAGATGCAAGTGAAAATGCAGATGGCAAAAGTGATGACAAGGAGTCCTATACAATCCCAGATGACTATAGAATTGGACCATATCAGCCCAATGCTCCTGTTGGTATAGACTATGTGATACCTAAAACAGGGTTTTACTGTAAACTGTGTTCACTGTTTTATACAAATGAAGAAGTTGCAAAGAATACTCATTGCAGCATCCTTCCTCATTATCAGAAATTTCTGAATAAATTGGAAGAAGAATGCAGGCAGAAGAAGGAAACTTAAGATGTCAAGAAGCTTATTTCAAAAACACAATGGTTCTTTGTTCTTAATGTTAACTTTTTTAAAATACAGTACTGATAGAAGAAAACTATTGTACTCTTTTGTTTTAGTGGAAAAATAATAGATGTCTCCTGTTCATGTGTTAAATGCTATAGCAAAAAAATGCAAATGATTAAATTAATGAAGAGGAGTTTTCCTTTCATCAGAATAACAGACAGAACTACTTTTTAGAGACTGTAATCTGTGGAAAACAACTTGCACCACTAAGAGACAGATAATAGAACCATTCAGAAAAATGAAATTTAGTAGTTTGATGCTTCAAAGAGATGGAAACCTTGATTCTACTCAATAAAGGACAAAACCAGTTGTATTTCTATTACTTTCATCTGAAACATTCCACATTTTAAACTGAGCCTTGCAGACTTTTCATTTGGAGTTTGAAGATGTTTTGGTTGCATTTCATTTTTAGAGAACTTCATGTGAAATTAGCAATTTAAATGCAGGTGCAGTTTTCTTTTACGTCATGCTGTTGTTTAGGTAATAAGAAATATTAAGTAATAGGCTTTAGATTTTGTAATTTTTTTCCTGAGTTCCTGCTGGGTTTCGTATTCTAGTAGTCAAATGTATTTCAGTGAAGGATAAAAATGTTCCCATTCTCTTTGTCCAGTATTAATTTTTTGAGAACTTATTGCTTGTCACCTGAATCCTATCACTGTCATACATCTGTGGTATAAGCAACATGTGAATTTTGAAGTGTGTAGACATACCTCTCATTTTCAAGATGTAATTTTACATTTCTGCATTATTGTAAACATTTGGCCATAATTCTACAAGCATACTTCTAATTCATATATCTGCACATGTGACCTCTGTGAACAGAAACGTGCATGTATAATCTGTGTTTACTTGTAACTTTCTGGTTATATACTGCTTGTATCTGTGGATTCAAGTTACAGAAGTGAGTATCAATAGAAAAAAAAAATCTAAACACACACACACACACAAAGACACCAGAGAGAGACTCTTGAACCTGGCTGGAAGGGACCCTATACTGTGATCCTGACCACTCCAACTGCAGTCAAAGAGGATGAGTTCCTACCTGGATACACCACTCTCACGTGAAGCCTATCGACCCACAGGTAAACTACCCAGACAACTGCATCCTTGAAGCAAATCCTGGACTGTGGCATGCTGTTGCACATCCACGAAACCCCCTCAAACTAAAGATTCGTAAGCTAGAAACTAAGGCTTTATGATGGCTAGTTCTTTTCATGTAATGATAATCTATTGTTGCTTAATAACCTCTATTGTTGCAAAACCACATCAACCCTATAATCTTACATGGATGCTCACTAATATGGACACATTTAGCACCTCCTTGAACCTGGTTTCACAATTTGATATTTGTTTTATGTCACCTAATAAGAGACTCCTGGGATTATGCATACATAGATAATGATGGGAAATTCAGTACCTCCCCAGCCTAACTCACCTGATACCATAACTAATATGAAAAGACAGGTTTTCTAAGTATGCCCCAGTCACAATTGAAACCCTGCCCCAGCCAGCAGGGACTTAATCAAGGACCTGAGGGGAAATTAACCTGGATGGGAGACAAGAGACACAAAGAAGGAGACCAAGTCTATATTCTGATCAAGGTCTGAGATTTATTTAGGCAAGCACAAGCTTATATACAGAAAATAAAACTTTCTAGACAGTGCCTACATGCCTAAATTCTGCTCCACAAATGCCTGTGTGTCTGAAGACTGTTTGCCAAGGCCATATGATAAGGACTCTGTGCCCGGAGATCCAAAAACAGCTTCAGTTCTCATGGTCAAAGAGCGGCTACAGCTCCCAACATCTCCTCCCTTCTTTTATACAAAAGAAGGGGAGACCCACTATTCAGTGGTGGGCTTTAACCACCTGGGGGAGTATTGCCCTGATACCTTCTGTGGGCTGTCATTTTTTCATCCCACAGTCTTGGCCCTTGGTACCTTTTGGGGAGGGGAGGTAGGGCCTATATGATCATAATAAGTGTGGCACCAACCTCCATGCAAGTCAGGTTTTTCTCTCAGAGAATACAGAAGCGGTCAGAAAGGGACCTTCCCCTGCAATGCTTTGCCCCGCACCCAGGTTGGTACCCATATCGTACTCACTTTATTGTGAGCTGATATGCATAGGTCTAAATCCTATGCAGCTCCTAAAGGCGGGGAGTCAAGGACGTATTCTATAGTCCATAGTTTGTACCTCTGCATGAACATTCACAATAGACTTCATTATACACTTGAAGAAAATAGACAATAGGCATAAGAGAAGCAGAAGGCAAACTCCTACAACTGCAAAGCGGCCTATCCAGGAACTTGAAGAGTCTCAACCAGGCAACACAGACTTAATTGCAGCAAGACTTAATGGCATCAAAATCAAGATGACTGTTCTGTATAGCTAAAATTTCTCCAAGACTTTGAAAGATTAACAGGAATCATAACAAATACAGATTGCTTGACAATCATTACAGTTCCAGAATCATGAGAAATACAACTGGACAGTCTACAATTATCACAGGTAACATTAAACATTTCCTCAGATCCATGATACCAAGTAATATTTATATTCCCTAACATCAGGGCATAAGGTGGTGTAACACAGGCCATAACAGTTCCCTTTGGAAAGCTATTTGAATCATTGCTGTCAGATGTAACCTTGATACCTCCCATAGCAGCAGCAATTTTCCACACATAAGTTTGCTGATGTCCACTGTCTGACCACCACAATCCTGAGGACAGTCCAGTGGCCCAATCATTAACCCATTCAGTTTTACTCTCTATAGAGCCTGCTGATCCTGACAAGTCCTTAACATATCTAGTAGATATGTTTTTGGAAACATTATACCTGATAAATTTTTTCCCTACACATTTGCTCCAATGTATAGATTTATTGAACCTTCACAAGGAATAAAGTCCTCTGGTGAACTATCTCCTGTAACATGATCTCCATAGGGAAGCCAAAGAGAAATTCTGCTTGTTTGAGCCTGCTTTATCTTCTTCGTACCTTGTACATGCTCTTGTACATGCTTTACAGTAATGTTTCTTTCCTTTATTTCAAAACATCCCACTATGCTAGTCTTAGAAAAGCATAGTGGAATACCTAGACCATGCCCTGAATATGAACTCATAATTATTTGATGTAATTCTATATTTTTACTAGATGGCATACTTAGCAATCAAGTGTTATTGATTGGAACTATGATTTCTTTTTTCTCCCAAGTCACCGGATGTAATATAGGAGGGTCAGGAACATAGGTCCTGTAAAGTTCACTGTAAGCAAGATGTAGATGACACCATATTATCAGGATCAGCAGTGTCCTCTTGTTTGATCTCATGGCCTGCATGCCGCACCAAACGTTCTGGCAACCATCTGGCTCTATTTTCTTTCTGTGAAAAAATACTAACAGATCCTCGTCCCCATATTAATACGGGATAGGATCCACCCCATTTGTTAGTCAATGGATCTTTTCACATTACTTTAGCACAATTTGTCTTGGTTTGTGCATGCCTAAAATGGTCAGCAACAGAAGACCCTTTTGCATCCAAAAGTAAAAAATTTAAAATAAACGAAGTATAATTTAACCATCTTGTTACTGATCTCTGTATAATTTTCCCTTTTTTTTTTTTTTTTTTTTTTTTGGTTTTTCAAGGTAGGGTCTCACTCTGGTCCAGGCTGACCTGGAATTAACTATGTAGTCTCAGGGGGGCCTCAAACTCTCGGCAATCCTCCTACCTCTGCCTCCCAAGTGCAGGGATTAAAGGCGTGGGCCACTTCACCCGGCCCTTTTTTGTTTTTTGTAACCAGATTTCTGTCTTTTTCTTTCCAGCTAATAAAATATCATCCATATAGTAAATAATATATAATTGAGGAAATTTGCTTCTCTAAGAAGCTAAAGCTTTAGCTACAAATTTCTGACATAAAGTTGGACTATTAGCCATACCCTGAGGGAGAACTTTCCAGGCACAGAGAAGATGGGAGTGGCCGCTCAGCATTAAGGGCCGTGCGTTCTCTGGAAAAATGACCTGCTTGTTTGCAATTAAAACAAGTTTTGAGCTTGTCCCCCTGGGTAAAATCTTTAAGGGCCATTCCTATGGATAGTCCAATGCTGTGGGACGTAGGGTCCACATCAGCTCAGAGTTTGATAAAGTCAGAAATATTTTTGACATGGCGATGGGGGTGTATAGCCGCTTGGCAGGCTGAGTTAGCATTCTCAAAGGCAAGATGTCTAACAAATTCATTATCTGTTTCCTCCTTTCCCACGAGGTGTTCAGCAGCCTCTGAAAGGTGGACGATAAGGTCACCATAAGGCTCTTGTGGACCCTGTCTGAGTTTTGCAAGAGAGGTGACAGCTGACCCTTTAGAGGGAAGGCTCTTCCAGGCTTTGACAGCTGCATGTTGAATTTGTGTAAGTAATCCGGGAGGAAATTTGGTTTGTTTTTCATTTGTTTCGTAGGGACAGTTGCCCAGAAGTTTATCTAGCGTCCAGGAATTGGAGGAACCACCAGCGGCCAAATTACGGTGGGCAGCATCCTGGAACCTCTCAGTGTAATCAGCTTTCCATAGAACACAGTCACCCCTAGTTAAAGTAGCTTTAGTTAACATAACCCAGTCATTAACAGCAAGTAAGTCTTCACTTAGAGATTCTAACAGTCAGATAGTGAAAGGAGCAACAGGACCGTACGAAGTAACTGCATTTCTTAACTCGTTTATATGTTTCAACTTAAGACGGTGATATTGCTGGGCTTTAATGAGTAAAGTTTTATCCCCTTTCTCATTCTTAGTGCTTTCTGACCCAGCAGGTTTCTTTGTTTCAGAATCTCCTCCCCCTCTTCTTGGCTATCTGGATCCTGCGGCTCAGCCCCATTAGCTTTTCCTTCAATAGGTTTATTCAATAGGGAGCAAGTTACAGGAAAGGCATGGAGAGTTTTACTTTTGGTTTTAGTTTTCTGAACAGGGCAAGTGGAGGGGGAGCGTATTTCTAAATCAAGGTCGCGTAATTGCTTGAGCACTTGTGACTTTTCCTTTTTGGCTTGGAGGAGCATCTTAAGAGATTGTGCCTCCCGGGAAAGTTTAGTAATGGCTTGTCTAGTTATTTCTTCTAGATCAGAGGGAGTGTCAAGCGCCGGGGCAGAAGAAGGGGGTGCTATGTTCCTGTCCATCAGAGGACTCTGGAGAACCACATACACAGGTGAGGCTGTGAGGTGGCATCACACTGTTGGGAGGTTGGCTTGGACCCACAACCTGGCTTCTTCACATCTGGGATCTGTGGCAGAAGCCAGGGGCTGCTAAGCCTGCATCAGCCCGGGTCCTGAGATCACCTGGAACATAGTGCACTGCTTGTGCAGCCACCATGGTCTCCTGGGCTGTGGAGCTGGGCCTGCATCCTGTCAGTCAGCTGTGTGGGGAAGGGCTGAGAGCCTGTCAGTCAGCTCTGAGGGTGTGGCCTAGGTCCTGTCAATCAGCTCTGAGGGTGGGGCTAGGTTCCTGTCAGTCAGCTGTGTGGGGTGGGACTGAGATTCTGTCAGTGACATCTGATGGGTGGGCCGAGATCCTGTCAATCAGCTCTGTGGGGCGGGTTGAGATCCAGCTCCCTGCTCAGGGTCCGAGTCACTCCTTGGGAAGATCTGATGTTCAGTCACTCAGCTCATCCGTGGAGTGTCCTGTGACCTGTCGAGAGGTATTCTGTGGGTGGTGCATTGGCACCCTGAGCGCAGTCAATCAGGGACTCTGGGCAGGGTGTCAACACTTCTGATTGCTGCCCATCAGTACTTGGTGGGCAGGGTGTCTGGACCCAGAGTGTTGTCAATCTGGCACATGGTGGGCGAGCTGCTGGCACTCCTGAGTGCTGTCAATCAGGTACTCGATGGGAGGGGCATCAGCATCATGAGTGCTGTCAGTCAGGGACACAGTGGAAAGGGAGTAAGCGTCCTGCTGCAGTCATTCAATTCAAAGGGGGCAGGGTGACAGCAACCTGAGTGCCGTCAATCATGTGGACAGGGTCTTGGCACCCTGAGTGCTGTCAACCTGGTACCTCGTGGGCAGGACATCTGCATCTTCAGTGCTGTCAATCAGGTTACTAGGTGGGTGGGGCATTGACAGTTCTAAATCAGGTACTTGGTGGATAGAGCATCAACAGGCTAAACCTTTCAATCAGGTACTCAGGTACCCAGTGGGCAGGACATCTCGAAACTGAATGCTGTCTACTTGGTACTTGGTGGGTGGGGTGCTGGCACCCCTGAGCACAATCAGTACTCGGTGGGAGGGGCGTCATCACCCTGAGTGCTGTCAGTCAGCTGGATCTGTCAATCATGTGAGGGGCTGGGTGGATGGAGAGCAGCATCCTGTGAGGTCCTGGTCACAGGATCCTATGGCGTCTTCTTCCACTGGAGAACTCGTCAGCACGGTGCTGGAACGTGCTGTGGTCGTAGTCATGCTGGGAAAGCCCCTTGGAGTCCACACGACCTAGCACAGTCCTTAGGGTTCCTGAGTTGCAGCTGGGAAGGCCCTTGGAGTACAGCTGGGGGTGCAAGGAGCCTGGCTGAGGGGGCAAGGGGTGGGAGGAGATGGTGGAGGCCAAGCACAGAGAGCCCTCAGGGGGAGGAGAAACTTGAGATGGTGGAGAGACCTCAGGTGGAGGAGAGACCTCAGGGGATGAGACACCTCAGGCAGCAGGTGTCAGGCCGTAGGGGTTAAAATAGGGACCTCAAGGGCCCACAGCAGCTGCAGCAGTGCTGCCAAGGTCCCTCCGCCTAGCGCCTGTGGCCACGCCTGTGAGTCCAGCATCCGCCACCTCCAGGGCTCTACTGGGGCCAGCCTCGGTGGCCCAGGAGGAGACGTCAACCACCACGAGTGAGCGGGTCCCAGGGTGCGCCCAGCTCCTGCCATGGTGGACAACAGGCCTCCCTGCATTGGGAGTGACCTAGGCAGAGGTGACAGTGAAAGGCTGGGAGGAGAAAGAAAGCAGGGTGGGCCAGATCCTGTCAATCAGCTCTGTGGGGCGGGGTGAGATCCTGTCAATCAGCTCTGTGGGGTGGGGTGAGATCCAGCTGCTCCACTCAATACAATGAACACAGATTCTGGAAGGTCCTCAAGGCAACCCTTTATTTCCTCCATCAAATTTTAGAATAACATATCTGTTAATTGACCCACCATTGTCCTACATTAAGATTTTGAATCAAAATAAGATTGTTATGTCCAGCGGGGAAGTGAAATGCACTGAGCTGCAAGAGAGGGGTTTTGGATGGACACACAGGACAGGGCAAAGAAAGCATCTGACTGTGGGGGTGACCTCATCTCCCCAGTGGTCCTGGGGACAGGAGGTGGATGCGGACACGCTGGCAACACAGACAAGTTCAACACCATTGGTGAAAGAAGATTTGGTTTCTGAGTCACAATAAGAGATGTGAACCCTTCTTCTGCCCTTCAGTCCCACAAGGCAGCTGTGTGACATAGAGAACAAGAGTCAGGAACATTCTCAGTACAGCTGCATGTAGACGACACCCCCACAACCCACCTCTCCTTCACAGGTCCAGACTCCGAGAGTCCTGTGACACAGTTCTGTCCCTTCTGCCCCTTTTCTAATTCCGGCCCTTGGGGTGTCACCTTTTCAAGCTGTGAGAGACACGTCAGAGCTCTTGGCACTGTCCCTGTCTGGGGGAGAAGAAATACCAAGACACTTTGAGAGCCCCGAGAAGAAGAGACTCAAAGAGAATTGTGGGGTGTATGACCTCCCCACGTGTTCTGTGGGCACCCTCCCACAGGGGTCACCCCACTCGCCACACTTACTCGGAGCCTGAGCATAGTTTCCTCCTTTTCCACCTGTGAGAGGAAAATCTGTGAGAAACAGTGACGTGTGTGCCCCAGAAATGTGCTATGACAGTGAGGACAGACCCAGGAAGGGTCACGAGATGTACTCCGTGACCTCTGGAAAGAAGATCCCACGTCCCCAGTCGTCAGGTGATAAATCTGTCCTTCATTTTCCATGTTCTTTAGAGCGACAGCACCCTGGACCAGGCTGAGCACGTGTGAGTGGACACTGCTTCCCCTCAGGGACCCAGGGCACACTTGCAAATGGGCTCAAAGAGTAGACAGGGAGCCTGACCCGGCCTACCTGATTTCCTCCTCCTCCTCACAATAACCGCAGCTCCAGTGCCCAAGAGAACCACAAGGACAGTGACCACTGCTATGATGAGGATGGGGGACTGAGGTGGTTCTGGGAAGACAAAGGAGGATGAGGACCCTCACTCCCAACTCTCAGCCCTGACCCCGCTCCCTTCCCCAGGGTTCCTGTCCCCCCCCCCTTCCCAGCCCCATCCTCACCCCATCTCACGGTGAGTGGCTCAGGCAGCCCTTCATGCTGCACGTGGCATGTGTATTTCTGCTCCTCTCCAGAAGGCACCACCACAGCAGCCCACTTCTGGAAGCTTCCATCCCCTGAAGGCCTGGTCTCCACAAGCTCCATGTCCTGGGTCAGGTCCTCTCCCTCCCGCTCCCAGGTCAGGGTGATCTCCTCAGGGTAGAAGTACCGAGCCCAGCACCTCAGGGTGACACCCCCTTCAGGTCTGGGGTGGTGAGTCACCTGTGACTTTGGGGGATCTGGGGGAAAGAGGTGGAAAATTTAAACATTTTCCATTCATCTGAAGAACCCCAGCAGTACTTGTAGGACAGTTCTGGGAAAGGACTGGAGAATTGAACAGGGCTGGGGAGAGGACAGAACATGGAAAGAGGGATAATGACGCTGTGTGGAAAGTTCAAGAGACAGGTCAGGGTGGGATATTCCAACTCTCCCCTCAGGAAAACGGAGTGGAGAAGGGATAGCATCACTGTGGGCAGACACGAAGACATGCTGGTGGTGGGCAGAGACCCCGCCTTACAGGGGTCCTGGCCCCCTGTGGGTGCATGGAAGGGGACTCCTGGTTGGTGATTTCAGAGATCTTCCACCCCGATAGACCCTGGAGTATCCTGAGAGCAGGGTGATCCTCCAGAGTCACTCAGACGAGGATCAGGACGCCCTGGACCACCCTTGCCTCCTGATTGCAGACAGGCAGCTCAGCATGTCAGGCCAAAAGGAGGAGCAGCCCCATGGTTCCTCTCACCTGTGCGCAGCAGAGTCTCGTTCCCGTTCTGCAGGTATCTGTGGAGCCACTCCACGCACGTGCCCTCCAGGTAGGCCCTCCAGCTCTCTGCCACCTCAGCCTGCTCCCACTTGCGCAGGGTGATCTGAGCCGCCATGTCGGCCGCGGTCCAGGAGCGCAGGTCCTCGTTCAGGGAGATGTAATCGCGGCCATCATAGGCGTGCTGATTGTACCCGCGGAGCAGGCGTCCATCAGGACCCACAGAACAACCGTGCATCACCTGGATGGTGTGAGAGCCTGACCCGCCCCGGCCGTCAGCCCCGCCCGCTCCGGCCCGCCCCTCGCCCTCCACCCCGGGGCTCCCCGTGAAGCGAAAGTGAAACCCCGCCTCGCCCCGCGGTCCCGATCGTCCCGCGGACCCTCGGCCCGGGCCGCTCACCGCCGTCGCTCTGGTTGTAGTATCCCAGCGCGGTCCGCAGGTTCACCCGCAAAGTCTGCTCATCGCTCTGGGCAATCCTTGATTGACTGTCCCAGTAGTCGGCCCCCACCTGCCGCATCCACGGCGCCCTCGGCTCCATCCTCCGCGTCCCCGCGTCGCTGTCGAAGCGCACGAACTGCGTGTCGTCCACGTAGCCGACGGAGATGAACCGCGGCTCCCCGCGGCCGGGCCGGGACACGGCGGTGTCGAAGTAGCGCAGCGAGTGGGCGCCTGGAGAGACGGGCGCTGAGACCCCGCGGACTTCCGCGGACCCCGGCCAGGGGCCGGACGGGAGGGGCGAGGCCGCCCGGCGGGGACCCCCAGGGCGGGTCTGCGCGAGGGCCGACGCGCCGCGTCCCCGGGCCTGCCTGTGTCCGCCTCTCCGTCCGCCCCTCACTCACCCGCCCAGGTCTGGCTCAGGCCCGCGGCGGCCGCGAGCAGCAGAAGCAGTGTGTGGGACGACATCGCGCTCAGCCCCGACTGGAGACAGTGGGTCCCGCGCGGCCGCCTTTCCTCCTTTTTAACCCCGGGTGGGGCCGTGCATGGATTGGCCGCTCCCGAAAGCCGCTGGCCAATAGGAGCGAGCGTCCGCGTTCGCGTCATCAGTGTCCGGGCAGAAGGAGGCGAGCGGGTTGGCGGCTGCAGAAGTGAAAGTCCAGGAGACGCGGAATCCCCAGGCTGCGCTTCCCCACCGCGGACCCTCCCCGTCCCGACCCGGGACTGTCCCCCTGTCCTCCAGACCCGCGGCCTGGAAACGTCGAGGGGGGAGGTCTTACCACCACAAGTTGTTGTTCTTTTCCGAAATAGACTTGTAGGAATTGTCTGTGCAGATGGCCCAATGGTTAGAGGGACTTGTTGCAAAATAGATTTACGTATATTAGTTTTATAGAACATTCAAAAAGCGATAATTTCAAAATTCAAGATAGGGCCGGGCGTAGTAGCACATACCTTTAATCTGAGCAGAACAGAGACAGAGGTAGGAGGATCGCTGTGAATGCAAGACCACCCTGAGACTACATAGGGAATTCCAGGTCACCCTGTGCTACAGTGAGACCCTACCTTGTGAAAAACTAAAAATAAATAAATAATAATATTTAAGATAGGACTGTCCATGTATTATTTTCTATGGTTGCATCAGCCGATATCTCAAATTGCCTGGATTTGACATTTTCTTTGTCTTTCCCCCACAGTGACATGGATTCAGAGACCCTGATGGAAACTCTCTCCTGACAAACGACCATCCCATGGAGAACAGGAGAGGATAGAGGGATGCTCAGAGACAATGACCTGAGCCTTGGAAGGTGTGATAGAGATATTACAGATTTAATAGCTTGTTTATTTATTTATTATTTATTTAAGAGAGAAAGAGCCAGATAGAAAGAGAGAGAATTGGCATGCCAGGTTCTCTGGGCACTGCAAAGGAATTCCACATGCATATGCCACCTTGTGCATTTTGCCTTATCTGCCTTAACTGCCTTTGGCCTTTCCAGCAAGCACCTTAACTGCTAAGCCTTGTGCATTTGATTTATGTGGGTACTGAGCAAAGGAACCTGGGTCCTTTGCCTTTGTAGGCATGCGCCTTAACTGTCATCTCTCCTGACCCATCGCTCACCTTTTGATCAAATTAAATAATGATGGGAAGGTTTTTGTAGTTCTTGCTCTTTTCAAACCAATTGCAACGGTTACATTCATTCACGTCTCCCTGACTCTGTTATTGTGTCTCTTGCCTTGGAAATTATGTTTAGACTTGAGGAGGAAAATAGTATTATTTTATATTTCAGTCCACTTTGTGTGATAATTCCACAAGCTCCAAATCACTGCTGATAAGGATTGTTGTGAGTATGCTGTGGTTGGCCAGTTCTGTCTTATGGTGCAATTTATGAATGAGAAAACCAACACATTGTTATGTGCTCATCTGCTCTAATTTCATTTTTTTCTACAAACAACTGTTCCATCACTTACCCACTAAGATTGCTGTGTTAATTTTCTCATTGTTAAAATTCTTTATACATTCTGAATACATGTCCCTTTCCCAATGTAGGTGTTCAAATAGTTATATCATTTTTCTTTTTATTACATCAACAATATTCCTGAAAATTATCAATTATCTAAAGTTCTCTCCCTCTTCTGTTTTCATTTTATTTATTTATTTATTTTTATTTTTGAGGTATGGTCTTTCTCTATCCAAGGCTGACCTGGAATTCACTATGTAGTCTCAGTCCAGCTTTAAGCTCACGACAATACTCTTACCTCTACCTCTGGGATCGAAGGAGTGCATCACCATGCCCAGCTTCTCTCTTTCCTTTCTTTCCCTCCATTATTCATCATTTGGGGTCTACGTGGACAGATTTTCATGCTATATATTCTTCGAATTGTTTCTTAGTTTTGTTCATACATATAATAATGGCTTTCTATACTTTGATATTGAGTTAATTCTTAAAAATATTTTATTTACAAACATAAACTTATATAATAAGTTATAAGTAGTAATAGCTCTGCAAACAGAAAGATAGAGATAGAGAGAGAGAGAGAGAGAGAGACCAAGAGAGAGGGAGAAACAGAGAGAGAGAGAGAATATGTGTGTGCCAGAGCCTCCAGGTGCTGAAAACGATCTTGGGAGACATGCGCCACTTTGTCTATTTGGCTTAATTGGGTAGCAGGGAATTGAACTCCAGTGATTAGGCTTTGCAGTCATGCGCCTTAACTGTTGAGCCATCTCTTTCACCCCAAGGTTTCCTGTTTCTAACCACTTTACAGGAATTTACACTGAAATTATTAATTGATGGATAGTATTGTCTGTCTATGCAATAACAAGGGAGTGAGAAGTCATTCTTTGAAATTTTACAGCACAAGCAATGACAAGCTCTTCACTATCTCTGTACACGTGTTTATTGTGAACAACAATAACAAAAAAGTTTAATCTTTTTTATTCACTTTGAGGTAGAATTTCACTCTAGTCTGGACTGACCTGGATCTCACTCTGCAGTCCAGGCTGGCCTTGAACTCATGACAGTCCTCTTTCTTCAAAGTCCCCAAATACTCATGTCATAGATGTGAGTCATCATCAAGACCACCTTTCCCCTCACATTCTTACAGCAATGTGTACCAATAAAGCAGTGTGTTTTGTGTGAGAATATCAAGCAATTGTATATAATTTTATTGTTTTAAGTTTTTAAAAATATTTTATTTCTTTATTGCAGGGGGCAGATAGAGAGAGACAGAATGGTTGTGCCAGGGCCTCTAGCCACGACAAACCAATTCCAGACACATGTGCCACCTTGTGCCTCTAGCGTACATGGGTACTGGGGAACTGAACATGTGTCCTTATGTTTGGAAGGAAAGTGTCTTAATCACGAACCCAACTCTCTAGCCAAAGAAACATTTTGTTGTTGTTGTTGTTGTTGAAATGTGATTTCACGGTAGCCTAGGCTGACCTGAAAGTCATGAACATCTTTGTGCCACACCTTCCCAGAGACTGAGATTATGAAGTAAGTTATCATAACTGGTTCCAATGGAAATATATGCATATTTATGTATGATAACATGACAGTGCGTACCACGGGGAACATGCTTTTATCTGTAGGATCAAAAGATTCTGGAAAACCTGAATTCCAATTTTCCTGTGGGAAAACAAGCAAAATGTTGACCCTGAAAACAGTCATCAGAAATGGGTCACACCCCCAATGTGGTTTGTTGTTTTATATATACATTTTTTTACTTTATTTATTAGAAAGAGAGAGAAGGGGGGGAGAGAGAGAGAGAAAGTCAAGGATAACGGGTGCTCCAGAGCCTCTAGCCACTGCAAGCAAACTCCAGACGAATGAAACACTATGTGCTTGTGGCTTATGTGGATTCTGGGGAGTCAAATCTAATCTGGGTCCTTAGGCTTTGCACACAAGCCCTCTAACTGATAAGCCATTGCTCCAACCATCCTGGATTTTATTTACTCATTTATTTTATTTTGCTTATTAATTATTTTTTCATTAACAACTTCCATGATTATAAAAAATACCCCATGGTAATAACCTCCCTCCCCACACTTACCCTTTGAAACTCCATTCTGCATCATACTCCCTCCCCATCTCAATCAGCCTCTCTTTTACTTTTGATGTCATGATCTTTTCCTCTTGCAGGTAGTGTCAGGCACTGTGAGGCCATGGATATCCAGGACATTTAGTGTCTGGAGGGAGCATGTTGTATGGAGTCCTGCCCTTCCTTTGGCTCTTACATTCTTTCCGCCACCTCTTCCACATTACACCCTGAGCCTTGGAAGGTGTGATAGAGATATTGCAGTACTGAGCACTGCGGTCATTTCTTTCCATCACCATGATACCTTCTGAGTCATCCCAAGGTCACTGCCATCTGAAAAGAGAAGATTCTCTACCCAAAGTGAGAGTAGCATTAAGATAAGGGTATGAACATTAGGAGAAGTGCTTACTCGGTAGTTTGGTGAGCATAGTATATACATTTAGCCAGACAACAGCAAACATTGCACCCCTAGGGCTCATCACTACCCCTGTTTTAAGTTTCCAGTATCAAGGAGGTATTCCCTCCCATGGAGTCCAATTGAATGGCAGTTGGTTTCCACCATGACAGACGTGCCACTATTGCACCCGTTGGCTCATTTGGCCTGGCTGGCCAAATATAAGGCTTGCAGTGTCCACTGCTGAGTATGTTCACTGGTGGTATCTCTCTCTCACATTGAACTGCATTTAGAATGGCTTCTTCCAGCTTTAAGTCAGCTGGTCTACATGGAGGAGGCTATCAGCTCAGATCCACAGGATTTCTCAGTGGTCTTGCAGCCCAAGTATGTGGAGTCCCAATGTGGTTTGTTTGTTGTGTTCTGTGACCTTTTACTAAAACTTGGCTGCAACAGGACGTCCTCAGACAATTTCTCCAAAGGCATGTTACTTTATCAAACATAAGGAGCAAACAAGGTGCATTAACGCATCTTTGATTGCTTGTGGGGACTCTCACTTCACCGCGCTAACTAATTTCTCCACAGTCTATGCTTCTACCTGTGCTTTCCTCTTTACAAAATAATTTTTATTTATTTTTTTTTATTTTTCAAGGAGAGAGAGAGAGTGGTGGAGGGAGAAAATAGGTGCACCAGGGCTTCTAGCCACTGCAAACACATGCACCACCTAGTGCTTCTGGATTTCGTGGGCACTGAGAAATCAAACCCATCTCCTAAGCTCCACTTTACAAAATAATTGTCAGCAGACTCACTATCTATAAGGCATCACTTAGAAGTTGAGAGCACCAATATTTGTTGAACAATTGCTGTTTACACAAAACATTTGAAAGAAGTGAGCATGAATTCATGTGACCCAGTCTACCTGCTGATCACTGCTGCTATTTACTCAAATTCCTTTAATCAAACTGGGATACTTATTTTCCTGTGCAGTTACACATATTTCCTTTTCAAAGTAGAGTCACACTCTAGCCCAGGCTGGCCCAGAATTTACTCTGTAGTCTCAGGCTGGCCTCAAACTCATGGAAGTCTGCTTACCTCTGCCTCTCCAGTGCTGGGATTCAAGTGTGACGCCACTCATGCCTGGTCATTTTCATTGTTTTTGTATTTGTTTTTCTTTTTGTTTGCCTTTTTGGTTTCTCTCTGTGTGTGTTTCTCTCTCTGTCTCTCCCTGTCTCTCTCTCTCTCTCTCTTTCTGTATTATTGACAACTTCTGTACTTACAGACAACATACTATGGTATTTCCCTCCCCTCCGCCAATTCCCCCTTCATAACTCTGTTCTCCATCATATCCCCTCCCTCTCTCTATTAGACTCTCTTTTAATTTGATGTCTTCATCTTTTTCTCCCTTTATGAGGGTCTTGTGTGGGTATTGCAAGGCATTCAAGGTCTTGGATAACAAGGCCAAGTTCTGTCCGGACAGTTGTATGTAAGGAGTGGTACCCTTCCTTTGGCTCTTACATTCTTTCTGCCACCTCTTCCTATGGACCCTGAGCCTTGGAGTGTGTGAGATGTTTCAGTGCTGGTCACTTCTCCGTCTTTTCTTCTCAGCAATATGTTGCCTTTGGGTCAACCCAATGGTCATCACCATCTGAGAAGAGAAGCTTCTCTAACCAGAAGTTAGAGTTGCATTACTATATGAGTATGAACATTAACTGTAGTGCTTTCAGGGCAATTTGGTGAGAGTAATATATGCATTTATCCAGGCAAGAGCAGGCTTTATACTCCTAAGGCTCATGACCTGCCCTGTCACAGGCTTTTGATTAGTTTTTCAGTACCAGGCATGTATTCCCTCCCATAGAGTGGGCCTTCCATCCAATTAGAGAGCAGTTGGTTTCCTCCAGAGCAGACCTGCCATGATTGCACTCGTTCAGTCATTTGGCCTGTCTGGCCAAACTTCAGGTTTTCAGTATCCCCTGTTTTCACCACTGATGACTTCTGTCTCCCATGAGACTGCATACAGTGCAGCTGTTTCCAGCTTCCAGTTTGCTGGGAGACAGGGAGAAGATTTTCTGCTCAGTAACAGCTTGATTTCTCAGTGACTCTGCTGCTCGGGCATGTGAATTTATTGTATTTTTTTAGAAAAAAAAAACAATTATTTATTTAAGTGTGAGAGAGAGACAGAGACAGAGAGAGGGAGAGAGAGAATGGGCATGCCAGTCCCTGCAAACAAACTCCAGACACATGCGCCCCTTGTGTATCTGGCTTACATAGGTCCTGGAGAATTGAACTTAGGTCCCTTGGTTTCACAGGCAAATGCATTAACCACTAAGCAATCTTTCCAGCCCCATTTTTTTTTTTTATTGTTTTAGGGTCAATGTGCAAGTAAGAATTTTAGAGGACTCAGGGCATGTGGACATTAATGAGGAACTATTAAACTAATCTGCTAATGTCAAAATGGCTTTAATATCTGTCCTGCCATCATCCTCAGATGTGTTTGACTTGTTCCGCAACATGGCTCCGCCAGTGTGACCTCATTGTTTCCCATCACACTGGTGGTTGCTGACTTATCAGGTTTCATTGAAAATTTCTCAGTTACTAATGATGGGCTCATTTGTGATAGATTTATCTTCAGTGTCAATGTGTCTGATCATGCAGATGAATACACAGCATTTCCAAATTAAAGGAAGATTGTTATGCATGACTCATCATGGTGCTTATATACCCACCTCAGAAACCATTAAAAAAAAAACATCAGAAGCAATTTACATAATTACATGCAAAAGCGTCTCAGGTTTAAGTAAGAAGTGTTATCTTTGGCAGGGTGTGGTAGTGCATGCCTTTAATCCCAGCACTTAGGAGGCAGAGGTAGGAGGATTGCCCTGAGTTCAAGGCCAGCCTGAGACTACATAGTGAATTCTAGGCCAGACTAGGCTAGAGTGAGACCTTACTTTAGAAAACCAAGAATAAACGTTCATATATATCTCCATCCATACATCTTTGGAGCTATTTTAATTTTGAAATTTAAAAACTCAACAAATTCTCAATATGGAAACTTAATCATTTAACAAGTAACAGAGAGACAACTTGCTAGGCACTGTGACAAAAAGAAAGGCCTTGCTGACAGGAAGACTCCATGTATGAAATGCTCCAACTTGGGAAAATACAAATTAATTTGAAAGAGAGGAGGCAGTTTCAACTCAAAATGCTGTAAAAGGGCTGGAGAGATGACTCAGCAGTTAAGATGGTTGCCTGCAAAGCCAAAGGACCCTGGTTCAATTCCCCACTTTACATATAAGCTACAAAGCTGGTGCATGCATCCAGAATTCATTTGTAGCAGGGGAAGGCCCTAAAACACCCACTCTCTCCTCTCTCAAATAAATAAAATAATATTTTTAATCCTTTAGAAAATGTTTCTTACAGGAAACCACAGTGCTGAGACGTGTTTTCCCAGCTCCAGCTACCAATGCATACAGACAGCACAAGAGCTGAGGTACCAAGAGCATGAGGATAAATCATGAAACACCACCAGAGTTTGTTTTTGATTTTGAGGTAGTGTCTGGCTCTAGCCCAGACTGAACTGGAATTCACTATTAACCCTCCTACCACTGCCTTCCATGTGCTGGGATTAAAGGTGTGGGCCACCAAGTCCAGATTTCATTTCCTGTTTTTAATAAATATTTTATTTGTTATTTTTATGCAAGCAGAGAGAGAAGATTGGAGGGAAATGGGCAGGCCAGGGCACCTAGCCAGTACAAACAAACTCCGCCTTGTTCATCTAGCTTTCCATGGCTATGGGGAATCAAACTCAGGTCATCAGGCTCTGCCATCCAGTGCCTTTAACCAGTCCCTGGTACCAGAATTTGACAGCAACAAACATGTAGCTCTGGATTTGCAGGAACTCAGTGAGTCACACATGGTCACGGAGGCTCACACGAAGTTCCAGACTGTCACAGAGCAAGCTTGTGCAAAAGGTCCCAACGCTTCCACAGACACCTGGAAAGGCCATGTACATGAAGCAGGATCAACAAATTGTTAGATGAATGGGAGTCCTTGGATGTTAGAAATGCTAGGACCGTGGGACATCAGTCTAGAAAATCTACTTGCATGGGTGGGGCATTCCTATGACAGGCTGCAAATGCTCCGTGTCTGACCTGGTGAGGTCCAGCCACACCATCTTTTGCTTATTTATTTATTTTTATTCTTTTGAGGTAGGGTCTCACTCTAGCCCAGGCTGACCTGGAATTCTCTCTGTAGTCTCAGGTTGGCCTCAAACTCATGGTGATCCTCCTACCTCTGCCTCCTGAGTGCTGGGATTAAAGGTATGCATCACCACATCTGACTAAATGTTGGAATTTATACATATTTATATTAAACAAACTCACCAAGTGGCTCATGCATCTGTAGCTTACTGCTAGTGGTAAAAGGATCTAGTGTGCAATACTCTCTCTCTCTTTTTGAGGTAGGCTATTACTGTGGCCCACACAGACCTAAAATTCACTATGTAGTCTCAGGGTGGCCTTGAACGCGTGGCATTCCTCCTACCTCTGCCTCTTAAGTGCTGGGATTAAAGTCATGCACCACCACACCCATCTCTCTCTCTGTTTTATAGGTATATAAAATATTTGAGGGGAATAAAAAGAAGAAAATCCTCAATTCTCTCTCTCTCTCTCTTTTCCTATATTTTATTTTTATTCATTTATTTATTTTTGAGGTAGGCTCTCACTTACAGACTGCCGTGGAATTCATTAAGTAGTCTCAGATTGATCTCCAACTCACATTGACCCTCCTACCACTGACTTCTGAGTGCTAGGATTAAAGGCATGCCTCACCAAGCCCAGCTGGGATTCATTTTTGAAAATTGTTTCTTTATTTATTGGAGACAGAGGGAGAGAGAATGGGTGCACCACGGCCTTTAGCCACTGCAAATGAACTCCAAATGCATGTGCCACAATGTGCATCTGGCTAATGTGGGACCTGGAGAATGAAACCTTGGTCCTTAGGCTTCTCAGGCAAGAGCCTTAACTGCTAAGCCATCTCTCCAGCCCTGGGATTCATTTTCTATTGCACTGAATCATGGTCCAAATATCCTCTGGGTGACCCCATGTCATGGCTCCAAGATGGAAATTTGCACTGGGACACCATGTTGTAGTTACATCCTTTTGTAAGTGAGGAGTGGGGAGAGGTCCACATGTTCTGCTGTTCGTCTGTCTTGGAGACAAAACCAAGTTACAGAAATCCTACAGGCAAGGCTCATTCCCCTGGCAGTGGCCTGATCCCCTTCTGAAGGAAAAAGTGACCACCTCCCCAACACTCCTAAAAAGAAGACACGATTTCTGATCACCCAGACCAGCTTTTTCCCCCTCCCAGAATTCCTCTGACTGACCAAGAACCCTCCACGCTGACCCCTCCCCAGGGACCTCCTGCAGGACGGATGCCTCTTCATGCTGCTCCTTCCTGTCTGAGGGCCAGGGTCCTCTTCCCTTTTCCCTCTCTGGACTCAAATCTAGAGAGATATGGGAAGGTTTACTGATACCTCTGACAGCATGTCACAATTTTGGAGTACATAACCTAGAAAAGCATGATGCTGGGCTGGACCAACTGTAACCCCCCACTAGAAAGAAGGAAGTAATAGAGAAAGACATCCAGAGCAGGAGTGGCTGCTATAGGATGTGTAACCAGGTTAGGCTAACATGTCATGATGTCCCCAACAGTGACCCTTAACTGGGGACTAGGAGGACCCCTAGGATAAGTGGATGAGGAAACATTTGTTTAGTGTGTGACAGAAGCATTAAAAACAAATCTAAACCTGGTATGGTGGCACACACCTTTAATCCCAACACTTGGGAGGCAGAGGTAGGAGAACCACCATGAGTCTGAGACCAACCTGAGACTACATAGTGAATTTTGGGTCAGACTGGCTTAGAGCAAGACCCTGAATGAAAAACAAACAAACAAAACAAAAAGAAATCTAAGATCAAACCCACCCAATGGTGTCCAGGTAGCAGCTGTCTCTCAGGGACAAAATGCCCTGGTGCTTCCCTCCAGAGGCAACAGGATATGTACATTGGGATAAACATGAAATGAACACATAATGTGAGAAAATACTCTAGTGCTCCGGGAACTGACTGTTTGCAGCTTTTGTTTAGATTCAGGCAGAAAGCTATGGGGAATCTGAGCATAAGTCAGATCACAAGTTCACATCAGATCAGATCAGGAGCTGTTTATATTTATCAGGAAACCATCGGAGAAGCTGTGAGTTTCCTGCCTTCAAGAAGCTCCACCCAAGGTGCACAGTCTTCCATGTCCCCCGTTTTAGCCTGTGCAGAGGTTAACCCTTTGTCAATTAGCTTGATCTCCAGAACAGGAGACCATGAGTAACACACTACATGCCAACAGAGACTTCAGTGGGTGACATCCTCCTAAAGGACACCTTCCCAACCCTTTGGTTTCCCAGACTTGCTTAGAAAAGTGGAAATGCTAGTGGCCAGGCCAGGCAAGACATTGGAAGATGTAGTCCAAGTGGCTGCTAAGATCTATTATAATGGGGACCAGGAGGATCAGAGCAGCCTGATGAGCCATGGGAACTTCTGTTGGCTGTGAGGATGGAAGCCCCCAGGTCAAAGCCAGGATGAGAGCTTGTTTCTCTTGTAGAAAGGAATGACATTTCAGATGTCCTCAGAGAAAAAGTCTGCCCTAGGACCATGTCCTATATGAGCAGAGATCACGGGAGGAGTCGGTGTCCCCAGACACTGGGCAAGCAGGTCAGCTGAAGAACTGTGATATCTTCTGGCCCTGCCCTACAAGCTCTGCTATGCCAGCCCAATTGGGGAGCCCTGGGCAATGATGACCAAAGGAGAGCAAAACATATGTCTCCTAATTGCCAGGAGAGCAATTTTAGGCTTCCCTTTTCTCTCCTGGGCCCTAATCTAATTATATAAGACCATCTTCCCAGGAAATGTCAGACCATCCCCCGGAGTATGACTTTACCAAACCTCAAGCCTGTTCCTGGAGAAACCTTCACTTCAGCTATCCCTGTCTCACAGTCCAGAGACACCAGATCCCTCTTAGGGAGAGATCTGCCTTCAAATGCAAATAAAGCAAATCCAACTATATCTTTGCCCTGGTGGAAAAGAGACAGGGGGAATCAAAGATTCCTTCCCAAGGACAAATTTACACGAAAGGCCCCAATCACCCTCCTGAACAGCACCAGTACTTCCTCATGCCTGAGGCCAGGAAGGGGGTCATTCCTATAGTTAGGAAATTGAAAGAAAAACAAAGCCTATTGATTAAATTCTCTGCTCCACATTACACCCATGTTGGGTGCTCCCAAGGTACTGACAAATGGTTATTCCCAAATCTTAGTTGAGATTCAGTGGGTTCAGGGTGGTGTGGCTAAAGTCAGTACAAGATCTTTGATTAATGAGGTAGTAGTTCCCTTAACCACGTGGTTCCATGTCTATATACTCTTGTAACTCAGTTCCCCTCTCCCACAACGCATTATTCTGTGCAGGCTCTCAAAGTCACCAAGAAGACCACGCTGTCTATGGTGCCACCACAGCACCATGAGCCCTGGGAAGTGATGGTCATGTGGCACTGATACTCGCCAATAAGACCAACCCTCCACACACACTTGAAGGAAACCACAGTGTGAGGAAAAGAAATTCTAATCCTTCCTTCTCAAGGCAAAGCAGAGAGAAGACTTACAAGTCTGTGAAGAGACATTCCCACTGTGCTGGTATGCGGGGAGCTGCTGTGCAGGCTGTGAGGCTCAGAGCTCAGGGTTTGAGGGGACTATCCCTGGGGACTGCTGGGGGACAAGGAACTTGGCATGTTCTCACTTACCTGCATTTTGTGATGTTTGGAATTTAGAAAACCATGGAGACTATTTCCTTTTGGAGACATAGTGTTCTGTATGTATGTGTTTTTGGGTATTTGAGGTAGGGTCTTATTCTAGTCCAGGCTGGCCTCACACTCACAGCCATCCTCCTACCTCTGCCTCCCAAAAGCTGGGATTAAAGGTGTGTACCACCATGCTGGGACCCACAGTATTTATTAAAGCCAAACAGGGTAGTACTGTCCTCATCATAGAGAAGAGAGGGAGAGGGCCCTGAGTTGCGTAGGAAGAGGAACACGTCATTTTGAAGGTCTACTCGGCAAACAACAGGGGTGGAGAAAGCCAGTATTCTGCACTGGGGGGAGTCTGGCCCATGATGCATGTGCAGTCACTTTAACATGGAGATGGTAGAACGTGTGTGGTCTGTGTTTAAGTTCTGTGTCCTTACTGTCTCTTATCTTCTCTGACCCCCATCTGAAGGGGTTCTGTTGGTTTGGGCTCTCCCGTTTGCCTTCCATGTGTATGTCAGTGTGCATTACTCAGAGGCCTCTGTCCCAGATACATTAAAGTAGATTTTCTCCATCTTCCCTTCTTTGGCTTGGGCTTCCCTCTTTGCATTCCCTCTAATCCTAGCTCGGCCTAAAATGAACCTAATAATTCATAATTTACACCTCTATGAGTCTGTGTTTTCAATTCTTTGCTAACTTGAATGAGGACCTAAAATTAGGGTCCACTGACCTGGGAACTCATGCATGCTTATGGAATTTAATTATTCCCTGACCCAACGTTCTGCATCACTGACATGTCTGTCCCTGCCCATGTGCTGTGTGGTGGCATGCATGCCTGTGGTGATGGGGCTTACATCAGGCATGCTATGGGCAGCAAGACATGGCAACAAGGCTGATCTCTCGGGAGGAAGAGTGTCTATAGAACTCTAAAAGTGGCTGTCTTCCTCAAAGTGGCATACCCCTGTGAAGAGTGGGGTCCTCTCGGTGAGGATGGGGATATCCTGAAAATGGCTGAAGGTTCAAAGGAAGTGTTGAAATCCATGCATGTGGAAGAAAATGATTAATAGTGTGACCAGGCTGCAATAGAGGGGCTTGGGCTATAGTTATGGGTGATAAGGGATGCAGCAGAAGCTGAGATGGCTGCCCTGACCAAACTTGTGTGAGTAAAAGAGGAGTTACAATGAGAAAGGACATGGGGAATGTGCTCTGCATTAGCCTCTGATTTGGCAGATAAACTGGATAAAAGAAAATGTGGTCGAGATGATGGCTTAACGCCTTGCTAGTGCACGACGCAACTGCCAAGCCAGGTAAGGTGGTGGAAGGGACACCTCAGCTCTATGGGTGCGTGGTGCATGACTGGTACAGGCAGGAGCACCACCCAGGAATGGGCGGCTGCAGCAGAGCAAATGGACACAGATCCCTGTGGACAGAGGGAGGAGAAGGAAATGGCAGCCAGTTGTCAAATTGAGAACAGTTTTTATGGCGAGAACTCGTGAACTTGCCCAAGACAAATTCTACTGGGAGTTGAACTGTGTTCTGAGCCTTGACTTTATGGATGGCCTAGTGGGAAACCAAGAACTGCCAAGTACTGGGCTGGCCACTGTGGGGACAACAGATGTGGAAGGAGACACATAACAGAGTCCTACAGCAGTCGGAGCCCCTGGTGGCTCTCCACATGGCAGTCCAGGGCCCCCTGAGCCCTCTGGAAACCAGGAGGCAAAAGGATGCCCTTACAAAGTATAGGTCTAAGCTGGGCATGGTGGTTACACCCTTAATCCCAGCACTTGGTATGCAAAGTGAGTTTGTGAGTTTGAGGCCACCCTGAGACTACATAATGAGTTCCAGGACAGCCTGGGCTACAGCAAGGCCCCACCTTGGAAAATTAAACAGTAAAGTACAGGTCATTAACTGCCGTCAGGTGCCACTCAAAGCTGCTCACTGGGTTCATGTAGAGACAGTCACAGTGGAGCCAACATGGGTGGTAAATAACTAAAGTGATTTGCATTTTGCTAAAATAGTCTCATGCTGCATGCTGTCTAGTACATGAGGCCTGTTCTCAGTTACGAAGGGGAGAGGTGGATGCTGAGATGGAACAGGTACATCAGTCAACGTGCCCTGCGGCAGAATGGCAGATAGACTATAAAGGGCCTAAACCTACCACTGCGGGGTACATATATGTCCTGACCTGTGTGGACCCTGCCACAGGACTCGTACAAGCCTTTTCCTGCAAAGGAGCCACAGGTGGGGCCACCATCGGGGTGAAGTAGGAGGCTCTCTGCTGGCCTGTGGCTTCTGTGTGTCCATAGAGTGAGTTTCAAGGCAGCCTGGGCTAGAGTGACACACCATACAGACAAACAAAAAGGCAAATAAATCGTGAAGACAAATCAACACTAATAACGTATACAAATTAACATGAATATCTAGGGCCCCCAGAAATGGAGCAGGAGGTGGATAGCCAGAGAAAAGGTGTCTATCCTTTATTGTCTCCTACCTCAGGTATCCTAGACCAAAGACCCATGTCCATGAGGGGAAATGACTTTTACTCCAGAGAAGACCAACATTGGATTGAAAGAGTGTCCAGAGGGCTGCATCTGGAACATCAGTGGAAGAAACATTTGACTCAAAGTGTCCTCTCTCTTTTGAGTTATTCTATATCACTAAACCATCCTTAACATAATAAATGTAAAGCCAGATGTACAAAGTGGCCCATGTGTCTGGACTTCGTTTGCATTGGCAAGAGGCCCTAGTGCACACATACACTCTCCTTCTCTTTCTGTCTGATAAATATAATGAAAAGATCAAAGAAAATACTATGTGTACTTCAAGGGTCTGAGTGGTTTTTCAAAGCTCACCTCTTAAACAAAGTCTAAGCTGGGCCTGTGGCTCCATCTGTAATCCCAGCACTGTGCAGACTGAGGCAGGAGGATCACATGAGCTCAATTCAGCTTGGGTAGAGACCCACATTTCTTTCTTTTCAAGTCCTTGGTTTCGTTTTTATTTTGTATTGTTTTGCCTTTAAACAATTTTGTTGCTTTATAATTTTTTTCTTTTCCTTTTCTTTTTATTGACAACTTCATTGATTGTAAACAAAATCCCATGGCAATCCCTCCCTCCCCCACTTTCCCCTTTGAAACTCCACTCTCCATCATATCCCCTCCCCCTCTCAATCAGTCTCTCTTTTATTTTGATCTTTTCCTCCTATTGATGGTCTTGTGTAGGTAGAGTCAGGCACTGTGAGATCATGAGTATCCAGTCCATTTTGTGTCTGGAGAAGCACATTGTAAGGAGTCCTACCCTTCCTTCGGCTCTTACATTGTTTCTGCCGCCTCTCTGGCAATGAACCCTGAGCCTTGGAAGGGGTCATAGACATATTTCAGTGCTGAGCACTCCTCTGTCACTTCTCGGCACCATGATGCCTTCTGAGTCACCTCATGGTCACCGCCATCTGAAAAGAGCACCAAAAGTGAGAGTGGCTTTAATTTATAGGTATGAACATTAAGAGAAGTGCTGACTGGGCAGTTTGGTGGGCATAGTATATACACTGAGCCAGACAGCAGCAGACCTCATACCCCAAGCACTCATGACTACCCCTGTTGTAGGTTTTCAGTATCAGGGATGTATTCCCTCCCATGGAGCAGGGCCTTCAATCAAATTAGAGGGCAGTTGGTTTCCCCCATAACAGACATGCCACTATTCACTACCCATTGGCTCATTTGGCCTGGCTGGCCAAATATAAGGCTTGTAGTGAGACACACATTTTCTTTGCCTCTGGTCCTCCAGACAGCAGCTGTAGGGTGTGAAGGACCAGCGCAGCCTGGAGGAGGAAAGTTCTATACCCCGCAGTGGTTAGTCCTAGGGTTAGGAATGTGAGGGTTGGGTTTTGGGTTTCAATTACACCTATGGTTAGGGTTATTGTCAGGGTTAGGGTTAGGGTACAGGATCAGGTTTAAGTTAGGCTGAAAGTGAGCGTTAGGGTTAGGAGTTTCAATTGGGTCTTTGTTTACGGTTATTATTAGGGTTAGGCCTAGGGTTAAGGTTTCCATTAGGGTTAGGGTTAGGCTTATTGTTAGGGTTAGGATGAGGCCTAGGGTTAAGTTAGTGTTTCAATTAGGCCCAGTTCAGGTGGGGGTTACAGTAATGTTTTTTGTTAGGGTTGTTAAGGTTAGAGCTAAGGTTCAGGTACTTAGGGTTAGGGCTGGGGTTAGGGTTGTTAGTGTTGGGTTTAAGGTTATGGTTTTTAGGGTTAGATTAGTGTTAAGGTTAGAATTGTTGGTTTTAAAGTTAGAATTGTTAAATCTAGGGTTGGTACTAGGCTTGTTAGGGTTAGGATTATTAGTTTAAGGCTAAGTTTAGGGTTAGGGTTTGAGTTATGTTCATGATATTCCTGGACAGCAGCAGCATTCACAGAAACGCTGGGAAACTTCATACCTGGTGACAACAGACACCAGGTCAGCCCAAAGCCGAGATTTTCTGTTCCAGCTGCTATGGCGACATCCACAGAAGTTTTTTAATTACTTATTATTTATTTTATTTTTTAGTTATTTACTATTTATTTTTACCTCATTCATTCATTTTATTATTTATTTATAGTTATTTGGTTTTTTAGCAGGTTCCCACAGTGAATCTGTTCATTGTTCTGGGCGATCCTCGTGTTCCTGTCCCAGTAGTCTGCCCCTCCTGCCGCGTGGACGGGCTCCGCAGCTCCATCCTCGGCGTCCCCGCGGGACACAGCGGTGAGGAAGTAGCAGAGTGGGCGCCTGGGGAGGACGGGCACTCCAGGGGCGGGGCGGGACCACCCGGCGGTGACCCCCAGGGAGGGTCTGCGCGAGCGCCGACGCGCGGCGTCTTCGGGCCCTGTGCCATGTTGGTGCCTCCGTTCACCCCGCATTCACCCGCCCAGGACTTGCTCAGGCCCGAGGCGGCCACGAGCACCAGGAGCAGCGGGCGGGGCGACGTCGCTCCGTGCTGCACTCGGGGACCTCTGCGTTCCGGCGCGTCAGCAGTCCTTTATTACTACTGACCAATGAGCGCGAGCGGAGGGGCCGCGTCATCAGTGTCCCGGCAGAAGGAGCAGCGGGCGGGGCGACGTCGCTCCGTGCTGCACTCGGGGACCTCTGCGTTCCGGCGCGTTGCAGTCCTTCATTACTCCTGACCAATGAGAGCGAGCGGCGGTGCCGCGTCATCAGTGTCCGGGCAGAACTAGCCGGGCGAGGCGACGTCGCTCCGTACTGCACTCGGGGACCTCTGCGTTCTGGCGCGTTGCAGTCCTTTATTACTACTGACCAATGAGAGCGAGCGGAGGAGACGCGTCATCAGTGTCCCGGCAGAAGGAGCCGAGTGGGGTTGGTGGCTGGAGAAGTGAAAGATGGGGAGTCCTTGATGCTGGGCTTCCCCACTGCGGACCCTCCCCACCCTACCCGGGACTGTGTCCCCCAGTCCTCCAGACCCGCGGCCTCGTCCCGCGTGGAGGGGGCCGTTAGCAGCCCAAGTTTTCCTTTTATATTTTGAAAAAAAGCCTTGTGGGAATTGGGTCTGTGGAGATGGCTCCGCGGTTAGAGAGACTTGATTACAAGATAACCTTTACTACAAATTTCCTATAACATTAAAAACACGGTAATTTCAAAATAACCTGTCCGCTAAATTTATTCTAAAATTCCAGACAGCATTGCCCATCTATTTTTTCTTTATGTTTCCAAACAGCCTATGTCTCAAATTGCCTGGATTTGACTCTTTTTGTGTGTCTTTTCCCCACAGTGACGTGGGTTCAGAGACCCTGGTGGAAACTCTCTTCTGTGCAGGTAAACACGGGCCGGAAGGTCAAACTCCAGCTCTGCTGTGCTTGGGACCATGACCAGTCACCAGCACTGAGACGCGCGATATCGTCAGGACAAATGACCAATCCATGGAGAACAGGACACGAGACAGGGACGCTCAGGGACAGTGACTGTCAACCCTCATCCAAGCTGGCTTCCCCCTGGGGTGTGGACAGTTGTGAGCCACCTCTCAGGAGGACTCTTACTTTCGCTCCTGGCTATATAATGTCTCTGTGTTTCCTTTCTTTTTAAAAAACAATATTTTTATTTATTTGCAAGCAGAGAGAGACACACAGAGAATGAGAATAGGCAAGCCAGGGTATCTAGCCACTGAAATGTACTCGAGACGCAAGCACCCCTTTTATGAATCTTAATTTTTTGGGTACTGGGGAAGCAAACCTGGGTCGTTAGGTTTTAGCTAACGGCACAGCTGCTGCTGGTGGCAGTGGTCACCTGTGTCACTTGTATGAGAACCCAGCTCCATGGAGACCTCCTGTGGTGAAGAGAACAGTGACCTGCTGTCTGTGGGAGGCATTTTTACATTAGCTCCTCCTCGTGCTTAGCACTTTTTTCATGTTGCATGGTAAATTCGTCCAGACTGAAGTTTCACTCCTGCTGGGAGGAGGGAGGCTCAGGACACTCAGGAGGTCAAGTCAGGGGATGCTGTAACTTACAAGGTCGCAGGAGCACTCCCCAAGGTGATAGGATTAGTAAAGGACTTCTGAGGGTTGGACTGACAGTGCTGGGTAGCAATTTTCTCTGAACTGAACATCCCCTCCTGGAGGAGGATGGAGAAGCAGGAGTTCAGCCAGCCTGGCAGAGCTGAAACTTAGAAGGTGGCCAGCTGCCTCCCTAAGGTTGTGTACAGGAAAACCACTGCTGGGGAGGCTCTCCCAGGAGCCGAGCTGTCTGCAGGTGCTGCAGTGAGCTCCAGAGAGGCAAATTCCAGGAGTCCTCACCTGTGTTGGGTGTGCTTTTTGGTGATATGGCTGCCTTTGAGTCACCCAAGGAACCCCTCACCCTGCTCTGTGAGTAAACCCAATAAACTCATTGGATTCAGGTTTTGGTGCAATTGTATGTTGTTCTGATGCCTGTTCCCTGCCTAGAGGAAAAAGACACTGTTCTTGTTTCCTGAGTGAAAATGTTTTATGCCATGCTTGGGCCTGTACAGGAACCTGGCAGGTCCAAAGGTAATTTTCCAGGAGTAATTTCATGGTCTTGGCAAGGCTGAGAACTGATCCTCATTGTGCAGTATGCGCAGAAGTCCAGATGGTATAGAATAGGGGCAAGAGAGCTACTTTTTAATAGGTTGTCAGCTGGGGACACAGGATCAAGGAGATGCCACCTTGCCTGCCCTGGCTGAACTAGAACCCAGGTCTCATCCAGTCCCCATTAAGATGCCTGCAAGCAACCACTCTCATGACAGCTTCCTGCCTCTTCTTCAGGTTTTTCAGGGATCAGCACACCTTCAGTCTTCAACCAATCAGGTCTCTCAGTTCCCCTCCTGAGTCTGATGACTAGGCTCATCCTGAGTGGATCTTTGATCTACACATGTGCCTGACATGGTGTGTGTAAATCTGTGCTACCTCTGGATCCTTCTTGACCCATGTGAGTAAAGGGGAGCATTTCTTTGTGTCTGTGTCCTTTTCTGTCTTGTTGTGTGCTTTCCTGTGTACAACATGTGTGATCTGTCTTTAAGCTCTGAGTCCTTACTGTGTCTTCTTCTCTGACCCCCAGTATGGGGGACATCTTTTGTCTTGGGCACTCTCGTTTACTTTCCACCTTGATGTGGGTGTGCATTCTCTGGAGGCTTCTATCCCAGAGGTGCTAGAGGACATGTTATCCATCTTCCCTCTTTTTGCTTGGGCTTAGCCTTTCCTCGGATCCTAACTGTTAAGGAAAGTGTAAGAGAAATATTTTTGACATGGTGATGGGGGTGTATAGCCGCTTGGCAGGCTGAGTTAGCATTCTCAAAGGCAAGATGTCTAACAAATTCATTATCTGTTTCCTCCTTTCCCACGAGGCGTTCAGCAGCCTCTGTAAGGTGGCCGATAAGGTCACTATAAGGCTCTTGTGGACCCTGTCTGAGTTTAGCAAGAGAGGTGACAGCTGACCCTTTAGAGGCAAGGCGCTTCCAGGCTTTGAGAGCTGCATGTTGAATTTGTGTAAGTAATCCTGGAGGTTTGTCTTTCATTTGTTTCGTAGGGACAGTTGCCCAGAAGTTTATGTAGCGTTCAGGAATTGGAGGAACCACCAGCGGCCAAATTACGGTGGGCAGCATCCTGGAACCTCTCAGTGTAATCAGCTTTCCATAGAAGAAAGTCACCCCTAGTTAAAGTAGCTTTAGTTAACATAACCCAGTCATTAACAGCAAGTAAGTCTTCACTTAGAGATTCTAACAGCGAGATAGTGAAAGGAGCAATAGGACCGTATGAAGTAACTGCATTTTTTAACACGTTTATATGTTTCAACTTAAGACGCTGATATTGCTGGGCTTTAATGAGTAAAGTTTTATCCCCTTTCTCATTCTCAGTGCTTTCTGACCCAGCAGGTTCCTTTGTTTCAGATTCTCCTCCCCCTCTTCTTGGCTATCTGGATCCTGTGGCTCCTCCTCATTAGTTTTTCCGTCAATAGGTTTAACTTGGGAGCGAGTTACAGGAAAGGCATGGAGAGTTTTACTTTTGATTTTAGTTTTCTGAACAGGGCAATTGGAGGGGGAGCGTATTTCTAAATCAAGGTCGCGTGATTGCTTGAGCACTTGTGACTTTCCCATTTAGGCTTGGAGGAGCATCTTAAGAGATTGTGCCTCCCGGGAAAGTTTAGTAATGGCTTGTCTAGTTATTTCTTCTACATCAGAGGGAGTGTCAAGTGACAAGGCAGAAGAAGGGGGTGCTATGTTCCTGTCCATCAGAGGACTCTGGAGAACCACATACACAGGTGAGGCTGTGAGGTGGCATCACACTGTTGGAAGGTTGGCCTGGACCCACATCCTGGCTTCTTCACATCTGGGATCTGTGGCAGAAGCGGGGGGCTGCTAAGCCTGCATCAGCCCGGGTCCTGAGATCACCTGGAACATAGTGTACTGCTTGTGCAGCCACCATGGTCCCCTGGGCTGTGGAGCTGGGCCTGCATCCTGACAGTCAGCTGTGTGGGGATGGGCTGAGAGCCTGTCAGTCAGCTCTGAGGGTGTGGCCTAGGTCCTGTCAATCAGCTGTGTGGGGTGGGGCTAGGTTCCTGTCAGTCAGCTGTGTGGGGTGGGACTGAGATTCTGTCAGTGACATCTGCAGGGTGGGCCGAGATCCTGTCAATCAGCTCTGTGGGGCGGGGTGAGATCTAGCTCCCTGCTCAGGGTCCAGGTCACTCCTTGGGAAGATCTGATGTTCAGTCACTCAGCTCATCCGTGGAGTGTCCTGTGACCTGTTGAGAGGTATTCTGTGGGTGGTGCATTGGCACCCTGAGCGCAGTCAATCAGGGACTCTGGGCAGGGTGTCAACACTTCTGATTGCTGTCCATCAGTACTTGGTGGTCATGGTGTCTGGACCCAGAGTGTTGTCAATCTGGCACATGGTGGGCGAGCTGTTGGCACTCCTGAGTGCTGTCAATCAGGTACTCGATGGGAGGGCCATCAGCATCATGAGTGCTGTCAGTCAGGGACACAGTGGAAAGGGAGTAAGCGTCCTGCTGCAGTCATTCAATTCAAAGGGGGCAGGGTGACAGCAACCTGAGCGCCGTCAATCATGTGGACAGGGTGCTGGCACCCTGAGTGCTGCCAATCAGGTACCTCGTGAGCAGGGCATCTGCATCTTCATTGCTGTCAATCAGGTTACTAGGTGGGTGGGGCATTGACAGTTCTAAATCAGGTACTTGGTGGTCAGAGCATCAACAGTCTAAACCTTTCAATCAGGCACTCAGGTACCCAGTGGGCGGGACATCTCGAACCTGAATGCTGTCTACTTGGTACTTGGTGGGTGGGGTGCTGGCACCCCTGAGCACAATCAGTACTCGGTGGGAGGGGCGTCATCACCCTGAGCGCTGTCAGTCAGCTGGATCTGTCAATCATGTGAGGGGCCGGGTTGTTGTAGAGCAGCATCCTGTGAGGTCCTGGTCACAGGATCCTATGGCGTCTTCTTCCACTGGAGAACTCGTCAGCACGGTGCTGGAACGTGCTGTGGTCGTGGTCATGCTGGGAAAGCCCCTTGGAGTCCACACGATGGAGTCCAGTCCTTAGGGATCCTGAGTTGCAGCTGGGAGGGCCCTTGGAGTACAGCTGGGGGTGCAGGGAGCCTGGCTGAGGGGGCACGGGGTGGGAGGAGGTGGTGGAGGCCAAGCACAGAGAGCCCTCAGGGGGAGGAGAAACTTGAGATGGTGGAGAGACCTCAGGGGAGGAGAGACCTCAGGGGAGGAGAGAACTCAGGGGAGGAGAGACCTCAGGGGAGGAGAGACCTCAGGGGAGGAGAGACCTCAGGGGAGGAGAGAACTCAGGTGGAGGAGAGACCTTAGGGGAGGAGAGACCTCAGGCAGCAGGTGTCAGGCCGCGGGGGTAAAATAGGGACCTCAAGGGCCCACAGCAGCCGCGGCAGTGCTGCCAAGGTCCTTCCGCCTAGCGCCTGCGGCCACGCCTGTGAGTCCAGCAGCCGCCACCTCCGTGGCTCTACTGGGGCCAGCCTCGGAGGCCCAGGAGATGTCAACCACCGCGAGTGAGCGGGTCCCAGGGTGCGCCCAGCTCCTGCCATGGTGGAGAACAGGCCTCCCTCCAATGGGAGTGACCTAGGCACAGGTGACAGTGAAAGGCTGGGAGGAGAAAGAAAGCAGGGTGGCCCAGATCCTGTCAATCAGCTCTGTGGGGCGGGGTGAGATCCTGTAAATCATCTCTGTGGGGCGGGAACGAGCTCCTGTCAATCAGCTCTGTGGGGCGGGGTGAGATCCTGTCAATCAGCTCTGTGGGGCGGGGACGAGCTCCTGTCAATCAGCTCTGTGGGGCGGGGACGAGCTCCTGTCAATCAGCTCTGTGGGGTGGGGTGAGATCCACCTGCTTCACTCAATACAATGAACACAGATTCTGGAAGGTCCTCAAGGCAACCCTTTATTTCCTCCATCAAATTTAGAACAACATATCTCTTAATTGACCCACCAATGTCCTACGTTAAGATTTTGAATCAAAATTAGATTCTTATGTCCAGCAGGGAAGTGAAATGCACTGTGCTGCAAGAGAGGGGTTTTGGATGGACACACAGGACAGGGCAAAGAAAGCATCTGACTGTGGGGGTGACCTCATCTCCGCAGTGGTCCTGGGGACAGGAGGTGGATGTGGACACGCTGGCAACACAGACAAGTTCAAAACCATTGGTGAAAGAAGATTTGGTTTCTGAGTCACAGTAAGAGATGTGAACCTTCTTCTGCCCTTCAGTCCCACAAGGCAGCTGTGTGACATAGAGAACAAGAGTCAGGAACATTCTCAGTACAGCTGCATGAAGGCGACACCCCCACAACCCACCTCTCCTTCACAGGTCCAGACTCCGAGAGTCCCTGTGACACAGTTCTGTCCCTTCTGCCTCTTTCCAATTCCGGCCCTTGGGGCGTCACCTTTTCAAGCTGTGAGAGACACGTCAGAGCTCTTGGCACTGTCCCTGTCTGGGGGAGAAGAAATACCAAGACACTTTGAGAGCCCCGAGAAGAGGAGGCTGGAAGAGAATTGTGGGGCGTATGACCTCCCTACGTGTTCTGTGGGCACCCTTCCACAGGGGACACCCCACTCGCCACACTTACTCGGACCCTGAGCATAGTTTCCTCCTTTTCTACATGTGAGAGGAAATGCTGTGAGAAACAGTGACGTCGTGTGCCCCAGAAATGTGATATGACACTGAGGACAGACCCAGGAAGGGTCACGAAGTGTGCTCCATGACCTCTGGAAAGAAGATCCCACGCCCCCACTCGTCAGGGTGATAAACCTGTCCTTCATTTTCCATGTTCTTTAGAGCGACAGCTCCCTGGACCAGGCTGAGCACGTGTGAGTGGACAGTGCTTCCCCTCAGGGACCCAGGGCACACTTGCAAATGGGCTCAAAGAGAAGACTGGGAGCCTGACCCGGCCTACCTGATTTCCTCCTCCTCCTCACAATAACCGCAGCTCCAGTGACCAAGAGAACCACAAGGACAGTGACCACTGCTATGATGAGGATGGGGGACTGAGGTGGTTCTGGGAAGACAACGGAGGATGAGGACCCTCACTCCCAACTCTCAGCCCTGACCCCGCTCCCTTCCCCAGGGTTCCTGTCCCCCCCCCTTCCCAGCCCCATCCTCACCCCATCTTAAGGTGAGTGGCTCAGGCAGCCCTTCATGTTGCACGTGGCATGTGTATTTCTGCTCCTCTCCAGAAGGCACCACCACAGCAGCCCACTTCTGGAAGCTTCCATCCCCTGAAGGTCTGGTCTCCACAAGCTCCATGTCCTGGGTCAGGTCCTCTCCCTCCCGCTCCCAGGTCAGGGTGATCTCCTTAGGGTAGAAGTACCGGGCCCAGCACCTCAGGGTGACACCCCCTTCAGGTCTGGGGTGGTGAGTCACCTGTGACTTTGGGGGATCTGGGGGAAAGAGGTGGAAAATTTAAACATTTTCCATTCATCTGAAGAACCCCAGCAGTACTTGTAGGACAGTTCTGGGAAAGGACTGGAGAAATGAACAGGGCTGGGGAGGGGACAGAACATGGAAAGAGGGATAATGACGCTGTGTGGAAAGTTCAAGAGACAGGTCAGGGTGGGATATTCCAACTCTCCCCTCAGGAAAAGGGAGTGGAGAAGGGATAGCATCACTGTGGGCAGACACGCAGACATGCTGGTGGTGGACAGAGACCCCGTCTGACAGGGGCCCTGGCCCCCAGTGGGTGCCTGGAAGGGGACTCCTGGTTGGTGATTTCAGAGATCTTCCACCCCGACAGACCCTGGAGTATCCTGAGAGCAGGGTGATCCTCCAGAGTCACTCAGACGAGGATCAGGACGCCCTGGACCACCCTTGCCTCCTGATTGCAGACAGGCAGCTCAGCATGTCAGGCCAAAAGGAGGAGCAGCCCCATCGTTCCTCTCACCTGTGCGTAGCAGAGTCTCGTTCCCGTACTGCAGGTATCTGTGGAGCCACTCCACGCACCTGCCCTCCAGGTAGCCCCTCCGGCGCTCTGCCTCCTTAGACTGCTCCCACTTGCGCAGGGTGATCTGAGCCGTCGTGTCGGCCGCGGTCCAGGAGCGCAGGTCCTCGTTCAGGGAGATGTAATCGCGGCCATCATAGGCGTATCGAACGTACCCGCGGAGCAGGCGTCCATCAGGACCCACAGAACAGCCGTACATGCTCTGGATGGTGTGAGAGCCTGACCCGCCCCGGCCGTCAGCCCCGCCCGCTCCGGCCCGCCCCTCGCCCTCCACCCCGGGTCTCCCCGTGAAGCGAAGGTGAAACCCCGCCTCGCCCCGCGGTCCCGATCGCCCCGCGGACCCTCGGCCCGGGCCGCTCACCGCCGTCGCTCTGGTTGTAGTATCCCAGCAGGGTCCGCAGGCTCACCCGCAAAGTCTGCTCATTGCTCTGGGTGTTCCTCGTCTCCCGGTCCCAGTAGTCGGCCCCCAACTGCCGCATCCACGGCGCCCGCGGCTCCATCCTCCGCGTCCCCGCGTCGCTGTCGAAGCGCACGAACTGCGTGTCGTCCACGTAGCCGACGGAGATGAACCGCGGCTCCCCGCCGCCGGGCCGGGACACGGCGGTGTCGAAGTAGAGCAGCGAGTGGGCGCCTGGAGAGACGGGCGCTGAGACCCCGCGGACCCCGGCCAGGGGCCGGACGGGAGGGGCGAGGCCGCCCGGCGGGGACCCCCAGGGCGGGTCTGCGCGAGGGCCGACGCGCCGCGTCCCCGGGCCTGCCCGTGTCCGCCTCCCCGTCCGCCCCTCACTCACCCGCCCAGGTCTGGCTCAGTCCCGAGGCGGCCGCGAGCAGCAGAAGCAGTGTGTGGGGCGACATCGCGCTCAGCCCCGACTGGGGACGGTCTGCGTCCCCGCGCGTCCGCCTTTCCTCCCTTTTAACTCCGGGTAGGGCCGTGCATGGATTGGCCGCTCCTGAAAGCCGCTGGCCAATAGGAGCGAGCGTCCGCGTCCGCGTCATCAGTATCCGGCAGAAGTTGTTGAGCGGGTTGGCGGCTGCAGAAGAGAAAGTCCAGGAGACGCGGAATCCCCAGGCTGCGCTTCCCCACCGCGGACCCTCCCGTCCCGACCCGGGACTGTCCCCCTGTCCTCCAGACCCGCGGCCTGGAAACGTCGAGGGGGGAGGTCTTACCACCACACCTTGTTCTTCTTTCCCGAAATAGACTTGTAGGAATTGTCTGTGCAGGTGCCCCAATGGTTAGAGGGACTTCTTGCAAAATAGACTTACGTATATTAGTTTTATAGAACATTCAAAAAACGATAATTTCAAAATTCTAGATAGGGCCGGTTGTAGTGTCGCAGACCTTTAATCTGAGCAGAACAGAGGCAGAGGTAGGAGGATCGCTGTGAATGCAAGACCACCCTGAGACTACATAGGGAATTCCAGGTCACCCTGAGCTACAGTAAGACCCTACCTTGTGAAAAACTAAAAATAAATAAATAATAATATTTAAGATAGGACTGTGCATGTATTATTTTCTATGGTTGCAATCAGCCTATGTCTCAAATTGCCTGGATTTGACATTTTCTTTGTCTTTCCCCCACAGTGACATGGATTCAGAGACCCTGATGGAAACTCTCTCCTGACAAACGACCATCCCATGGAGAACAGGAGAGGACAGAGGGATGCTCAGAGACAATGACCCTGAGCCTTGGAAGGTGTGATAGAGATATTACAGATTTAATTAGCTTGTTTATTTATTTATTATTTATTTAAGAGAGAAAGAGCCAGATAGAAAGAGAATTGGCATGCCAGGTTCTCTGGGCACTGCAAAGGAATTCCACATGCATATGCCACCTTGTGCATTTTGCCTTATCTGCCTTAAATGCCTTTGGCCTTTCAAGCAAGCACCTTAACTGCTAAGCCTTGTGCATTTGATTTATGTGGGTACTGAGCAAAGGAACCTGGGTCCTTTGCCTTTGTAGGCAAGCGCCTTAACTGTCATCTCTCCTGACCCATAGCTCACCTTTTGATCAAATTAAATAATGATGGGAAGGTTTTTTGTAGTTCTTGCTCTTTTCAAACCAATTGCAACGGTTACATTCATTCACGTCTCCCTGACTCTGTTATTGTGTCTCTTGCCTTGGAAGTTATGTTTAGACCTGAGGAGGAAAAGAGTATTATTTTATATTTCAGTCCACTTTGTGTGATAATTCCACAAGCTCCAAATCACTGCTCATGAGGATTGTTGTAAGTATGCTGTGGTTGGCCAGTTCTGTCTTATGGTGCAATTTATGAATGAGGTAACCAACACATTGTTATGTGCTCATCTGCTATAATTTCATTTTCTTCTACAAACAACTGTTCCATCACTTACCCACTAGGATTGGTGTGTTAATTTTCTCATTGTTAAAATTCTTTATACATTCTGAATACATGTCCCTTTCCCAATGTAGGTGTTCAAATATCTTCTATAGTTATATCATTTTTCTTTTTATTACATCAACAATATTCCTGAAAAATATCAAATATCTAAAGTTCTCTCCCTGTCCTGTTTTCTTTTTATTTATTTATTTTTATTTTTGAGGTAGGGTCTTTCTCTAGCTAAGGCTGACCTGGAATTCACTATGTAGTCTCAGTCCAGCTTTAAGCTCAAGACAATACTCTTACCTCTGCCTCTGGGATTGAAGGAGTGCATCACCATGCCCAGCTTCTCTCTTTCCTTTCTTTTCCTCCATTATTTGGGGTCTAAGTGGACATATTTGTATGCTATATATTCTTCTAATTGTTTCTTAGTTTTGTTCATACATATAATAATGGCTCTCTATACTTTGATATTGAGTTAATTCTTAAAAATATTTTATTTACAAACATAAACTTATATAATAAGTTATAAATAGTAATAGCTCTGCAAACAGAAAGATAGAGAGAGAGAGAGAGAGAGAGAGGGAGGCCAAGAGAGAGGGAGAAACAGAGAGACAGAGAATATGTGTGTACCAGAGCCTCCAGGTGCTGAAAATGGTCTTGGGAGACATGCGCCACTTTGTCTATTTGGCTTTAATTGGGTACCGGGGAATTGAACTCCAGTCATTAGGCTTTGCCATCATGCGCCTTAACTGTTGAGCCATCTCTCTCACCCCAAGGTTTCCTGTTTCTAACCACTTTACAGGAATTTACACTGAAATTATTAATTGATGGATAGTATTGTCAGTCTATGCAATAACAAGGGAGTGAGAAGTCATTCTTTGAAATTTTACAGCACAAGCAATGACAATCTCTTCACTATCTCTGTATACGTGTTTATTGTGAACAACAATAACAAAAAAGTCTAATCTTTTTTATTCTCTTTGAGGTAGAATTTCACTCTAGTCTGGACTGACCTGGATCTCACTGTGCAGTCCAGGCTGGCCTTGAACTCATGACAGTCCTCTTTCTTCAAAGTGCCCAAGTGCTTGTGTCATAGATGTGAGCCATCATCAAGAACACCTTTCCCCTCACATTCTTCAAGCAATGTGTACCATTAAAGCAGTGCGTTTTGTGTGAGAATATCAGGCAATTTTATCTAATTTTATTGTTTTAAGTTTTAAAAAATATTTTATTTCTTCATTGCAGGGGGCAGATAGATAGAGACAGAATGGTTGTGCCAGGGCCTCTAGCCACTACAAACCAATTCCAGACACATGTGCCACCTTGTGCCTCTAGCCTACATGGGTACTGGGGAACTGAACATGTGTCCTTATGTTTGGAAGGAAAGTGTCTTAATCACGAACCCAACTCTCTAGCCAAAGAAACATTGTGTTGTTGTTGTTGTTGAAATGTGATTTCACGGTAGCCTAGGCTGACCTGAAAGTCATGAACATCTTTGTGCCACACCTTCCCAGAGGCTGAGATTATAAAGTAAGTTATCATAACTGGTTCCAATGGAAATATTTGCGTATTTATGTATGATAATATGACAGTGCGTACCATGAGGAACATGCTTTTTATCTGTAGGATCAAAAGATACTGGAAAACCTGAATTCCAGTTTTCCTATGGGAAAACAAGCAAAATGTTGACCCTGAAAACAGTCATCAGAAATGGGTAACACCCCCAATGTGGTTTCTTGTTTTATATATACATTTTTTTACTTTATTTATTAGAAAGAGAGAGAAGGGGGGAGAGAGAGAGAGAAAGTCAGGGATAACGGGTGCTCCAGAGCCTCTAGCCACTGCAAGCAAACTCCAGATGAATGCACCACTATGTGCATGTGGCTTATGTGGATTCTGGGGAGTCAAATCTAATCTGGGTCCTTAGGCTTTGCAGACAAGCCCTTTAACTGCTAAGCCATCGCTCCAACCATACTGGATTTTATTTACTTATTTATTTTATTTTGCTTATTAATTATTTTTTCATTAACAACTTCCATGATTATAAAAAATACCCGGTGGTAATAAACTCCCTCCCCACACTTACCCCTTTGAAACTCCATTCTCCATCATACTCCCTCCCCATCTCAATCAGCCTCTCTTTTACTTTTTTTTTTTTTTTATTTGAGAGCTACAGACACAGAGAGAAAGACAGATACAGGGAGAGAGAGAGAACGGGCGCGCCAGGGCTTCCAGCCTCTGCAAATGAACTCCAGACGCGTGCGCCCCCTTGTGCATCTGGCTAACGTGGGACCTGGGGAACCGAGCCTCGAACCAGGGTCCTTAGGCTTCACAGGCAAGCGCTTAACCACTAAGCCATCTCTCCAGGCCTCTCTTTTACTTTTGATGTCATGATCTTTTCCTCTTGCAGGTAGTGTCAGGCACTGTGAGGCCATGGATATCCAGGACATTTAGTGTCTGGAGGGAGCATGTTGTATGGAGTCCTGCCCTTCCTTTGGCTCTTACATTCTTTCCGCCACCTCTTCCACATTAGACCCTGAGCCGTGGAAGGTGTGATAGAGATATTGCAGTACTGAGCACTGCGGTCATTTCTTTCCATCACCATGATACCTTCTGAGTCATCCCAAGGTCACTGCCATCTGAAAAGAGAAGATTCTCTACCCAAAGTGAGAGTAGCATTAATATAAGGGTATGAACGTTAAGAGAAGTGCTTACTCAGTAGTTTGGTGAGCATAGTATATACATTTAGCCAGACAACAGCAAACATTGCACCCCTAGGGCTCATGACTACCCCTGTTTTAAGTTTTCAGTATCAGGGATGTATTCCCTCCCATGGAGTCCAATTGGAAGGCAGTTGGTTTCCACCATGACAGATGTGCCACTATTGCACCCGTTGGCTCATTTGGCATGGCTGGCCAAACATAAGGCTTGCAGTGTCCACTGCTGAGTATGTTCACTGGTGGTATCTCTTTCTCACATTGAACTGCATGCAGAATGGCTTCTTCCAGCTTTATGTCAGCTGGTCTACATGGAGGAGGCTATCAGCTCAGATCCAGCAGGATTTCTCAGTGGTCTTGCAGCCCAAGTATGTGGAGTCCCAATGTGGTTTCTGTTTGTTGTGTTCTGTGACTTTTTACTAAAACTTGGCTGCAACAGGACGTCCTCAGACAATTTCTCCAAAGGCATGTTACTTTATCAAACATAAGGAGCAAACAAGGTGCATTAACGCATCTTTGATTGCTTGCGGGGACTCTCACTTCACCGCGCTTATTTCTCCACAGTCTATGCTTCTAACTCTGCTTTCCTCTTTACAGAATAATTTTTTATTTTTTTATATTTTTGAAGGAGAGAGAGAGAGTGATGGAGGGAGAAAATACATGCACCAGGGCTTCTAGCCACTGCAAACACATGCACCACCTAGTGCATCTGGATTTCGTGGGCACTGAGAAATCGAACCCATCTCCTAAGCTCCACTTTACAAAATAATTGTCAGCAGACGCATTATCTATAAGGCACCACTATTTTTTGAACAATTGCTGTTTATACAACACATTTGAAAGAAGTGAGCATGAATTCCTGTGACCCAGTCTACCTGCTGATCACTGTTGCTATTTACTCAAATTTCTTTAATCAACCTGGGATACTTATTTTCCTGTGCAGTTACACATATTTCCTTTTCAAAGTAGAGTCACACTCTAGCCCAGGCTGGCCCAGAATTTACTCTGTAGTCTCAGGCTGGCCTCAAACTCATGGCAGTCTGCTTACCTCTGCCTCTCCAGTGACGCCACTCATGCCTGGTCATTTTCATTGTTTTTGTTTTTGTTTTTGTTTTTGTTTTCCTTTATAGTCTCTCTCTCTCTCTCTCTCTCTCTCTCTCTCTCTCTCTCTCTCTCTCTGTATTATTGACAACTTCTGTACTTACAGACAACATACTATGGTATTTCCCTCCCCTCTGCCACTTCCCCCTTCATAACTCTGTTCTCAGTCATATCCCCTCCCTCTCTCTATTAGTCTCTTTTAATTTGATGTCTTCATCTTTTTCTCCCTTTATGAGGGTCTTGTGTGGGTATTGCAAGGCATTCAAGGTCTTGGATAACAAGGCCAAGTTCTGTCCGGACAGTTGTATGTAAGGAGTGGTACCCTTCCTTTGGCTCTTACATTCTTTCTGCCACCTCTTCCTATGGACCCTGAGCCTTGGAGTGTGTGAGATGTTTCAGTGCTGGTCACTTCTCCGTCTTTTCTTCTCAGCAATATGTTGCCTTTGGGTCAACCCAATGGTCATCACCATCTGAGAAGAGAAGCTTCTCTAACCAGAAGTGAGAGTAGCATCAATATATGAGTATGAACATTAACTGTAGTGCTTTCAGGGCAATTTAGTGAGAGTAATATATGCATTTATCCAGACAGGAGCAGGCTTTATACCCCTAGGGCTCATGACCTCCCCTGTCACATGCTTTTGATTAGTTTTTCAGTACCAGGCATGTATTCCCTCCCATAGAGTGGGCCTTCCATCCAATTAGAGAGCAGTTGGTTTCCTCCAGAGCAGACCTGCTACGATTGCATTCATTAGGTCATTTGGCCTGTCTGGCCAAACTTCAGGTTTTTAGTGTCCCCTGTTTTCACCTCTGATGACTTCTGTCTCCCAGAAGACTGCATACAGTGCAGCTGTTTCCAGCTTCCAGTTTGCTGAGATACAGGGAGAAGATTTTCTGCTCAGTAACAGCTTGATTTCTCAGTGACTCTGCTGCTCGGGCATGTGAATTTATTGTATTTTTTTAGAAAAAAAAAACATTATTTATTTATTTGAGAGAGAGAGAGGCAGAGACAGAGAGAGGGAGAGAGAGAATGGGCATGCCAGTCCCTGCAAACAAACTCCAGACACATGCGCCCCCTTGTGTATCTGGCTTACATGGGTCCTGGAGAATTGAACTTAGCTCCTTTGGATTCACAGGCAAACGCATTAACCACTAAACAATCTTTCCAGCCCCCCCCTTTTTTTATTGTTTTAGGGTCAATGTGCAAGTAAGAATTTTAGAGGATTCAGGGCATGTGGACATTTATGAGGAACTATTAAACTAATCTGCTAATGTCAAAATGGCTTTAATATCTGGCCTGCCATCATCCTCAGATATATTTCACTTGTTCCGCAACATGGCTCCGCCAGTGTGACCTCATTGTTTCCCATCACACTGGTGGTTGCTGCCTTATCAGGTTTCATTGAAAATTTCTCAGTTACTAATGATGGACTCATTTGTGATAGATTTATCTTCATTGTCAATGTGTCTGGTCATGCAGGTGAGTACACAGCATTTCCAAATTAAAAGAAGATTGTTATGCATGAGTCATCATGGTGCTTATATACCCACCTCAGAAACCATTAAAAAAGAAAACATCAGAAGCAATTTACATAATTACATGCAAAAGCGTCTCAGGTTTAAGTAAGAAGTGTTATCTTTGGCAGGGTGTGGTAGTGCATGCCTTTAATCCCAGCACTTAGGAGGCAGAGGTAGGAGGATTGCCCTGAGTTCAAGGCCAGCCTGAGACTATATAGTGAATTCTTGGCCAGACTAGGCTAGAGTGACACCTTACTTTAGAAAACCAAGAATAAACGTTTATATATATCTCCATCCATACATCTTTGGAGCTATTTTAATTTTGAAATTTAAAAACTCAACAAATTCTCAATACTGGAATCATTTGTTAATCATTTAACAAGTAACAGAGAGACAACTTGCTAGGCACTGTGACAAAAACAAAGGCCTTGCTGACAGGAAGACTCCATATGTGAAATGCTCCAACTTGGGAAAATACAAATTAATCTGAAAGAGAGGAGGCAGTTTCAACTCAAAATGCTGTAAAAGGGCTGCAGAGATGACTCAGCACCTAAAGCGCTTGCCTGCAAAGACAAAGGACCCTGGTTCAATTCCCCACTTTACATATAAGCTACAAAGCTGGTGCATGCATCCAGAATTCATTTGTAGCAGGGGAAGGCCCTAAAACACCCACTCTCTCCTCTCTCAAATAAATTAAATAATATTTTTAATCCTTTAGAAAATGTTTCTTACAGGAAACCATAGTACTGAGATGTGTTTACCCAGCTCCAGCTACCAATGCATACAGACAGCACAAGAGCTGAGGTACCAAGGGCATGAGGATAAGTCATGAAACACCACCAGAGTTTGTTTTTGATTTTGAGGTAGTGTCTGGCTGTAGCCCAGACTGAGCTGGAATTCACTATTAACCCTCCTACCACTGCCTTCCATGTGCTGGGACTAAAGATGTGGGCCACCAAGTCCAGATTTGGTTCCCTGTTTTTAATAAATATTTTATTTGTTATGTTTATGCAAGCAGAGAGAGGAGATTGTAGGGAAACGGGCAGGGTAGGGCACCTGGCCACTACAAACAAACTCCAGACCCATGTGCCACCTTGTTCATCTGGCTTTCCATGGGTACTCGGGAATCAAACTCAGGTCATCAGGCTTTGCAATCCAGTGCCTTTAACTGCTGAGCCATCTCTTCCATCCCTGGTACCAGAATGTGACAGCAACATACATGTAGCTCTGGATTTGCAGGACCTCAGTGAGTCACACATGGTCACAGAGGCTCACACGAAGTTCCAGACTGTCACAGAGCAAGCTTGTACAAAAGGTCCCAACCCTTCCACAGACACCTGGAAAGGCCATCTCCATGAAGCAGGATCAGCAAATTGTTAGACGAATGGGAGTCCTCGGTTGTTAGAAATGCCAAGACCATGGGACATCAGTCTAGAAAATCTACTTGCATGAGGTGGGCATTCCAAAGACAAGCTGCATATGCTCCATGTCTGACCTGGTGAAGTCCAGTCCATACCGTCTTTTGTTTATTTGTTCATTTTTATTCTTTTGAGGTAGGATCTCACTCTAGCTCAGGCTGACCTGACATTCACTATGTAGTCTCAGGTTGGCCTCAAACGCAGGTGATCCTCCTACCTCTGCCTCCTGAGTGCTGGGATTAAAGGCATGCATCACCACATCTGACTAAATTTTGGAATTTATTCATATTTATATTAAACAAAACTCACCAGTTGGCTTCTGCATCTGTAGCTTACTGCTAGTGGTAAGAGGATCTAGTGTGCAAATACTCTCTCTCTCTTTTTGAGGTAGGCTATTACTGTGGCCCACAGAGACCTGAAATTCACTCTGTAGTCTCAGGGTGGCCTTGAACTCATAGCAGTCCTCCTACCTCTGCCTCTTAAGTGCTGGGATTAAAGTCATGTTCCACCATGCCCAGATCTCTCTTTTATAAGTATATAAAATATTTGAGGGGGGAAAAAACAAGAAAATCCTCACTTTTCTCTCTTTTTTTGCTTTATTTTATTTTATTTTATTTTTCTTTATGTTTTTGATGTAGGCTCTCACTTCCAGACTGTCTTGGAATTCATTAAGTAGTCTCAGGTTGATCTCCAACTCACATTGATCCTCCTACCTCTGCCTTCTGAGTGCTAGGATTAAAGACATGCATCACAAAGCCCAGCTGGGATTCTGTTTTTTTTTTTTTTAATTGTTTCTTTACTTATTAGGGAGAGAGGGAGAGAGAATGGGTACAACAGGGCCTCTAGCTACTGCATATGAACTCCAGATGTGTGCGCCATGATGTACATCTGGCTAATGTGGGACTTGGAGAATCAAACCTTGGTCCTTAGCCTTCTCACGCAAGAGCCTTAACTGCTAAGCCATCTCTCCAGCCCTGGGATTCATTTTCTGTTGCACTGAATCATGGTCCAAATATCCTCTGGGTGACACCATGTTATGGCTCCAAGATGGAAATTTACACTGTGACACCATGTTTTAGTTACATCCTTTTGTAAGTGAGGAGTGGGGAGAGGTCCACATGTTCTGCTGTTCGTCTATCTTGGGGACAAAACCAGGTTACAGAAATCCTAGAGGCAAGGCTCCTTCCCCTGGCAGTGGCCTGATCCCCTTCTGAAGGAAAAGGTGACCAGCTCCCCAACACTCCTAAAAAGAAGACACGATTTCTAATCACCCAGACCAGCTTTCTCCTCTCCCAGAGTTCCTCTAACTGACCAAGAACCCTCCACGCTGACCCCTCCCCAGGGTCCTCCTGCAGAACGGATCCCTCTTCATGCTGCTCCTGTCTGGGAGCCAGGGTCCTCTTCCCTTTTCCCTCTCTGAACTCAAATCTAGAGAGATATGGGAAGGTTTACTGATAACTCTGACAACATGTCACAACTTGGGAGCACGTAAACCAGTCATGTGATAACCTAGAAAAGCATGATGCTGGGCTGGACCAATGTAACCCCCACTAGAAAAAAGGAAGTAATAGAGAAAGACATCCAGAGCAGGAGCGGCTGCTATAGGATGTGTAACCAGGTTAGGCTAACATGCCATGATGTCCCCAACAGTGACCCTTAACTGGGGACTAGGAGGATAAGTGGATTAGGAAACATTTGTTTAGTGTGTGACAGAAGCATTGAAAACAAATCTAAACCTGGTGTGGTGGCACAAGCCTTGAATCCCAGCACTTGGGAGGCAGAGGTAGGAGAACCACAATGAGTTTGAGACCAACCTGAGACTACGTAGTGAATTTTGCGTCAGACTGGCTTACAGCAACACCTTACCTTGAAACACAAACAAGCATAACAAAACAAAAAGTAATCTAAGGTCAAACCCACCCAATGGTGTCCAGGTAGCAGCTGTCTCTCGGGGACAAAATGCCCTGGTGCTTCCCTCCAGAGGCTACAGGATATGTACATTTGGATAAACATGAAATGAACACATAATGTGAGAAAATACTCTAGTGCCCCGGGAACTGATGTACTTGCAGCTTTTGTTTAGATTCAGGCAGCAAAGCCATGCGGACTCTGAGCATAAGACAGATCACGAGTTCACATCAGATCAGATCAGGAGCTGTTTATGTTTATCAGGAAATCTTTGGAGAAGCTGTGAGTTTCCTGCCTTCAAGAAGCTCCACCCAAGGTGCACAGTCTTCCATGAACCCCATTTCAGCCTGTGCAGAGGTTAACCCTTTGTCAATTAGCTTGATCTCCAGAACAGGAGACCATGAGTGTGTACTACATGCAAACATGGACTTCATTGGGTGACATCCTCCTAAAGGACACCTTCCCAACCCTTTGGTTTCCCAGACTTGCTTAGAAAAGTGGAAATGCTAGTGGCCAGGCCAGGCAAGACATTGGAAGATGTAGTCCAAGGGGCTGTTTGTGCTGAACTGTAGCATGAGAGTCGAACAGACCCAAAGGGGAGTGGGAATTGATCTGAGACAAGAACACAAAGAATGGAGCCAAGAAAAGTACTGATCAAGGCTCAAGTTTATTCAGGCAGTCACACAAGCTTATATACAGAAAATAAAACTTTCTCGACAATGCCTACATGTCTAAAGTCAACTTCACCAAGGCCGTACAATAACACCTCTGTGTCTAAAGTCTACTTCATCAAGGCTGTACGACAATGCCTCTATGTCTAAAGTCTACTTCATCAAGGCTGTACGATAACACCTCTGTGTCTAAAGTCTACTTCATCAAGGCTGTACGACAAAGCCTCTATGTCTAAAGTCTACTTCATCAAGGCCGTACGATAACACCTCTGTGTGTAAAGTCTACTTCATCAAGGCTATACGACAAAGCCTCTATGTCTAAAGTCTACTTCATCAAGGCCGTACGATAACACCTCTGTGTCTAAAGTCTACTTCATCAAGGCTGTACAACAAAGCCTCTATGTCTAAAGTCTACTTCATCAAGGCCGTACGATAACACCTCTGTGTGTAAAGTCTACTTCATCAAGGCTATACGACAAAGCCTCTATGTCTAAAGTCTACTTCATCAAGGCCGTACACTAACACCTCTGTGTCTAAAGTCTACTTCATCAAGGCTGTACGACAAAGCCTCTATGTCTAAAGTCTACTTCATCAAGGCTGTACGACAATGCCTCTATGTCTAAAGTCTACTTCATCAAGGCGGTACGATAACACCTCTGTGTCTAAAGTCTACTTCATCAAGGCTGTACGACAATGCCTCTATGTCTGAAGTCTACTTCATCAAGGCTGTACAATAACACCTCTGTGTCTAAAGTCTACTTCATCAAGGCTGTACGACAATGCCTCTATGTCTAAAGTCTACTTCATCAAGGCTGTACGACAAAGCCTCTATGTCTAAAGTCTACTTCATCAAGGCTGTACAATAACACCTCTGTGTCTAAAGTCTACTTCATCAAGGCTGTACGACAATGCCTCTATGTCTAAAGTCTACTTCATCAAGGCTGTACGATAACACCTCTGTGTCTAAAGTCTACTTCATCAAGGCTGTACGACAATGCCTCTGTGTCTAAAGTCTCAAGAAAAGAGGTCAAGGAAGAGCTACAGCTCCCGACAGCTGCTAAGATCTATTATAATGGGGACCAAGAGGATCAGAGGAGCCAGATGAACCATGAGGACTTCTGTCTGCTGTGAGGGTGGAAACCCCAAGTCAAAGCCAGGATGAGAGCTTGTTTCTCTTGTAGAAAGGAAGGGCATTTCCGAAGCAGATGTCCTCAGAGAAAGAGTCTGCTCTAGGACTCTGTCCTATATGAGCAGGGATCACAGGAGGAGTCGGGATATCCGTAGACTCTGGGTCTACAGGTCAGCTCCTCCTGAAGAACTGTGATGTCTCTGGGCCTCCCCGACAAGCTCTCTTATGCCAGCCCATCCAGAGAGCCCTGGGCAATGTTGACCACAGGAGAGCAATAAGTATGTCTCCTAACTGACAGGAGAGCAATTTTAGGCTTCCTTTTTCTCTCCTGGGCCTTGATCTTATTATATAAGACCATTACCCAGGAAATGTCAGATCAACCCCCAGAGCATGACTTTACCAAACCTCAAGCCTGTTCCTGGAGAAACTTTCACTTCAGGATCCCTGTCTCACAGTCCAGAGACACCAGATCCCTCTAGGGAGAGATCTGCCTTCAAATGCTTAAAGCAAATCCACCTATATCTTTGCCCTGGTGGAAAAGAGACAGGGGGAATCAAAGATTCCTTCCCAAGAACAAATTTACCCGAAAGACCCCAATCACCCTCCTGACCAGCACCAGTACTTCCTCATGCCTGAGGCCAGGAAGGGGGTCATTCCTATAGTTAGGAAATAGAAAGAAAAACAAAGCCTATTGATTAAATTCTCTGCTCCACATTACACCCCATGTTTGTGCTCCCAAGGTACTGACAAATGGTTATTCCCAAATCTTAGTTGAGATTCAGTGGGTTCAGGGTGGTGTGGCTAAAATCAGTACAAGATCTTTGATTAATGAGGGAGGAGTTTCCTTAACCACGTGGTTCCATGTCTATATGCTCTTGTAACTCAGTTCCCCTCTCCCACAACGCATCATTCTGTGCAGGCTCTCAAAGTCACCAAGAAGACCACGCTGTCTATGGTGCCACCACAGCACCATGAGCCCTGGGAAGTGATGGTCATGTGGCACTGATACTCGCCAATAAGACCAACCCTCCACACACACTTGAAGGAAACCACAGTGTGAGGAAAAGAAATTCTAATCATTCCTTCTCAAGGCAAAGCAGAGAGAAGACTTACAAGTCTGTGAAGAGACATTCCCACTGTGCTGGTATGCGGGGAGCTGCTGTGCAGGCTGTGAGGCTCAGAGCTCAGGGTTTGAGGGGACCATCCCTGGGGACTGCTGGGGGACAAGGAACTCTGGGCTGTTATCACTTACCTGCATCTTGTGGGGTTTGGAATTTAGAATACCATGCAGATTTTTCCTCTTGGAGTCATAGTATTATGTATGTATGAACGTCTGTATGTGTTTTTGGGTAATTGAGGTAGGGTCTTATTCTAGTCCAGGCTGGCCTCAGATTCACAGCCATCCTCCTACCTCTGTTTCCCAAATTCTGGGATTAAAGGTGTGCACCACCATGCTGGGACCCACAATATTTATTAAAGCCAAACAGGGTAGTACTGTCCTCATCACAGAGAAAAAGAGAGGGCCCTGAGTTGCGTAGGAAGAGGAACATGTCATTTTGAAGGTCTACCGGGCAAAGAGCAGGGGTGGAGAAAGCCAGTATTCTGCACTGGGGGGAGTCTGCCCCATGATACATGTACAATCACTTTAACATGGAGATGGTAGACCGTGTTTGGTCTGCGTTTAAGTTCTGTGTCCTTACTGTCTCTTATTTTCTCTGACCCACTGTCTGAGGGGGTTCTGTTGGTTTGGGCTCTCCTGTTTGCCTTCCATGTGTATGTGAGTGTGCATTACCCAGAGGCCTCTGTCCCAGATATAACAAAGTAGATTTTCTCCATCTTCCTTTCTTTGTCTTGGGCTTCACTCTTAGCATTCCCTCTAATCCTAGCTCTCCCTAAAATGAACCTAATAATTCATAATTTACACTTCTATGAGTCTGTGTTTTCAATTCTTTGCTAACTTGAATGAGGACCTAAAATTAGAGTCCACTGACCTGGGAACTCCTGCATGTTTATGGAATTTAATTATTCCCTGACCCAACGTTCTGCATCACTGACATGGCTGTCCCTGCCCATGTGCTGTGTGGTGGCATGCATGCCTGTGGTGATGGGGTTACATTGGGCATGCTATGGGCAGCAAGACATGGCACTAAGGCTGAACTCTCAGGAGGAAGAGTGTCTATAGTACTCCAAAGGTGGCTGTCTTCCTGTAAGTGGCATACCCTTGTGAAGAGTGGGGTCCTCTCGGTGAGTATGGGGATATCCTGAAAATGCTGAGAAAGGAAGTATTGAAATCCCTGTATGTGAAAGAAAATGATTAATAGTGTGACCAGGCTGCAATAGAGGGGCTTGGGCTATAGTTATGGGTGATAAATGATGCAGCAGAGGCTGAGATGGCTGCCCTGACCAAACTTGTGTGAGTAAAAGAGGAGTTACAATGAGAAAAGGACATGGGGAATGTGCTCTGCATTAGCCTCTGATTTGGCAGGTAAACTGGATAAAAGAAAATATGGTAGAGATGATGGCTTAACGCCTTGCTAGTGCACGACGCAACTGCCAAGCCAGGTAAGGTGGTGGAAGGACACCTCAGCTCTATGGGTGCGTGATGCATGACTGGTACAGGCAGGGGCGCCACCCAGGAGTGGGCGGCTGCAGCAGAGCAAATGGACACAGATCCCTGTGGACAGAGGGAGGAGAAGGAAATGGCAGCCAGGTGTCAAATTGAGAACAGTTTTTATGGCGAGAACTCGTGAACTTGCCCAAGACAAATTCTACTGGTAGTTGAACTGTGTTCTGAGCCTTGACTTTATGGATGGCCTAGTGGGAAACCAAGAACTGCCAAGTACTGGGATGGCCACTGTGGGCACAACAGATGTGGAAGGAGACACATAACAGAGTCCTACAGCAGTCGGAGCCCCTGGTGGCTCTCCACATGGCAGCCCAGGGCCCCCTAGGCCTCTGGAAACCAGGACACAAAAGGATTCCCTTACAAAGTATAGGTCTAAGCTGGGCATGGTGGTACTCACCCTTAATCCCAGCACTTGGTAGGGAGAATGAGTTTGTGAGTTTGAGGCCACCCTGAGACTACATAATGAATTCCAGGTCAGCCTGGGCTACAGCAAGGCCCCACCTTGGAAAATAAAACAGTAAAGTACAGGTCATTAACTGCCATCAGGTGCCACTCAAAGCTGCTCACTGGGTTTAAGTAGAGACGGTCACAGTGGAGCCAACATGGGTGGTAAATTGCTAAAGCAGCTTACATTTTGCTGAAGTATTCTCATATGCTGCATGCTGAACAGTCCGTGAGGCCTGTTCTCAGTTACAAGGTGGTGAGGTGGATGCTGAGATGGAACAGGTACATCAGTCAACGTGCCCTGTGGCAGAATGGCAGATAGACTATAGAGGGTCTAAACCCACCAGTGTGGGGCACAAATATGTCCTCACCTGTGTGGACCCTGCCACAGGACTCGTACAAGCCTTTTCCTGCAAAGGAGCCACAGGAGGGGCCACCATCGGGGTGAAGTAGGAGGCTCTCTGCTGGTCTGTGGCTTCTGTGTGTCCATAGAGTGAGTTTCAGGGCAGCCTGGGCTAGAGTGGCACACCATACAGACAAACAAAAAGGCAGATAAATCTTGAAGACAAACCAACACTAATAACATGAACATCCAGGGCCCCCAGAAACGGAACAGGAGGTGGACAGCCAGAGGAACGGTGTCTATCCTTTATTGTCTCCTACCTCAGGTAGCCCAGAGCAAAGATTCCTCTAATGACCCATGTTCCTGAGGGGGAATGCCTTTTACTCCAGGGAAGACCCACGTTGGATTGAAATAGTGGCCAGAGGGCTGCATCTGGAACATCAGTGGAAAAAACATCAGACTGAAAGCATCCTCTCTCTTTTGAGTTATTCTATATCACTAAACCATCCTTAACATAATAAATGTAAAGCCAGATGTACAAAGTGACCCATGTGCCTGGACTTTGTTTGCATTGGCAAGAGGCCCTAGTGCACACACATACTCTCCTTCTCTTTCAGTCTGATAAATATAATGAAAAGATCAAAATAAATACTATGTGTACTTCAAGGGTCTGAGTGGTTTCTCAAAGCTCACCTCTTAAAGAGAGTCTAAGCTGGGCCTGTGGCTCCATCTGCAACCCCAGCACTGTGGAGACTGAGGCAGGAGGATCACATGAGCTCAGTTCAGCTTGGGTAGAGACACACATTTCTTTCTTTTCAAATGCTTGGTTTCGTTTTTATTTTGTATTGTTTTGCCTTTAAATAATTTTGTTGCTTTTTAATTTTTTTCTTTTCCTTTTCTTTTTATTGACAACTTCATTGATTGTAAACAAAATCCCATGGCAATCCCTCCCTACCCCCACTTTCCCCTTTGAAACTCCACTCTCCATCATATTCCCTCCCCCTCTCAATCAGTCTCTCTTTTATTTTTATCTTTTCCTCCTATTGATGGTCTTGTGTAGGTAGAGTCAGGCACTGTGAGGTCATGGATATCCAGGCCATTTTGTGTCTGGAGGAGCACCTTGTAAGGAGTCCTACCCTTCCTTTGGCTCTTACATTCTTTCTACCACCTCTTCCGCAATGGACCCTGAGCCTTGGAAGGTGTGATAGAGATATCTCGGTGCAGAGCACTCCTCTGTCACTTCTCGGCACCGTGATGCCTTCTGAGTCACCCCGAGGTCACTGCCATCTGAAAAGAGAAGCTTCTTTAACCAAAAGTGAGAGTGGCATTAATTTATGGGTATGAACATTAAAAGAAGTACTGACTGGGCAGTTTGGTGGGCATAGTATATACACTGAGCCAGACAGCAGCAGACCTCATACCCCAAGCACTCATGACTACCCCTGTTGTAGGTTTTCAGTATCAGAGATGTATTCCCTCCCATGGAGCAGGGCCTTCAATCAAATTAGAGGGCAGTTGGTTTCCCCCGTAACAGACATGTCACTATTCACTATCCATTGGCTCATTTGGCCTGGCTGGCCAAATATAAGGCTTGTAGTGAGACACACATTTTCTTTGCGTCTGGTCCTCCAGACAGCAGCTGTAGTGTGTGAAGGACCAGCACAGCCTGGAGGAGGAAAGTTCTACACTCCGCAGTGGTTAGTCCTAGGGTTAGGAATGTGAGGGTTGGGTTTTGGGTTTCAATAACACCTATGGTCAGGGTTATTGTCAGGGTTAGGGTTAGGGTACAGGATCAGGTTTAAGTTAGGCTGAAAGTGAGGGTTAGGGTTAGAGTTTCAATTGGGTCTTTGTTTAGGGTTATTATTAGGGTTAGGCCTAGGGTTAAGGTTTCCATTAGAGTTAGGGTTAGGGTAAGGGTTAGGATTATTGTTAGGGTTAGGATGAGGCCTAGGGTTAAGTTAGGGTTTCAATTAGGCCCAAGGTTAGGATCCCTGTTCAGGTTGGGGTTATAATAATGATTTTTATTAGGTAGTTAGGCTAAGGTTCAGGTACTTAGGGTTAGGGCTGGGATTAGAACTGGGGTTAGGTTTGTTAGTGTTGGGTCTAAGGTTATGGTTATTAGGGTTAGATTAGGGTTAAGGTTAGAATTGTTGGTTATTAAAGTAGGATTGTTAAATCTAGGGTTGGTACTAGGGTTGTTAGGGTTAGGATTATTAAGTTTAAGGCTAAGTTTAGGGTTAGGGTTTGAGTTATGCTCCATGATATTCCTGGACAGCAGCAGCATTCACAGAAACGCTGGGAAACATCATCCCTGGTGACAACAGACACCTGGTCAGCCCAAAGCCGAGGTTTTCTGTTCCAGCTGCTATGGACATCCACAGAAACTTTTTATTACTTACTTACTGTGGAGGGACTCCCAGGCTGCTGTCTTCCTCTACGTGGCATACTTCTTTGAAAAGTGGGGTCCTCTTGGTGAGTATGGGGATATCCTGAAAATGGCTGAATGTCTAAAGGAAATAATGAAGTCCCTGAGGGTGGAACAAAATGATGAAGAGTGTGGTCAAGCTGCAGCAGAGGTCACGTCACTATGGTGATGGGTAATAAGTGATGCAGCAGATATTGCGAGTTCGAATTAATGACCAAGACCACAAGACTAAGATGTTAAAGAGAGTCTTCTTTATTCTTTTCAACGTTTTTATTAACAACGTCCATGATTATAAAAAGGTCCCATGGTAATGCCCTTCCTCCCCCACTTTCTCCTTTGACACTCCATTCTCCGTCATCTGCCCTCAGGTGCCACTCAAAGCTGCTCCCTGGGTTCATGGAGAGTCAGGTCACAGGGGAGCCAGCACAGGTGGAAAATAGTTAAAGGTACTGGCATTTCAGTGGAATATTCTCATATCCTCCATACTGTCCATAATTTGAGGCCTGTTCACAGTTAAGGTCTCCACGCATGGATGCTGTGATGGGACAGGTATATCAGTCAACATTCCTTTATAGGTCCTATGCCCACCAGGGATGGGTATAAATATGTACTCACTTGTGGGCAACCTGTTGCAGGACTCATGCAAGCTTTCCTCTGCTACTGAGCCACAAGTGAGGTCATCATCTGGGCTGAAGAAGGAGGATCCCTGCTAGTTTGTGGCTTCTGTGTTTCCATAGAGTGAGTTCCAGGACAGCCTGGGCTTGAGTGACACACTATACAGAAAATAAAGAAAATAGATTTAACAAATCACATATACAAATTAATATGAACATCCAGGGCCTTCATAAATGGAGCAGCAGGAGGAGAACCAGTGGAGGGGTGCCCGTCCCTTATTGTCTTCCCACCTCAGGTGGCCTAGAGAAAAGATCCCCCGAAGTCCCATGTCTTTTACTCCAGAGAACACCAAGATTGGAGTGAAGTTGAGACCAGTGGGCTGCATCTGGAACATCAGTGGAAAGAACATGTCTGGTTCATAGTGTGCTCTCTTTTTGAGTCAATGTAGATCACTAAACAATCCTTAATCCAACACACATAAAGGCAGATATGCACAGTGTCCCATGCATCTGGAGTTTGTTTGCAGAGCCAAAGATCCTGAAAATATTAAACAAAATATCAGGTGTAGTCCAAGGGTCTCAGTGGTTTTCAAAGCTCACTTCAAAAAAGAGCCTAAACAGGGCAAGTCAGACTTCTCCTGTCATCCCGGCACTGTGGAGGCGGAGGCAGCAGCATCACTGAACTCAAGCCAGCCTGGGCTCGTGGGCCTCCCTGGACCAGCGCAGCAGCTGCAGTGGGGGAGGGGCCAGCATGCCCTGAGGGGAGGGCAGAGCTGTGTTCTGTTTAGCTAGGGTTCTAGGGGCAGGGGCAGGGTTAGGATTAGGGTTAGGAATGTGAGGGTTAGGTTTTCAATTAGGCCTGCATTTGGGCTACTGTTTCAGTTACATTGAGGGTTAGGGTTAGAGATTCTGTTTGGCCTAGGGTTAGGGTTAATATTTCACTTAGTCATAGGGTTAGGGTTATTGTTAGGGTTTAGGGTTAGGGTGAGGCCTAGGGTTAGGGGTAGTGTGATTGGTGTTAGGTCAGGGTTAAGGTTGTTAGCGTGAGGGTTAGTTGTAGGATAAGAATTAGGGTTTTGCCAGGCATGGTGACACATGCCTTTAATCCCAGAACTCGGGAGGCAGAGGTAGGAGGATCGCTGTGAATTGAAGGCCAACCTCAGACTACATAGTGAATTCCAGGTCAGCCTGGGCTAGTGTGAGACCATACCTTGAAAAAAAAATTAGGGTTTTAGTTAAGCCTAGGGTTAGAATTATGGTTTCAATCTGTCCTATGGTTAGTTATTGTAGGGTAAGGGTGAGGCCTAGGGTTAGGGCTATGGGTACAATAATGCTTTTTGTTAGGGTTGTTAAGGTTAGGGTTAGGGTTGTTAGGATTAGTGTTGTTAAGGTCAAGGTTAGGCTTAGAAGTTATGGTTAGGTTTACTGTTAATAGGGTTAGGATTTAGTTTTAGGGATAGGTTAGGATTAGGATTCGTAGTGTTAAAGTTAGAACTGTTAAATTTAGGGTTACTTTGAAGATTGCCAAGGTTATGGTTAGGATTGTAAGTGTTAAGTTTAGAATTGTTAAATTGAGGGTTAATATTAAGATTGTTAATGTTAGTGTGCTAGTTTGAATAGATGGCCCCCACTATATTTAATGTTTTATTAGCTTGCAATTTGCATCTGCAGTCATCTGGCTGGAGTTTGTGTCACTGGCAGGATATTAAGGTGTGGTGCTGGGTTTGGGATTTCAGTCTAAAGATATGCAAAGTGTGCCTAGCTGGAGTTCCTGAAGTGTGCTGTGCTTTGTGACTTTTGGTTTCTGCTTCTCACTATCTGCTTGGACCGGTGAAGGCAGGCCAGCTTCTTCAGCCATTATGGAACTTCCCCTGGATCTGTAAGCTTCAATAAATATTCCTTCCTCTATAACTGTGCTTGGTCTGGAAGTTCATCCCAGTGAACCTGAAGCTGTCTGCTACAGTCAGGGTTAGTAATAGGGTTGTTAGGTTTAGGGTTATCCTTAGGTTTAAGATTTATTGCTTAGGATTAGAGTTCAGGTTGTGTTTTAGGGATATATATATGTGTGTATATATATGTGTGTGTGTGTGTGTATATATATACATATATATGTATATGTATAATATATACATATATATTTATATATATATAGTTTATATACATATATATACACATACACACACACACATATATATATATGTATGTATATATATATGTGTGTGTGTGTGTATATATATATATATGTATATAGTTAGGGTTAGAGTCAGATTTACTGTTAGGGTTGGGTTTAGTTAGGGTAAGAGTTATGTTTAAGGGTAAGGCTAGGTCTAGAGTTAGGGCTCGTTTTAGTGGTAGGTTAGAAATAGGGTTAGAGCTATGGGTAGGCTAGAGCTCTATCTATGTTTATGGTTAGGGTTAGTGCTACAGGTAGGATTAGGGTTTGTGTTTTTGTAAAGGGTAAGATTAAGTCTAAGGTTTGGACTAGTGTAAAGTTTATGGTCAGGGTTTTGAAAGTTAGGTTTAGGGCTAGGGAAAGGGAATTCCTTCCTGCCTTGTTTTGGGTGCTTTCCTGCTATTTCTATCTCTGTCTGTCTCTCTGTGTGTGTCCCCAGATCTTTCCTTATGAACACATTGATTTCTCTGCCTCTCCTCTTTCTTCCCATCCAGCCTGGAAAAGGAGAAATTTTATTTGGCTTGGGCTTCCCAGCTAGAAATCTCTGTAGCTACTTACTCTTCCTAAAATAAATCTCAGAATTCATAATTTATCTGTTTCTGAGTCTGTGTTTTCAATTCATTGATAACTTGGACAAGGACCCAAAGTTGTGGTCATGGGCATGGAGTCTCCTGCATCTTTATGGACATCTCATCCCTCCTGGAACTCCAGCAATCCCCACAACAATAAGGCCACCATCAAGGGTCTCACTTATCTCACTGTCATGATGGATGGTGTAAAAGAAATGACAATGACAGGGGCTTCATGTCACAGTGATGTGCAGAATTGGACTGAGGACCCTCAGGTAAGATGGTACTACCATTCTCCCTACATCCCTACTGGGGCAGCCTTGATTAAATGCTGGAAAAATTCTGGGTTGGGTGTAGTGTACCAGGGTCCAGTGAGTCCATCACCCTCTGGCTGCTTTAGGTCCCTCGTGTCCCTGTGTGTCTTCTAGCCTGCCCTGCCCAACCAGGCCATGGGCGGTCTCCCTGGTCCACACTGATGTGATATGTCTGGGGAGCCATGACTACCAGGACTGCAAAGATCATGTCCTGTGCTGAGTAATCAAGATGGCTTTCAACTGATTCAGAGACTTGAAGGAAAGGACAGTGAATCTGAACCATGAACATCACCAACAACCTTGTACATCTGGCAGGTGCTGGGGAATCGAATCTCAGTCCTTTGGCTTTGCAGTCAAGTGCCTTTACTGCTAAGCCATCTGCTCAGCACCAATGAAATATGCTTTGAGAGCCAGGTGTGGTGGCACAAGCCTTTCATCCAAGCACTCAGGAGGCAGGATAAGGAGGACTGCCATGAATTCAAGGCCATCTCAGTTACTACATGGTGAATTCCAGGTCAGCCTGGACTAGATTTAAACCCTACCTGAAAAAAATAAAAATCAGTATGTTTGTGTATGTATATGTGTGTGTCTGTGTATAAACTCATGGGTATGGTTTCTTTTATAACCAGTATTTATTTATTATTTACTTGTTTGTACATTTATTTATTTATTTATTTGGAAGTAGGGTCACACTGTCACCCAGGCTGACCTGAAACTGGCTGTAGTCTAGTTTCAGGCTGTTTTGGAACTCAAAGTGATCCTCCTACTCCTGCCTCCCAGGTGCTGGAGTTAAAGGCATGTGCTGCCACTTCTGGTCCCCCAGTATTTATTATAGATTACACGGTACTGGTGGTCTCAGAGCTGAGAGAAGAAAGGGAGGGGTTCTGAATTGCATAGGTAGAGGAGTGGAAGGTTTTGAAGGCCTTCTGTGGAAAGAGAAGGAGCGAGTGAAGTTAGTACTCTGCACTGGGGGTGTCTGGTCAAGGCTGCATGTGCTGTCACTTTAACATGGAGATGGTAGATTATGCTGGGCCCATGCTGCCTCAGTATTTCTAAGGTGGGCCTTGATCTCTGTTTAGATTTCACAGATAGTCACTCAAGGCAGGGGCTGTTTCATCCCTTGCAAGTGAGGAAGGCTTGGGAACTACCTTAACAGAAGATGTTGCTTCCAGAGTCCCAGACCAGGGTCTGGGTTTACTTACGGGGACGGAGTAGGAACCACACTTTGGAAACTCAATTTCAGTATTTCAGCTTGGGAGGGTGAGCTCAGAGAGGGATATCTTAGCATTTGATTTGGAAGTTAAAGTGGATAAAAGACCAGATGAGATAGAAGTGCTGGCTTCCTGTCTCTTCAGTTTTGAGACCAAAAGAGAACAAAGCATGAATCACCTTGGTGTTGAAGAGCCCTTAAGGGATCCCAAACTTGGAAGCCTTGGCTGGAGAGGTAGCAGTGCTTAAAGTAGCTTACAAAGCCTGACAGCCTGGGTGCCATTCTCCAAAGCCCACAGAAAGCCAGATGTAGAAAGAGGCGCATACGTTTGGAATTTGTTTGCAGTGGCAAGATGTCCTGACATTTTCATTCTCTCTCTCTCTCTCTGCAAGTAAATAAATCAATATATTTTAAAAAATAAGCTGGATGGGGTGGCACACATCATTAATCTCAGCATTTGGGAGGCAGTTTGAGGGTCGCCATAAGTTTGAAGCCACCCTAACACTGCATAGTGAATTCCAGGTCAGCTTGGGCTGGAGCTACACACTACCTTGAAGAAAAAAAAAAGTAGGAATAGTGGCACAGGTCTCTACTCCCAGCGCTAGGGAGGCAGAGGTAGTTGAATTTTTGTGAGTTCCAGGCCAGCCTGAGACTTTATAGTGAATCCAGGTCAGGCTGGGCTCAAATGTAAAATCAAAGAATGAAAATAAATCAGAAAATAAATAGAGCTACATAGATCGGTCAGTGTTTAAGGTTCTTGCCTAAGAAATTTAATGACCTAGGTTCAATTGCACAGTACCCACATAAAGCAAAACATATCTGAAGTTTGTTTATAGTGGCTGGAGGTCCTGGGGCACCAATTCTCTCTGCCATCTCTCTGTCTCTCTCTGCTTGCAAATAAATAAACCTTTTAAATAAATAAAACTACCTGCTATGTTGACACACATCCTCTGGCCTTTGAGAGGATTTGTGTGGACTACATTATTTCATCCATAATACATAGAAATTCTCAGGGTTATGAGCAGGAATCTTAAGTGTCTCTCAAAGGTGCATGTATTCTATTGTTGTCAATGAAAGCATCCTTAGGAGTGTGCTGTCAGGAAATGATAGGGCAAGGGAGGACGTTTTAGGATTTAGTTTAATGAGTTAGGGTGAGCATGTGAGGGTCGGGGGTTGAGGGCAGGTTGGGGTGAGGGTTGAGTTAATATTAGGATAAGGATGTTAGGAGTTAGTAGTAGGGATTATGGGCAGGGTTAGGTTAGGTTTCAAGTGACAGTGTTAGGAAGTGGCTGAGTGAATGTGTGCAAGTTTAAGATAGATAAGCAAGCATCTGCACTGGGCATGGAGGCACACGCATTTAATCCCAGCACTTGGGAGATAGAGGTAGGAGGATTGCTGTGTAAGTTCAAGGCCACCCTGAGACTCCATAGTGAATTCCAGGTCATCCGGGGCTAGAGTGAGACCCTACCTCAGAAAGCCATAAAAAAAAAAAAAAATCTGCATTTGATTAAGGGATCTGTCCCAATAAAGGGAAATCGAGGATTCTGCACTGGGAAAATGGGAAATATGTTGTGAATGCCTGACTCTGTCTGTGGAAGCCTCCATCTATGAAAACAGAAATTCTTTATAGGAGAGAGCCTCAACCTACAATGCAGGGAAGAGGTTCCCTGCTCACAGCCGCTGCCCAGGACAGAGTCGGCCTGGACGATGTAAAGACACAGATAGAACTGGGGTCCACGGGGCAGGGACATCTCAGGCTGGCAGACCATAGCAGGGTCAGCCACACAGAACTGCTTTAGTAGGAATGAAGCATGCAAGATTCACATGGCCTTGGAATCTTGGAATTTGGTTGCATAAAGCTGCTAGGTCCAGGCAATGTGTGTCTTTTTCAGAGACTCCTCAGCGACATCCTGAGAGACCACTGTGGGAAGTTAACAAAAGCTTCAGTAGAGACCCCAGTATGTGGTGGTGGCAAGAACCATGGAAGTCTGCCAAGGAAAACTGCAGGCAGAGTGGAGGCAGCCTGAGAGGGAGGCCATGAGTCCTGTAGGCCACACATGGACACACATGGAGTTGCAGAATTTGCTAGAATTTCTGTGTTTGTTTTTGCAGGTAACGTCTTGCGCTAGTCCAGGCTGACCTGGGATTCACTGTAGTCTCAGGGTGGCTTTGAACTCACGGCGATCCTCCTACCTCTGCCTCCTGAATGCTGGGTTTAAAGCCGTGCACCACCATGCCTGGAGTAGATTTTGGTGTTTGATTCTCAGGGTTTTTGTCTTGCTTTGTTCCAATCTTGACTTGTTAGGCTCCCATCCAGCTAATTTGTGTTGAGAATGTTCACAACCATGATGCACTGAAATATCTAACATTTTTATTGTTTATTTTGCAAGTGTCTATAAGTAAGAGATGACCTTGAGTGTCTAGAAGAGATTTTGGATATTTAAACACTGTTGGAATTGATAACACCTCTGAAGACTTTTGACTTTGAACTGGATGCATTTACACTATGACATGGTCATGACCTCATGGGGACAAGGGGTGGAAGGTATGTCTTCAAAGTGATGTGTTTGCATGTTCAAATGACAAGGATTAGGCTTAGGGTTGCTAGGTTTAGAGTTAGGATTAAGGTTAGACTTTTGGATAGGTTTCGGTTTGTTACAATTAGAGTTGTTAGCGTTAGGGTGATGGTTAGGGTGAGTTAGGATTGATAGAGTTAGGCTTATGGTTAGGGTTAGGTTTGGGTTTTCAGAGTGTTAGGAGTAGGGTTAGGGTTATACTTGTTAGCTTTTGGGCAAGGCTTGTTAGGATTAGTGTTTGTTAGGGTTTGGGTTGTTGTGGTTTGAATAGAATAGATGGACCCCAATATATTCAGTTGCTTTTTTGTTTGTAGTTTTTATCTGCAGCCATCTGGCTGGAGGCAGTTTCACTGGGTGGATCTGAGGGTGTGGTGGTGGGTTTCAGAGTTCAATCTAAAGATATGCCAAGTGTGCCTAGCAGGAGTTCCTGAAGTGTGCTGTTTGGCTTTTGTGTTTTAGGCTTGTGCTTCTTTCTCTCTGCTTGGTCCTGTGAAGGCAGGCCAGTTTCTTCTGCCATTATGGAACTTCCCCTGGATCTGTATACTTCAATAAATATCCCTTCCTCCTGTGTCTGGTCTGAAAGTTCATCTCAGTGAACCTGAAGCTGTCTGCTATAGAACTTGGTACCCAGGAGTGGACTGAGATGAACCCGACCATGTGGATGTTTATCTTTTGGAACCTTTGTTTTGGAGGAATAGGCATGGACTTGGTGCTTGCAACTAAAGATGTCTTCTGGAGTGGTAAGCCAAGTTTTATGGACTATTCTGATGAGAGTCTGAGAATGCTAAGTGCAGACAGCATTGAACTTCGAGGCTTGGCTTATGAGCTTTCTAAGGGGAAGGAAAGACTGCAGAGCACTTTGTTGGAACTGGGCTACTGGCATAAGGGCTGGCTGCATCCTGCTGCCCAGGCCCAGAGTTTGATCAAGGTTAAATTTGTAATGGACTGAATGCTTGGCTACAGGGAGAAAACACAGTAATTTGGGGATATCATCAGGCAGTGTCCCCTACTACATTAGGCAAGACAATTGTATCCTAACACCCCCTTTCGATCACTTTTTACAAAGATACTCAGCCTTACCTCTTAACACATATCTGGTACAATATGCGTACCCCATCATAAAACTCATTCCTGAGCCACTGTGGTGGTGCACGCCTTTAATCCCAGTACTTGGGAGGCAGAGGTAGGAGGACCATGGTCAGCTCAAGGCCACTTCAGCCAAGGAAGGAGCGAGACCCTACCTCGGGGGAAAACAGCCCACTTCTGTGATGTGGTAGAGAGCATGTGCATCACTACAAAACCAAGACACATAGTTAGGTGATGTTCTTCACAGGAACGTTTTATTATTGGATTGTAGATGCCATGTCTTCCACAATGAGACTGGAATCGATGCTACTCATCATCAGACATGAGGCCATTGTCCCCAGGCAGGAGGGATTGCATGGAAATGAGTTGATTTGATCATTCAGACAAGCAGAAAGGGCTCCTAGATGGTGCAAGAGTGATGGGAAGGAAATGCAGGATGCTAGGCACCCAGCTCCGCAGGAAGCAGAGAAGCCACTGGAAAGATCAGGAGGTGTCTTCATGCACATGATCCCAAAGTGAAGGGCAGCATGGGCTGTGATGTCTTCCAGTCTTCTATGACAAGATGCAAAAAATAGAGTAAGAGGGGGCTGGAGAGATGGCTCAGTGGCTAAGGCACTTGCCTGGAAAGTCTAAGGACCCGGATGGACTCCCCAGTGTGCATGTAAGGCCACACGCACAAGGTGGTGTGCGTGTCTGGAGTGCCCTTGCAGTGGTGGAGGCCTCGGGAGACCATGCTCTACTTCTCATAAAGAAATAAATAAATTTTAAGAGTAAGCCCTGCAGAAGTCGACAGTGAACACCTGCTGTGCTGAGACTGTCCTAGAGGGTTTGCACAAGCAGCTCCTCTCACATGTGTCTGGAGTGCCTTTGCAGTGGTGGAAACCTTGGGGAACCCATTCTCTATCGCTCATAAAAAAAAAAAAAAAGTAAATCTAAAAGAGTAAGCGCTGCAGAAGTCGATGTGAACACCCACTGTGCTGAGACTGTCATGAAGGGTTTGCATAAGCAGCTCCTCTCACAGGACTCGAGTGTGGTCCCAAGGAGTTGAGAAGGAACACTTTTTGTCAAGAAAGGAACCATATTTCCTGTTCTTGGGTCCTTACTAATACTTTTCAGTCCTCATGTGGATCTAGGAGGAGGAAAATCATCCTGGAGTTGAGAGAGGTATCCTTTGACAGGGCCGATTTCTCTCTCTTTTGCAGGTGTGTGTACGCATATACCCATAGTGTAAAGAATAAAAGGTGATATCAGACTGCTTGCCATGCTGTCTATAAAAATTATGAGTGCTAGAGAATTGGCTCAGTGGTTAAGGCACTTGCCTGTGAAGCCTAAGGACCCAGGCTCAATTCTCCAGGACCCAAGTAAAGTCAGATGCATCTGGAGTTCACTTCCAGTGGCTGGAGGTCCTGGTGCGTCCATTTTCTCTCTCTTTCTACCCCCCCCCTCAAATGAAGAAAGAAAATATTAAAGAGAAGCAAAACTCAGCTGTCAGAGCTCAATACTCGGGCTTTGGAATATATTCACCTGAGTCCATGTTGGCATAAACGCAATTTCTGATTCTCTGCTTTATCTCTGGTGCCATGTCTGTGTGACTCAGCTGCCCATAACTCCTTCTCCTAGCCCTTCTAGGCGGTCTTTGTGGGCCAGTGCTGGGAAGCAGCGGAGTGTGGGCTCGTCACTGCTAACCTGTCACATGTGCTCGTGTCAGCTGCATCTGCTGCTCGAGGTCAGCAAGTGTCCACACTCTTGTTTGTTTCAAGGTAGGCTCTCGCTCTAGCCCAGGCTGACCGGAATTCACTCTGTAGTCTCAGGGTGGCCTCAAACTCATGGCTGATTCTCCTGTTTCTCCTGAGTGCTGGGATTAAAGTTGTGTGCCACCGGCCCAGCTGTGACTATATTCTTAATAATCCTGGGTACTATTACTTGGAAAGAGCTGTGCTTGATGGACAGTGGTGGGGAGGAGCCAGTCCTAAACATATTCACTGGATTTTTTTATTGGCCTATTTTTATAAATATCTTTAATTATTTATTTTGAGATATAAAGAGGCAGAAAGAGAGAGAGAGAGAGAGAGAGAGAGCGCACACATGGATATGGGTATGCCACTGTTTCTAGCCACTGCAAATGAACTCCAGATCCATGCACCCCTTGCGCATCTGGCTTACATGGGTCCTGGAGAGTTGAACTGGGATCCTTTGGCTCTGCAGGTAAATGCCTTCACCACTAAGCCATCTCTTTTTGTTGTTTTTTTTTCTTTTTGGGGGTAGAGTCTCCTTCTAGCCCAGGCTGACCTGGAATTCACTATGTAGTTCCAGGCTGGCCTCAAGCTCACAGTGATCTTCCTATCTCTGCCTCTTGAGTGCTGGGATTAAAGATGTGTGCCACCAGGCCCAGCGTTAATCCTTCTGTCTTTCAATCTCTTCTCTATGACCGTCAGGTTTGGTTTGAGGTAAAATAGGCAAAAAACAAAACAAACAGACAAAACAGTGCAGGAATTGTTGATGTTAGCCACTATTGTCATTTATGTCACTTCAGGCAACAAATGAGATTTCCCCATTTTTTCACTGAGATAAAGTAGTTCAAGGCTTTCATGGAGCATTACCAAGAGTGCTGTAAGGTTCAAGAATATTTTCCACTGGGCATGATGGCACTTGCCTTTAATCCTAGCACTTGGAAGGCACAGGTAGGAAGAAAACTGAGTTCAAGGCTAGCCAGAGACTCCATAGTGAATTCGAGGTCATAAAAATCAAAAACAAAAAAATTAAAGAATATTTTCCAATGTGATTTTTCTTTTGTAGCTCTCATTGGCTTGGCACACTATGGCCACCATCTCCAGCAACACGGACAAGGTGGACCTGTGAAGGTCTACACCCATCACCTGCAATGTTTCCATGTTTATGAGGCTATCACTTTCTGTATCTGGCAAGTCCAATGTCCCTGAATCAAAGCAGTGTGCCACTGACATGTGACCTGTGGTCTGCCCTCAAATTCACAGTGAAACATTCTGGTTATGTTGATGAACGTTAACTGCAGATGTTTAATTATCAAATCATATTTCTGCTGGTGTTGCGGCCTGAATGTAAGAAGGAATTGCCTGTGGGATTCCAGGAAGTTTCTGTAGATGGGCTTGTAGAACAGCTACAAAAACATCTTGCAGAATATCACCCAATGGCGACCATCACCTCCCTCTCCTCCCTCACCCTACATTTTGTGCACAGCCTTTAAGTGATTACAAGATGCCTACTACCAACAACTCCTATGTTCATAGAAGTTAATTTTAAGAATCACTTCCATGTGACGGGTTATGTACAGAGATTCACTCAGACTCTGATGTTTTGATGACCATATTCCTTCAATTAATTCCTGCCTCCCACAGTCACTTATAGCATGAAAAATGAAATTATCAGTCCTAACAGATTTTGTACATAGTGAACCCAGCACCTTTAATACGGCATCATGGTGGCACATGCCTTTAATCCCATCACTGAGGAGGGATCACCATGAGTTCGAGGCCAGCCTGAGACTACCTTGTGATTTCCAGGTCAACCTGGACTAGAGGGAGACCATACATCAAAAAACATTAATTAATTAAAATTAATTATTTTTGCTTTTGTTTGTTTTATGAGATAGGGTCTCCCTCTAGACCAGGCTAACCTGGAATTCACTATGTAGTCCCAGGCTGGCCCTGAACTCATGGCCAATCCTACCTTTGCCTCACTAGTATTGGGATTAAAGGTGTGTGCCACCATACCTGGCTAACTTCATGATTTTTAATATAACAAATTTGAACAAACCCATTTAAATATTAGGGCAGTTTTTAATCTGTCTTGGTTTTATTCAACCCAGCTACATTCTTACTCAGGACACACATCTACAAATGCAAGTGAACAAGGAAAAATAAACACATATACACACAAACATTAGATTGCTTCATATTCTGAATAATTATCAATGACATTTCAAACACAGGGAAAATGTGGGACTGGAACATTTTCTGACAGAGCTGGAGGGATGGTTCAGTGGTTATAAAGGTGCTTGACTACAAAGTCTAAGGACCCAGGTGTGCTTCCCCAGCAGACATGTAAGCCAAATGCACAAGGTGGTGCATGTTTCTGGAGTTTGTCTGCAGTGGCTGGAAGCCCTGGTGCACCTATCTTCTTTGTCTTTTTTCTCTTGCAAATAAATATATAAATAAATAAATATTATATTTTAAAAGCTCAAGATTTCTGCTGTTATCTTAATTATTATTACCTATAAGATTTAGGTTAACCAGAGCCCAATTCTTTTAAAAAAAAAGACCACGAAATGTCTTTTTAATATTCGAATTGTTCACTGAATAAAAAATGTAAAGAGCTTTGTAAAATAAGAGAAAAGCAAACATTAGGAGAACATTTATAATTTAAATTATTATCATTATATTACTTGGTTTTTTGAGGTAGGGTCTCATTCTAGCTCAGGCTGACCTGGGATAATTCTTCTTCTTCTCCTTTTTTTTAAAATTATTTATTTATTTATTTATTTGAGAGCAACACACACAGAGAGAAAGACAGATAGAGGGAGAGAGAATGGGCGCGCCAGGGCTTCCAGCCTCTGCAAACGAACTCCAGACGCGTGTGCCCCCTTGTGCATCTGGCTAACGTGGGACCTGGGGAACCGAGCCTCGAACCGGTGTCCTTAGGCTTCACAGGCAAGCGCTTAACCGCTAAGCCATCTCTCCAGCCCCTGGAATTCTTATGTAGTGTCAGAGTGGCCTAAAATTCCCAGTGATCCTCCAACCTCTGTCTCCTAAGTGCTGGGATTGAAGGTATATACCACCACGCCCAGCTTATATTATTGTTTTTAAGCTAAGTGTGATGGCTCATACCTATATCCCACCACTCACATGGCTGATATTGGAGGATTGTCAAGATTTGGCCGGGGAGCTGGAGAGATGGCTTAGCAGTTAAGGAGCCTGCCTTTGAAGTCAAAGGACCCAGGTTTGATTCCCAAGTACCCACGTAACCCAGATGCACACGGTGGCTCATGTGTCTGAAGTTGGTTTACAGTGGCTGGAGGCCTTGGTTGCCTTTTCTCTTTCTCAAATAAAATATTTAAAAAAAAAATTTAAACATGTGGCAAGCCTTGGTTCCCCACAAGTAACAGATGGTAAGACCCTGTGCGTCAGGGAGCAGGCTGGAAGAGACTGCTTCTGCCCTGCCCCGCCCCAGTTCCTGTGCTTCTAGTCATGGCCCCAGCCCAGCCGAACTGCTCTCCCGCAGCGAGGCCCTCCCAGGTGTGGGGGTGGAAGGGAGAGGGCAGAGGGAGTCAGTGTAGTCCCAAACCACTCTAGATGTCCCTCAACTGATAAGTGGATAATGAATATATGGCACATCTATACCACAGAGTTCTACTCAGCAGTAAAGAAAAATGAAATTATGAAATTTACAGGTAAATGGATGGATCTGCAAAGGATTATACTAAGTGAAATAACCCAGGCCCAGAAAGCCAAGCATCGCATGTTCTCTCTCATATGTGGATCCTAGCTACAGATGATTGGACTTCTGTGTGAGTGGGAAGAAAACTCAGTAGCAGAGGCCAGGAAGCTAGAAAAGAGATATAAAGGGAAGAGAAAGGAAGGGAGGGAGAGGTACTTAATAGGATGATATTGTATATATGTAAGTAGAAAAATAGATTAATGGGGGTGAAAAGGCTCAAGTGAGGCCAAGGGAAGAGACTGAGTAAAGGAAACGTGGACGGAGGGCTAATCAAAATATAAGAGGATATAAATGAATCATATGGAAACCTACTTTTTTGGAAAATGGAACACTAATGAGCCGGAGACTGTTGCTAGAAAATTTTCAGCTCCAGGGATGGGATACTTCCAGTGAGTTCTTGCCCAGGAAGGTCCCTGATGCCCCCGAAACATTACAGGCCATTGCAGAGGCCCTGGGTTTCCACCAGGAATAGATGGTAAGACCCTATTGTTGAAGTCTCCACATACTTTGGCTGCAAGGTCACTGAGAAATCCTGATGGAACGGAGCTGATAACCTCCTCCATGTCGACCAGCTGACAGAAAGCTGGAAGAAGTCATTCTGCATGCACTTCAATGGGAGAAAGAGAAATCACCAGTGAAGATACTCAACAGTGGACACTGCAAGCCTTATATTTGGCCAGCCAGGCCAAATGAGCCAACAGGTGCAATATAGTGGCACATCTGTCATGGTGGAAACCAACTGCCCTCTAATTGGACTGGAGGCCTGCTCCATGGGAGGGAATACATCCCTGATACGGAAAACTTAAAAAAGAGGCAGTCATGAGCCCTGGGGGTGTAACATCAGCTGCTGTTTAAATGTATATACTATGTTCACCAAATTGCCCAATAAGCACGTGTCTTATATTCATACCCATATATTAATGCTATCTCTCAGTTTTGGTAGAGAATCTTCTCTTTTCAGATGGCAGTGACCTTGGGATGACTCAGAAGGCATCGTGGTGCTAGAAAGACGTGACAGCAATGCTCAACACTGCAATATCTCTATCACACCTTCCAAGGCTCAGGGTAATGCAGAAGAGGTGGTGGAAAGAATGTAAGAGCCAAAGAAAGGAAGGGTAGGACGCCTTACAACTTGCTCCCCCAGGCACAAAATGGTCTGGATATCCATGACCTCACAGTGCCTGACACTACCTATACAAGACCATCATAATAGGAGGAAAAGATCATGACATCAAAATAAAAGAGAGAACGATTGAGAGGGGGAAGGGATACTATGGAGAATGAAGTTTCAAAGGGAAAAGTTGGGGCAGGAGGGTATTATCATGGGATTTTTTTTTGTTCTTTGAAGTAGGGTCTCACTCTAGCTCAGGCTGATCTGGAATTCTTTTTTTTTTTTTTTAATTTTTATTTATTTATTTGAGAGCGACAGACAGAGAAAGAAAGACAGATAGAGGAGAGAGAATGGGCGCGCCAGGGCTTCCAGCCCCTGCAAACGAACTTCAGACGCGTGCGCCCCCTTGTGCATCTGGCTAACGTGGAACCTGGGGAACCGAGCCTCGAACCGGGGTCCTTAGGCTTCACAGGCAAGTGCCTAACCGCTAAGCCATCTCTCCAGCCCTGATCTGGAATTCTTTATGTAGTCTCAGGGTGGCCTCGAACTCATAGTGATCTTCCTACCTCTGCCTCCTGAGTGCTGGAATTAAAGGCGTGTGGCATTGCGCTCGGCTATATTTTTTATAATCATGGAAGTTAATAAAAACTAATGGAGGACTGGAGAGATGGCTTAGCGGTTAAGTGCTTGCCTATGAAGCCTAAGGACGCCGGTTCGAGGCTTGGTTCCCCAGGGCCCACGTTAGCCAGATGCACAAGGGGGTGCAAATGTCTGGAGTTCATTTGCAGTGGCTGGAAGCCCATTCTTTCTCTCTCTCTCTCTCTGCCTCTCTCCCTCTTTTTCTCTGTCACTCTCAAATAAATAAATAAGAATGAACAACAACAACAACAAAAATAAATTGAAAAAAAACTGAAAAAAAATCTACTTTTAGCCAAATCAGGCCTTAGCTTCTTATAAGCTGAATGTCCTTGTTTATGTTTTGCTTTATTTATTTATTAGTTTGTTTTATTTATTTATGCGAGAGAGAAAAAGGCACACTGAACAGGTGAGTTTGGGTGGGCCAGGGCCTCCTGTCGCTGCCAATGCGTGCGCCATTTTGTGGACCCGTCTCTACATGGGTACTTTGGAATTGAACCTTCTGCTATCAGGTCTCATAAGCAAGTGCCTTTAACCTCTTTAACCATCTTTCCAGGCCCCCAATGTCTCAGTTGAGAGACTTTGGTGGTGTTGCATGCTGGCATAAAACGGTCGGCATGATCCAAGGGCCCATCTTGGTCATTACACTTTTGGGGAAAGCTTCCCATTAAATCCCTGTGTTAAATATTAGCAAACCTACCTGTTGGGCTGGGAGGAATCTTCCTATGCTTTACTGTTCCACTTAGATAACATTTTGCAGTCATGTTTTATCTTTTGTAAAAGCTTTTTTTATTATTACTTATTTATTTATTTGAGAGCGACAGACACAGAGAGAAAGACAGATAGAGGGAGAGAGAGAGTATGGGTGCGCCAGGGCTTCCAGCCTCTGCAAACGAACTCCAGACGCGTGCGCCCCCTTGTGCATCTGGCTAATGTGGGACCTGGGGAACTGAGCCTCGAACCGGAGTCCTTAGGCTTCACAGGCAAGCTCTTAACCGCTAAGCCATCTCTCCAGCCCAAAGCTTGAGTTTTTAAAACTTTATTTTAGAGAGAGAATGCTTGCAAGGGTGAGAAATAATTGGTGTGCCAGGGCCTCAGCCACTGAAATCAAACTCCAGTCGCTTGCACCACCTAGTGGGCAAGTGTGACCTTGCACTTGCCACACCTTTGTGTATTTGTTTTACATGGGATCTGGAGAGTGAAACATGGGTCATTACGCTTCACAGGCAAGTGCCATAACCACTAAGCCATCTCTCCAGCTCCATTTTTTCCTTTCCTATAAGAATATTATTTCCTCGGTCTGGAGAGAGGGTAAAAACTTTGGGGTTCTGGAGAGATGCTTGTCTGTGAAGCCTACGGACCTGGGTTTGATTCTCTAGAGACCACATTACACAAATCCCCAAGGTTGTGCATGCATCTGGAATTCAGATCAGTGGCTGGAGGCCCTGATGTGCCCATTCTCTCTCTCTCTTTCCCAAGTAAATAAATAATCAAAATATTTTTTAAACTTTGGAGAAAATATAGCAAAAACATTTTTATTAAATTCTGAAACCTATTTGGAAAAACATTATTTACCCTTAACTTATCCATTACTTTCTCTAATGTTTGTCATAGATGTATAAAAGAAAGCAGTACCCTGTAAAACTCTTTGTCTGTTATACTCATTTGAAACTTTAATCAGGGAATGATGAATTGCTCCATGTGTAAAATGGACTGACATATGCTACTGTTGGAAGAAACGTCCACCAAGTACTTTGTAAACAAAGCCGGTATCCTTACCTTAGCTTTGGCTTCAAGATCCACATTGTATTCCATCAGGGTGGCCACTATTGCAGGGCTGTCACTGCAGACCACGTAGTGCAGAGCCGTGTTCCTTGTGGCATCTGCAGCACTGGGATTAGCACCGCTTTCCAGTAGGATCTTCACACATTCTTCATGCCGGTGCTGTGAGGCCTGTGCAGATTGTGGCAAAGGAATAGATGGTCAATTCAGTGAATTCCAGATAAGCCTTCTACAAGTTTCTCGCAATAGTTTACATAAGTGCCATAATTCATTTTCATCCTATGATTAAAAAAAAAATCGAGGCTGGAGAGATGGCTTAGTGGTTAAGGCATTTGCCTGCAAAGCCAAAGGATCCTGTTTTGATTCTCAAGGACCCATGTAAGCCAGATGCACAAGGGGGCGCAGGCATCTGGAGTCTGTTTGCAGTGGCTGGAGGCCCTGGCACACCCATTCTCTCTGTCTCTCTCTCAAATAAATAAAATATTTAAAAAGAATTTGGACACAAGTGTCTACATCTCAGCATAGAATCAGATTTCCTAAGTAGTCCAGGCTCGTTGGACTCCCAGTACCACTGCCTCAGCTTCCAACGCGGCAGATCACAGGCCTGCACTGGGTGCTCTAAGGATTATGCCATGTCCATTTCACGCGGAGAGTGTTGGCTACTCTTTACATTAATCAGTCGTGTGCACTGGTCACTATCACATGCATTGATGCTGGTCCATATAAGGAATTTTACCACTTCTGGGTGGCCATAAGCACATGTACAGTGCAGAGCAGTCCTGCAGAAATGAAAAGGCTTTTAAAAATATTACAGAGGGGCTGGAGAGATGGCTTAGCAGTTAAGCGCTTGCCTGTGAAGCCTAAGGACCCCGGTTCGAGGCTCGGTTCCCCAGGTGCCACGTTAGCCAGATGCACAAGGGGGCGCATGCGTCTGGAGTTCGTTTGCAGAGGCTGGAAGCCCTGGCGCGCCCATTCTCTCTCTCCCTCTATCTGTCTTTCTCTCTGTGTCTGTCACTCTCAAGTAAATAAATTAATTAATTAAAAAAAATATTACAGAGTATCACACCAAAAATGATTATCCATGGAATTTCAAACATTAAGAAGATATATTATTTATACAGAAAGGAGAGTATGCTATTTTAATGTACCGCCTCATTCATGTATGGCTTTATTTATTTAGTTGAGATGAGCTTGTGGCACATGCACGCAAGCAAGCACCTCCCGGGGGCTGTGTCCCTGCCCTGCCAACAAAACATGACCTTCAGGGTGAGCGCAGATGACACTGGAATCCTACTTCCATCTCTGTTACTTAAAGCTAGTGAGCTTGGTAACTCAGTTCCCTTGTCCATAAAACAGGGATTGAAAATCACAGTTACATCACAGAAAACCACTGTGATGCTTCAGTGGGAATACAGGGAACGTCCTGAGAATCGTTTCTAACACATACCAGCATCACTACTATTGTTACTAATAAACATTTAAGTACAATAATAAAGTGGTACCCATTTTTAAGATATGATTTAAAGATTCTGTACTGTAATGAGTTCAAGGTGTTTGTTCCAATTTTAATCTGACAGAGCTATGGTGACCTTAATTTTGCTATCTTTCCAGTCCACCTTCCCAGTGCTGTGTTTGGGGGCCGGCACCTCCGTGCTTGGCTGCGCTGCTCTTGATCACACACTGAACCCCTCTCTATGGAAATGCCACTACGGCACCTCCGTGCTTGGCTGCGCTGCTCTTCATCACACACTGAACCCCTCTCACATGGAAATGCCACTTACAATTCTTGATATTTTCAACTGTAATTGGCGTGATTTAATTTCTTAATACACAAAATAAAGGGTAATAACACATCCAAGGATCCTTGCACAATATTCAGCATGTCTGTGGCAGTTCTAGTCAAGTCACTGGCATTTCAGCAAATTTGATTTCTCTAAGGAACTATAGGTAAAGAGCGTCGAATAACAAAATGACTCTAAACACAGTAATCCTTGCTTTAACGTATAAGAAACATTCAGCTAAAGGAATGTCATACTGAAATGAGTAAGTACAGAAACTCCATTGTATACTTGATACATTCTTTCTCAATTTTGGTATATAAGTCACCTTTTAGTTATCAATATGCTGCTACAAAGAAGGGGGTGTTACACCTTCCAATGCTCAGGGTCCATTGCAGAAGAGGTGGCAGAATGTAAGAGCCAAAGGAAGGGTAGGACTCCTTACAACGTGGTCCTCCAGACACAAAATGGCCTGGATATCCATGACCTCACAGTGCCTGACACTACCTACACAAGACCATCATAAGAGGAGGAAAAGATCATGACATCAAAATAAAGAGAGAGTGATTGAGAGGGGGAGGGGATATGATGGAGAGTGGAGTTTCAAAGGGGAAAGTGGGGAGAGGGAGGGTATTACCATGGGATATTTTTTATAATCATGGAAGTTGTTAATAAAAAATTTGAAAAAAGAAAGAAAGAAAGAAAGAAAGAAAGAAAGAAAGAAAGAAAGAAAGGAAGAAAGAAAGAAAGGAAGAAAGAAAGAAAGGGGGTGTTGGAAACCAACTAAGGGTTGTTTTTTGGCTCTCCTAATGAAAGCCTGGTGTCTACTGTTATGAGCATGTAAGGACCAGCATATGGTCCAGGAACAGTTTAGATAAATAAGTTTGTTTTTCTTTGTGTGTGAGAGTAAAATTGCAAAGTCAACCTTTGTAAGCAAAAATCTAAGAAAAAAACTGAGTACAATGACATAGTAAGAGATTACCAGAAGGTGTGTGCAACCCTAGATAAGTAGTGGAAAATACAAAAAACCCAGCTGCTTAGCAGCCGTTGTCCCAGTCCTCCCGACACTATGACTGACTGAACGGCTGCTCAGCGGTCCGGACTGAGACCTCCGCGAGACGCATCACTGATCCGAATTCATCTGCCCGACACACTGTCCGAACGACCGAGACGACTGAGACTCGCCTTGAAATCTGCGAACCGAGAGAAAGTCGGAGCACGGACCCCGCGTCGCCAGGTTGTGACGTCAGAAATCTCACAGACCGAGTCTCGCGTTGAGACCAAGTCTTGCGATATCAGGTTGTATACATTTTAGACTCACTAGAAATATTGTGTTAGTAGTGATGAATATAATTTGGATATATATTATATTAGCTATAATATTAGTTGTGATAGTTTGGACTTGCTTGTGTGTGACTTTCATCCCAGTAAACTCCTTTGCGAGTACACCAGCGTCTGAGTATTATTGACCTTCATGGGCGGAATCCTCTCAACCAATCACCTTTGAGAGTGCTCGCGACAGTCTACACCCATCGGGGTATGCAGGACCAGCTGTTGAGGAGCCCGTGGTGGGGAAGACGACCCAGCATTCTTTGTGACAGCGGCTCTTGGGGGGCTCCCTTCTCTCCCTTCCTGTGGGCCAAGCCCAGGAGGGTGACACTTTTCCGCCTTGGGCCCTGCTGCCAATCGCCCCTTCCTGGGAGTCACACCTTTGGGCTCTCTTACCTCTTTATTTTGTCTGCTTGGGAAACGTGGCACTTCCCCAGCGGGAGGAGACTCTACCTTGTCAACGTGCCCCACGCTAGCAGCTTTGTGGCTCTTTCCTGTGGGCTTGTACCCTGGCAGGAAACCAGACTCCTCTGGTTTTCAAGTCCAGTGCTGAAAGCACAGGAATCGCTTCATGGCAGAGGCTGTGGCCTCGCTCGCCCCTTCTTTCCTGCTTCTCTCCCCTCCCTGATCCCAGTTCAGCTGTCTTCACCCTCCCCACCCCACTGGCTGTCCATAGTCCCCGCCGCCCTCCCAATGAGGATATGACTAGCCCAAGTCCCCAGTATTAGCACGTACACTAAGCTATCCTAGTCTCAAACACCATCAGAACAGGCCCCTGAAAGGTGCTCCACCTCAGCAGCTGCAGAACACTCAGACAGGTGGAGGCAGCAGCATCTCGTTGCCTAGCAACATAGTGAGTCCATTGTGATGCGGTGGGCAGGAGCCAGCATGCCTCAGGACCAGAGACTACTGAGGCACACCCTCCAGCCTATCCTCTGCAATGGTGGTTGACTAGAATTCACGTCAAGTGTCAAACATGGACAAGGTCTGGACAAGGGTTCCTTCTACTCATACTGTGTGCTTAGGACCTGGGAGAAAGCAGTCTTTGAGTGAAACCCATTTAAAGTAATGCAAAACTTGACGGTCTTGGGAGTCTCCATGAAAACTAAAATTTCGAATTTTGACTATAGAAGGATCATGTGCCCCAGGGCCATCCTGGGTTACATGGTGAGATCCTGTCTCAAAATAAATAAGCCATTTTTAGAATCTCAATATAGACTCTTCATTTTCTTTCCATAGTACTATTGAGAGCAATGTATTGGAATGTTGATATTTCCTAATAATTCAAATATTTTCACCACACAAGAGCCAATTAAAGTAATATGCTTGTTAATTAAATTGATTTTTAAAACTCCAGATGCATATACCACCTTGTGCATCTGGCTTACATGGGTCCTGGGGAATCAAGCCTTCAACAGGGGTCCTTAGGCTTCACAGGCAAGTGCTTAACTGCTAAGCCATTTCTCTAGCCCTATTATTATTTTCTTTTAATTTTGTTTCATTTATTTGAGAGAGAGAGAGAGAGAGATTGGGCACAACAGGACCTTCAGCCACTACAAATGAACTCCACAAGCATGCACCACCTTCTGCATTTGGAGTTTGTTTGGAGTGGCTGGAGGCCCTGGTGTACCCATTCTCTATCTGCTTCTCTCTCTTTCTCTCAAACAACTAAATAATAAAACAAGTTAATGGGTAAATATGAAGTTTGTTAAGAACATAGAATTTAAAAAAAAATACACTAAGTGTGATCACCCTAGCCCAGAACACATGCCTTTCTCATAAGTGGAGCCTAACTTTAAATTTGTAGGTATGCAAATAAGGGGATGTGAGACTGTGAGTGGACTATGATTTGAGATAGGACACCACCAGAGGAAAAGAACTGGTGATGAGAAAGGAGGAAGGACAAAAGGAAACGCGTAGAATGGAAGCAGAGAGGAAGATGAGTAGGGGAGGAGATATAAAGGGGGAAGAAAATGTGTAGGACGGGAAGGAAAAGAAAAACAGGTCTGAAAACAAACAATGAAACCTAACTCTTTGTATGCTAACTTGAAAACTGGTGCTAAAATGATCTCAGTTCAGAGTTGATGGAGCACTTGTCAAGAGTGATGCAAACAATGAAACCTAACTCTTTGTATGCTAACTTGAAAACTGGTGCTAAAATGATCTCAGTTCAGAGTTGATGGAGCACTTGTCAAGAGTGATGCAAACAATGAAACCTAACTCTTTGTATGCTAACTTGAAAACTGGTGCTAAAATGATCTCAGTTCAGAGTTGATGGAGCACTTGTCAAGAGTGATGCAAAATGAACACGAGGGACCCTGCTTGCTGAGCTCAGCCCAATACTACTTATAGTTGGTTTACTGTTGATTTACCCAAAAAGTATAAAAAATACCCTTTATTCTACATGTTCATTCCATCAATTTTGCTCATCTGCAGAATCTTGATGAATACAATTACAAAACTGAAGAACAACATTACAGAGGAAAAACCAAACATTCCAATGAGATAATGTTAGTATCATCAGCCACTGGAACATCAGTCAGAGACCATACACCACGAGCAAATCAAAGTCACTTCCGTATATAAAAATGTAGGTTCTGAATGAAATTATAACAAAACATTATCAAATCCAACTGAGGATTTTTTCCCCCCCAGAAATCTCTCTAAAGTATTCAAGTTTGTAAGGTCAAAGAAAAACTGTGAAATGTCTCAGACTGAAAACTTCCAAGAAATACAACTAACTTCAATCCATGGATCTGAATATGATCCTTTTGTTATAAGGGACACTGTAGATGTGCAGAGAGGCTTGGGAAAATATAAGGATTAAACAACATCATGAATTAGTGTTACTTTTAAATGGTCCATAAAAATAAGTTCCCTCCTTGGGATTGGAAATTTGTCCTGAATCCACAGACTCCATGTGTCAAGGGTGAAGGTTTTTGAATCTGAGAGACACGGGACTGAGGTAATTATAGCTGTATGATTATTGAAGTTTGAATCATACATATGTTCACATTCAAACCACAGTCAAACCACCAGAGTTCATAATGAGTAACGGTTTTTCTTTTAATTAATTAATTAATTTACTATTTTTAAGACAGGGACAGAGAGAAACAAAGAGACAGAATTGTTACACCATGGCCTAAGGCATTGCAATCAAAGTCCAGCTGCTTGTGCCACTTTGTGTATCTGGCTTATGTGGGTCCTGGGGAATTGAACCTAGGTCTTTTGGCTTTGCATGCAAGCACCTTAACCACAAAGCAATCTCTCTAACCATCCCCGCGCCCCTCCCCCCCCTTTTTTTCTTGCTTTTCCAAGATATGGTCTCACTCAAGCTGAGGCTGACCTGGAATTCACTATGTAGTCTCAGGGTGGTCTCAAACTCACAGTAATCCTCCTACCTCTGCCTCCTAGGAGCTGGGATTAAAGGTGTGCACTACCATGCCTAGCTAACCCTTTTATGGTTGTTTATTTTTTGAGGTTATGTCTCGCTTTAAGCCAAGTTGACCTGGTATTCACTATGTAGTCTCAGGCTGGCCTTGAACTCACAACGATCCTCCTACCTGTCTCTTAAGGGCTGGGATTAAAGGCATGCACCAACACACCTGGCCATAGAAATATTTTTTAAAAACTACAAAGCCACAGGGGGCTGGAGAGATGGTTTATCAATTAAGATGCTTGCCTGGAAGCCTAAAAACAGCAGGTTCTGTTCCCCAGTACCCACATTAACCAGATGCACAAGGTGGCACATGCCTCTGGAGTTCTTTTGCACTGGCTAGAGGCCCTGGTGCCTGCAAAGCTTTAGGACACAGGTTCAATTCCCCAGTACCTATTTAAGCCAAAGGCACAAGGTGGCACATTCATTTGGAGTTTGTTTGCAGTGGCTAGAGGCCCTGGTAAGCCCATTCTCTTTCTCTTTCTGCCTCTTTCTGTCAAATTTAAAAAATACTTAAAAAAAAAAAAACAGCATTTGAAAGTATCTGGAAAAAGTAATCATACACTCTCTCTGTCCCTTCCCCTCTGGGTGAACTCACAGTGATCTTCCTACTTCTACCTCCTGAGTGCTGGGAATTTAGGCGTGCACCACCATGCCTGGCTAATACAAATATTTTTAAAAATGAAAACTGTTATTCCTTGAAACCAGGTGCGGCTCATCGTATCTCTACCTAGACATTGTGTTCTGGGACTTTGTTATACAGCTCTCAGCTCCATATAAAGCTTACATCTTTTTCCCCCTAACTCTCCCTCAGCAAATAAAAAAGCACCTGGAACACCATGGACAATACTTAACACCACCTATGTACATATTCCTTATGCAAGCCACTCCGCTTCATACCTCTCAGCTAAGAAATCAGGTGAATGACTCCACAGCATGGCCACAACTCTGCTACTTGTTCATTTAGAACTAGGAGCGACCGTGCATGTTCCAAATGCTCTGCTTGGGAAGGGCATTCCAGGCCTCTGAAGAATTACTAAATTCAAGTCACTATGCTGAAGAGTAGCAACAAATCCACTGTTAAACAAGAGCTCTCCAAGGTTAAATTCAAGTTAATTTACCACCTAATGTGTTATTTAGTTGCTTAACATGCAATCCCACACATTTCACAAAAAGTTAAGGGCTGGAGAGATGGCTAAGTGGTTAAGGCGCTTGCCTGTGAAGCCTAAGGACTCAGGTTCGATTCTCCAGGTCCCACATTAGCCAGATGCACATTGTGGGGCATGCATTTGGAGTTTGTTTGCAGTGGCTAGAGGTCCTGGCATGCCCATTCTCTCTCCCTCTGTCCTTCTGTATCTAAAACAAATAAACAATGATAAAAAAAATTTTAAAGTTAAAACAGCTATGTATGTCAATTACAATAGTTAACTTACTTAAAAAAAAAACTTAGCAAACCCTTATACTGGACAAATCAAACCTATGTTTGTCAAACAATTTTAAACTCAGGTATTCATTTTTAAAATCAGATGTGAACATAGGCTCTCACTCACCGCAACAGTATTTAGGGAGGACATCAAAATAAGAAGTGTTCCTACAAGCCATTAGCCAAAGATTAGTTCAGTTTTCCTAAAGAACTCTTAAAATACTACATTCTAGCTGAGTGTGGTGGCCTTTCATCCCAGTACTGGGGAGGCAGAGGCAGGAGGAGGATCACTGTGAGTTCACGGCCAGCCAGGGACTACACAGTGAGTTCCAGGTTAGTCTGGGCTGGAGAGAGACTCTATCCCTTAAAAAAAATAAAAACAGAAACAGAAAGAAAGGGAAAATTAACTAAATAAATAGTATATGCTAGCATCTTATGAAATTCTCTATTTCCATGCTGTTGAAATTTGAAGCATTAACCAGAAAAAAAGACACCACCACTGACATATGCATTTTACACTGATGTGGATAATTCCCCGATAACTGCAGCATAACTATGCACCAAAGAGTCAAAGCTCAGCAAATCAACTACCCGTACAGTCTATGCATATACATTTAGGGAGTTCTAGGGTACTGAGTCAAACACTCACTAGTTTCCAAATCTTACAAGCATTTTCAAAGAATGAATAAAACATAAATTAAAAACACATGGTCCATGATCAGAAAGATACAAAAATCATTTTTTTAAGTTAATGGTCCTATAGTTGGTTTCAAATTCAAGATATCCCAAAGGAACCTGATTACAGCCTTTCCACACAAGAGGAAATGCCTCTTCTAATCTAGGGCCCAGGTTCACCCCAGGGTCCGGGTGAGCAGCTGTTCTCCAGAGTGACCGTCCTGCACGTTAGGAAGGGGGCGGGCGGAGGGGCCCGGGTACCGGGTACGGGAAGAGCCCCGCAGCGCTCGCAGGGGAGGGCGCACGGGCTGCGGTCTCCCGAAGACAGCGACCCTGGGCCTCGGTCCACCCCGCGGGGCGGAGGGAGTCCGGAGAGCGGCCGCGGGCCTCGGCCGGGTGCCGGCCCGGGTCAGGCAAGAGGGAGGAAAGAGGAGGACGAGGAGGGGGGAGGAGGAGGGAGGAAAGAGGAGCACGAGGAAGGGGAAGGAGGAGGGAGGAAAGAGGAGGACGAGGAGGGGAAGGAGGAGGGAGGAAAGAGGAGCACGAGGAGGGGGGAGGAGGAGGGAAGAAAGAGGAGGACGAGGAGGGGAAGGAGGAGAGAGGAGGACGAGGAGGGGGAGGAGGAGGGAGGAGAGAGGAGGATGAGGAGGGGAAGGAGGAGAGAGGAGGACGAGGAGGGGGGAGGAGGAGGGAGGAAAGAGGAGGACGAGGAGGGGAAGGAGGAGAGAGGAGGACGAGGAGGGGGAGGAGGAGGGAGGAGAGAGGAGGATGAGGAGGGGAAGGAGGAGAGAGGAGAGAGGAGGACGAGGAGGGGGAAGGAGGAGGGAGGAAAGAGGAGGACGAGGAGGGGAAGGAGGAGAGAGGAGAGAGGAGGACGAGGAGGGGGGAGGAGGAGGGAGGAGAGAGGAGGATGAGGAGGGGAAGGAGGAGAGAGGAGAGAGGAGGACGAGGAGGGGGAAGGAGGAGGGAGGAGAGAGGAGGACGAGGAGGGGGAGGAGGAGGGAGGAGAGAGGAGGACGAGGAGGGGGAAGGAGGAGGGAGGAAAGAGGAGGACGAGGAGGGGGGAGGAGGAGGGAGGAAAGAGGAGGACGAGGAGGGGAAGGAGGAGGGAGGAAAGAGGAGCACGAGGAAGGGGAAGGAGGAGGGAGGAAAGAGGAGGACGAGGAGGGGAAGGAGGAGGGAGGAAAGAGGAGCACGAGGAGGGGGGAGGAGGAGGGAAGAAAGAGGAGGACGAGGAGGGGAAGGAGGAGAGAGGAGAGAGGAGGACGAGGAGGGGGAGGAGGAGGGAGGAGAGAGGAGGACGAGGAGGGGGAGGAGGAGGGAGGAGAGAGGAGGACGAGGAGGGGGAAGGAGGAGGGAGGAAAGAGGAGGACGAGGAGGGGGAAGGAGGAGGGAGGAAAGAGGAGGACGAGGAGGGGGGAGGAGGAGGGAGGAGAGAGGAGGATGAGGAGGGGAAGGAGGAGGGAGGAAAGAGGAGGACGAGGAGGGGGGAGGAGGAGGGAGGAGAGGAGGATGAGGAGGGGAAGGAGGAGAGAGGAGGACGAGGAGGGGAAGGAGGAGGGAGGAAAGAGGAGGACGAGGAGGGGGAAGGAGGAGGGAGGAGAGAGGAGGATGAGGAGGGGAAGGAGGAGGGAGGAGAGAGGAGGACGAGGAGGGGGGAGGAGGAGGGAGGAGAGAGGACGACGAGGAGGGGGGAGGAGGAGGGAGGAGAGAGGACGACGAGGAGGGGAAGGAGGAGGGAGGAGAGAGGACGACGAGGAGGGAGGAGAGAGGAGAGAGGAGGACGAGGAGGAGGGAGGAGAGAGGACGACGATGAGGGGAAGGAGGAGGGAGGAGAGAGGACGACGAGGAGGGGGAGGAGGAGGGAGGAGAGAGGACGACGAGGAGGGGGAGGAGGAGGGAGGAGAGAGGACGACGAGGAGGGGGAGGAGGAGGGAGGAGAGAGGACGACGAGGAGGGGGAGGAGGAGGGAGGAGAGAGGACGACGAGGAGGGGAAGGAGGAGGGAGGAGAGAGGACGACGAGGAGGGGAAGGAGGAGGGAGGAGAGAGGAGGACGAGGAGGGGGAGGAGGAGGGAGGAGAGAGGAGGACGAGGAGGGGAAGGAGGAGGGAGGAGAGAGGACGACGAGGAGGGGAAGGAGGAGGGAGGAGAGAGGAGGACAAGGAGGGGAAGGAGGAGGGAGGAGAGAGGAGGACGAGGAGGGGAAGGAGGAGGGAGGAGAGAGGACGACGAGGAGGGGAAGGAGGAGGGAGGAGAGAGGAGCACGAGGAGGGAAAGGAGGAGGGAGGAGAGAGGAGGACGAGGAGGGGAAGGAGGAGGGAGGAGAGAGGAGCACGAGGTGGGGGAAGGAGGAGGGGGGAAAGAGGAGCACCAGGAGGGGGGAGGAGGAGGGAGGAAAGAGGAGGAGAGGGCGGCGCAGTGGACCGCCGGTCCGGTTCACCAGAATCACAGCGTGGGGCAGGAGCGGGCACCGGCTGTGAGGGGGCGAGGACTCTCGCAGAGCCACCCTGATGGCCCCCATGCCAGAGGACGAGGACGGGGAGGACCCCCACGCTCACAACTCCGGTCTCCCCACCCCGGGGCTGCTCCTGACAAGCAGCCAGGCTCCATTCAGCCAAGCAATGAAGCAAGAGCCTGGACAGGTCTGCAGCCTCAAAGCCGGCTACGTCACCTCACAGTCATTGATAGCCAGCAACCAAGGAGGAGCCTTGGGCAAGGGGTACAGGCCAGGAGGGCAGCACGAGGAAACAGGGTGAGCGAACACCTGCAATGAGCAAAAGTGGGCACGGGCTCCAAGGATGTAAAATACGACAAGCCTGGCAAGTGTGGATGGTCCCTGATGTCCTGACAAGCACCACCCACTATCCTACAGCCATGGAGACAGCCCATTGCCAGCCCAGAATAGCCAGATTCGCTCTCCTGCAGTTACTTTTAGCTACTTGTGACTCTAGGAAAATGTTCAAATCCTGGCTATCCTAGAAAGCATTTGACAAGACTGTCTGCAGGCCAGACTAGAAAGAGCAAAAGGGAAGGCTACTCACTGCACAAGGCTTTAGTGGATTCACTTGTCCTGCAAGAAGCTGGAGGAGCTTCTTGATGTCTATGTGCACTTTGGCCATCTCTTCTGGGCGACTTGTCTTGAGAGGCATTTTCAGAGGCAGGAATATTTTTTTTGTTATATTTATTTATTTATTTGAGAGTGACATGGGGGGGGGGGAGAGAGAGCGAGCGAGCGATCAAGAGCAAGAGAATGGGCACGCCAGGGCTTCCAGCCACTGCAAACAAACTCCAGATGTATGCGCCCCCTTGTGCATCTGGCTTACGTGGGTCCTGGGGAATCGAGCCTTGAACTGAGGTCCTTAGGCTTCACAGGCAAGCATTTAACTGCTAAGCCATCTCTCCAGCCCAGACAGGAATATTTTTCAGCCAACATCTCCTAATGTATCCTGGGACCTGGAATTATACTGTGCGTGTTTACTTAATAACGATTGACCCAACTCTTCCTTTTGGCACCCTGAGAAAGACTGCATCTTGTGAATGTTGCTACTCATTAGATAAACATTTGTGGTCCTCTCTATTTAAAATACCATGATAATTTCCAGAGGATGTTACTTAAAAAACTTGACTTATGAGCTGGGCGTGGTGGAGCACGTCTTTAATCCCAGCACTCAGGAGGCAGAGGTAGGAGGATCGCCAAGAGTTTGAGGCCACCCTGAGACTACATAGTGAATTCTAAGCTAGAGTGAGACCCTACCTCAGAAAACAAAACAAAGAAACAAAAAATTTTGACTTATGAAACAACTCTTCATTATGCCAAAGAAAACTGTACTTCAAACTCACTATTAATTCCAAAGCTGAAATATAGATCATTAATATCAGGACTCTCATTCTTTATAAAGTAGAATGAAAATGAAATTACCTCTTCAACTGCTGATAAACTGTTCTGTGTTTACTAAACAAAACAATGACATCAAAGCAAGTCATTTCAGAGCTGGGGATGTAACTCAGTGGTAGAACATTCCACAGCTATGGGATGGCCCTAGGTTCAATCCTACCATAAACACACAGTACCACTACCACTATTACTACTACTGACAAAGCCCTAATGACATGCATTTGACTCTGCTGGAGAAGTGTACCCTTCACTACAAAGTATAGGTCTTTTTGCAGGTCTGTAATAAGCAATCAGGACTAAAAAAGTGACAGGGTCTATTTTGTATGTGTGGGAACACATATTTATCAGAAACGATTGTCCCATCATTCACAGGTCTTTCTTCTTTGGTCTTTTGGCTGCTTCCCTGCTTGAGAATGTGACTAACTAGAGCAAGCTGTCAATCACCCAGCCTTATGCTCACTGAACTGGCTCCACATTCTTTCGTTACATTTTATGGGTTCCGTTAGGTCGAAATGGGCTTCCCAAAAGGGAGTCACCAGAAGAAAAACAGGATGGCTACAGGGAGATATAAGGAAATGGATCATCCATATTCCGCAAGAACGATGCCCCAAGAAGAGAATTTACCACCCTTCCTTATCTCTCACCAGGTCACTTCTGGTCTCATCCTGAGATCAGAGATTTCACTGTCCCCTATCTCTCACCAGGTCACTCCTGGTTTCTCCATAGGGCTAATGTAAAAGAACAGAGATGTACTGCCCTAACAAGAAAATCCCTTCCCCTTTCTCACCTCCCCAGTTTAAAAACCTATAAAGCCCACTATCTGTACCCAGACTGACTGTTCCCACTCCCGAGAGTCAGTCCTGGCAGTTCCTGTTTTTCCTGAATAAAACTTCCATCTTTGCCTCAGAGTGCTCTCCATGGTCGTTGGTCACTCCTGAACCTCACAGGTTGACAATATGACAAGTGTATCTGCATCACATTTTATATCTGCTAACCTTACAGCACTGAGGCAATCAGAGGAGAACATAAGAAATGTCTAACTGTCCACTGCGTGCACACGGGAAATGGAAACCCTTCCAAGCAGGAAAAGACGTGGGAGCTGGAGGGTTCTGGGAGGTCCTTTAGTGCAACCTGAGCTCTAAGGAGGAAGACTCTGCCTGCCACCCTTGCACACACCTGCTGCCTCCTGGCTAGGCTCCTTGCCCAGTGGCTAGCTGCCCTGATATGTAACAGGAACAAGTAGTCCAATCTCAGGTCTTTCCCAAGGAAGGGACAAAGAAAATAGAAATTTTAAGGACTCATCTCATTTCCTTAGAAGTATGTGCTCAACCATGTTTCTTGCTGCTCAATTTATAATAGCTGGGATATGGAACCAGCCTAGATGTCCCTAAACTGATGAGTGGATAATGAAGATGTGGCACATTTATACAATGGAATTCTACTCAGCGGTAAAGAAAAATGAAGTTGTGAAATTTACAGAAAAATGGATGGATCTGGAAAGTATTATACTAAGTGAGGTAACCCAGGCCCAGAAAGCCAAGAGCCACATGTTCTCCCTCATATGTGGATCCTAGCTACAGATGATTGGGCTTCTGCGTGAGAAGGAAAATACTTAGTAGCAGAGGCCAGTAAGTTTAAAAGGGAAGAGAAAGGAAGGGAGGAGGGTACTTAATAGGTTGATATTCTATATATGTAAGTACAATGATTGAGATGGGGAGGTAATATGATGGAGAATAGAATTTCAAAGGGGAAAGTGTGTGTGGGGGAAGGTATTACCATGGGATATTTTTTATAATCATGGAAAATGTTAATAAAAATTGTGAAAAGAAAATAGAAATTTAAGTTTTCTATTGTAAGAACTCAATGTGTATTGAAATAATTAAAACTCAATGAATACTGAATTAATTAACTTATCCAGAGCAAAATATAACCCACAAGAAAACTTACCTAATGGAGGGTTTCCAAGATCCTTAAAATGAGCGCACACACATACTAAATCAGTTTCTATCTAAGTTCCGTTCTCTTCTTAGGTTGGCTTCAATAACCTGCAAATTAAGTAATGCAAAGTAGTCTTAAAAAGACAAAAGGGTGCTGGGGAGATGGCTCAGTAGTTAAAGGTGCTTCCTGCAAAGCCTGCACATCTAGACACCTGAAAACATCCACAAGCAGATGAGGACTATATCATTCTTTTGTAATGAACTGGGAGAAGTGAACAATAGAAGCTCAAAAATGTAGCCTAAGTTGTTCAGAATGAGGGAGGGTCCAAAACAAAGCTGCACACACGCAAAGAGCTGGCCGAACACTTAACACGCGTGCTTTCACAACAACAAAGGTCACTGCTTTTAACACCTCAGCTCAAACTTGAGTCCCTGTGTATTGACTTAGGGGTGTTACAGCCAGCTCCCCTTTGCTAATTGGCTCACTCTCTTGATGTTTCCCACCTGCTGTGGCAGAAGTGATGTTCAGTTTCTGCTCATGCCATGCCTTCCCCTGCCATCAGGAAGCTTCCCCTCAAGACTGGAAAGCCAAGATAAACTTTCCTCCCATCAAAATAAGTAAATAAAGGCACTCACACATGGTATCTGCCCATTTGTTTCCAACAATCACTCACGTAAAATTTTGAATTCCCACAGCTTTCAAACATTAAAAAATACCAGTGGTTTTAGAAGTTAAAAAAAAAACTTAGTTACAAAGCAGCTTGTAGAGCTGTAGAGATTGCTCAGTGGTTAAAAGCACTTGCTTGCAAAACCTGATGGCCCACGTTCAGTTCCCCATTTTGTATGTAAAGCCAGATGCACAAAGTAGAGTTTGTTTACAGTGGCAGGAGGTCCTGGTGCACCCATACTCACTCTCTTATTCTTTCTCTTAAATAATTTATTTTTCAAAAGTAGGTTGTAATGGTTCTAGGTTCACTTCCGGTATATACACTTTCATGCTTTCTTCAAATTTGGAAATTCTGAGTAGTGGATGTTAGATTTCACCTTATTCCTGATCCAGCAAGTGTTTGCCACACGTAACATTTGTTAAGTACTTTGTCAGCCATGACCATTTTATGATGGTTGTCTATTATGCAAATAAACCTATTCAGTTAAAGTGTCAGGAAAAACCTGACTTTTCCTAGTGATTCTTTTCATAGCCATTAACTCAATTTAGTGATTGCCAATTATACTAGTTATGTACCATTAATGGCCTCTAAATTTATAAAATGTCTGTGATCACTGCACTACTGTCATTAGAGAAATAATACCTGTCAACAAAGTTTACCCAATACAAGGGTCTGGATCCAAAGCTTCCCCTCTACAACTGTATCATGGTGCCTCTCACTCCTAAAGTGTACTGTCGCAGTCAGGTTAGCATTGCTGGTAGAAATCACCCAACCAAGAGAAGTTTCTGGGAAAAAGAGGTTTATTTTGGCTTACAGGCTCGAGGGGAAGCTCTATGATGGCAGGGGGAAATGATGGCATGAGCAGAGGGTGGACATCACCCCCTGGCCAACATAAGGAAGACAATAGCAACAGGAGAGTGTGCCAAACACTGGCACGGGGAAACTGGCTATAAAGCCCATAAGCCTGCTCCCAATGATACACTTCCTCCAGGAGGCATTAATTCCCAAATCTCCATCAGCTGGGAAGGTGGCATTCAGAACACCTAAGTTTATGGGGAACACCTGAATCAAAGCACCACGTGTACTCTCATTCATCACTAAACTGATCCAGCAAAGCTGTTTCTGACGTCACGCCCAGCTGAGCACACACATCACGCAGCACTGCTACTGGACACAGCCTGAAGGCACGCAGCACTAGCACCCCTGGAAACCAGTCAGAGACGCAGAGCTGGGTGTAAACCAGACCCCCAGAATGGAAACTACACTTCACCCAGATCTCAGGGAACCACACGCACAAAGACAATGTCTCTTTCAGGCCAGGGTGAAAATTCCCGGTGGCCCCTATTCTTCTAGTGCATGAGTCACAATAGAACCCACATGCCAATCATTCCTAGCATTAAAGGAGAGATGGAAGGAAAGGAGCTTCTCTGAGGGGAGTGGACAATTTCCCTGGGTTGAAGCCCACACTTGGTCCTTAATTCTACTTCCTGTTTACTTTCAGGTTCAGAATTCTGGTGACCCAGATCTCACTATGCATCAGTTATTCCAACTTGACAATATGCCAACAGGCAATTCCAGGACACAGTAGCCAGAATTGCCACCTGGCAGTTCTAGGAGACAAGCCGCTTCAGAAGAGAACAAAAAGCCTCTAGCTTTATCTATGCCACACTGTGTGACTCGGCTTTGCTGACTCATTTCAACAGGAATGACAAACAAATGGGTCCTTCACTTAATTGCCCAGCCTTCTCCCCTGGGCCTCCCTGAATGCCCTGGAAGTCCTTGGTACCCTGGAGGAAGCCAGCCTGGCAACTATCAACACTCCATAGGGGGAAATGGCCAGCGCCCAGGTAATGGGAAGTCGATGCTGGACACAAATGCAAACGAGGACTATTAACTTATCAGGGAGAAGCTTTCAGGTGGGCAAGTCAATGCCAGCTTGTATGCAAACCACCCACGAAGGCTAGAGCACATTCAAAGATCTTTTCTAAAGAAATTATAACTTACAAGATGATTGCTGATGTTTTTCATTTTTTCCACAACATTCTCCATAGTCTTCAAGACTGGCAAATAAATACTAACCTATAAAATGAGGAAGAACAATCACAAGCATTAAAAAGTTTAATATACTATAGTAACTCCAAGTACTCAATAACCAACTGTGTATGTGTATTTAAGAACTCTCAAGTCAGGCTGCAGAGATGGCTCAGAGGTTAAAGGTGCTTGCTTGTAAAGCCTGATGGCTCAGATGCAATTCCCCACTTACCCACATAAAGCCAGCTGCACAAAATGGTGCATGCACCCGGAGTTCCTTGCAGTGACAAGAGGCCCTGGCATGCCCATTCCTCACACCCCCCATCTTTCATTCTGTCTCTTGTTCACTCTTCACTTTCTCTGCTTGCAAATAAATAAAAATAAAAAAAAAACAAACTCTTAAGGCCTGTTTTAAATTTTTCTATATAAAGCTCTTAAAAATTTGAAAATGTTACTAACTTATGATATTCAAGTAAAATTAAAGAACTGAATGTCTGCCTCTGGTTACCCTTGTGACCACATCCCTGAGAGCATTCTGATTCAACTGAGATTCTTAGATGCGGGTCCAGGGGAATAAAACCCATATGCTGAGCAGGAAGCCTTCCTCTGAGGAATGTTTATGCACAGGACTCAGGGGCCTCTTTTATACTCTCAGCATGAACACAGAGAGCAGTTACTGCAACTCACTTGAGGCTGGATTAGCATCAGAGCTTTAGTAAATGCTGGTTTTTTGTTTTTTGGTTTTTTTTTCCAAGTAAGTATACACATTGTCTAGGGAAGGTCAGGTACACACTTCACCCACAGCATGTCTAGGTTTCTGCTAACATGGGTCAGGGTAGGTATTGTCTAGTGAAGGTCAGGTAAACATCTCCTCTACTGCATGTCCATGGTTTCTACCAACATAAACTGTGAGCAAGAGGCAAAGGACCTGTGGCATCAGCTTATGTTAGTTCAGTGGCTCTCAAGTGCTGATCATCAGGGCAGTAAGCAAAGCTCTAAGTCATGAAAATGCCTCTCATGGTTCTGTCAAGTCCTGTGAAACCCAAACTGGTGTCTAAGCCCAAGAGTCATGATAAGTACAGAATGTCTTCCAAAGCAGGACTTTGGTGAGGGTTTGTTCTGCCTAAGGCTGTTATTGAGCTAGGCATTCCCTCTGTGTGTACAGAACAGACGTCGTTATCATACACAGAAGTACTTTTAGAGAGTTCACTTATATAACAAAGACATAAATACAGATCTAGGGTATTTTTGACAATGACTACCACTTTCTTTTCAGAAACTACACAACTTTTGAATAAAATAAACATCAAGACCACAACTAAAATTAGAGACTTAAATTTCGATCCTTTGTTGTGTGTTGAACAACAGGACCAGAGGCAGCACCTACATCAGCACCTGGGACTGAGGGTTCTTGTAAGTCCTTCCACAATTTTCTAGAAATAACCTTTATGGGAATATCATGGGTCACAATGCGACTACTGTTTGACACTGTTAACTGTCAGAAAGAGTGAAAATATGTTATGTTGTCAATATTAAAAGCAAAAGTAAAACCAAAGAACTGATGATAAAAAATTTTAAATAACAAGTCTATGTGAAATATCCTCACATCACTTGTCAAAGTCCACTCAACCAATATTGTCGGTGTGCCTGCTTTGCTCTGGGCCTTGTGAGTAGCTGGGACACGTGATGAAGAAGGCAGCAAAACAAGGATCCGGATGTTCCCGTGTAACAAATACATAGATACAAAGGCCAACAACAACAACAACAACACTATATAAAATACTTATTAGAATCTAGAAAAACAAAGAGCAGTGAGCAGGCTGAGTTGCTGGCCTAGGAGGACAGAGAGAACTGTCTGAGATGATATTTCAGATGACATCACGACCAGAAAGGCCGACAGCCACAGGAAGATGAGGGTGAAAGGACAGGCTGTCAGGCACAGGAACAGCATCCATGAGTCTGTGGACAGAAAGAAGCAAATCTGCTATCCTGAGGCCACGCAGAGACCATTCCTTGTACACTAGGGCCTCAGCATATAGATTCTGCACTGCTAAAGGGATAAACTATATTTAGCTATAGCTAGGAGTTTCTATAAGAAATCAAAGTATCTTACACTCTTAGACATAACTGTATTATATAGTACTATCTTGCTTTTTTTAAGAAACTAAAGAAATTCCAGTTATGTTATGGCATTGTGACATGGAATGCTCTCATTAGCTCTAAGAAAGACAGATGACCAGGTAGCAGATTTAATACAGTCCAACAAAGAGAAAGACAAACTAATAGGAAAGTACGAATGGGAATTTCAAGATATTTGGGACACTATGAAAAGATCAAACATAAGAATTCAGGGTATAGTAGAAGGAGAAGAACTTCACTCCAAAGGTATAGTAGGCATTTTCAACAAAATCATAGAAGAAAACTTCCCCCAAATTGGGAAAGAGGTACTAATGCAGATACAGGAATCCTTTAGAACGCCAAACAGACAAAACCTGGAAAGAACCTCTCCTCTCTATATTATAATTAAACTATCAAACATACAAACTGAAGGCGAAATATTGACAGCAGTTAGAGAGGAAAAGCAAGTTACCTACAAAGGCAAGCCCATCAGGATCACAGCAGATTACTCAACTCAAACTTTAAAAGACAGAAGGGCGTGGAGTGCTGTATTCCAAGTTCTGAAAGATAACAACTTTCAAGCAAGGTTACTTTATCCTGCAAAGCTATCCATTCAAATAGATGGAGAAATAAGGAAATTCCACAATAAAAGCGGCTAAAGGAATATTTGAAGACAAGCCAGCTCTACAGAAAACACTTGAAAGAATCCTCCATGCTGAAGAGAAAGAAAAGAACACATACAAGGCACCAGTAAAAAGCAAGCCATGCTCAAATACTAGTTAATGCATGAAAACAAAGGTAAAATGGGAAGAACTACAAAAAAATTGGCAAAAATAAATACACACCTTTCAATAATATCTCTTAATATCAACGGCCTCAATGCCCACCAACAAAAAGACATAAGTTTGCAGACTGGGTGAAAAAGCAGGATCCTTCAATTTGTTGCCTCCAAGAAACTCACCTTTGTACAAAGGATGGACACTATCTTTGGGCGAAAGGGTAGAAAACGGTGTTTCAAGCAAATGGGCCTAGAAAACAAGCAGGGGTCATCCCGGGAAAGAATAAACAGAGAGGCAACTGGACTAAATGAGGTCATAGAAGGAATGGACTTAACAGATATATACAGGACATTTCATCCAAAGGCTGCAGAATATACATTCTTTTCAGCAGCACATGGAACATTCTCTAAAATAGACCATATATTAGGACACAAAGCAAATCTTAACAAATTCAGGAAAATTGAAATAATTCCTTGCATTCTATCTGACCACAATGGAATCAAACGACAAATCAATAACAAAAAGAGCTATAGAGCATACACGTAATCATGGAAACTAAACAATACACTACTAAATGATGAATGGGTCAATGAAGAAATCAAAGAGGAAATAAAAAAATTCATAGAGTCAAATGATAATGAGAACACAACATACCAAAACCTTTGGGTCACAATGAAGGCAGTCCTAAGAGGTATATTTATATCTTTAAGTGCCCATATTAAGAAATTAGAAAGGTTGCAAGTAAACTCATAGGGACATACTATAAAAACATATACTCCACTAAGTATGCAAATCTGAAAGAAATGATTTCCTTAATTTATATGACCTACCTAAATAAAATCAAGATGAGATTAGTCACTTAAACAGACCTATACCAAGAATGGAGATACAAGCAGTTACCAAAAATCTCCCAACTAGCTGGGCATGGTGGCGCACAGCTTAATCTCAGAAATTGGGAGGCAGAGGTAGGAGATCGCCAAGAGTTTGAGGCCTCCCTGAGACTACATAGTGAATTCCAGGTCAGCCTGAACCAGAGTGAGACCCTACCTTGGGAAAACCAAAAAAAAAAAAAAAAAAAAAAAAAATCTCCCAACTAAAAGAGGGCCAGAAGCCGGCCGTGGTGGCGCACGCCTTTAATCCCAGCACTCAGGAGGCAGAGGTAGGATGACTGCCATGAGTTCGAGGCCACCCTAAGACTACATAGTGAGTTCCAGGTCAGCCTGGGCTAGAGTGAGACCCTACCTCGAAAAATCAAAATCATCATAATAATAATAAAAAATAAATAAATAAATAAATAAAAGGGCCAGACCCACTGTTGAATTTTACCAGAACTTCAGGGAAGAACTAATACCACTACTTCTTAAGCTTTCCCACAAAATAGAAAAAGAAGGAAACCTACTAAACTCCTTCTATAAAGGCAGCATTACCCTGATACCAAAACCAGGCAAAGATAGAACAAAAAAGAAAAGAAAAGAAAATTATAGACCAATCACCCTCATAAACAAAGATGCAAACATTCTCAACAAAATACTGGCAAACAGAATACAAGAAGATATCAAAAATATCATTCACCCTGACCAAGTAGGCTTTATCCAAGAGATGCAGGGATGGTTCAACATATGCAAATTGATAAATGTAATACATTAAATAAATGGACAGAAGAACAAAAATCACATGATCATCTCATCAGATGCAGAGAAAGCATTTGACAAAATCCAACATCCCTTTATGATAAAAATCCTACAGAGTCTGGGAATAGAAGGAACATATCTCAACATAATAAAGGCTATTTATGACAAGCCTAGAGCCAACAAATTACTAAATAGGGAAAAACTGGAAGCTTTTCCCCTAAAATCAGGAACAAGAGAAGGGTGTCCACTGTCCCCACTTCTATTTAATATAGTACTGGAAGTCTTAGCCATGGCAATAAGGGAAGAGACACACATAAAAGGGATTCAAATTGGAAAGGAAGAGATCAAATTATCATTATTTGCAGATGACATGATTCTACATATAAAGAACCCTAAAGACTCTACAAGCCAACTGTTAGAGCTGATAAACACCTATAGCCATATAGCAGGATATAAAATAAATACACAGAAATCAGCAGCCTTCCTATATGCTAAAAACATACAGAGGATAAAATCGGAGAATAACTCCCATTCACAATTGCATCAAAAAAGATAAAGTACCACAGAATAAGCCAAACCAAGGAAGTGAAGGTTCTCTACAATGAAAACTTTAAAATTCTCAAGCAAGATATTGCAGAAGACACTAGGAAATGGAAAAACATCCCTTGTTCTTGAATCAGAAGAATCAAATATTGTGAAAACGGCAATCTTACCAAAAGTAATCTACACATTTAATGCAATCCCCATCAAAATTCCAACAGCATTCTTCATGGAAATAGAAAAAACAATCCAAAAATTCATTTGGAAATCACAAAAAAGTCTCGATTATCTAAAACAATACTGATCAACAAAAATAAGGTTGGTGGTATCATCATACCTGATTTTAACCTATACTACAGAGCCACAGTAACAAAAACAGTGTGGTACTGGCACAAAAGCAGACACATAGACCAATGGAACAGAATAGAGGACCCAGATGTAGGTCCGGATAGCTATAGCCACCTGATATTTGATAAAAATGGTAAAAATACTCATTGGAGAAAAGACAGCCTCTTCAGCAAATGCTGCTTGGAAAACTGGATATGTATCTATAGAAGGATGATATAGATTCTTCTCTCTCTCCATGCACAAGAATTAAATTAAATTAAGACTTAACATCAGACTTGAAACTCTGAAACTGCTAGAGGAAAAAGTAGGGGAAACACTTCAACATATTGGTCTTGGCAAAGACTTTCTGAATACAATCCCAATTGCTCAGGCAATAAAACCACGGATTAACCACTGGGACCTCATGAAATCACAAAGATTTTGTACTGCAAAGGACACTGTGAGTAAAGCAAAGAGGCAACCTACAGAATGGGAGAAAATCTTTGCCAGCTATACATCTGATAGAGGATTAATATCTAGGATATACAAAGAACTCAAAAAATGAAATAATAAGAAATCAAACAAGCCAATTAAAAAATGGGCTATGAAACTAAATAGAGAGTTCTCAAAAGAAGAAATACAAATGGCATATAAGCATCTAAAAAGAATGCTCTACACCCCTAGTCATCAGGGAAATGCAGATTAAAACTACATTGAGATTCCATCTCACTCCTGTCAGACTGGCCACCGTCATGAAAAAAAATGACCATAAATGTTGGCGAGGATGTGGAAAAAAAGCAACCCTTCTACACTGTTGGTGGGAATGCAATCTAGTCCAGACATTGTGGAAATCAGTGTGGAAGTTCCTAAGATAGCTAAAAATAAATCCAGCTATAGCACTCTTAGGCATATATCCTAAGTACTCACCTGATTACCTTAGAGATACTTGCTCAACCATGTTTATTGCTGCTCAATTTATAATAGCTGGGAAATGGAACCAGCCTAGATGTCCCTCAACTGATGAGTGTATAATGAAGATGTGGCACATTTATACAATGGAGTTCTCAGTGGTAAAGAAAAATGAAGTTATGAAATTTGCAGGAAAATGGATGGATCTGCAAAGGATTATACTAAGTGAGGTAACCCAGGCCCAGAAAGCCAAGTGCCACATGTTCTCTCTCATATGTGGATCCTAGCTACAGATGATTGGACTTCTGTGTGAGTGGGAAGAAAACTCAGTAGCAAAGGCCAGTAAGCTAGAAGAGTGATTTAAAGGAAAGAGAAAGGAAGGAAGGGGGTACTTAATAGGATGGCATTGTATATATGCTAGTAGAGTAATAGATTAATGGGGGTGAAAAGGCCCAAAATGAGGTCAGGAGGAGAGATTGAGTAAAGGAAAGGTGGAGGGAGGGCTAATCAAAATCTAAGAGGATATAAATAAATCATATGGAATCCTCCAGTTTTGGACAATGGAACACTCAGGAGCCATAGATCATTGCTAGAAAATTTTCCGTGCCAGGGATGGGATACCTTCCAGTGAGGTGTTGGCCAGGGAGGTCCCTGATGCCCCCAAAACATCACAGGCCATTGCTGAGGCCCTGGACTTCCCACCAGGAATAGATGGTAAGACCATATTGCTGAAGACTCCACATACTTGGGCTGCAAGGTGACAGAAATGCTGTTGGAACTGAGCTGATAATTTCCTCCATGTAGTCCTGCTGATAGAAAGCTGGAAGAAGTCATTCTGCATGCACTTCAATGGGAGAGAGAGAAATCACCAGTGAAGATACTCAACAGTGGACACTGCAAGCCTTATATTTGTCCAGCCAGGCCAAATGAGCCAATGGGTGCAAGAGTGGCCTATCTGTCATGGTGGAAACCAACTGCCCTCCAATTGGACTGGAGGCCTGCTCCATGGAAGGGAATACATCCCTGATACTAAAAACTTAAAACAGGGGTATTCATAAGCCCTAGGGGTATAATGTCTGCTGCTGTCCTGATAATATATATACTATGCTCACCAAACTGCCCAGTAAGCACTTCTCTTAATGTTTATACACTTATATTAATGCTACTCTCACTTTTGGTAGAGAATATTCTGTTTTTAGATGGCAGTGACCTTGGGATGACTCCGAAAGCATCATGGTGCTGGAAAGAAGTGACTGGAGTGCTCAATACTGCAACATCTCTATCACACCTTCCAAGGCTCAAGGTCTATTGCAGAAGAGATGGTGGAAAGAATGTAAGAGCCAAAGGAAGGGTAGGACTCCTTACAACATGCTCCCCCCAGACACAAAATGGATATCCATGATCTCACAGTGCCTCACACTACCTACACAAGACCATCATAAGAGGAGGAAAAAGATCATGATGTCAAAATAAAAGACAGACTGATTGAGATAGGGAGAATGGAGTTTCAAAGGGGAAAGTGGGGGAAGGGAGGGTATTACCATGTGATTTTTTTTTTTTTAATAATCATGGAAGTTGTTAATAAAAAAAATTTTCAAAAAAAAAATAAAGTTATCAGTTTTGGGCTGGAGAGGTGACGCAGTGGTTAACGTGCTTGTCTGTGAAGCATAAAGGATCCAGGTTCAATTCCCCAGTACCCATATAAGCCAGATGGCAAAGGTGTCTGGAGTTCATTTGCAGTAACCAGAGGTCCTGATGTGTCCATTCTCTCTCTCGCAAATAAATAAATATTTAAAAAGTGACAATTTTTTTTTTCAAACTTTCTGCAAGCTTGAAACAAAATATATACGCTCTAAGATGTGCTAAGTTATATAAGAAAGAGAGATACAAGGATAATAGAAGCCAGGGCTGGTACATATGTAGCACTAAAAGAAAAAAAAAGTTCTCAAGAAAAGTCAGCCAGAAAAAGACCCACCATCACCAATCTGGGGGTTGGTTTAGAATGACACACATCCACAGAACCACTCAAAAGTAGTAATTTATGAATGGCTCAAGACAGGTTGAGCCATACACGAAAGGCATTGAATATCATGTTAAGAAATGTGAACAGCTTGTATATGTGTTTGTGTGTGTTCTGAGGGGAAGTGAGTGCTAAATTCATCTAGTAGTTGAATATAAGACACGTGTGCTACTGAAGAATAACTAGTTATTTGAAGGTATTACAGAAGATAAGATGGGGTGGCAGAAACCGTGATTTCTAGACAAGGTTATAATACTCAAAGAAACAGACAGTTTTACTACTTGGTTGAGTACTATGTGACTCCAGATGCATGTGCCCCCTTAGCATGTAGCTAATGTGGGTCCTGGGGAATCGAACCTGGGTCATTTGGCTTTGCAGGCAAATGCCTTAACCACTAAGCCATCCCTCCAGCTCCAAATATTTTATTTTTATTTATTTGAGAGGAAGAGAGAGAATGGGCAGGCTAGCGCCTCCAACCACTGCAAACGAACTCCAGACACATGCGCCCCTTGTGCATCTGGCTTACATGGGTACTGGGGAACTGAACCAGGGTCCTTAGTGTTCTCAGGCAAGCACCTTAACCTCTAAGCCATCTCTCCAGCCCACAATATCATTTTAAATCAACAAGGATTAGGAACTGACTGTCGTAAAACAAATGCCCGACCTTAAATTTTAAACAAAACCAATTAGCTTTCAAGAATATTGTTTAATATCCCAGACTTACAACTACTTCCAGGCCAAGACCCTGGGGAAAACAAGAGAGAACAAAATTACCAGAAACATTCAGAAACCCTGTTCCTCCTACGTACCAGTTCTACAGACACCGTGAGGCAGGGAAAGTGTTTATTAGCTTGATTTTCAGGGCTCGAGCTAAGTTTTCAGACGTCAGTTCTAAATAAGTCACATTGTTTTCTGCTGACATACCTTCCATTTGAAATTCACTGAAGTTCTCCTGCAGACAGAAACCGGCATCCGTGGCTTTTCTTCCAGCACTACCGTATGGAGCCGGGGCCTGCGGGATCCGCAGCTCACCCCGTAAGCTCACCCCTCCTCTGGCCAGCTCCTGGCGCGGAGCGAACGAGCTTCAGTGTATCCGGAGGCGGCGGGGCGCAGGTCTTGCCGAGCTGGGCTCTCACGTTACCGACGCCTGCGGCAGGAGAGAAGGTCCCACGTCAGTAAAACGCTCCGGCACCGAGCGCGGGATGCAGAGCGAGGCTGGCTCCGCGCACAGGACTCCGGAGCGCTCCGGTTCCGAGCGCGGGATGCAGAGCGAGGCTGGCTCCGCGCACAGGACTCCGGAGAGCTCCGGTTCCGAGCGCGGGATGCAGAGCGAGGCTGGCTCCGCGCACAGGACTCCGGAGCGCTCCGGTTCCGAGCGCGGGATGCAGAGCGAGGCTGGCTCCGCGCGCAGGGCTCCGGAGCGCTCCGGCTCCGAGCGCGGGATGCAGAGCGAGGCTGGCTCCGCGCACAGGACTCCGGAGAGCTCCGGCTCCGAGCGCGGGATGCAGAGCGAGGCTGGCTCCGCGCACAGGACTCCGGAGAGCTCCGGCTCCGAGCGCGGGATGCAGAGCGAGGCTGGCTCCGCGCGCAGGACTCCGGAGAGCTCCGGCTCCGAGCGCGGGATGCAGAGCGAGGCTGGCTCCGCGCACAGGACTCCCGAGCGCTCCGGCTCCGAGCGCGGGATGCAGAGCGAGGCTGGCTCCGCGCACAGGACTCCGGAGAGCTCCGGTTCCGAGCGCGGGATGCAGAGCGAGGCTGGCTCCGCGCACAGGACTCCGGAGCGCTCCGGTTCCGAGCGCGGGATGCAGAGCGAGGCTGGCTCCGCGCGCAGGACTCCGGAGAGCTCCGGCTCCGAGCGTGGGATGCAGAGCGAGGCTGGCTCCGCGCGCAGGACTCCGGAGAGCTCCGGCACCGAGCGCGGGATGCAGAGCGAGGCTGGCTCCGCGCGCAGGACTCCGGAGAGCTCCGGCTCCGAGCGCGGGATGCAGAGCGAGGCTGGCTCCGCGCGCAGGACTCCGGAGAGCTCCGGCTCCGAGCGCGGGATGCAGAGCGAGGCTGGCTCCGCGCGCAGGACTCCGGAGAGCTCCGGCTCCGAGCGCGGGATGCAGAGCGAGGCTGGCTCCGCGCGCAGGACTCCCGAGCGCTCCGGCTCCGAGCGCGGGATGCAGAGCGAGGCTGGCTCCGCGCACAGGACTCCGGAGAGCTCCGGTTCCGAGCGCGGGATGCAGAGCGAGGCTGGCTCCGCGCACAGGACTCCGGAGCGCTCCGGTTCCGAGCGCGGGATGCAGAGCGAGGCTGGCTCCGCGCACAGGACTCCGGAGAGCTCCGGCTCCGAGCGTGGGATGCAGAGCGAGGCTGGCTCCGCGCGCAGGACTCCGGAGAGCTCCGGCACCGAGCGCGGGATGCAGAGCGAGGCTGGCTCCGCGCGCAGGACTCCGGAGAGCTCCGGCTCCGAGCGCGGGATGCAGAGCGAGGCTGGCTCCGCGCGCAGGACTCGGGAGAGCTCCGGCTCCGAGCGCGGGATGCAGAGCGAGGCTGGCTCCGCGCGCAGGACTCCCGAGCGCTCCGGCTCCGAGCGCGGGATGCAGAGCGAGGCTGGCTCCGCGCGCAGGACTCCGGAGCGCTCCGGCTCCCAGCGCGGGATGCAGAGCGAGGATGCAGAGGGGCGCCCTCGGCAGCGGTCAAGGTGCAGAGACGCCCCAGGAAGCTCCTCCAGCCCGAGCCGCCCAGCCCCGCGGCCGTGCCGGAGCCTCCCGCATGCACCCTTCACCGCGTCCCCCGCCCGCGGGCTGAAGCCCCGCGCTGCCTTCCGCCCTCACGCGCTCCCCACCGCGCCGCCAGCCCACCGACGAACGCAGACACACCGCGACCCCGACCTTGGTCCGGAACTCCGTCTGGGCTCTCAGGCCCCGCTGGGGGGAGGGGCGTCGGCAGGAGGCGGACCAAGTCCGCCCTGCGCCGCCCGCCGGAAACGAGGCGCGAGCACGCGCCGCGCCGCCCGGAAACGAGGCGCGAGCGCACGCCGCCCGCCGGAAACGGGGCGCGAGCACGCGCCGCCCGCCCGGAAACGAGGCGCGAGCACGCGCCGCCCGCCCGGAAACGAGGCGCGAGCGCGCGGGTTCCGCCCACTTCCGCCGCCGCGCAGACGGGAGGGCGCTGTGAGTTCTGTCCGTCCGGTGTGTTTCTTCGTTGAGCTTGGAGGCTTTTACGTAAGCCTGAGTCTCTAACGCCCCAGGCAGAGGAAGAGGCCCTGGCGAGAGGGCGCAGGGTTAAAGGAGGTCGTTTGCAATTCAGCTCCCCAATACACACTTAAAGCCAGATGCACAGAGACCCTACTGTGTCTCCCTCAAATAAGTAAATAACTTTTTAACTGGTGCCCGGTCCTTAACCCTTAAGATCCCCTGCTTGTCAGGTAAGCGCCCTACCAATGAGCTGTCTTCCCAGCTCAAGAATTGCTTTTCAAGTCCTTTTCAAGCAAGAGCCTAAAACCTTGCCTGTAACTTGACACACAAAATGAAGATATTGGCAATAACAATTACAATGCAGATCATTTGTAAAGTGCAAAATACAAAAATTTTGGATTTGCCTATTTTAAGATGACAGCATGAAGCTACATTCTAGTCTACATTGTAACATTCAAGTACTTGACAAACCAAATGTTATATATTACTTTTGAATTTGTTAAGAAAATTTGCTTTTTATTTAGAAATTAAAACTATCAAAAAGAAAATAACATGAATGAGTATACTTTTTAAATAAACTTTGTAATAAATGTGCCAGTATAACTTAATATCATGTGATTTAAAAGAATGAAAACAATGTTTAAACTTTTTTTTTCGGTTTTTTTTTCATTTTTATTAGCTTTTTCCATGATTATAAAAAAAAATCCCATGGTAATTCCCTGCATCCCTCCCCCCCTCCACTTTCCCCTTTGAAATTCCATCCTCCATCATATTACCTACCCATCACAATCATTGTACTTACATATATAGAATATCAACCTATTAAGTACCCTCCTCCCTTCCTTTCTTTTCCCTTTATGTCTCTATTAACTTACTGGCCTCTGCTACTAAGTATTTTCCTTCTCACACAGAAGCCCAATCATCTGTAGCTAGGATCCACATATGAGGGAGAACATGTGGCGCTTGGCTTTCTGGGCCTGGGTTACCTCACTTAGTATAATCCTTTCCAGGTCCATCCATTTTCCTGCAAATTTCATAACTTCATTTTTCTTTACCGCCGAGTAGAACTCCATTGTATAAATGTGCCACATCTTCATTATCCACTCATCAGTTGAGGGACATCTAGGCTGGTTCCATATCCCAGCTATTATAAATTGAGCAGCAATAAACATGGTTGAGCACATACTTCTAAGGAAATGAGATGAGTCCTTCGGATATATGCCGAGGAGTGCTATAGCTGGGTCATATGGTAGATCAATCTCTAGCTGTTTTAGGAACCTCCACACTGATTTCCACAATGGCTGGACCAGATTGCATTCCCACCAGCAGTGTAGAAGGGTTCCTCTTTTTCCACATCCCTGCCAACATTTATGATCATTTGTTTTCATGATGGTGGCCAATCTGACAGGAGTGAGATGGAATCTCAATGGAGTTTTAATCTGCATTTCCCTGATGGCTAGTGACGTAGAACATCTTTTTAGATGCTTATATGCCATTCATATTTCTTCCTTTGAGAATGCTCTATTTAGTTCCATAGCCCATTTTTTGATTGGCTTGTTTGATTCCTTATGATTTAACTTTTTGAGTTCTTTATATATCCTAGATATTAATCCTCTATCAGATATATAGCTGGCGAAGATTTTTTCCCATTCTGTAGGTTGCCTCTTTGCTTTTTTCCCTGTGTCCTTTGCAGTGCAAAATCTTTGTAATTTCATGAGGCCCAGTGATTAATCTGTGGTTTTATTGCCTGAGCAATTGGGATTGTATTCAGAAAATCTTTGCCAAGACCAATATGTTGAAGTGTTTCCCCTACTTTTTCCTCTGCCAGTTTCAGAGTTTCAGTTCTGATGTTAAGGTCTTTAATCCATTTGGACTTAATTCTTGTGCATGGCAAGAGAGAAGAATCGATTTTCATCCTTCTGCAGATATATATCCAGTTTTCAAAACACCATTTGCCGAAGAGGCTGTCTTTTCTCCAATGAGTATTTTGGGCATTTTAATCAAAGATCAGGTGGCTATAGCTACTTGGGCTTACATCTGGGTCCTCTATCCTGTTCCACTGATCTACATGTCTGTTTTTGTGCCAGTACCATGCTGTTTTTGTTACTATGGCTCTGTAGTATAGGTTAAAATCAGGTATAGTGATACCACCAGCCTTACATTTGTTGCTCAGTATTATTTTAGATATTCGAGGATTTTTGTGATTCCAAATGAATTTTTGGATTGTTTTTTTCTATTCCCATGAAAAATGCTTTTGGAATTTTGATAGGGATTGCATTAAATGTGTAGATTACTTTTGGTAAGATTGCCATTTTCAAAATATGGATTCTTCCAATCCAGTAACAGGGGATGTTTCTCCACTTTCTAGTGTCGTCTGCAATTTCTTGCTTGAGTGTTTTGAAGTTCTCATTGTAGAAATTCTTTACTTCCTTCGTTAGGTTTATTCCAAGGTACTTTAATTTTTGATGCAATTGTGAATGGGAGTGATTCTCTGATTTCATCCTCTGTGTGTTTGTTGTTAGCATATATAAAGGCTAGTGATTTCTGTGTATTTATTTTGTATCCTGCTACATGGCTGTAGGTTTTGATCAGCTCTAACAGTTTGCTAGTAGAGTTTGTGGGGTCCTTTATGTATAGAATCATGTCATCTGCAAGTAATGATAACTTGATCTCTTCCTTTCCAATTTGTATCCCTTTTATTTGTGTCTCTTGCCTTATTGCTATGGCTAAGACTTACAGAACTATATTAAATAAAAGTGGGGACAGTGGACACCCTTGTCTTGTTCCTGATTTTAGTGGAAAAGCTTCTAGTTTTTCCCATTTAGTAATATGTTGGCTGTAGGCTTGTCATAAATAGCTCTTATTATATTGAGATATGTTCCTTTTATTCCCAGTCTCGGTAGGACTTTTATCATGAAGGGATGTTAGATTTTGTCAAATGCTTTCTCTGCGTCCAATTAGATGATCATGTGATTTTGGTCCTTCAACCTGTATTACATGTATTACATAATGTATTACATTTATAGATTTGTGTATATTGAACCATCCCTACATCTCTGGGGTAAAGCCTACTTGTTCAGGGTGAATGATCTTTTTGATATACTCTTATATTCTGTTTCCCAATATTTTGTTGAGAATTTTTGCATCTATGTTCATGAGGGAGATTGGTGTATAATTTTCTTTTTTTGTTCCATCTTTGCCTGGTTTTGGTATCAGGGTGATGCTGGCCTCATAGAAGGAGTTTGGTAGAATTCCTTCTTTTTCTATTTCCTAGAAAAGCTTAAGAAGAAATGGTGTTAGCTCTTCCTTAAAGGTCTGGTAAAATGCAGCAGTGAATCCATCCGGGCATGGGCTTTGTTTAGTTGGGAGATTATTGATAACTGTTCGAATCTCCATGTTTGTTATAGGTCTATTTAAGTGATTAATCTCATTTTGATTTAATTTAGGTAGGTCTAATAAATCAAGGAAATCATCCATTTCTTTCAGATTTTCATACTTTGTGGAGTATATGCTTTTATAGTATGCCCCTATGATTTTTTGAATTTCTCTGGAATCTGTTGTGATGTTACCTTTTTCATCTCTGATTTTATTAATTTGTGTCTCCTCTCTCTTTCTTTTGATCAGATTTCCTAAGGGTTTATCAATCTCGTTTATCCTTTCAAAGAACCAACTCTTTGTTTCATTAATTCTTTGGATTTTTTTGTTTGTTTGTTTCTATTTCATTAATTTCTGCCCTAATCTTTATTATTTCTTCCCACCTATTGACTTTTGGTTTGCCTTGTTCTTCTTTTTCCAAGGCTTTAAGGTGAGGCATTAGGTCATTTACTTGTGACCTTTCTAATTTCTTAATATAGGCACTTAAGGCTATAAATTTACCTCTTAGAACTGCCTTCATTGTGTCCCAGAGATTTTGGTATGTTGTGTTCTCATTATCATTTGACTCTATAAATTTTTTGATTTCCTTTTTGATTTCTTCATTGACCCACTCATCATTTAGTAGTGTATTGTTTAGTTTACATGATTTTGTGTATGCTCTATAGCCTGCTACTGATTTGTAGTTTAATTCCATTGTGGTCAGATAGAATGCAAGGAATTATTTCAATTTTCCTGAATTTGTTAAGATTTGCTTTGTGCCCTAATATATGGTCTATTTTAGAGAATGTTCTATGTGCTGCTGAAAAGAATGTATTGCAGCCTTTGGATGAAATGTCCTGTATATATCTGTTAGGTCCATTCCTTCTATGACCTCATTTAGTCAAGATGCCTCTCTGTTTATTTTTTTTCCCAGAATAACCTGTCAATTGATGAGAGTGGGGTGTTAAAGTCACCCACCACCACTGTGTTTCCTGTTATCTGTGACCTTAGTTCTAATAGTGTTTGTTTGATGAATTTGGGAGCCTCTATATTAGGTCCATATATGTTTAGGATTGTAATGTCCTCCTGTTGGAGTGTGCCCTTAATCAATATAAAGTGACCTTCCTTATCTTTCTGGACTAACACTGGACTAAAGTCTACCTTGTCCGATATTAGGATAGCAACCCCTGCTTGTTTTCTTGGCCCATTTGCCTGAAACACCATTTTCCAACCTTTCACCCTAAGATAATGTCTATCCTTTGTAGAAAGGTGAGTTTCTTGGAGACAACAAATTGTAGGATCCTGCTTTTTAACCCAGTCTGAAAACCTATGTCTTTTTGTTGGGGCATTGAGGCCGTTGATATTAAGAGATATTGAAAGGTGTGTATTTATGTTTGCCTTTTTTTTTTTTTTTTTTTGTGGTTCCGATTCTACCTGTGTTCTCTTGTGTTAACTAGTATTTGAGTATTGCTTGTTTTTTGTAGGTTCCTTATATGTGTGCTTTTCCTTTTCTTTAGCATGGAGGATTCTATCAAGTATTTTCTGTAGAGCTGGTTTTGTCTTCAAATACTCTTTTAACCTGCTTTTGTCATGGAATGTCCTTATTTCTCCGTCTATTTGAATGGATAACTTTGCAGGATAAAGTAACCTTGGTTGACAGTTGTTATCTTTCAGAACTTGGAATATATCACTCCAAGCCCTTCTGGCTTTAAAAGTTAGTGTTGAATAATCTTCTGTAATCCTGATGGGCTTGCTTTTGTAGGTAACTTGATTTTTCTCTCTAAGTGCTTTCAATATTTTTTCTTTGGGGTGTGTGTTTGGAAGTTTGATTATAATATGGCGAGGACAGTTTCTTTCCAGGTTTTGTCTGGCTGGGGTTCTAAAGGCTTCCTGCATCTGCATTGGCACCTCTTTCCCAATTTGGGGGAAATTTTCTTCTGTGATTTTGTTGAAGATGCCTACTATGCCTTTGGAGTGGAATTCTTCTCTTTCTACTATGCCCTGAATTCTAATATTCGATCTTTTCATAGTGTCCCGAATATCTTGAAATTCCCACTCATACTTTTTTATAAGTTTTTCTTTCTCTTTGTTGGACTGTGTTAGATCTGCCACCTGGTCTTCTGGCTTAGATATTCTGTCCTCTCCTTCATCCATTCTACTGGTGAGATTTTCTACAGAGTTTTTTATTTCATTAACTGTGTTCTTCATTGCTAGTAATTCTGACTGGTTTTTCTTTATTATTTTTATTTCCTTATTTATGTCTTGTATTGCCTTCTTTATTTCATGAAATTGGTTTCCTGCATCTTCTTTGATTCCTTTGATTTCCTCTTTAAGTTCCTCTTTGACTCCTTTGATTTGTTCTCTGACTTCTTTGAACATATTTACAATCATTCTTTTGAAATCTTTCTCAGGCATTTCCTCTAACTCACTGGAGGTCATTTCTGATGCATTAATACTTTTAGGTGGATTTATATCGTCTTGCTTTTTAGTGTTTCTTGTGTTATAATGTATATATTTTTGCATCTTGGATTAAGTTAATGCTTGGATTTTCTAGCTAGCTGGGTATTCTTAGCTGTATTAATTGATTTGATGTAATATATTTTCAGGGTAGGAGCTTAAGGTGTTAGGTGTGGCTCTGAAGACTCTCAGAGTATCTACAAAGGTGCTTCCAGGCGTTGAGTTTCCCTGCTATGGGAGTATTCAAGTAGGCTGACTGGAATAAAATACAGGTAGATTCCACAAGTTAACTAAACACTGTACCCATTCAATCAAAAACAGCCCCAAGTATGTATGCCAGAGTAGTTATTATAACAACCAGTTCCTCTATCAACATAGAGGTTAAGATTTCTGGTCTGTTGAGGGATCTAAGTCAGCTTGTGACCGAGTGAGACCCTTCCCTGGTGCAATCCCAGTTACCTTGGGTGATTTTGGTCTCAGTCAAGTTGCTGCCTGGGTCGTCGGGCTGCTGTTGTGATTTCTGGAACTGGGCACTGGCTTTTCCTGTGGGGCAAAGTGAGCCTGGCAACTGTGGCCCTGCACATCAGCACCTCCGCTGCTGGAACTGCTGCTGCTAAAGCTGCCTCTGCTGGGTCTGTCAGCAGCTCAAGCTGCTGCTGCTGGGCCCACTGCTGCTGCCACTGAAGCTGCTGCTGCCGGGTCTGCCGCTGCTGCCGCTACTGGGTCTGTTGCTGCTGAGGCTGCTGTTACCGGTGCCGGAGGCGCTGATGTTGCTGCTGGACTCTGCTCCTGCTTGGGTCCCTCTGTCAGCCTAAGTTGGCGTGGCTGGTCCCCGGGACTGCTGCTCTGTTCGCTGGAGCTGGGCTCTGGCAGTGGGGGAGGGGCTGGTGGCCCTGGTGCACCCATTTTCTGTCTTTCTCTGTCTGCATCTCTTTCTCTCTCCCCCCCCCAAAAAACACGAATGTCACCATAAAGCATCTGAAGTGTAGAGCAGAGATTTCCCTGTTTCACTGTAACTTGCCCACCATGTGTGCTCACCAATGTACTTTGTAAAGCATCGATTTTTTACTAGATTTTGTGACTATTAGTTTATATAACTACTTCCATGATGTATATGTCATTTGGGGCAATTGTGAATCTCTGTTCCCAAGCCATTTTCACTCATATTTTGCTCAGAATAAACTATTTTTTATTCCTTTGGGGTGTTTTGTGTTGACAATTATATTTCATTTTTTAAAATTTGTATTGACAACTTCCATAATTGTAAACGATATCTCATGGTAATTCCCTCCCTTCTCCCAACAATTATATTTCATTTTTAAAACACTAAATATTGCCCATCAGAGAAAGGAGATAGACAGTTTTTGTCCTATAACATAGTATGTTGATAAATTCACTGATTATGATGCAGGATTTTGGGTTCCAGGAGGGATTAAATTTCATAAAGACACAGGAGATCCCAGTCCTGTGGACTCCAATCTTTGGATTCTTATCTATATTACCAAAGAATTGAAAAGATGAACTCCAGGAAGGATGAAAGATGAACTATGAGGTTTATTTTAGAGTGAATGAGGACCCAGGGGGAAGGTGAGCTGAAAGACTCAGCCAGAAGAGAATTCTTCCTCTTGCCAGGCTGGGAACGTGGAGGGCAGGTTCAGTGCATCTCCTTCACAGAGAACTCTCCAGGGAAGAAAGCTCACACAGAGGTGGAAAGTGAAGCACGAGACCCAAGCCAAGAGACACCCTTCCCCTTCTCACTCTTGAGGACCTCAGGAAGAGCTGAGAGGTCAAGTAGTGTCTTAGTCAGCACCACATTGCTGGGACAGACTTCCAAACACACAGTTTATGGGAGGCAGGGATTTATTTCAGCTTACAAATCCAAGGAAAGTGCCACCAATGGCAGAGAGGTTGCTTACTTCCATGTGGCAAGTTCTTTTTTACAGTACATTAGGATGGGCTTGATCTAGGCTCAGGTAGGTATGGAAAAGAGCTGGCTCAAGAGGGGCCAGTGACTCACATGTGCTAGGCTGGGGGAGAAGTAGGAGGCGCTGTTGCTGAAGAACTGTTCATAGTGAAACTGGGTCAGACGCTGAGTTCCGGCTTTGCCAGGACAAGCTAGGTGGCATCTCCTCATTCCCACTCTGTGGGCCTTTGTCCCTGACTGAATACCTATTAAAAAAATAAAAACTATCTTGCTTCTATTTCTCCCCCAAAAATGCCACATGAAAGGGGGAAAAAAACCCTAAAAAGCATAATACAAAGTTTCTTTACCTTTGGATGGGGCTGGCTGTCGAGTTACCTTGCCCAGGCCACACGTAAGAGAGGCATGGGGAGAAGCAGATTATGGCCATGAAACAAGCCCCACTTCGCTCCCCTCTGCCAGCAACCACTAACTGCCACGAGCTGCTCTGGGCCAAGGTCTCATGGGCCCTTCCCTCGTGTATGGTGAAGTATTCACAGGCCCAGCCACCTGCAGGAAACCGCAGCTGCTGTGAATTCATGACAGCTATAGTCATGTCAGATCTAGAAGAGTGTTTTGCAAGCCTCCACTGTTTCTGCCAGCAATATTTGGGAGACCTTATTTCTCTAAGGTCCTGGAATAAAATCCTATCAAACTTTTAGACTTTTTTTTCTAATTTCATTACTTGAAAGACATGGTGGCACCAAAATGTAACTTCTGCCATTTTTAAAAAGAATAAGCTTAGACACCTTTCATGTGTCTCTATGAGCAACCTGTGGCCATTTTTTTAAAGGGTTATTAACATTATTACTGCTTTTTTGAGATTCTTTATTAGAAATATTTGTCTTGAGGTTGGAGTTCATTTGCAAGGGCAAAGGCCCTGGAGCACCATGTTTGCTTGCTTGCTCTTGTGAGAACTCTCTCTTTCATTCTCCCATGCAAATTAATAAATAAAATATTAAAAAAAATACAGGAATGAAACTACAATCTCATTCAAGCTTTAGAATTTGCCAACAGTGTGCTCTGTGCGATCAGAAAAAAAAAAGTTCTTTAAGTTATCTAAACTATGAAAAATAAAAGTGGGATCCTTTTGGTATTTTCCATGATAAGCACTCCATTAATAGAAGAGGAAGGCAAAGGGGCTGGAGAGATGGCTTAGCGCTTAAGCTGTTTGCCTGCCAAGCCAGAGAATCCTGGTTCAATTTTCTAGGACTCAAATAAGTCAGATGCACAAGGGGGCGCATGCATCTGGAGTTCATTTGCAGTGGCTGGAGGCTCTAGTGCACCCATTTTTTCTCTCTCTCTCTCCCTATTTCTCCCTCAAACAAATAAATAAACTAAAATGAAAAGAAGAGGAAGGAAAAGAACTTAGATTAACGGTGGAGTAGTTACACACACATACACACACACACACACACACACACACACACACACACACACACACACGTGACTGAGTACGGCTTCTTTACAGTGCCATAAGTATTGGGTTTAAAGACTAGCAATGGAAATAAAATAATGATGTTCAAATGAAAAAAAACTTCAACAACTAAAAATATAGAAAGTGAAGCTCGGTGTGGTGGCATACACCTTTAATCCCAGCACCTGGAAGGCAGACAGTTAGGAGGATCTCTGTGGGTTCAAGGCCACCCTGAGAGTACCAAATGAATTCCAGGCCAGTCTGGGCTAGAACAGGACCCTATATGTATATGTATGTGTATATATATGTATGTGTGTGTGTGTGTGTGTGTGTGTGTGTGTGTGTGTGTACACACATACATATAGAAAGTGTTCATTTGTTCCACCATGGTTGAAAATAGTGTGTTCTTCTTTTTACATATTCATAGTACACTCTGTCTTATTAAGACTCCAGCCTTACATACAATGGCAAGACAGTTATGAAAGTAATTGTAGTGGTCATTTTATAAAGGACAAAATCTTGCATTTGTATCCTTCCATTTTGCAACAAGATTCAGTAAGATGGCATGATGCCATTTTCTCAACCCTTCTCATTCTGTTGTAAGTTTCCATACAAATAAAGATTTGACATTTGGCTTATGACATGTAGACCTTCAAACTTTATGCTAGTGAGCAATAATATAAACTTCAGTGCTAGAGGTGTGTTATATGGGAGAATGCTTGCCAAAAATTGAGGAAGCCATAGGATCAATTATGGACACCACAAGAGGAAATATATTGTTCAGGCCACATTGAGTGAGAAAATAAAACATATTTAATAATTAACTTATTAAGTAATTCTGTTTCTAAGCATTTAGGAAAGAAATTAAGAAAACTACATTTTTATTTACTAAACTTCATCTTGTGATCCAGCTTTTATGTTTTTATTCTTACTTTAAGTCACAGTAATGATGTCCTAGTATAATTCACTATCAGAGGTCTCATCTGGGTTGTTTCCTTCAATGGCTTCAAGTTTCTTTTCCTCACTGTCTGAAACTGACCTTTTTCCATGAATGAGAAAGATGAAAGGTAAAATTACTTGTCCCAACCAGTGGGAAGTTGAACAAGGACTTGAGAAGAAGCTAACCTGGGTGGGAAAAGGCAAGTAGACACAAAAAGGAGACCATGCTAGATGTTTGTCAAGGCCTCAGAGTCTTTATTTTTTACACAGTGGTTATACAGGGGAAGAAAAAAGTGTGGGGGGGAATAAGCTGGCTGACATGATTTAGGGCTTTGGAATTGTCAGGAAACCTAGAGGGGATGTAATCAGGTGTTCATCTAATCTTGCCTCAATGGCTTAACATCCTGACTGCACCAGGCTTCACACCCTGACCATAAACTGGCCTTTTGCAAAAGATAAGATTCTGTAAGCAGTCTGCTGACCGACGTTCCAGAAGTACCTAACAGAAAGCTGGATGGACCAGCTTTCTGAGTAATGAGGCAGCTTATGAGCAGGTCCAGGCAAAATGGAGAGGCTTTTTTGCTCTATGGCTCCCTACATCTCCTCCCTTCTTTTACTTTATTTTATTTTATTTATTTATTTGAGAGCGACAGACACAGAGAGAAAGACAGATAGAGGGAGAGAGAGAGAATGGGCGAGCCAGGGCTTCCAGCCTCTGCAAACGAACTCCAGACGCATGCGCCCCCTTGTGCATCTGGCTAACGTGGGACCTGGGGAACCGAGCCTCGAAACGGGGTCCTTAGGCTTCACAGGCGAGCGCTTACCCGCTAAGCCATCTCTCCAGCCCATCTCCCTTCTTTTATACAAAAGAGGGGGAGGCCCGCTATTCAGCAGTGGGCTGCAATGCCTTTGTTTCTTCATCAGCTACCGGCAGCATGGGGGAGTATTCAGCCAAGCGTATGATCCCTTGGTAGTTGAATATTAGGTGAGGAAGTAGAAACTTAACTTGCTCTATGGCAGTTTCTGTTAACATGGCCGAGGTTTGATTCATAGCTCCCAACAATTACTATGATTTAGAGCTACAAAAAACATTCTACACTCATTAAATTCTCTTTCATAAACTACAAAAGATTGTGAGTGTAATATCCTTTTCTATAATTCTTTTGGTGACCACACACAATAGTTGGTATTGTAACTTCCTTTGACATTTGCTTTGCAGCCCACTAATTGTACATGAAACTTATGGCTATGAATGCTACTAACGCAGTTTAAATTAGAAAAAGGAACAAATCATTGTACCTCTCTAACTCCTCCTCCTCATGTTAATTGGTCTCATCTTTTATTGGCAACTCGGCCATTTGTGTCCTGTTTATCTCTTGGAAAACTGGATGTGATACCAGTTGATTCTGTACAAAATGAAAAGACAAAATACAGAAACTCACAAAATAACACCAGATTATTCTCCAGCACCTCTAAAAGCCAGGAAAGCCTGGGATATTCTTTTTCAAACACTGAAAAGATATAACTACCAGCAAGTTTGCTATATTCAGGAACGATGGCTTTCAAAATTGCCATAGAAATAGCCAGTCATGATGATGCATTCCTTTAATCCCAGCAGTTGGGAGGCAGAGGATTGCCATAAATTCGAGGCACCCTGAGACTACATAATGAATTCCAGGTCAGCCTGAGCTAGAGTGAGACTCTACCTAAAAATAAATAAATAAACAAATAAAATTGCCAAAGCATAGATATATCAACATGACCCAAATTAAACTAGTTTACGACCACCAAGCCCACACTACACAATGGGTGTAAAGAAATGCTGTACACAGAGAGGAAGAAAGACAGTCTCATCCATGAGAACACAGAAGTGAAGATATCTAATCAGGTGATAAGTACACAGAAAAGCACAAAGTGAGTCAGCAAATCCCTGATATTGATAGTAAGCAACTAAGGAATAAACTATAATCCAATAAACTTGAAAACAAACCAAAATGTTTTAGAGAAATTAATAAACATGCACAATAGTAACATTAGGTGTTATTGATCACTGAAGGGACATATCCTTGCTGGCTCCACTAAAATCTGTATCCAGGGTAGTGGACAGACTGTTGAGTGGTTAAGGTGCTTTCCTGCAAAGTCCAATAACTCGTATTCGATTCCCTATACACACACATAAAGCCAGATGCTGAATGTGGCACATGCATCTGGAATTCGTTCGCTGTGGCTGGAGGCCCTGGTGTGGCCATTATCTCTCACACTGTCCAGGTTAAAATTTCTTTAACCACCGAGCTGTCTCTCCAGCCCACATCATAGTTTTAAAAGTGAGTTCTGTCTGTGCATTTGAATCTATCCTCTGGGTCTGGAGAGAAAGTTTGGCAGTTAAATGTGCTTTCTTGCAAAGTCTGCCAGTTCTGATTTGATTCTCAGCAAAAACCAGGAGCACAAGGTGCTAAATGTGTCTGTAGTTCATTTGCAGTGGCAAGAGGCCCTGAAGCACCTTTCTCTCTCTTGTAAATTTTTAAAAAGAACCCTTCTATTTCTTTGTTTATCTCACCCACAAAGAGCATAAAATTTAATGAAAGAAAGAGGGTCAGCCTGGGCTAGAGTGAGACTCTTACCTCGAAGAAACAAAAAATAATAAATTAAATAAATTATTTATTTACCATCCAGGCATGGTGGCGCTCGCCTTTAATCCCAATACTTGGGAGGCAGAGGTAGGAAGATTACCATGAGTTCGAGGCCACCCTGAGACTACATAATTATAGTCAGCCTGAACCAGAGTCAGACCCTCCCTCGAAATATATATATTGTTCTTGTTGTATTTCGAGGGAGGGTCTGACTCTGGTATATAATATATGGTATATATATGTATATAATTCTGGGCTTTCCTGGAATTAACTATGTAATCTCAGGGTGGCCTCAAACTCACAGTGATCCTCCTATCTCTGCCACCCGAGTGCTGGGACTGAAGGCATGCGCCACCATGCCCAGCTTAAATAATTATTTTTCTTTTTAAAACTTTTTATTAACAACCTTTGTACATATAGACAATATGCCATGATCATAATCCCCTCCCACCACCCTCGCTTTCCCTCTCCATTCCCTCCTCCACTAAATCCCTTCTTTTTTTCCTTTTTATCAAAAAACTTTTATTAACAACTTCCATGATTATAAAAAATAATATTAATAATAAATATTAAAAATAATAAATATTTTTTAAAATTCAAGGAACAAAAGTAGCTGGGAGTGTAGCTCAGTGGTAGAGCTCATAAAGCCCCCAGGATGGGTTTCCACATGACTAACAATAACAAGCCTAGGCTGGCCTGGAAGTCACTTTGTAGCCCCAGCTGGCCTCAATCTCAAGGTGACTCTCCTGCCTCAGTTTATCAAGTGCTATGCTTGGCAGTATCCTCTCCCCCCCCCCACCTCCTCCCTCTCTTTCTCTAGTAAGTATATTTTAAATTTTTATTATTTTTATTTACTTGAGAGATGGCAGGGGGAGAGAAAGAGGCAGATAGAGACCTTGTCCAGTTGGCCTCCATGGGTCCTGGGGAATTGAACCTGTGTTCTTTGACTTTGCAGACAAATGCCTTAAAGTAAGCCAATAATTTTTTTTTTTTTCAAGGTAGGATCTCACTCTAGCTCGGATTCACTATGTAGTCTCAGGGTGGCCTTGAACTCATGATGATCCTCCTACCTTTTCCTACCAAGTGCTGGGATGAAAGGTGTGAGCCACCACGCCCAGTTTAGTAAAGTTAAAAAGAAAGAAAGAAGAAGAAAGCAGACAATGAATGTTCTTTCAAATTCCCTTCCCATGATAGCTTTCTTCCCCTTCTTCTTCTTCTTCTTCTTCTTCTTCTTCTTCTTCTTCTTCTTCTCCTCCTCCTCCTCCTCCTCCTCCTCCTCCTCCTCCTCCTCCTCCTCCTCCTCCCCCTCCCCCTCCCCCTCCTCCTCCTTCTTCTTCTTCTTCTTCTTCTTCTTTTTTTTTTTTGGTTTTTCAAGGTGGGGTCTTACTCTGGTCCAGGCTGACCTGGAATTAACTCTGTAGTCTCAGGGTGGCCTTCAACTCATGGTGATCCTCCTACCTCTGCCTCCTGAGTGCTGGGATGAAAGGCGTGCGCCACCATGCCCGGCTCACAACACAATTTTCAACATCTTAATTCTACTGTCTCTGTTCTAAGGGAAGAGGCAGGAATTGAAGAAATGCTGACACTTTGTATAGACACTGGATAATACAGTTCACATAATGTTTTATTTTTCCTTTCCTTTCTTCCTCCCTCCTCTTCCTTATCTTTACTTTTTTTTTTGGTTTTTCAAGGTAGGGTTTCACTCTAGCGCAGGCTATCCTGGAATTCACTATGTAGCCTCAGGGTGGCCTCGAACTCATAGTATCCTCCTACCTCCAGGATGACCTCAAGCTCACAGCAATCTTCCCACCTCTGCCTCCCCAGTGCTGGTATTAAATGTGTGCCCACCACGCCTGGCCAGCCTAAATTCTTTGAAGTATGCATTTCAGTCATGCTGATGATATGAACTAGTATTGCTCTGCAGGTTTAAAACGCCCCAGTGTGGGCCGAATGGGGTGACTTAGCAACAAAGGTGCTTGCCTGCAAAGCCAAAGAACCCAGGTTCAATTACCCAAGACCCATGTAAGCCAGATGCACAAAGTGGCGCATGTGTCTGGAATTCGTTTTCAGCAGCTGGAGACCCTGACACATCCATTCTCATTCTCTCTGTCCTCTCTCTCTCTTGTTCTCTCTGTCAAATAAATAAATAAAAATAAAAATGAATTTTTAAAGCAAAAACTATATTTAAAAAAGTGCTCTACCACTGAACTGCACCCCAGCCCCAGAGAGGGAAACTGGGAGAGGACTCAGGAAAGGGTCCTAGAAGGGCAGACCTAGACTCTGCAGCTGGTAGTCCCAACCACTCCTGCTTTGGCAGAAGGATCTGGAGTTGAAGGTCAGCCTGGGCTACACTGGCACACCTCTCTGAATGAAACAAAACAGTGAAGGGTGCTGGTGGATGTCTGGGTGGGGACAAATGCCTATAATCCCATCACATGAGAGTTTGGAGTTTTGGAAAGGAGTGAAAATTTGAAGTTAACCTGGGCTACATTGTGAGACCTACCCAAGACAACTGTAAGCAGATTGCATACATACTTGGCTTAGTGGTTAAGGTGCTTGTTTGTCTTGTTTTTTTTTTGTTTTTTTTTCAAGTTAGAGTCTCAGTCTAGCCCAGGCTGACCCATAATTCACTCTGTAGTCTCAGGGTGGCCTCGAACTCACGGCGATCCTCCTACCTCTGCCTCCCGAGTGCTGGGATTAAAGGCGTGCGCCACCACGCCTGGCTGGTTAAGGTGCTTGGCTGCAAAGCCAAAGGCCCCTGGTAACATTCCCCAGAAGCCACATAACTTAGATACACATGGTGGCATATGTGTCTGGAGTTCGTTTGCAGTGGCTAGAGGCCCTGGTTCACCCATCCTCTGTCTCTCTCTCAAATAAATAAAAATTGTAAATTACCCAGGCATGGTGATACAACCTTTAATCCCAGCACTTGGGAGACTGAGGTCAGAGGATCCAGGTGGTGAGTTTCAGGTCAGCCTCCATAGAGTGAGACCATACATCAAAAAACAAAAATAGCCAGGCGTGATGGTGCACGCCTTTAATCCCAGCACTCGGGAGGCAGAGGTAGGAGGATCACCGAGAGTTCGAGGCCACCCTGAGACTACAGAGTGAATTCCAGGTCAGCCTGAGCCTGAATGAGACCCTACCTTGAAAAACCAAAAAAAAAAAAAAAAAAAAAAAAACCACAACAAACAAACAAACAAAACTCTAGGCCATGGATATCCATAACCTTATAGTGTCTGACACTACCTACACAAGACCATCATAATAAAAGGAAAAGATGATGACATCAAAATAAAAGAGAGACTGATTGAGGGGGGAGAGGATATGATAGAGTGGAGTTTCAATGGGGAAAATGGGGGGAGGGAGGGAATGATCATGGGATATTGTTTACAATCATGGGATTAAAGGTGTGCTACCACTACACCCAGCTTCTTGAACTCTTCTTTTTTTCAACTTAAAATATTTTATTTTTATTTATTTGACAGAGAAAGAGGGAGGGAGAGAAAAAGAGGCAGAGAGAGAGATTGAGAATGAGCGCACCAGGGCCTCCAGCCACTGCAAACGAACTCCAGGCATGTGTGCCTCCTTGTGCATCTGGCTAATGTGGGTCTTGGAGAATCAAACCTGGGTCCTTTGGCTTTGCAGGCAAATGCCTTAACTGCTAAGCCATCCCTCTAGCCCTTGAACTATTTTGTTAATATTTTATTTTTATTTATTTATTTGAGAGAGAGTGTGTGTGAGAGAGGCAGAGGGAGAATAGGTAAGCCAGTGAAAATGAACTCCAGACACATGCACCACCTTATGCATCTGTTTTCCGTGGGTTGTAGGGAATTGAACCTGTGTCCTATGGCTTTGCAGGCAGAAGCCTTAACTACTAAGCAATCTTTCCAACCTGGCCTTGAATTCTTGATCCCTTTACCTCAGCTGAGACTATAGGGGTGAGCCACCATGCCTGGCTTTCTCTGCCTTTGAAGCCTTGTTGAAAGTAGTGTTGAATCCCTATCCCAGGACACTTCTGGAACCTGCCAGCCAGGTCTGGAGTAGTTCATATGTGGTGTCTGGAAGGAAGCCAGGAACCCTGGGTCTTGCAGAGGCAAAAGATGCAGCCAGGTCCTTCCCTAGACTGTTAAGGAGGCATATGGCTACACCATAGCATCCATTTATAGGACCCCATGTGACTGTCCTGTACTGATAACCTGTCTTTCAGCCTGGAAAATAAAACACACCCGGAAATGAACCCGTGTGTCACTGGAAACAACACTACCCAGTCTTACATGCAGGGTGTGCTCCTGTAGGAAAAAACCCCCGCAGGGGGTCTCCACGCTCTGCCCGGATAAGGCGACACCCCAAATCACTCACTCACGAGAAGCGGTCTTGATGCAAACTGCAAGAGGATTTTATTCCAAGCGCGCTGGGGCCCACAGTCGTACACCGCACAGGGGTAGAGGACTGCAGAGCCCCGAATGCAGGAACGGGACAGTTTTTATAGGGTTTCTAACAAAGCCTGTGCCTTAGACCAATCATTTTTTTAATATCAGGAGCCCGCGGGGTGCAAGCCAGTCAGTTTGTGCCACCCCATAGTTTCTAAGCCAATTAGTTTACTTTGTTCAAGCCCCTCATGGACCAATCATTCTCTTGTGACCTTGGTGGTCAGCACTTGTGCAATTCCTTAGGTGGGGGTAGCGGAGTGTGGTATCAGCCTCCTATGACCTTGGTGGTCTGAGGCAGGCTGCTACAGCTTATGGTGCGAGCTACTAAGGCTTACAGTGTGGGCTATTAAGGCTTATGGTGTAGGCTATTTACAGAAACCAAATAAGTGGTTCACTTTATTACTCATTTCCCATCCTTGAGGGCTATCTCATGCCCTTTTACCTAGTTTTATATTAGGAGCGGGCTCTGATATAATGAGAAGAGGGATTCTTTACTTGCTTCCAACAGAGAGTAAAGCCTGGAGTTTGAGGTATGCAGGGGGCCGCTTAAGCTCCCTTTGGAGCATGATAGTATTTCTGAGCTTCTGAATTCTTGGGCCTTTCACTCCAGCAGAATGGAGATGGAGCCCCAGCCCCTTCCCTGTAGGGGCAGGTAAGGGATTTTCTTTTTAACGTTTGTTTTGTTTTATGAGATAGCATCTCACACTAGCCCAGGCTGACCTGGAATTAATTATGTAATCTCAAACTGGCCTTGAATTCACAGTGATCTTCCTGCTTTGGCCTCCTGAATGCTGGGATTAAAGGCATGTGCCACCATGCCTGGCTGCAGGTCAGAGAGTTAAAGAGATTTGGATTACAGACCTGTTGTGCCAAGACCCCTGACCAGGAGCCAAGTCTCCCAGTCACCCAGGAGTCACCCAGAGAACCACCACAGAAGCTGAGACACTCGAATGCAAAAGCAACAGGTTTCTTTATCGCAAGCCTAGGCCTGGGCTCCGTCCCCACAGTCCGGCACAGCGGTAGTGAGGGAGAGAGCCCCTTTCTTTTGGGAGAAGGGGTTCATATAGAAATTCGGACAAAGAAGTAGGGGATAGATACATGATTGGTTGATTTAAACAGTTCTGATTGGCTTGGGGTTTCAGCGGGCAAAGTCGGGGGCAGGAGCTAGGGGCACTCCAGGCAGATGACAGATGAAGTCATTTCCATTGTCCTTGAAGTGGAGATTCCTCAGTTTCTTATCTCATAGGTGGTCGGAGGGCCCCCCCCCCAGTGGAGTGTTTCTGCAATGTCCTTGAAGTGGAGATTCCTCAGAAACATTAGGGGGAAAGGCAGCAATTAAGCAAGCAAAGTTTACAGAAGCAAAAGGTCAGCACATTGGCCGGCTAGTTCTCTATCTTAAGTCAGGCCTGGGCCTTTTATAAAAAATGGTTATATTTGGTCTCACAGACCCACTTTGGAAAATCAGTGTCGGGGGCTGGAGATGTGGCTTCCAGGTAGAGCTCATGGCTGGCTATGTGGAGGAACTCCTGACTTTTCAGGGCAGAGACAGGCTGGTGACGCAGGCATGCCTGCAGTGTGCAGGGGCATTCCAAGGGGCTGCTTCAGGGGCAGGGAGGAGCCAGGCTGTCCCGAACCTTTGCAATGGGGAGTTTCACTCTAGCCCAGGCTGACCTGGAATTCACTATGCAGTCTTAGAGTGGCCATGAACTCATGGTGATCCTTTTACTGCAGCTTCCCAAGTGCTGGCATTAAAGGTATGCACCACCATGCCTGGCTAGAGCTTTTTAAAACTTTTTGAGGTAGGGTTTCACTGTAGTTTAGGCTGACCTGGAATTCACTATGTAGTCTCAGGGTGGCCTTGATATCATGGTAATCCTCTGTAGCAGACAGCTTCAGGTTCATTGAGATGTACTTTCAAACCAGGCATAGTTATGGAGGAAGGGATTTATTGAAGCTTACAGATCCAGGGTAATTCCATAATGGCAGAAGAAATTGGCCAGCCTTCACAGGTCCAAGCAGAGATAGAGAAGCACAAGCTAAAAGGTCAAAAGCTACAGCACACTTCAGGAACTTTAGCCAGGCACACTTTGCATATCTTTAGATTGAAATCTGAAACTCACCACCACACCTTAAGATTCACCCAGTGTCATTGCCTCCAGCCAGGTAGCCAGCAGATGCAAACTACAAACAATAAAGAAATGAATATATTGGGGGCCATCTATTCAAACCACATCCTCCTACCTCCCCTCCCCCACATTCCCCTTCAGAAATCCATTCTCCATCATATTCCTTCCCCCTCTCAACTAGTCTCTCTTTTATTTTATTTTATTTTTTAAAACTTGATTCTATTTTATTATTTTTGTTTATTACAGAGCGACAGAGAAAGAGGCAAATAAAAAGAGAGGGAATGGGCATACCAGGGCCCCTAGCCACTGCAAATGAACTCCAGACATGTGCGCCCCCATGTGCATTTGGCTAACGTGGTTCCTGGGGAATTGAGCTTCTAATCAGGGTCCTTAGGCTTCACAGGCTGAAAGGCCCAAGAATTCAGAAGCCCAGAAATACTGTCATGCTCCAAAGGGAGCTTAAGCGGGCCCCTGCATACCTCAAACTCCAGGCTTTACTCTCTGTTGGAAGCAAGTAAAGAATCCCTCTTCTCATTATATCAGAGCCCACTCCTAATATAAAACTAGTTAAAAAAGGGCATGAGACAGCCCTCAAGGATGGGAAATGAGTAATGAAGTGAACCACTTATTTGGTTTCTGTAAATAGCCTGCACCATAAGCCTTAATAGCCCACACTGTAAGCCTTAGTAGCTCGCACCATAAGCTGTAGCAGCCTGCCTCAGACCACCAAGGTCATAGGAGACTGATACCACACTCTGCTACTCCCACCCAAGGACCTGCGCAAATGCTGACCTCCAAGGTCATAAGAGAATGATTGGTCCACGAGGGGCTTGAACAAATTAAACTAATTGGCTTAGAAACTATGGGGTGGCACAAACTGACTGGCTTGCACCCTGCGGGCTCCTGATGTTAAAAAAATGATTGGTCTAATGCACAGGCTTTGTTAGAAACCCTATAAAAACTGTCCTGTTCCTGCATTCAGGGCTCTGCAGTCCTCTACCCCTGTGTGGTGTACGACTGTGGGCCCCAGCGTGCTTGGAATAAAATCCTCTTGCAGTTTGCATCAAGACCGCTTCCCGTGAGTGATTTGGGGTGTCGCCATATCCGGGCAGAGCGTGGGGTCCCCCTCCTGGGGTTCCTTCAAGGCAAGCACTTAACCAGTAAGCCATCTCTCCAGCCCTAGTCTCTCTTTTATTTTGATGTCATCATCATTATGGCATTTTGAATAGATTTTGTTTTGTTTTCTTTACCTTTCCTCCATTACTCTTTGGTTTTGCCTGCAAACGGCTTAACCACTAAGCCATCTCTCCAGCCCATATAGGTGTACTTTTATTTGTTTGTGTTTGGTTTTCTTAGTTGTTGCTCTTGTTTTTTTAGTGTTTTTTAAATATTTTATTTTTATTTATTTGACAGAGAGAAAGAAGCAGAGAGAGAGGCAGAGAGATAGAGAATGGGTGGGCCAGATCCTCTAGCCACTGCAAATGAATTCCAGATGCATGAAACATCTGGCTTAAGCATCTGGCTTATGTGGGTCCTGCAGAATCAAACCTAGGTCCTTCAGCTTTGCAGACAAGTGCTTTAACCACTAAGCCATCTCTCCAGCCCTAAGCAGGCCTTTTTGAGACTTAGGCTTACTATGTAACATAGGCTAGCTTTGAACCTGTGGTACTCTTGCTTCAGGCTTCACTGTTCTAGGAGTACAGATGTGTGCCCCAGGCCCAGCTGGAAAGTCTACACACACACACACACACACACACACACACACACACACACACACACATATGTATATATGTTTTTTCCAGGTATGGCCTCACTCTAGCTCAGCCTGACCTGGAACTTACTAGGTAGTCTCAGGGTGGCCTCAAACTCACGGCAATACTACCTTTGCCTCCCGTGTGCTGGGATTAAAGGCAGCACCTCCACACCTGGCCTGACCTGAAATTTATATTTTGTTTTGCTTTGAGACAGGGCCTCACTCTGTAGCCAGGCAGGCCAAGAACTCATGGTAATCCAAATGCTGGGATTTCAGGTGTGAGTCATCATACATGGCTTTCATTTTAAGAGCATTACTTCAATGTAGACCAGATGCTGTGGTTTGGGCTCCAGCCAGTCAGCAGACATACATACCAGGGGAGGGGCTCATGGCTAATCACCAGGGGAAGGGAGACATCTTCAGTGTGTAGACACTGGTAAGGTGACCATGCTTCACTAAAACACTCCACACCCATGTGCATGCAAGCAACATTACTAGGGAAAAAAAGACATTAAAGTAGGAAGGGAGTAATTGAGAATAAGGTGTTCGGTGGGAGACAGAGACAGAGACAAGAAAGAGGGGCCAAATATGATCACAACATTGCTGAGTGGTGGTACATGCTAATACTGGGGAGGCAGAGAGATAGGATCACTGAAATAATGATGGGCTGGAGAGATGGCTCAGCAGTTAAGACACTTGCTTGCAAAGCCTGAAGACCTGAGTTCAACTCCCAGTACACATGTAAAGCCAGATGCACAAGGTAGTGCATGCATCTGGAGTTTATTTGCAGTGGCTAGAGAACCTGGTGCATTCTTGGTCTCCCTTTCTGTCTTTTTTTTTTTTTTTCTCTCAACTAAATAAATAAAATACTTGTCTCTCCTTCTCCCTCCCTCCCTCTCCATCCCTCTCTCTCTGAATCCCTCTTTCTCTGTCAAATAAATAAATAAATATATCTTTAAAACAGGGCTGGAGGGATGGTGTGGTGGTTTGATTTAGGTGCCCCCATAAATTTATGTTTTCTAAATGCTAGGTTCCCAGCTGATGGACATTTGGGAATTAATGCCTCCAGGAGGCAGTGCATTGTTGGGGGTGGGTTTATGGATGTTATAGCCAGTTTCCCCTTGCAGTTTTTGGCACACTCTCCTGTTGCTATTGTCCACCTTATGTTGGTCAGGGGGTGATGTCCACCCTCTGTTCTTGTCATCGTTTTCCCTGCCATCGTGGAGCTTCCTCCTTGAGCCTGTAAACCAAAATAAACCTCTTGTTCCTACATTCTGCTCTTGGTCAGGTGATCTCTACCAGCAATGCAAACCAGACTGCAACAGTAAAGTGGTACTGAGGAGTGGGGTTGCTGCTAGACACCTGACTGTGTGGCTTTGGCCTTTTGGAGCTGGTTTTCAAGAGGAATGTGGAAGGATTTGAAACTTTGGCCTAAGAGATGCCTTGCAGTGCTGTAAGTACAGCTTGATGGACTATTCTGGTCAGAGATGAAAGGCCTGAATTCAGTAAGAACTATGGACTGTGAGGTTTGGCTTATGAGGGTGAGAAAGAGCTTTGCTTGGACTGGGCTAGCAGCTTGTTGTTATGCCTGGGTCCTGAGTAGCTGTGCAGGGCTGCTTTATGTAGAAATGAACTGGTGTGAGCAGAGGGATATGGCACAGAAAGAAATGAAATCTTTGGGCCTAAGCTGCTGCCCATTCACCTGCAAGTTGTTTGAAAGATTATAACCTTTGGAATTGGGTCAGCTGACCTGCACCGGAGCAACAGGAAGAAAGTAGACTCTTTTGAAGGGGCATTAGTGCTCAAGGAGTGTCCTGTTCTGCAAAGTCTGCTTTATTCCCCCTGGATTAACAAATTGGCATGCTACCTAGTATTGCAGAGTATAAGAAATGCAGGAAAGAGAGGGTCATTGAGTTTGCAATATGGTCTTGTGTTTTGGAAATGGCCATGGGCACTGTGAAGCAGGTTTGCTGGATGCTTGCATGGAGACCCCATGGAGCCATGAGGATGAACCGTGGATTTCAGTGGAGATGCAGAGGAGATGCTGGGACTACAAGATGGCTGCCAAGGAAAGCTGCAAGCCCCGATGAAGTTTTCCAGGACTGCAAGTAGCCTAGCTGAAAGGGTGGAATTGGTAGTCCAGAGATTTGTTGCTGGTTAGAGTTATTGGACTTGGAGATTTGTCACTGGCTAGAGTTGTTGGACTTAAACCTACAGAGTTTGATGTTTTCTTTGGTTGTTTCAAATCTTGTATTGGCTGAATATTTCTTTGCTGTGCCCAATGCCATCTTTTGCAGTGTGAGTGTTTATTCTGTGCCATTATGGGTTTGGGGGGGGGATTTTTTGGTTATTATGGCTCAGTTAAAAGTTCTTGGACTATGGGGATGTTTGAATATCATTGAGATTGATTAAAAACTGTAGGGACTTTTAAAGTTGAATTGAATGCATTGTATTTTACATCATGTATGGATATCAGTTTATGGGGTGTAGGGGCGGAATGTGGTGGTTTGATTCAGGTGCCCCCCATAAACTTAGGCATTGTGAATGCTAGGTTTCCAGCTGATGGAGATTTGGGAATTTATGCCTCCAGGAGGCAGTGTATTGTTGGGAGCAGGCTTATGGGCTTTATAGCCAGTTTGCCCTTGCCAGTGTTTGGCACACTCTCCTATTGCTATTGTCCAACTTATGTTGGTCAGGGGGTGATGTCCACCCTCTGCTCATGTTGTTGTTTTCCCTGTCATCATGGAGCTTCCCCCTCAAGCCTGAAAGCCAAACTAAACCTCTTTTTCCCACATTCTGCTCTTGGTCAGGTGATTTATACCAACAGTGTGAACTGGACTGCACCAGATGGCTTAGCAGTTAAGGCATTTGCCTGAAAAGCCAAAGGACTCAGGCTTGATCCCCATGACCCATGTTAGCCAGATGCACATGGGGCTCATGCATCTGGAGTTCGTTTGCAGTGGCTGGATGCCCTGGTGCACCCATTCTCTCTCTCCTTCCCCACTTTCTCTGTCAAATAAATATATAAAAATATTTTTAAAATATTTAAAAGAGAAATAATGATAAATGTAAAATAAGTAGATATTCAATTTCTCCATTTCAGTTATGAAGTTTCAGACTGTGCTTAATTAAGCATGACCTACTGAGTCAATATTACTATGACCATACAAGACTAAATATTTTTCTATTAGGAAATGATATTTTTAAAAAATATTTTATTAAGCTGGGCGTGGTGGTGCACATCTTTAATCCCAGCACTTGGAAGGCAGTGGTAGGAGGATCACCATGAGATTGAGGACACCCTGAGACTACAGAGTGAATTCCAGGTCAGCCTGGGCTAGAGTGAGGCCCTACCCCCCCCTCTCTCTCTCTATATATATAATTTATATATATATATATGTAATTTCATATATATATATATATATATATATATATATATATAGAGAGAGAGAGAGAGAGAGAGAGAGAGAGAGAGACAGATACTGTGGTTGTTGACTCAGGTGTACCCCATAAACCTAGGTGTTCTGAATGCTAGGTTCCCAGCTGATGGAGATTTGGGAATTAATGCCTGCTGGAGGCAGTGTATTGTTTGGGGCAGGCTTATGGGTGTTATAGGCAGTATCCCCTTGCTAGTGTTTGGCACATTCTCCTGTTTTGGTTATACACCTGATGTTGGTGAGTGGGTGATGTCCACCCTCTGCTCATGACATCTATGGCAGTCTGGTTCGCATTGTTGGTAGACATCACCTAACCAGGAGCAGCTTGTGGGAAAAAGAGGTCAGATGGTCTACATGGAGGAGGTTATCAGCTCAGTTCCATCAGGATTTCTTAGTGACCTTGCAGCCCAAGAATGAGGAGACTTCAACAATAGGGTCTTACCATCTATTCCTGGTGGATACCCAGGGCCTCAGCAATGACCTGTAATGTTTTGGGGGCATCAGAGACCTCCTAGGGCAACAACTCACTGGAAGTATCCCATCCCTGGAGCTGAAAATTTTCTAGCAACAATCTACGGCTCATGAGTGTTCCATTTTCCAAAAAGTAGGTTTCCATATGATTCATTTATATCTTCTTAGAGTTTGATTAGCCCTCCTTCCACCTTTCCTTTATTCAATCTCTTCCCTTGGCCTCACTTAAGCCTTTTCACCCCCATTAATCTATTCTACTTACATATATATAATACCATCTTATTGAGTACCTACCTCCCTTCCTTTCTCTTCCCTTTATATCTCTTTTCTAGCTTACTGGCCTTTGCTACTGAGTTTTCTTCCCACTCACACAGAAGTCCAATCATTTGTAGCTAGGATCCACATATGAGAGAGAAATGCGATGCATGGCTTTCTGGGCCTGGGTTACCTCACTTAGTGTAAACCTTTTCAGATCCATCCATATTCCTGCAAATTTCATAACTTCATTTTTCTTTACCACTGAGTAGAACTCTATTGTATAGATGTGCCATATATTCATTATCCACTCATCAGTTGAGAGACATCTAGGCTGGTTCTATTTCCCAGCTATTATGAATAGAGCAGCAATAAACATGGTTGAGCAAGTATCTCTAAGGTAGTGAGGTTATTACTTAGGATATATGCCTAGGGGGGGATATAGTTGGGTAATATGGTAGACCTATTTTTAGCTGTCTTAGGAACTTCCACACTGATTTCTACAATGGCTGGACCAGATTGCATTCCTGCTAACAGTATAGAAGGGTTCCTCTTTTTCCACATCCTCACCAGCATTTATGGTCATTTGTTTTTGTGATGGTAGCCAATCTGACAGGAGTGAGTTGGTATTTCAACGTAGTTTTGATCTGCATTTCCCTGATGACTAGAGATGTAGAACATTTTCTCAGATGCTTATGTTCCATTCGTATTTCTTCTTTGGAAAACTCTCTATCTAGTTCCATAGCCTATTTTTAATTGGCTTGTCTGATTTCTTATTATTTCATTTTTTGAGTTCTTTGTATATCCTGGAAATTAATCCTCTATCAGATGAATAGCTGGCAAAGATTTTTTCCCATTCTGTAGGTTGCCTCTTTGCTTTACTCATTCCTTTACTCCTTTGTCATACAAAATCTTTGTAATTTCATGAGGTCCCAGTGGTTAATCTGTGGTTTTATTGCATAAGCAATTGGGATTATATTCATAAAGTCTTTGCCAAGACTCATATGTTGAAGGATTTCCCCTACTTTTTCCTCTAGCAGTTTCAGAGTTTTAGGTCTGATGTTAAGGTCTTTAATCCATTTGGACTTAATTCTTGTGCAAGGAGAGGGAGAAGAATCTACTTTCATCCTTCTACAGATACATATCCAATTTTCCCAGCACCAATTGCTGAAAAGGCTGTCTTTTCTGCAATGAGTATGTTTGGCATTTTTATCAAATATCAGGTGGCTATAGCTACCTGGACTTCATCTGGGTCCTCTATTCTGTTCCATTAGTCTACATGTCTGTTTTTGCGCCAGTACCATGCTGTTTTTGTTACTATGGCTCTGTGGTATAGGTTAAAATCAGGTATGGTGATACCACCAGCCTTATTTTTGTTGCTCGGTATTGTTTTAGGTATTCAAGATTTTTTGTGATTTCCAAATAAATTTTTGGATTTTTGATTCTATTTCTGTGAAGAATGCCATTAGAATTGTCATGGAGATTGTTTGAAATGTGTAGATTGCTTTTGGGAAGATTGCCATTTTCATAATATTCATTCTTCTGATCCAAGAACAAGGGATGTTTCTCCATTTCCTAGTGTCTTCTGCAAATTCTTGTTTGAGTGTTTTAAAGTTTTCATTTTAGAGATCCTTCACTTTTTTGGTTAGGTTTATTCCAAGGTACTTTGTTCATTTATTTATTTATTTATTTTTTGATGCAGTTGTGAAGGGGATTGATTCTCTGATTTCATCCTCTTTCTATTTGTTGATAGCCTATAGGAAGGCTACTGATTTCTGTGTATCCTGCTACATGGCTATAGGTGTTTATCTGCTCTAACAGTTTATGGTAGAGTCTTTAGGATGCTTTATGTATGGAATCATGTCATCTGCAAATAATGATTACTTGATCTCTTACTTTCCAATTTGTATCCTTTTTATGTGTGTCCCTTGCCTTATTGCTATGGTTAAGACTTCTAGTACTATATTAAATAAAAGTTGGGACAGTGGACAACCTTGCCTTTACCTGATTTTAGTGGAAAAGCTTCCAGTTTTTCCCTACTTAGTAATATGTTGGCTGTAGGCTTGTCATAAATAGCTTTTATTATATTGAGATAGGTTCCTTCTATTCCCAGTCTCTCTAGGAATTATATCAAGAAGGGATGTTGGATTTTGTCAAATGCTTTCTCTGCGTCTAATGAGATGATCATGTGATTTTTGTCCTTCAGTCCATTTATATAATGTATTACATTCATAGATTTCCATATATTGAACCATCCCTGCATCTCTGGGATAAAGCCTACTTGGTCAGGGTGAATGATCATTTCGATATACTCTTGTATTCTTTTTGCCAATATTTTGTTGAGAATTTTTGCATCTATGTTCATGAGAGAGAGTGGTCTGTAATTTTCTTCTTTGTTCTATCTTTGCCTGGTTTTGGTATCAGGGTGATGCTGGCTTCATAGAAGGAGTTTGGTAGGATTCCTTCTTTTTCCATTTTATGAAAAAGCTTAACAAGCAATGGTGTTAATTCTACCCTGAAGGTCTGGTAAAATTCACCAGTAAATCCATCTGGGCCTGGACTTGTTTTAGTTGGAGATATTTGATAACTGCTTGGATCTCTATACTTGTTATAAGTCTATTTAAGTGATTAATCTCATCTTGATTTACTTTAGGTAGTTCATATAATTGAAGGAAGTCATCCATTTCTCTCAAATTTTCATACTTAGTGGAATATGTTTTTATAGTATGTCCCTATGATTTTTTGAATTTCTCTGATATCTGTTGTGATGCTGCCTTTTTCAGGTCTAATTTTATTAATTGTGTCTCTTTTCTCTCTTTTGGTCAGATTTGCTAAGGGTTTATCAATATTGTTTATCCTTTCAAAAAACCAACTCTTTTTTTCACTGATTCTTTGGATTATTATTTTTTTGGGGGTTTCTATTTCATTAATTTCTGCCATAATCTTTATTATTTCTTCATGTCTACTGATTTTCAGTTTGCTTTGTTGTTCTTTTTGCAAGGTTTTATGGTGACACATTAAATTGTTTACTTCAGACATTTCTAATTTCTTAATATAGGCACTTAAAGCTATAAATTTCCCTCTTAGGACTGCCTTTATTTTGTCCCAAATGTTTTGGTATATTGTGTTATTATCATTTGACTCTACGAATTTTTTGATTTCCTGTCGGGAGCCATAGAGCAAAAGCCCCTCCATTTTGCTTGGGCCTGTTCTTAAATGCACTCATTTGTTAGAAAGCTGGTCCATCCAGCTTGCAATTAGGAATGTTGGTCAGCAGACTGCTTGCAGAATCTTATCTTTTGCCAAAGGCCAGTTTATGGTCAGGCTGTCAAGCCTGACACAGTCAGGCTGTTAAGCCATTGAGGTCAGACTGTTAAGCCATTGAGGCAAAGTTAGATAAACACTTGGTTACATCTCCTCTAGGTTCCCTAACAATCCCTCAGCCCTAAATCACGTCAGCCAGCTTAACTCCCCACTTTCTTCCCCTATATAACCATTGTGTAAAAAATAAAAATCTGAAGACCTTTGCTCAGAACATAGACTTGGTCTCCTTTGAGTCTCTTGTCTCTCATCCAGGTTAATTTCCCCTCGGGCCCTTGTTTGACTCCCTGCTAACTGGGACAATTTCCTTCTTGATTTCTTTGTTGACCTATTCCATTCATCATTTAATAGTGTATTGTTTAATTTTCATGATTTTGTGTCTGTTCTATGGCTCTTCTTGCTATTGATTTATAGTTTGAGTCCATTGTGGTCAGATAGAATGCAAGGAATTGTTTGAGTTTTCCTGTATTTGTTAAGATTTGCTTTGTTTTCTAATGTATGGTTTATTTTAGAGAATGTTCCATGTGCTGCTGAAAAAAGAATGTATATTCTGCAGCATTTGGATGAAATGTCCAAATTTGGATGAAATGTATATATATGTTAGGTCCATTTCTTCTGTGCCCTCCTTAAATGCAGATGCCTGTCTATGTTTTGCCAGGATGACCTGTCAATTGATGAGAGTGGGGTGTCAAAGTCACCCACCACCACTTTGTTTGGCACACAGAGCAGGGTTGGGCTTCCCCAGGCTCAGCGTGGTCTCTGAGCTGCCGCACATCCCCCACGTTGGATCTGTTTGGGGATTGCTCCTCTTCAGAGTTTGGGGACGTTGTGTCCTGGACTCTGTCTCTGGCGCCGCCACCACGCTGCAAGGATAGCTGAGGGGGGACAGTGCTGGGGACCTGGAAATGGCCGCTGAGGGCTGCAGGTGGAGCAGGGCCCCTGAGGGCGGCAGGTGGCGGTGGCGGCGGCGGGAATCCCGCCCTCCTCTCCGGAGTCCCAGGCTCTGCTGGCTGTGCAGGTGCGGCTGGGTGCGGGCGGAGCTCCGAGGGCCGCCGCGTTCCCGTCTCTGCCCCGAGGGTGCGCTCCGGGCCGAGGGCTGCGCGCCCTGGCCCGTGCTGGCTCCGTGCGCCCGAGGGCGGCGCGCGAGCGCGAGTCACCAACACCCCGTGCGGTCGGGGAGGTTTGCGGGGCGCGGGGCCGAGACCCCTCGACCCCTCGGTGCAGCCCGCGGCGATGGGGCGGCGACCGCAGCTCGCGGCTGGGAAGGGCCTTATGCCCGGCGCCCTGCTCCTGGCTGAACTGGCGGCACTTGTTAGCTAGGGCCATGGTGGCCCTGCAGCTGAACCTCTTGGGTTTTCTGGCCCGGTGCTGTGGTGTCCGCGGGGGTCAACCCCAGACTTGTGGTAGCACCACGCCTCCGGTGTTCCTCCTGAACCTCTGGATCTGTCTCCAGTTGTCTGGCGATCCCTGATTTCTCCTCGTGTGGATACCTGTGATTCTCTGTCTCGGAACTCCAGGCCTGTGAGTGGCATCCCCTTTGTCTCTTAGTCACTCGGTCCTTTTTCACTAGTGCATTTGGTGTCTCACCGCCACCACCTCCCCAGGTTGCATTTCTTTGAAGCCCTAGGGTCACTAAGACATGGATAGGTATGCAGAACACATGTGCTCACTACTGAGTGACTTCATTTAGGCCCGTCCCCTCTCCACGAAGCCCAGAAAGCATGTGTGCACCGGGGTTTGGGACTGGACTGACTCCCTGGGCCCTGTCCCTCCGCTCCCACACCTGGGAGGGCCTCGCTGCGGGAGAGCAGGTCCGCCGGGCTGGGGCCAGGACTAGAAGCACAGGAGCTGGGGCGGGGCAGGGCAGAAGCAGTCTCGTCCAGCCTGCTCCCTGACGCACAGGCCTCAAACTTGACTTTCCTGGTTTTCCCTGTGGACAGGGCTACTGCTGGGATTGAATCCTTTTCCCTGAGGGACAGAGGTTGTGGGGTTCCCCGGAGGGGTCCCTGCTCAGGGCTGTCTACGGGACCCCAAGAACACTCACGCAGGATGCTCTCAATGCAAACCGCACGAGGTTTATTGAATCCGACGCATGGGGCTCAACACAGATTCCTCTCGCAGGAGGGGGTGAAGAGCCCCTAACAACGGGTTTGCTCAGCTTATAAAGGCTAAAACCATAGGTATACATATTCATAGGGGCTTTCCAGCCGTGGGTCCCTTTGATTGGGTGGGGCCCACGGGGCGGGCTTGAGTCTGGGGGCTTCAGATATGTGTTGACCGTTGATTGGTTGTGTCCAGGTGGGGAGTTATCTTAGTGAGGAACTAGGAGTTGTTTGTTCAGCTCGAGTCCCTGGAATTTAGGCATTGTATAAGGCGCACAAAAGGTCAGGTTCCTCATGGCATGCTTTTTACAAAATGGAGGCGGTTGTAAAATGGCAGTTCTACGGCTCAATGCAGCAGCAAGCAAGCCTTATTACAGAAGCTTAAAAAGGCAGGTTAGCGGAGCAGCAAGCAAGCCTTATTACAGAAGCTTAAAAAGGCAGGTTAGCGGAGCAGCAAGCAAGCCTTATTACAGAAGCTTAAAAAGGCAGGTTAGCGGAGCAACTAGAAAACAGGGCAACTTTTATCCTTTCAAGGTCAGAGGGGAAGGCTCTGGATACTTGGGACAGGTAAATGGGCACCCAGACCTTCCTAGAGGACCTAAGAGCCCCCCTGGTTCTCTGTGTGTCTATTTCTGTGTCTCTAGAAATTTGCCCTTCCATGCTTTCCCTATTTCCTTTTTTTTTTCAGGAAAAATCTCACTATAGCCAAGGTTGCCCTAGAACGCATTGCCCAGGCTTCCTTCCAGCTTGCAGCAACCCTCTGACCTCTGCTTTCCAGATACTGAGGTTTCTACATATGAGCCACCAACCTCGAGCTCTCTGACCCTTTTAGTTCCTCATATCTGCCTTGGTGGCTCTGTGGCCTATCAGTAAGCAATGAAAATCAGTGTGGAGGCCTGGTTTGGAAGGGTACTTTTGCAGGTTGAGACCTCACCCAGGTGGATGGTTAACACTGCGTGCAGGATACTAGGAGCGTCTGTGCTCAGAGGCCTCCCTTCCCCCAGTCCCTGGTGCATTCTTCTTCTCTATCTGGATGCCCCCTCGGTGACGTATTAAGTAGAAAGGGTCAGGGAGGTGCAGGCCTCTATTCCCAGTCACTCAGGAGTCCAAGGCAAGAGAATGAGTCACAAGTTCCAGACCAGCTTAGTCTACAGAGAGACTTAAGGCTACCTTGCAGGGCACTTAGTGAAACTCTTGAGTAAACAAAAACCATTTGTATACATGTCAGTGATAGAACACATGCCTGGCTTGGCCTGGGCCTTGAGTTCATTCCCATTCACGTTTCCCTGTGACACCTAGGTAAGTCAGTTTCCGCTGTTGAATCAATTTCTTTTCTTCTGGCGAATGGAGCCGTGTTTTCCCCTGCTGGCCAGTGTGGGGTGGTCACATGGCCAGAGTGCGGAATTACTTTGGCGAGGCCAGGACTGCAATGAAGTGCCCAGCCCTTCCTCTGAGATGCTGAAATCCAGGAGAGCGGTAGGACATGGAGCTTGGCTCGCTGTACAGTAAGAGAACCTAATGCTAGGGGCTGGGGATTTGGTGAGTGAGTACTCCACTGCCAGTGTTGGACAAACAGGCAACGGAGGGCCTGGCTCTAGCTCAGGCTGACCTGGAATTCACACTGTGGCTTCAGGCTGTGCCCCGGCCAACAGGGAGTCGAACAAAGAAGCGAGGGGAAAAATAACCTGAATGAAAGAAGGCAAACAAACCCAAGAAGGAGACCATGCTAGATGTTTGTCACGGCCTCGAGAGTTTATTCTTACATGTAGGTTTGTATAGGGTTGTAGGGGGAAGGGGACGTGGTCAGGGCAAGGAGTTAGGTGTAGGGGGAAGGGGACGTGGCCAGGGCAAGGAGTTGTCAGGAAACCTAGAGGGGATGTAAGTAGGTGTTCATCTACTTTTGCCTAACTGGCTTAACATCCTGACTGCACCAGGTTTCACATCCTGACCATAAACTGGCCTTTTGCAAAAGATAAGATTCTGTAAGTAGTGTGCTGACCGGTTCCAGAAGTACCTAACAGAAAGCTGGATGTACCAGCTTTCTGAGTAATGAGTCAGTTTATGAGCAGGCCCAGGTAAAATGGAGAGGCTTTTGCTCTATGGCTCCCGACGAGGCTGCCCTTGAACTCACAGAAATCCCTCTACCTCTGCCTCCTGAGTGTTGGGTTTAAAAGTGTGGGCCTTTAAAATAGAGAAACTAGTTTACTGTCCTTTGACTTCTTATATGTCTTTTATGATTTTGTGCTGACTATAAAAGAGAATCTTTTTAAGCTGTGCGTAATGGCACATGCCTTTATTCCCAGCACTTGGGAGGCAGAGGTAGGAGAATCACCATGAGTTCAAGGCCAGCTTTAGACTATAGAGTGAATTACGGGTCAGCCTGGGCTAGAGTGAGACCCTACCTCAAAAGACCACACAACCAACCAAAAAAGTGAATCATTCTTGAGCAAATCTGAGTCATTGCAGGACACAGGTCATGTAGGAACTTTGCATCAGTGCCTACAAGTAAATAATGAGGAGACATGAGGTTGTGTTACCCAGTGATGATTGGCCCCTGCCATGGACTCACTGTGAAAAAAGCATCTTCAGTTTGGATTCTGAACAGACCCTCCATACCCTGAGCTTCGGAGGAAGATAGGAGGAGACCAGCTCCATCATGATCCAGTTCCTGCTGGTGGCCATGGTGTTTGGTCTGGCTCATGCTCTGAAGTAACTGCAATGGGTCTGTGGGCTCAATACCACATTGGCCACAGAGGTCCTTGTTGTATTTTTCAAATTTTGTTTTGATTAACAACTTCCATGATAATAAAAAATATCCCATGGTAATATCCCCCCCCCACTTTCCCCTTTCAAATTCCATTCTCCATCATATCCTCTCCCCATCTCAATCAGTCTCTCTTTTATTTTAATGTCATGTTCTTTCCCTCCTATTATGATGGTCTTGTGTAGGCAGTGTCAGGCCCTGTGAGGTCGTGGATATCCAGGCCATTTTGTCTGGGTAGGGGGAGCACATTGTAAGGAGTCCTACCCTTCCTTTGGCTCTTCTATTCTTTCTGCCACCTTTTCCGCAATAGATCGTGAGCCTTGGCAGGTGGGATAGAGATATTGCAGTGCTGAGCACCCCTGTCACCTCTTTCCAGCACCTTCTGAGTCATCCCAAGGTCACTGCCATCTGAAAAGAGAAGAGTCTCTATCAAAAGTGAGAGTAGCATTATTATAAAGGTATGGATATTAAGAGAAGTGCTGACTGGCAGTGTGATGAGCATAGTTTGTACATTTAGCCAGACAGCAGCAGATGTTACACCCCTAGGGCTCATGACTACCTCTGTTTAAAGTTTTCAGTATCAGGGATGTATTCCCTCCCATGGAGCGGGCCTCCCGTCCAAGTAGAGGGCAGTTGGTTTCCACGATGACAAATGTGCCACTATTGCAAGAGGTCCTTGTTCTTATCACAGCCCTTCTGGTTTTCAAATGTGTGCATAGTTCCATTAGACCTGTTCCTAGGTAAAATGAGCTAAGGTAAGAGAATACTAACTCTGGGGCTGAGTTTGGTGACTCAGGGCAGAGATGTTTTCAACCTCTTAATTTCAGTTTTTCACAATATTTTTATTTATTTATTTGCAAGCAGAGAGAGAATGGGTGCACCAGGACCTCTAGCCACTGCAAACGAATTCCAGACGCATGTGCAACCTTGTGTATCTGGCTTCTCATGGATACTGGGTGATTGAACCTGTGGCCATAGGCTTTGCAGGCAAGCATCTTAACCTCTGAGCAAGCTTTCCAGCCATCCTCACTTTTCTTTATTTAATTCATTTTTAACTATCTATTTGCAAGCAGAAGGAGAGGGAGAGAGAGAAAGAATATGAATGAGCTCATCAGGGCCTCTAGCCACTGCAAACAAACTCCAGATGCATGGGCCATCTTGTGCATCTGGATTACATGGGTACTCAGGAATTGAACCTGGGTTGTACAGGTTTTCAGGTAAGCACCTTAACAGATCAGCCACCTTTTCAGCATCCTGAGGTATCTTTTTTAACAATTTATTTATTTATTTATTTGACAGAGAAACAGAGAGATTGAAAGAGAGAAAGGGAATGGGAGCACCAAGGCCTGTAGCTACTGTAACGAACTCCAGACACATGGGCCACCTTGTGCATCTGGCTTACATGGGAACTGGGGAATCGACCCTGGGGTCCTTTGGCTTTGCAGGCAAGTGCCTTAACCACTAAGCCATCCCTCTTGCCCTGCCCTCAGCTATGTTTACTTGAGGTCCACCAGTGGAACATTGCTATTAGTTATACCTGGGATGATTTAAAGAACATTTCATATGATTTTCAGGTAGTGAGCTCCATTTGAGGTATTTTTAAAATTTTTTTATTTAATTAATTAATTTGTTTTTTTCGGGGTAGGGTCTCACTCTGGTCCAGGCTGAGCAGGAATTAACTATGTCATCTCAGGGTGGCCTTGAACTCACAGCGATCCTCCTACATCTGCCTTCTGAGTGCTGGGATTAAAGGCGTGCACCACCACGCCCCGGCTATTCCTTTTTTATTTTTAATCAAAGAATTTTTTTTTTTTTTTAGATAGAGTCTTACAGGACCAGAGAGATGGCTTAGGGGTTAAGGCATTTGCCTGCAAAGCCAAAAGATCTCAGTTTGACTTTCCAGGATCCACCTAAACCAGATGCTCAAGGGTGCGCATGTGTCTGGAGTTCTTTTACAATGGCTGGAGGTCCTGTCGGGCCCATTTATTCTCATTCCCATTTTCATTCTCATTCCTCCCTCCCTCACTTCCTCCCCCCCCCCCCCGCCTCTTTCTCTGTCAAATAAATAAGTGTTTTGTTTTTTAAAGAAAAAAAAGAGGGATAGGGTCTTGCTCTAGCCCAGGCTGACTTCACTGAGACGTCTCAGGCTGGCCTCTAACCCATTGTGGTCATCCTTACTCAGCTTCCTGAGTGTGAGTTTCAAGGTGTGTGCCACCATGTCTGGCTTTTTTTGAAAAAAGAAATTTTTTAATTTTTAACTTTTTTATTGATAACTTCCATAATTATAGGCAATAAACCATCATTTCCTCCCTTTCCCCATTTTCTCCTTCACAAATCCACTCTCCATCATATCCCCTCACCCTCACCTCAGTCAGTCTCTTTCATTTTGACATCATCATCTTTTCCTTCTACCATGATGGTCTTGTGTAGGTGGTTCCAGTCGCTGCAAGGTCATGGATATCCAGGCCATTTTGCGTCTGGAAGAGTGCCCTGTAAGCAGTCCTGTCCGTCCTTTGCCTCTTACGTTCTGTCTGCCGCCTCTTCTGCAATAGATCCTGAGCCTTGGAAGGTATGACAGAGATGTCTCATATTTTTATTTATTAATTTGCAAGCACAGAGAGAACAGAGGGGGAAGAGAGACAGAAAGAGAGAGCAATTGAGAGAATGGGCATGCCAGGGCCTCCAACCACTGAAAACAAAACTCCAGAGGTATGTGTCACCTTGTGTATCTGGCTTTACATGGATTCTAGGGAATCAATCCCAGGTCATTAGGTTTTGTAGTTCATACTACCCTGCCACATCTTTTAAAAAACTTTTTATTAACAATTTCTATAATTACAGTCAATAAACCATGATATTTCCCTCCCCTCCCCCACTTTCCCCTTCACAACTCTGCTCTCCACCATTTCCCCTCCCTCTCTCCATTAGTCTCTCTTTTATTTTGATGTCATCATCTTTTTTGCCTAGTATAAGGGTCTTGGAAAGGTATTGCTAGGCACTGCGAGGTAAAGGACATCAAGGCCAATTTTTGTATGGATAGTTGCATTGTAAGGAGTGGTGCCCTTCTTTTGGCTCTTACATTCTTTCCACCACCTCTTCCACAATGGACCGTGAGCCTTGGAGGGTGTGATAGAGGTATTTTGGTGCTGAGCACTCCCCGTCACTTCTTCTCGGCACTCTGTTGCTTTCTGGGTCATCCCAGTGGTCATCGGGAAGCTTCTCTAACCAGAAATAAGAATAGCATTAATATATGAATATGAACATGAAGTGCAGTGCTTTCAGGGCAGCTTGGTGAGAATATTAAATACATTTAGCTAGACAAGAGCAGGCTTTAAACCCCTAACGAATGTCACCTCTCCTGCCATAGGATTTTGGTTAGGTTTTCAGTAACAGGCATATATTCCCTCCCATAGAGTGGGCCTCCAGTCCAATTAGAGAGCAATTGGTTTCCTCCAGAGCATGGCACTGATGCACCCGTTTGGCCATTCAGCCTATCTGGCCAAACTTGAGGTTTCCAGTGCCCACTATTTTTTTGCTAGAGACTTCTGTCTCCATAGGGCTGTATGCAGTGCAGATTTTTCCAGCTTTCAGTTGGCTAGTCTACAGGGAGAAGGTTTTCCGCTCAGCACCAGCTTGATTTTTTTTTTAAACATTTTTTTAAATTAATTATTTATTTATTTGAGAGCGACAGACACAAAGACAGATAGGGGAGAGAGAGAGAATGGGCGCGCCAGGGCTTCCAGCCTCTGCAAACGAACTCCAGACGCGTGCGCCCCCTTGTGCATCTGGCTAACGTGGGAACTGGGGAACCGAGCCTCGAACCGGGGTCCTTAGGCTTCACAGGCAATCACTTAACCGCTTAGCCATCTCTCCAGCCCAGCACCAGCTTGATTTTTGAGTGATCTTGCTGCCCATGCATGAGAAGTCTTCAGCAATAGGGTCTTACCATCTGTTACGTGTGGAGAACCAAGGCCTGCCAAATCTTTAAAAAAACTCTTTTAAAATATTTTATTTGAGAGACAGAATAGGCATACTAAGGCCTCCAGCCACTATAAACCAACTTCAGACGCATGAGCCACCGTGTACCTCTGGCTTACGGAGGTACTTGGGAATCAAACCTGGGTCCTTTGACTTCAAAGGCAGGCTCCTTAACTGCTAAGCCATCTTTCCAGCTCCCCTGCCAGATCTTGACAATCCAGCCATCTGAGCGGTGGGCTATAGGTATGAGCCATCATACTTAGCTTAAAAATAATAAGTTAAGGTGGGCGAAGTGGTACACACCTTTAATCCCAGCACTTAGGAGGCAGAGGTTGGAGGATCACTGTGAGTTTGAGGCCACCCTGACACTACATATGACTTCCAGGTCAGCCTGAGCTAGAGTGAGACCCTACCTCAAAAAACCAAGTAATATAATAATAATAATTTAAATTATAAATGTTCTCCTAATGTTTGCTTTTCTCTTATCTTACAAAGCTCTTTACAGTTTTTATTCAATGAACAATTTGAATATTAAAAAGATATTTAGTGTTTTTTTTTAAAGAATTGGGGTCTGATTAACCTAAATCTTATAGATAACAATAATTAAAATAACAGCAGAAATATTGAGCTTTTAAAATATGTACTTATTTATTTGCAAGAAGAGAGTGAGAGAAAAGAGACCAAAAAAAAACCCAAAAACAAAAACAAAAAAATAGGTGTACCAGGGCTTCCAGCCACTGCAGACAAACTCCAGAAACATGCACCACCTTGTGCATGTGGTTTACATGTCTGCTGGGGAACAAGCCTGGGTCCTTAGACTTTGTAGTCAAGCACCTTGTAACCACTGAGCCATCCCTCCAGCTCTGTCAGAAAATGTTTGTGTTTTGAGGAGGAAGGACAGAGGACAAGGTAAGGTTGGCCATGTCCATCCTGCATCTTCCCCATGGTCACCCCCTGCCTCCTCCTCTGCACCATGTAGGGAAGGGAGGCGTCTTGGGTGGAGACGCAGGAGCAGCTGCTGGAGTTTGCTGCCACCAGGGACTCCCATGGGACCATGTCTAACACGTCCTCTCCACAGGTAAGCTCGCTGCTGCGTCTGACCTGCATCCACACATCCTCGATTCTGATGTTCCAGTCCCACACTTTCCCTGTGTTTGGAATGTCATTGATAATTATTCAGAATATGAAGCAATCTAGTGTTTGTGTGTGTGTGTTTATTTTTCCTTGTTCACTTGCATTGGTAGATGTGTGTCCTGAGTAAGAATGTGGGTGGGTTGAATAAAACCATGACAGATAAAGAAAACTACCCTAATATTTAAATGGGTGGGTTCTTTCAGATTTATTCTATTAAAAATCATGAAGTTAGCCAGGTATATCTCAGTGAAAAAATGGGGAAATCTCATTTGTTGCCTGAAGTGACATAAATGACTATGGTGGCTAACATCAACAGCTCCTGCACTGGTTTGTTTGTTTGTTTTGTTTTTTGCTTATTTTTCCTCAGACCAAATGTGATGGTCATAGAGAAAAGATTGAAAGACAGAAGGATTAAAGCTGGACCTTGTGGCACACATCTTTAATCCTAGCACTCAGGAGGCAGAGATAGGAAGAGCACTGTAAGCTTGAGGCCAGCCTGGAACTACATAGTGAATTTCAGGTCAGCCTGGGCTAGAAGGAGACTCTACCTCAAAAAAAAAAAAAAAAAAAACCAAAAGAGATGGCTTATTGGTGAAGGCATTTGCCTGTAAAGCCAAAGGATCCCAGTTCAACTCCCCAGGACCCATGTAAACCAGATGCACAAGGGGTGCATGGATCTGGAGTTCATTTGCAGTGGCTAGAAACCCTGGCACACCCATTTCCGCTTGCTCTTTAGCTCACGAGCTCTCTGTCTCTTTCTCTCTGAAAATGAATAAATAAAATATATTTTAAAAAATAGGCCAATAAAAAAATTCCTGGGATATGTTTAGGTCTGGCTCCCCACCACTGTTCATCTAGCACAGCTCTTTCCCAGGGAATAGCACCCATGATTATTTAGAATATAGTCACAGGGCTGGAGAGATGGCTTAGCGGTTAAGCCATTGCCTGTGAAGCCTGAGGATCCTGGTTTGAGGCTGAATTCCCCAGGACCCATGTTAGCCAGATGCACAAGGGGGGGGGCACACGTCTGGAGTTCGTTTGCAGTGGCTGGAGGCCCTGGCGCACCCATTTTCTCTCTCTCCCCTCTCTGTCTGAAACTCACAAATAAATAAATAAACAACAACAAAAAAGAATATAGTAACAGCTGGGCTGGGTGGTACACACCTTTAATCCCAGCACTCAGAAGGAACAAGTAGAAGAATCAGCCATGAGTTTGAGGCCACCCTGAGACTACAGAGTAAATTCTGGGTCAGCATGGGCTAGAGTGAGATCCTACCTTGAAAAAACAAACAAAAAAGAGTGTGGTCACGTGCTGAACTCAAGCAGCTGATGCACCTGACTTGAACAGGTTAGCAGTGACGATCCCACACTCAGAGCTGCTTCCCAGCACTCTGGCCCATAAAGACCGCCTAGAAGGGCTAGGAGAAGGTGTTATGGGCAACTGAGTCACACAGACATGGCACCAGAGATAAAGTAGAGAATCAGAAAATGTGTTCATGTCAACATGGACTCAGGTGAATAACTTTCAAAGCCCAAGTCCTGAGCTCTGATAGCTTAGAGTTTTGCTTCTCTTTTTTAATATTTTCTTTCTTTCTTTGAGAGATAGAAGGGAAGAAAGAGAGAGAGAAAAAAAATGGGCACACCAGGACCTCCAGCCCCTGGAAATGAACTTCAGATGCATCTGGCTTTAATTGGGTCCTGGAGAATTGAGCCTGGGTCCTTAGGCTTCACAGGCAAGTGCCTTAACCACTGAGCCAATTCTCTAGCACTCAGAATTTTTACAGACAGCATGACAGGCAGTCTGATATCACCTTTTATTCTTTACACTATGGGTGTATGCATACACACATACACCTGCAAAAGAGAGAGAAATCTGCCCTGTCAAAGGATACCTCTCTCAACTCCAGTATGATTTTCCTCCTTCTAGATCCACATGAGGCCTGAAAAGTCTTAGTAAGGACCCAAGAACAGGAAATATGGTTCCTTTCTTGACAAAAAGTGTTCCCTCTCAACTCCTTGGGACCACACTCAGGAGGAGTCCTGTGAGAGGAGCAGCTTATGCAAACCCTTCATGACAGTCTCAGCATGGTGGGTGTTCAACATTGACTTCTACAGCGCTTACTCTTTTAGATTTACTTATTTTTTTCTTTATAAGAGGTAGAGCATGTCCTCCCCGAGGCCTCCACCATGGCAAAGACCTCCAGGCACACACACCACCTTGTGCGTGTGGCCTTACGTGCACACTGGGGAGTCCAACCCGCGTCCTTAGACTTTCCAGGCAAGTGCCTTAGCCACTGAGCCATCTCTCTCTCCAGCCCCCTCTTACTCTAGTTTTTGCATCTTGTCATAGAAGACTGGAAGACGTCACAGCCCATGCTGCCCTTCACTTTGGGATCATCTGCATGAAGACACCACCTCCTGATCTTTCCAGTGGCTTCTCTGCTTCCTGCGGAGCTGGGTGCCTAGCGTCCTGCATTTCCTTCCCGTCACTCTTGCACCATCTAGGAGCCCCTTCTGCTCGTCTGAATGATCGAATCAACTCATTTCCATGCAAACCCTCCTGTGTGGGGACAATGGCCTCATGTCAGGTGATGAGTAGCATCGATTCCAGTCTCACTGTGGAAGACATGGCATCTACAATCCAATAATAAAACGTTCCTCTGAAGAACATCACCTAACTATGTGTTTTGGTTTTGTAGCGATGCACATGCTCTCTACCACATCACAGAAGTGGGCTCTTTTCCCCCCGAGGTAGGGTCTCGCTCCTTCCTTGGCTAAAGTGGCCTTGAGCTGACCGTGGTCCTCCTACCTCTGCCTCCCAAGTGCTGGGATTAAAGGCGTGCACCACCACAGTGGCTCAGGAGTGAGTTTTATGATGGGATACACATATTGTACCAGATATACATTAAAAGGTAAGGCTGAGGCCTGGAGAGATGGCTTAGTGGTTAAGCGCTTGCCTGTGAAGCCTAAGGACCCCGGTTCGAGGCTCGGTTCCCCAGGTCCCACGTTAGCCAGATGCACAAGGGGCGCATGCGTCTGGAGTTCGTTTGCAGAGGCTGGAAGCCCTGGCGCGCCCGTTCTCTCTCTCTCCCTCTATCTGTTTCTCTCTCTGTTTCTGTCGCTCTCAAAATAAAATAAAATAAAATAAAATTAAAAAAAAAAAAGGTAAGGCTGAGTGAACACGGTATCTTTGTAAAAAGTAATAGAAAAGAGGATGTTAGGATACAACTCAGTTGTCTTTCCTAATGTAGTAGGGGACAAATCCAGATGATATCCCCAAATTACTGTGTTTTCCTCCATGTTTCCTGCAAACATTGTCATCCTTATGTTTAGTTAAGCCGCATGAATGCGAGGCTGTGGCTTGAACATAAGATTTCAAACAAGACAGTCAAGTCAAGCAAATGACAAAATTCTGAGACTGGATCCCTACACCCCTCCTCCAGCAAGGCTATACCTCCCAAGTCATCACCAGCTGGGTACCAGGTACCCGAAACCCATGAGGTCATGAGGAACCCCTGATACACAGCAGCCCTGATCTGTTGGCCTGCTGGGGTCTCTGCCTACCTGTGGGGGAGGCTGGAGGTGCAAGCTGTCTGGAGCTGCTGGGCTGCCTGGCCCTCTTGCTTCTCCCATGGGGTTCTTTTGATCTGGTAGGGCTGATGTGAGTTGGGGGCAAAGGGAGTCTCCTGCCAGCATTTCCCACGGCTCAGGCAGGAGGAGAAGTTCCTAGAGGCAGCCAACCCATAGCAGCTCCCCCCTGCTTCTCCACAGAGATCTCCCTTGGCTTCCTAAGTTCCTTTCAGAGCTTGGCTTTTGCAGGACAAGAGCAGAAAAGAGACTTTTGTGTGCTGTCTGGCACTCTCCCTCCCCCACAGGCTTCCTTTGTAGAAGCGCCTATTCCACAGTCTGAAATGCATGTTTTCCAGAGGTAATTCTCATTACTTCCAACCTGAGACATTTTTGGAAATGAAATTTGAAAACTTATTCTGTGGCACTTGGCTTTCTGGGCCTGGGTAACCTCACTTAGTATAATCCTTTCCAGGTCCATCCATTTTTCTGCAAATTTCATAACTTCATTTTTCTTTACTGCTGAGTAGAACTCCATTGTATAAATGTGCCACATCTTTATTATCCACTCATCAGTTGAGGGACATCTAGGCTGGTTCCATTTCCCAGCTATTATAAATTGAGCAGCAATAAACATGGTTGAGCACGTACTTCTAAGGAAATGAGATGAGTCCTTTGGATATATGCCTAGGAGCGCTATAGCTGGGTCATATGGTAGATCAATCTTTAGCTGTTTTAGGAACCTCCACACTGTTTTCCACAATGGCTGGACCAGATTGCATTCCCCCCAGCAGTGTAGAAGGGTTCCTCTTTTTCCACATCCCTGCCAACATTTATGATCATTTGTTTTCGGGATGGTGGCCAATCTGACAGGAGTGAGATGGAATCTCAATGTAGTTTTAAACTGCATTTCCCTGATGATTAGTGACGTAGAACATTTTTTTAGATGCTTATATGCCATTCGTATTTCTTCCTTTGAGAATACTCTATTTAGCTCCATAGCCCATTTTTTGATTGGCTTATTTGATTTCTTATTATTTAACTTTTTGAGTTCTTTGTATATCCTAGTTATTAATCCTCTATCAGATATATAGCTGGCGAAGATATTTTCCCTTTCTGTAGGTTGCCTCTTTGCTTTTTTCACTGTGTCTTTTGCAGTGCAAAATCTTTGTAATTTCATGAGGTCCCAGTGATTAATCTGAGGTTTTATTGCCTGAGCAATATATGGATCCTAGCTACAGATGATTGGGCTTCTGCGTGAGAATGAAAATACTTCATAGCAGAGGCCAGTAAGTTAAAAAGGAGACATAAAGGGAAGAGAAAGGAAGGGAGGAGGGCACTTTATAGGTTGATATTTTATATATGTAAGTACAATGATTGAGATGGGGAGGTAATATGATGGAGAATGGAATTTCAAAGGGAAAAGTGTGTGTGGGGGGGAGGGAATCACTATGGGATATTTTTTATAATCATGGAAAATGCCAATAAAAATTTTTTTAAAAAAGAAAAAAAAAGAAAATTTATTCTGTGCTTTTCGTAAAATCCGTTTCCTTTTTTTTTTTTTTTTTTTTTTTTTTGGTTTTCCAAGGTAGGGTCTCTCTCTGGTCCAGGCTGACCTGGAATTAACTCTGTAGTCTCAAGGTGGCCTTGAACTCACGGCGATCCTCCTACCTCTGCTTCCTGAGTGCTGAGATTAAAGACGTGCGCCACCATGCCCAGCTTTTTTTTTTTTAAGTTTGTTGGAAAGAGAGGGGAGATAATGGGCACATCGGGGCCACTGCATATGCACTGCAAATGCATGAGCCACTTTGTGCATCAGGCTTTATTTGAATACTGGTGAATTGAACCCAGGCTGTCAGGCTTTGCTGGCAAGCACCTTAACTGCTGAGCCATCTCTGCAGCCCCTAAACTCAGGAACTTTTTAATCTGGCCAAGTTGATGACAATAAGTATTGACCATGACAGTCCCTCATCGTGGTTAGAACCTGTATGTAAGTCACTATTAAATAGTCTGGGCTAGAGAGATGGCTGAGTGATTAAAGTGCTTGCCTGCAAAGCCTAATCACCTGAGTTCAATTTCCAGCTACTCACATAAAGTCAGATGTACAAAGTGGCACATGTGTCTGGAGTTTGATGCAGCAGGTGGAGGCTGTGGCATGCCCATTATCTCTGCCTTTCTTCTCTCTCTGCTTTAAAATAAATGAATATATAAACCTTTTTTTAAAAAAGGACGTTATGATTATACTATGTTGTCTATATTTATGGAAGTTGTCAATAAAAAATTAATAGAAATCAGATTGGGCTACGTATGGTGGTGCATGCCTTTATTCCCAGCACTCAGGAGGCAGAGGTAGGCAGATCACCTTGAGTTCAAGGCCATCCTGAGAGTACATAGTGACTTCTGGGTCAGCCTGGTACAGAGCAATGTCTTGCCTTGAAAAAAGAAACAATAAAAAAGGTCTATGTGACTGGCTAGCTCTCTTCCCTCCCCATCTCCCTTTCTCTCCTTCTCTCTGCCTTCTCATGTGTGGATTCTTCTCTGTCACAAAGTCAAGAATGAAAGACTGCGACAACAGGAAGCCAGGAGAGAAGGGAACTTTACCAGCGGAGGGCAGAACAGAGTCCTGCGAGGTGGCTCAGACTGCCCACACCCCGGGCAAGCCAGCGTGGATGAGGGTGACGGTCACCGTCTCTGAGGTCCCTCCGAGGGCCGGACACTGTGTCGCCCCGCACGTCGCTGCTGCCCGCGGCTGCCCTGCGCCCGAGCGAGACCTGAGCGGCGATGTGGGGCGGACGGAAGCACAGACATGGAAGGACAGACACGGCCTGGGACGGGGCGGGGGCGGGGGCCGCGCATCGGCCCTCGCGCAGACCCTCGCTGGGGTCCCCTCCACCCCGGCTGGATTACAGGGGAGCCCTCCAGGCCTGGCTCCTGAAGCTGCCTTAACCCCAGCCTAAGGACACTAACCACAACTAACCCCACTGGACCTTAGCCCTAACCTGAGCAGCCCTGACCCTAACAAACACTCATCCTAACAAGCCTCGCCCAAAAGCTAACAAGAATACCCTAACCCTACTCCAAACACTCTGGAAACCCAACCCTAACCCTGACAGTAACCCTAACCATAAGCCTAACCCTGTCAACCCTAACTAACCCTAACCATCACCCTAACGCTAACAACCCTAATGGCAACAAACCAAACCTAACCAGAAGTCTAACCTTAACAATCCTCACTCTAAACCCAGCAACCTTAAGCCTAATCCTTGTTATTTGAACACGCAAACACATCACTTTGAAGACATGAGCTTCCACCCCTTGTCCCCATGAGGTCATGACCATATATAGTGTAAAATGCATCCAGTCCAAAGTCAAAAGTCTTCAGAGGTGTTATCAATTCCAACAGTGTTCAAATAGCCAAAATCTCTTCTAGACACTCAAGGTCATCTCTTACTTATAGACACTTATAAAAGAAACAATAAAAAGATATTTCAATGCATCATGGTCTTTTGTGAACATTCTCAACACAAATTAGCTGGATAGGAGCCTAACAAATCAAGATGGGAACAAAGCAAGACAAAAACCCTAGGAATCAAACACCAAAATGTCATCCAAGCATGGTGGTACACTCAGGAGGCAGAGGTAGGAGGATCGCCATGAGTTCAAAGCCACCCTGAAACTATGGAGTGAATCCCAGGTCAGCCTGGACTAGCACAAGACATTACCTCCAAATACAGACAAACCCAGAAATTCTAGCAAATTCCGCAACTCCAGGTATGTCACTTGGGACCTCATGATGGGGCCTCTGAGGCCGGGAAGGACTTGAGCATCGCAACCCTCCAGCTCCATGGCCTACAGGACACATGCCTCTCTCTCAGGCTGTCCCACTCTGCCTGCAGTTTTCCTTGGCAGACTTCCATGGTTCTTGCCACCTCCACATACTGGGGTCTCTGCTGAAGCTTTTGTTAACTTCCCACAGTGGTCTCTCAGGATGTCCTTGAGGAGTCTCTGATATAGGCACACGTTGCCTGGACCTAGCAGCTTTATGCAACCAAATTCCAAGATTCCAAGGCCATGTGAATCTTGCATACTTCATTCCTACTAAACCAGTTCTGTGTGGCTGACCCTGCTATGGTCTGCCAGCCTGAGATGTCCCTGCCCCGTGGACCCCAGTTATATCTGTGTCTTTACATCGTCCAGGCTGACTCTGTCCTGGGCAGTGGCTGTGAGCAGGGAACCTCTTCCCTGCATTGTAGGTTGAGGCTCTCTCCTATAAAGAATTTCTATTTTCATAGATGGAGGCTTCCACAGACAGAGTCAGGCATTCACAACATAATTCCCATTTTCCCAGTGCAGAATCCTCGATTTCCCTTTATTGGGGCAGATCCCTTAATCAAATGCAGATTTTTTTTTTTTTTTTTTTTTTTGGCTTTCTGAGGTAGGGTCTCACTCTAGCCCAGGATGACCTGTAATTCACTATGGAGTCTCAGGGTGGCCTTGAACTTACACAGCAATCCTCCTACCTCTATCTCCCAAGTGCTGGGATTAAATGCGTGCGCCTCCATGCCCAGTGCAGTTGCTTGCTTATCTACATTAAACTTACACACATTCACTCAGCCACTTCCTAACACTGTCACTTGAAACCTAACCTAACCCTGCCCATAATCCCTACTACTAACTCCTAACATCCTTATCCTAATATTAACTCAACCCTCATCCCAACCTGCCCTTAACCCCCGACCCTCACATGCTCACCCTAACTCATTACACTAAATCCTAAAATGTCCTCCCTTGCCCTATCATTTCCTGACAGCACACTCCTAAGGATGCTTTCATTGACAACAATAGAATACATGCACCTTTGAGAGACACTTCAGATTCCTGCTCATAACCCTGAGAACTTTTATGTATTATGGATGAAATAATGTAGTCCACACAAATCCTCTCAAAGGCCAGAGGATGTGTGCCCACATACCAGGTAGGTATATTTATTTAAAAGGTTTATTTATTTGCAAGCAGAGAGAGACAGAGAGATGGCAGAGAGAATTGGTGCCCCAGGACCTCCAGCCACCATAAACAAACTCCAGATATGTTTTGCTTTATGTGGGTACTGTGCAATTGAACCCAGGTCATTAAATTTTTCAGGTAAGAACCTTAAACCCTGACCAATCTCTTTAGCCCCATTTATTTATTGATTTATTATTATTATTTATTTTTACATTCTAGCCCAGCCTGACCTGGATTCACTATATAAAGTCTCAGGCTGGCCTGGAACTCACAACAATTCAACTACCTCAGCCTCCCTAGCACTGGGAATAAAGGCCTGTGTCACTATTCCTACTTTTCTTTTTTTTCAAGGTAGTGTGTAGCTCCAGCCCAAGCTGACCTGGAATTAACTATGCAATGTCAGGGTGGCCTTAAACTCATGGCGACCCTCAAACTGCCTCCCAAATGCTGAGATTCATGACGTGTGCCACCACACCCAACTTATATTTTAAAATAAATTGATTTATTTACTTGCAGAGAGAGAATGTCAGAAACTCTTCCCACTGCAAACAAATTCCAAACGCTTGTGCCTCTTTCTATATCTGGCTTTCTGTGGCCTTTTGAGAATGGCACCCAGGCTGTCAGGCTTTGTAAGCTACTTTAAGCACTGCTACCTCTCCAGCCAAGTCTTCCAAGTTTGGGATCCCATGAAGGGCTCTTCCACACCAAGGTGATTCATGCTTTGTTCCCTTTTGGTCTCAAAACTGTAAGAGACAGGAAGCCAGCACTCTATGTCATCTGCTCTTTTATCCACTTTAGCTTCCAAATCAAATGCTAAGATGTCCCACTCTGAGCTCACCCTCCCAAACTGAAATACTGAAATTGGGTTTCCAAAGTGTGGTTCCTACCCTGTCCCTGTAAGTAAACCCAGGCCCTAGTCTAGGACCCTAGAAGCAACATCTTCTGTTAAGGTAGTTCCCAAGCCTTCCTCACTTGCAAGGGATGAAACAGCCCCTGCCTTGAGTGACTATCTGTGAAATCTAAACAGAGATCAAGGCCCACCTTAGAAATACTGGGACAGCATGGGTCCAGCATAATCTACCATCTCCATGTTAAAGTGACAGCACATGCAGCACTGACCAGACACCCCTCAGTGCAGAGTACTAACTTCACTCACCCCTACTCTTTCCACGAAAGGCCTTCAAAACCTTCCACTCCTCTTCCTAGGCAATTCTGGGGCCCCTCCTTTCTTCTCTGATCTCTGAGACCACCAGTACGGTGTTTGGCTATACTAAATACTGGGGGGCCAGAGATCATGGCACATGCCTTTAACTCCAGCACTTGGGAGGCAGGAGTAAGAGGATTACTTTGAATTCAAAAACAGCCTGGAACTAGAGTGAGTTCCAGGTCAGCCTGAGCTAGAGTGAGACCCTACTTCCAAATAAATACACAAATGTACAAACAAATAATAAATAAATAAATACTGGTCATAAAAGAAACCATGCCCATGAGTTTATACACACACACACACACACACACACATTGATTTTTGTTTTTTTCAGGTGGGGTTTCATTCTAGCCCAGGCTGACCTGGAATTCACAATGCAGAAACTGAGATGGCCTTGAATTCATGGCAATCCTCCTAATCCTGCCTCCTGAGTGCTTGGATGAAAGGCTTGTGCCACCACACCTGGCTCTCAAAGCATATTTCATTGGTGCTGAGCAGATGGCTTAGCAGTAAAGGCACTTGACTGCAAAGCCAAAGGACTGAGATTCGATTCCCCAGCACCTGCCAGATGTACAAGGTTGTTGGTGATGTTCATGGTTCAGATTCACTGTCCTTTCCTTCAAGTCTCTGAATCAGTTGAAAGCCATCTTGATTACTCAGCACAGGACATGATCTTTGCAGTCCTGGTAGTCATGGCTCCCCAGACATATCACATCAGTGTGGACCAGGGAGACCGCCCATGGCCTGGTTGGGCAGGGCAGGCTAGAAGACACACAGGGACACAAGAGACCTAAAGCAGCAGCCAGAGGGTGATGGACTCACTGGAGCCTGGTACACTACACCCAACCCAGAATTTTTCCAGCATTTAATCAAGGCTGCCCCAGTAGGGATGTAGGGAGAATGGTAGTACCATCTTACCTGAGGGTCCTCAGTCCAATTCTGCACATCACTGTGACATGAAGCCCCTGTCATTGTCATTTCTTTTACACCATCCATCATGACAGTGAGATAAGTGAGACCCTTGATGGTGGCCTCATTGTTGTGGAGATTGCTGGAGTTCCAGGAGGGATGAGATGTCCATTAAGATGCAGGAGACTCTAGGCCCATGACCCCAACTTTGGGTCCTTGTCCAAGTTATCAATGAATTGAAAACACACACTCAAAAATGGGTAAATTATGAATCATGAGATTTATTTTAGGAAGAGTAAGTAGCTACAGAGATTTCTAGCTGGGTAGCCCAAGCCACATGAAATTTCCCCTTTCCCAGACTGGCTAGGAAGAGGAAAGGCAGAGAAATTAATGTGTACATAGGTAAAGATCTAGGGACACACACAGAGAGAAACAAAGATAGAAATAGCAGGAAAACACCCAAAACAAGGCAGGTAGAAAAGCCCTTTCCCTAACCCTTAACCTAACTTTCAAAACCCTGACTGTAAACTTTATACTAGCCCAAATCTGAGACTTAATCTTACCCTTTACCAAAACCCAAACCCTAAACCTACCTGTAGCACTAACACTAACCCTAAACATAGATAGAGCCCTAGCCTACCCATAGCTCTAACCCTATTTCTAACCTACCACTAAAACGAGCCCTAACTCTAGACCTAGCCTTACCCTTAAACAGAACCCTTACCCTAACCCAAACCCAACCCTAACAGTAAATCTGACTCTAACCCTAACTATATACATATATATATATATATATATACACACATATATATATACATACATATATATATGTGTGTGTGTATGTGTATATATATGTATATAAACTATATATATATAACTATATATGTATATATTATACATATACATATATGTGTATATATACACACACACACACACACACACACATATATATATACATACATATATATATCCCTAAAACACAACCTGAACTCTAATCCTAAGCAATAAATCTTAAACCTAAGGATAACCCTAAACCTAACAACCCTATTACTAACCCTGACTGTAGCAGACAGCTTCAGGTTCACTGGGATGAACTTCCAGACCAAGCACAGTTATAGAGGAAGGAATATTTATTGAAGCTTACAGATCCAGGGGAAGTTCCATAATGGCTGAAGAAGCTGGCCTGCCTTCACCGGTCCAAGCAGATAGTGAGAAGCAGAAACCAAAAGTCACAAAGCACAGCACACTTCAGGAACTCCAGCTAGGCACACTTTGCATATCTTTAGACTGAAATCCCAAACCCAGCACCACACCTTAATATCCTGCCAGTGACACAAACTCCAGCCAGATGACTGCAGATGCAAATTGCAAGCTAATAAAACATTAAATATAGTGGGGGCCATCTATTCAAACTAGCACACTAACATTAACAATCTTAATATTAACCCTCAATTTAACAATTCTAAACTTAACACTTACAATCCTAACCATAACCTTGGCAATCTTCAAAGTAACCCTAAATTTAACAGTTCTAACTTTAACACTACGAATCCTAATCCTAACCTATCCCTAAAACTAAATCCTAACCCTATTAACAGTAAACCTAACCATAACTTCTAAGCCTAACCTTGACCTTAACAACACTAATCCTAACAACCCTAACCCTAACCTTAACAACCCTAACAAAAAGCATTATTGTACCCATAGCCCTAACCCTAGGCCTCACCCTTACCCTACAATAACTAACCATAGGACAGATTGAAACCATAATTCTAACCCTAGGCTTAACTAAAACCCTAATTTTTTTTTCAAGGTATGGTCTCACACTAGCCCAGGCTGACCTGGAATTCACTATGTAGTCTGAGGTTGGCCTTCAATTCACAGCGATCCTCCTACTCTGCCTCCCGAGTTCTGGGATTAAAGGCATGTGTCACCATGCCTGGCAAACCCTAATTCTTATCCTACAACTAACCCTCACGCTAACAACCTTAACCCTGACCTAACACCAATCACACTACCCCTAACCCTAGGCCTCACCCTAACCCTAAACCCTAACAATAACCCTAACCCTATGACTAAGTGAAATATTAACCCTAACCCTAGGCCAAATAGAATCTCTAACCCTAGCCCTCAATGTAACTGAAACAGTAGCCCAAATGCAGGCCTAATTGAAAACCTAACCCTCACATTCCTAACCCTAATCCTAACCCTGCCCCTGCCCCTAGAACCCTAGCTAAACAGAACACAGCTCTGCCCTCCCCTCAGGGCATGCTGGCCCCTCCCCCACTGCAGCTGCTGCGCTGGTCCAGGGAGGCCCACGAGCCCAGGCTGGCTTGAGCTCAGTGATTCTGCTGCCTCCACCTCCACAGTGCCGGGATGACAGGAGAAGTCTGACTTGCCCTGTTTAGGCTCTTTTTTGAAGTGAGCTTTGAAAACCACTGAGACCCTTGGACTACACCTGATATTTTGTTTAATATTTTCAGGATCTTTGGCTCTGCAAACAAACTCCAGATGCATGGGACACTGCTCATCTGGCTTTATGTGTGTTTGATTAAGGATTGTTTAGTGATCTACATTGACTCAAAAGAGAGCACACTATGAACCAGACATGTTCTTTCCACTGATGTTCCAGATGCAGCCCACTGGTCTCAACTTCACTCCAATGTTGGTGTTCTCTGGAGTAAAAGACATGGGACTTTCGGGGATCTTTGCTCTAGGCCACCTGAGGTGGGAAGACAATAAAGGACGGACACCCCTCCACTGGTTCTCCTCCTGCTGCTCCAGTTATGAAGACCTTGGATGTTCATATTACTTTGTATATGTGATTTTTTAAATCTATTTTCTTTATTTTCTGTATAGTGTGTCACTCAAGCCCAGGCTGTCCTGGAACTCACTCTATGGAAACACAGAAGCCACAAACTAGCAGGGATCCTCCTTCTTCAGCCCAGATGATGACCTCACTTGTGGCTCAGTAGCAGAGGAAAGCTTGCATGAGTCCTGCAACAGGTTGCCCACAAGTGAGTACTTATTTGTACCCATCCCTGGTGGGCATAGGCCCTATAAAGGAATGTTGACTGATATACCTGTCCCATCACAGCATCCATGCGTGGAGACCTTAACTGTGAACAGGCCTCAAATTATGGACAGTATGGAGGATATGAGAATATTCCACTGAAATGCCAGTACCTTTAACTATTTTCCACCTGTGCTGGCTCCCCTGTGACCTGACTCTCCATGAACCCAGGGAGCAGCTTTGAGTGGCACCTGAGGGCAGATGACGGAGAATGGAGTGTCAAAGGAGAAAGTGGGGGAGGAAGGGCATTACCATGGGACCTTTTTATAATCATGGACGTTGTTAATAAAAACGTTGAAAAGAATAAAGAAGACTCTCTTTAACATCTTAGTCTTGTGGTCTTGGTCATTAATTCGAACTCGCAATATCTGCTGCATCACTTATTACCCATCACCATAGTGACGTGACCTCTGCTGCAGCTTGACCACACTCTTCATCATTTTGTTCCACACTCAGGGACTTCATTATTTCCTTTAGACATTCAGCCATTTTCAGGATATCCCCATACTCACCAAGAGGACCCCACTTTTCAAAGAAGTATGCCACGTAGAGGAAGACAGCAGCCTGGGAGTCCCTCCACAGTAAGTAAGTAATAAAAAGTTTCTGTGGATGTCCATAGCAGCTGGAACAGAAAACCTCGGCTTTGGGCTGACCAGGTGTCTGTTGTCACCAGGGATGATGTTTCCCAGCGTTTCCGAGAATGCTGCTGCTGTCCAGGAATATCATGGAGCATAACTCAAACCCTAACCCTAAACTTAGCCTTAAACTTAATAATCCTAACCCTAACAACCCTAGTACCAACCCTAGATTTAACAATCCTACTTTAATAACCAACAATTCTAACCTTAACCCTAATCTAACCCTAATAACCATAACCTTAGACCCAACACTAACAAACCTAACCCCAGTTCTAATCCCAGCCCTAACCCTAAGTACCTGAACCTTAGCCTAACTACCTAATAAAAATCATTATTATAACCCCAACCTGAACAGGGATCCTAACCTTGGGCCTAATTGAAACCCTAACTTAACCCTAGGCCTCATCCTAACCCTAACAATAATCCTAACCCTTACCCTAACCCTAACTCTAATGGAAACCTTAACCCTAGGCCTAACCCTAATAATAACCCTAAACAAAGACCCAATTGAAACTCTAACCCTAACCCTCACTTTCAGCCTAACTTAAACCTGATCCTGTACCCTAACCCTAACCCTGACAATAACCCTGACCATAGGTGTTATTGAAACCCAAAACCCAACCCTCACATTCCTAACCCTAGGACTAACCACTGCGGAGTGTAGAACTTTCCTCCTCCAGGCTGTGCTGGTCCTTCACACACTACAGCTGCTGTCTGGAGGACCAGACGCAAAGAAAATGTGTGTCTCACTACAAGCCTTATATTTGGCCAGCCAGGCCAAATGAGCCAATGGATAGTCAATAGTGACATGTCTGTTACGGGGGAAACCAACTGCCCTCTAATTTGATTGAAGGCCCTGCTCCATGGGAGGGAATACATCTCTGATACTGAAAACCTACAACAGGGGTAGTCATGAGTGCTTGGGGTATGAGGTCTGCTGCTGTCTGGCTCAGTGTATATACTATGCCCACCAAACTGCCCAGTCAGCACTTCTCTTAATGTTCATACCCATAAATTAATGCCACTCTCACTTTTGGTTAAAGAAGCTTCTCTTTTCAGATGGCAGTGACCTCGGGGTGACTCAGAAGGCATCACGGTGCCGAGAAGTGACAGAGGAGTGCTCTGCACCGAGATATCTCTATCACACCTTCCAAGGCTCAGGGTCCATTGCGGAAGAGGTGGTAGAAAGAATGTAAGAGCCAAAGGAAGGGTAGGACTCCTTACAAGGTGCTCCTCCAGACACAAAATGGCCTGGATATCCATGACCTCACAGTGCCTGACTCTACCTACACAAGACCATCAATAGGAGGAAAAGATAAAAATAAAAGAGAGACTGATTGAGAGGGGGAGGGAATATGATGGAGAGTGGAGTTTCAAAGGGGAAAGTGGGGGTAGGGAGGGATTGCCATGGGATTTTGTTTACAATCAATGAAGTTGTCAATAAAAAGAAAAGGAAAAGAAAAAAATTAAAAAGCAACAAAATTATTTAAAGGCAAAACAATACAAAATAAAAACAAAACCAAGCATTTGAAAAGAAAGAAATGTGTGTCTCTACCCAAGCTGAACTGAGCTCATGTGATCCTCCTGCCTCAGTCTCCACAGTGCTGGGGTTGCAGATGGAGCCACAGGCCCAGCTTAGACTCTCTTTAAGAGGTGAGCTTTGAGAAACCACTCAGACCCTTGAAGTACACATAGTATTTATTTTGATCTTTTCATTATATTTATCAGACTGAAAGAGAAGGAGAGTATGTGTGTGCACTAGGGCCTCTTGCCAATGCAAACAAAGTCCAGGCACATGGGTCACTTTGTACATCTGGCTTTACATTTATTATGTTAAGGATGGTTTAGTGATATAGAATAACTCAAAAGAGAGAGGATGCTTTCAGTCTGATGTTTTTTCCACTGATGTTCCAGATGCAGCCCTCTGGCCACTATTTCAATCCAACGTGGGTCTTCCCTGGAGTAAAAGGCATTCCCCCTCAGGAACATGGGTCATTAGAGGAATCTTTGCTCTGGGCTACCTGAGGTAGGAGACAATAAAGGATAGACACCCTTCCTCTGGCTGTCCACCTCCTGTTCCGTTTCTGGGGGCCCTGGATGTTCATGTTATTAGTGTTGGTTTGTCTTCAAGATTTATCTGCCTTTTTGTTTGTCTGTATGGTGTGCCACTCTAGCCCAGGCTGCCCTGAAACTCACTCTATGGACACACAGAAGCCACAGACCAGCAGAGAGCCTCCTACTTCACCCCGATGGTGGCCCCTCCTGTGGCTCCTTTGCAGGAAAAGGCTTGTACGAGTCCTGTGGCAGGGTCCACACAGGTGAGGACATATTTGTGCCCCACACTGGTGGGTTTAGACCCTCTATAGTCTATCTGCCATTCTGCCACAGGGCACGTTGACTGATGTACCTGTTCCATCTCAGCATCCACCTCACCACCTTGTAACTGAGAACAGGCCTCACGGACTGTTCAGCATGCAGCATATGAGAATACTTCAGCAAAATGTAAGCTGCTTTAGCAATTTACCACCCATGTTGGCTCCACTGTGACCGTCTCTACTTAAACCCAGTGAGCAGCTTTGAGTGGCACCTGATGGCAGTTAATGACCTGTACTTTACTGTTTTATTTTCCAAGGTGGGGCCTTGCGGTAGCCCAGGCTGACCTGGAATTCATTATGTAGTCTCAGGGTGGCCTCAAACTCACAAACTCATTCTCCCTACCAAGTGCTGGGATTAAGGGTGAGTACCACCATGCCCAGCTTAGACCTATACTTTGTAAGGGAATCCTTTTGTGTCCTGGTTTCCAGAGGCCTAGGGGGCCCTGGGCTGCCATGTGGAGAGCCACCAGGGGCTCCGACTGCTGTAGGACTCTGTTATGTGTCTCCTTCCACATCTGTTGTGCCCACAGTGGCCATCCCAGTACTTGGCAGTTCTTGGTTTCCCACTAGGCCATCCATAAAGTCAAGGCTCAGAACACAGTTCAACTACCAGTAGAATTTGTCTTGGGCAAGTTCACGAGTTCTCGCCATAAAAACTGTTCTCAATTTGACACCTGGCTGCCATTTCCTTCTCCTCCCTCTGTCCACAGGGATCTGTGTCCATTTGCTTTGCTGCAGCCGCCCACTCCTGGGTGGCGCCCCTGCCTGTACCAGTCATGCATCACGCACCCATAGAGCTGAGGTGTCCTTCCACCACCTTACCTGGCTTGGCAGTTGCGTCGTGCACTAGCAAGGCGTTAAGCCATCATCTCTACCATATTTTCTTTTATCCAGTTTACCTGCCAAATCAGAGGCTAATGCAGAGCACATTCCCCATGTCCTTTTCTCATTGTAACTCCTCTTTTACTCACACAAGTTTGGTCAGGGCAGCCATCTCAGCCTCTGCTGCATCATTTATCACCCATAACTATAGCCCAAGCCCCTCTATTGCAGCCTGGTCACACTCTTAATCATTTTCTTTCACATACAGGGATTTCAATACTTCCTTTCTCAGCATTTTCAGAATATGCCCATACTCACCGAGAGGACCCCACTCTTCACAAGGGTATGCCACTTACAGGAAGACAGCCACCTTTGGAGTACTATAGACACTCTTCCTCCTGAGAGTTCAGCCTTAGTGCCATGTCTTGCTGCCCATAGCATGCCCTATGTAAGCCCCATCACCACAGGCATGCACGCCACCACACAGCACATGGGCAGGGACAGCCATGTCAGTGATGCAGAACGTTGGGTCAGGGAATAATTAAATTCCATAAACATGCAGGAGTTCCCAGGTCAGTGGACTCTAATTTTAGGTCCTCATTCAAGTTAGCAAAGAATTGAAAACACAGACTCATAGAAGTGTAAATTATGAATTATTAGGTTCATTTTAGGGAGAGCTAGGATTAGAGGGAATGCTAAGAGTGAAGCCCAAGACAAAGAAAGGAAGATGGAGAAAATCTACTTTGTTATATCTGGGACAGAGGCCTCTGGGTAAGGCACACTCACATACACATGGAAGGCAAACAGGAGAGCCCAAACCAACAGAACCCCCTCAGACAGTAGGTCAGAGAAGATAAGAGACAGTAAGGACACAGAACTTAAACGCAGACCAAACACGGTCTACCATCTCCATGTTAAAGTGATTGCTCATGCATCATGGGCCAGACTCCCCCCAGTGCAGAATACTGGCTTTCTCCACCCCTGCTCTTTGCCCGGTAGACCTTCAAAATGACATGTTCCTCTTCCTACGCAACTCAGGGCCCTCTCTTTTTCTCTGTGATGAGGACAGTACTACCCTGTTTGGCTTTAATAAATATTGTGGGTCCCAGCACGGTGGTGCACACCTTTAATCCCAGAATTTGGGAAACAGAGGTAGGAGGATGGCTGTGAATCTGAGGCCAGCCTGGACTAGAATAAGACCCTACCTCAATTACCCAAAAACACATACAGACGTTCATACATACATAATACTATGACTCCAAGAGGAAAAATCTGCATGGTATTCTAAATTCCAAACCCCACAAGATGCAGGTAAGTGATAACAGCCCAGAGTTCCTTGTCCCCCAGCAGTCCCCAGGGATGGTCCCCTCAAACCCTGAGCTCTGAGCCTCACAGCCTGCACAGCAGCTCCCCGCATACCAGCACAGTGGGAATGTCTCTTCACAGACTTGTAAGTCTTCTCTCTGCTTTGCCTTGAGAAGGAATGATTAGAATTTCTTTTCCTCACACTGTGGTTTCCTTCAAGTGTGTGTGGAGGGTTGGTCTTATTGGCGAGTATCAGTGCCAAATGACCATCACTTCCCAGGGCTCATGGTGCTGTGGTGGCACCATAGACAGCGTGGTCTTCTTGGTGACTTTGAGAGCCTGCACAGAATGATGCGTTGTGGGAGAGGGGAACTGAGTTACAAGAGCATATAGACATGGAACCACGTGGTTAAGGAAACTCCTCCCTCATTAATCAAAGATCTTGTACTGATTTTAGCCACACCACCCTGAACCCACTGAATCTCAACTAAGATTTGGGAATAACCATTTGTCAGTACCTTGGGAGCACAAACATGGGGTGTAATGTGGAGCAGAGAATTTAATCAATAGGCTTTGTTTTTCTTTCTATTTCCTAACTATAGGAATGACCCCCTTCCTGGCCTCAGGCATGAGGAAGTACTGGTGCTGGTCAGGAGGGTGATTGGGGTCTTTCGGGTAAATTTGTTCTTGGGAAGGAATCTTTGATTCCCCCTTTCCCTTTTGCACCAGGGCAAAGATTTAGGTGGATTTGCTTTATTTGCATTTGAAGGCAGATCTCTCCCTAGAGGGATCTGGTGTCTCTGGACTGTGAGACAGGGATCCTGAAGTGAAGGTTTCTCCAGGAACAGGCTTGAGGTTTGGTAAAGTCATGCTCTGGGGGTTGATCTGACATTTCCTGGGTAATGGTCTTATATAATAAGATCAAGGCCCAGGAGAGAAAAAGGAAGCCTAAAATTGCTCTCCTGTCAGTTAGGAGACATACTTATTGCTCTCCTGTGGTCAACATTGCCCAGGGCTCTCTGGATGGGCTGGCATAAGAGAGCTTGGAGGGGAGGCCCAGAGACATCACAGTTCTTCAGGAGGAGCTGACCTGTAGACCCAGAGTCTACGGATATCCCGACTCCTCCTGTGATCCCTGCTCATATAGGACAGAGTCCTAGAGCAGACTCTTTCTCTGAGGACATCTGCTTCGGAAATGCCCTTCCTTTCTACAAGAGAAACAAGCTCTCATCCTGGCTTTGACTTGGGGTTTCCACCCTCACAGCAGACAGAAGTCCTCATGGTTCATCTGGCTCCTCTGATCCTCTTGGTCCCCATTATAATAGATCTTAGCAGCTGTCGGGAGCTGTAGCTCTTCCTTGACCTCTTTTCTTGAGACTTTAGACACAGAGGCATTGTCGTACAGCCTTGATGAAGTAGACTTTAGACACAGAGGTGTTATCGTACAGCCTTGATGAAGTAGACTTTAGACATAGAGGCATTGTCGTACAGCCTTGATGAAGTAGACTTTAGACACAGAGGTGTTATTGTACAGCCTTGATGAAGTAGACTTTAGACATAGAGGCATTGTCGTACAGCCTTGATGAAGTAGACTTTAGACATAGAGGCATTGTCGTACAGCCTTGATGAAGTAGACTTTAGACACAGAGGTGTTATTGTACAGCCTTGATGAAGTAGACTTCAGACATAGAGGCATTGTCGTACAGCCTTGATGAAGTAGACTTTAGACACAGAGGTGTTATCGTACAGCCTTGATGAAGTAGACTTTAGACATAGAGGCATTGTCGTACAGCCTTGATGAAGTAGACTTTAGACATAGAGGCTTTGTCGTACAGCCTTGATGAAGTAGACTTTAGACACAGAGGTGTTATCGTACGGCCTTGATGAAGTAGACTTTAGACATAGAGGCTTTGTCGTATAGCCTTGATGAAGTAGACTTTACACACAGAGGTGTTATCGTACAGCCTTGATGAAGTAGACTTTAGACATAGAGGCTTTGTCGTACAGCCTTGATGAAGTAGACTTTAGACACAGAGGTGTTATCGTACGGCCTTGATGAAGTAGAATTTAGACATAGAGGCTTTGTCGTATAGCCTTGATGAAGTAGACTTTACACACAGAGGTGTTATCGTACGGCCTTGATGAAGTAGACTTTAGACATAGAGGCTTTGTCGTACAGCCTTGATGAAGTAGACTTTAGACACAGAGGTGTTATCGTACAGCCTTGATGAAGTAGACTTTAGACATAGAGGCATTGTCGTACAGCCTTGATGAAGTAGACTTTAGACACAGAGGTGTTATTGTACGGCCTTGGTGAAGTTGACTTTAGACATGTAGGCATTGTCGAGAAAGTTTTATTTTCTGTATATAAGCTTGTGTGACTGCCTGAATAAACTTGAGCCTTGATCAGTACTTCTCTTGGCTCCATTCCTTGTGTTCTTGTCTCAGATCCATTCCCACTCCCCTTTGGGTCTGTTCGACTCTCATGCTACAGTTCAGCACAAACAGCCCCTTGGACTACATCTTCCAATGTCTTGCCTGGCCTGGCCACTAGCATTTCCACTTTTCTAAGCAAGTCTGGGAAACCAAAGGGTTGGGAAGGTGTCCTTTAGGAGGATGTCACCCAATGAAGTCCATGTTTGCATGTAGTACACACTCATGGTCTCCTGTTCTGGAGATCAAGCTAATTGACAAAGGGTTAACCTCTGCACAGGCTGAAATGGGGTTCATGGAAGACTGTGCACCTTGGGTGGAGCTTCTTGAAGGCAGGAAACTCACAGCTTCTCCAAAGATTTCCTGATAAACATAAACAGCTCCTGATCTGATCTGATGTGAACTCGTGATCTGTCTTATGCTCAGAGTCCGCATGGCTTTGCTGCCTGAATCTAAACAAAAGCTGCAAGTACATCAGTTCCCGGGGCACTAGAGTATTTTCTCACATTATGTGTTCATTTCATGTTTATCCAAATGTACATATCCTGTAGCCTCTGGAGGGAAGCACCAGGGCATTTTGTCCCCGAGAGACAGCTGCTACCTGGACACCATTGGGTGGGTTTGACCTTAGATTACTTTTTGTTTTGTTATGCTTGTTTGTGTTTCAAGGTAAGGTGTTGCTGTAAGCCAGTCTGACGCAAAATTCACTACGTAGTCTCAGGTTGGTCTCAAACTCATTGTGGTTCTCCTACCTCTGCCTCCCAAGTGCTGGGATTCAAGGCTTGTGCCACCACACCAGGTTTAGATTTGTTTTCAATGCTTCTGTCACACACTAAACAAATGTTTCCTAATCCACTTATCCTCCTAGTCCCCAGTTAAGGGTCACTGTTGGGGACATCATGGCATGTTAGCCTAACCTGGTTACACATCCTATAGCAGCCGCTCCTGCTCTGGATGTCTTTCTCTATTACTTCCTTCATTGTAGTGGGGGTTACATTGGTCCAGCCCAGCATCATGCTTTTCTAGGTTATCACATGACTGGTTTACGTGCTCCCAAGTTGTGACATGTTGTCAGAGTTATCAGTAAACCTTCCCATATCTCTCTAGATTTGAGTTCAGAGAGGGAAAAGGGAAGAGGACCCTGGCTCCCAGACAGGAGCAGCATGAAGAGGGATCCGTTCTGCAGGAGGACCCTGGGGAGGGGTCAGCGTGGAGGGTTCTTGGTCAGTTAGAGGAACTCTGGGAGAGGAGAAAGCTGGTCTGGGTGATTAGAAATCGTGTCTTCTTTTTAGGAGTGTTGGGGAGCTGGTCACCTTTTCCTTCAGAAGGGGATCAGGCCACTGCCAGGGGAAGGAGCCTTGCCTCTAGGATTTCTGTAACCTGGTTTTGTCCCCAAGATAGACGAACAGCAGAACATGTGGACCTCTCCCCACTCCTCACTTACAAAAGGATGTAACTAAAACATGGTGTCACAGTGTAAATTTCCATCTTGGAGCCATAACATGGTGTCACCCAGAGGATATTTGGACCATGATTCAGTGCAACAGAAAATGAATCCCAGGGCTGGAGAGATGGCTTAGCAGTTAAGGCTCTTGCGTGAGAAGGCTAAGGACCAAGGTTTGATTCTCCAAGTCCCACATTAGCCAGATGTACATCATGGCGCACACATCTGGAGTTCATATGCAGTAGCTAGAGGCCCTGGTGTACCCATTCTCTCTCCCTCTCTCCCTAATAAGTAAAGAAACAATTAAAAAAAAAAAAAACAGAATCCCAGCTGGGCTTTGTGATGCATGTCTTTAATCCTAGCACTCAGAAGGCAGAGGTAGGAGGATCAATGTGAGTTGGAGATCAACCTGAGACTACTTAATGAATTCCAAGACAGTCTGGAAGTGAGAGCCTACATCAAAAACATAAAGAAAAATAAAATAAAATAAAATAAAATAAAGCAAAAAAAGAGAGAAAAGTGAGGATTTTCTTGTTTTTTCCCCCCTCAAATATTTTATATACTTATAAAAGAGAGATCTGGGCATGGTGGAACATGACTTTAATCCCAGCACTTAAGAGGCAGAGGTAGGAGGACTGCTATGAGTTCAAGGCCACCCTGAGACTACAGAGTGAATTTCAGGTCTCTGTGGGCCACAGTAATAGCCTACCTCAAAAAGAGAGAGAGAGTATTTGCACACTAGATCCTCTTACCACTAGCAGTAAGCTACAGATGCAGAAGCCAACTGGTGAGTTTTGTTTAATATAAATATGAATAAATTCCAAAATTTAGTCAGATGTGGTGATGCATGCCTTTAATCCCAGCACTCAGGAGGCAGAGGTAGGAGGATCACCTGCGTTTGAGGCCAACCTGAGACTACATAGTGAATGTCAGGTCAGCCTGAGCTAGAGTGAGATCCTACCTCAAAAGAATAAAAATGAACAAATAAACAAAAGACGGTATGGACTGGACTTCACCAGGTCAGACATGGAGCATATGCAGCTTGTCTTTGGAATGCCCACCTCATGCAAGTAGATTTTCTAGACTGATGTCCCATGGTCTTGGCATTTCTAACAACCGAGGACTCCCATTCGTCTAACAATTTGCTGATCCTGCTTCATGGAGATGGCCTTTCCAGGTGTCTGTGGAAGGGTTGGGACCTTTTGTACAAGCTTGCTCTGTGACAGTCTGGAACTTCGTGTGAGCCTCTGTGACCATGTGTGACTCACTGAGGTCCTGCAAATCCAGAGCTACATGTATGTTGCTGTCACATTCTGGTACCAGGGATGGAAGAGATGGCTCAGCAGTTAAAGGCACTGGATTGCAAAGCCTGATGACCTGAGTTTGATTCCCGAGTACCCATGGAAAGCCAGATGAACAAGGTGGCACATGGGTCTGGAGTTTGTTTGTAGTGGCCAGGTGCCCTACCCTGCCCGTTTCCCTACAATCTCCTCTCTCTGCTTGCATAAACATAACAAATAAAATATTTATTAAAAACAGGGAACCAAATCTGGACTTGGTGGCCCACATCTTTAGTCCCAGCACATGGAAGGCAGTGGTAGGAGGGTTAATAGTGAATTCCAGCTCAGTCTGGGCTACAGCCAGACACTACCTCAAAATCAAAAACAAACTCTGGTGGTGTTTCATGACTTATCCTCATGCCCTTGGTACCTCAGCTCTTGTGCTGTCTGTATGCATTGGTAGCTGGAGCTGGGTAAACACATCTCAGTACTATGGTTTCCTGTAAGAAACATTTTCTAAAGGATTAAAAATATTATTTAATTTATTTGAGAGAGGAGAGAGTGGGTGTTTTAGGGCCTTCCCCTGCTACAAATGAATTCTGGATGCATGCACCAGCTTTGTAGCTTATATGTAAAGTGGGGAATTGAACCAGGGTCCTTTGTCTTTGCAGGCAAGCGCTTTAGGTGCTGAGTCATCTCTGCAGCCCTTTTACAGCATTTTGAGTTGAAACTGCCTCCTCTCTTTCAGATTAATTTGTATTTTCCCAAGTTGGAGCATTTCACATATGGAGTCTTCCTGTCAGCAAGGCCTTTCTTTTTGTCACAGTGCCTAGCAAGTTGTCTCTCTGTTACTTGTTAAATGATTAACAAATGATTCCAGTATTGAGAATTTGTTGAGTTTTTAAATTTCAAAATTAAAATAGCTCCAAAGATGTATGGATGGAGATATATATAAACGTTTATTCTTGGTTTTCTAAAGTAAGGTGTCACTCTAGCCTAGTCTGGCCAAGAATTCACTATATAGTCTCAGGCTGGCCTTGAACTCAGGGCAATCCTCCTACCTCTGCCTCCTAAGTGCTGGGATTAAAGGCATGCACTACCACACCCTGCCAAAGATAACACTTCTTACTTAAACCTGAGACGCTTTTGCATGTAATTATGTAAATTGCTTCTGATGTTTTCTTTTTTAATGGTTTCTGAGGTGGGTATATAAGCACCATGATGACTCATGCATAACAATCTTCTTTTAATTTGGAAATGCTGTGTACTCACCTGCATGACCAGACACATTGACAATGAAGATAAATCTATCACAAATGAGTCCATCATTAGTAACTGAGAAATTTTCAATGAAACCTGATAAGGCAGCAACCACCAGTGTGATGGGAAACAATGAGGTCACACTGGCGGAGCCATGTTGCGGAACAAGTGAAATATATCTGAGGATGATGGCAGGCCAGATATTAAAGCCATTTTGACATTAGCAGATTAGTTTAATAGTTCCTCATAAATGTCCACATGCCCTGAATCCTCTAAAATTCTTACTTGCACATTGACCCTAAAACAATAAAAAAAGGGGGGGGGCTGGAAAGATTGTTTAGTGGTTAATGCGTTTGCCTGTGAATCCAAAGGAGCTAAGTTCAATTCTCCAGGACCCATGTAAGCCAGATACACAAGGGGCGCATGTGTCTGGAGTTTGTTTGCAGGGACTGGCATGCCCATTCTCTCTCTCCCTCTCTCTGTCTCTGCCTCTCTCTCTCTCAAATAAATAAATAATGTTTTTTTTTTTCTAAAAAAATACAATAAATTCACATGCCCGAGCAGCAGAGTCACTGAGAAATCAAGCTGTTACTGAGCAGAAAATCTTCTCCCTGTATCTCAGCAAACTGGAAGCTGGAAACAGCTGCACTGTATGCAGTCTTCTGGGAGACAGAAGTCATCAGAGGTGAAAACAGGGGACACTAAAAACCTGAAGTTTGGCCAGACAGGCCAAATGACCTAATGAATGCAATCGTAGCAGGTCTGCTCTGGAGGAAACCAACTGCTCTCTAATTGGATGGAAGGCCCACTCTATGGGAGGGAATACATGCCTGGTACTGAAAAACTAATCAAAAGCATGTGACAGGGGAGGTCATGAGCCCTAGGGGTATAAAGCCTGCTCCTGTCTGGATAAATGCATATATTACTCTCACTAAATTGCCCTGAAAGCACTACAGTTAATGTTCATACTCATATATTGATGCTACTCTCACTTCTGGTTAGAGAAGCTTCTCTTCTCAGATGGTGATGACCATTGGGTTGACCCAAAGGCAACATATTGCTGAGAAGAAAAGACGGAGAAGTGACCAGCACTGAAACATCTCACACACTCCAAGGCTCAGGGTCCATAGGAAGAGGTGGCAGAAAGAATGTAAGAGCCAAAGGAAGGGTACCACTCCTTACATACAACTGTCCGGACAGAACTTGGCCTTGTTATCCAAGACCTTGAATGCCTTGCAATACCCACACAAGACCCTCATAAAGGGAGAAAAAGATGAAGACATCAAATTAAAAGAGACTAATAGAGAGAGGGAGGGGATATGACTGAGAACAGAGTTATGAAGGGGGAAGTGGCAGAGGGGAGGGAAATACCATAGTATGTTGTCTGTAAGTACAGAAGTTGTCAATAATACAGAGAGAGAGAGAGAGAGAGAGAGAGAGAGAGAGACTATAAAGGAAAACAAAAACAAAAACAAAAACAAAAACAATGAAAATGACCAGGCATGAGTGGCGTCACTGGAGAGGCAGAGGTAAGCAGACTGCCTTGAGTTTGAGGCCAGCCTGAGACTACAGAGTAAATTCTGGGCCAGCCTGGGCTAGAGTGTGACTCTACTTTGAAAAGGAAATATGTGTAACTGCACAGGAAAATAAGTATCCCAGGTTGATTAAAGAAATTTGAGTAAATAGCAACAGTGATCAGCAGGTAGACTGGGTCACAGGAATTCATGCTCACTTCTTTCAAATGTGTTGTATAAACAGCAATTGTTCAAAAAATAGTGGTGCCTTATAGATAATGTGTCTGCTGACAATTATTTTGTAAAGTGGAGCTTAGGAGATGGGTTCGATTTCTCAGTGCCCACGAAATCCAGATGCACTAGGTGGTGCATGTGTTTGCAGTGGCTAGAAGCCCTGGTGCATGTATTTTCTCCCTCCATCACTCTCTCTCTCTCCTTCAAAAATATAAAAAAATAAAAAATTATTCTGTAAAGAGGAAAGCAGAGTTAGAAGCATAGACTGTGGAGAAATAAGCGCGGTGAAGTGAGAGTCCCCGCAAGCAATCAAAGATGCGTTAATGCACCTTGTTTGCTCCTTATGTTTGATAAAGTAACATGCCTTTGGAGAAATTGTCTGAGGACGTCCTGTTGCAGCCAAGTTTTAGTAAAAAGTCACAGAACACAACAAACAGAAACCACATTGGGACTCCACATACTTGGGCTGCAAGACCACTGAGAAATCCTGCTGGATCTGAGCTGATAGCCTCCTCCATGTAGACCAGCTGACATAAAGCTGGAAGAAGCCATTCTGCATGCAGTTCAATGTGAGAAAGAGATACCACCAGTGAACATACTCAGCAGTGGACACTGCAAGCCTTATGTTTGGCCAGCCATGCCAAATGAGCCAACGGGTGCAATAGTGGCACATCTGTCATGGTGGAAACCAACTGCCTTCCAATTGGACTCCATGGGAGGGAATACATCCCTGATACTGAAAACTTAAAACAGGGGTAGTCATGAGCCCTAGGGGTGCAATGTTTGCTGTTGTCTGGCTAAATGTATATACTATGCTCACCAAACTACTGAGTAAGCACTTCTCTTAACGTTCATACCCTTATATTAATGCTACTCTCACTTTGGGTAGAGAATCTTCTCTTTTCAGATGGCAGTGACCTTGGGATGACTCAGAAGGTATCATGGTGATGGAAAGAAATGACCGCAGTGCTCAGTACTGCAATATCTCTATCACACCTTCCACGGCTCAGGGTCTAATGTGGAAGAGGTGGCGGAAAGAATGTAAGAGCCAAAGGAAGGGCAGGACTCCATACAACATGCTCCCTCCAGACACTAAATGTCCTGGATATCCATGGCCTCACAGTGCCTGACACTACCTGCAAGAGGAAAAGATCATGACATCAAAAGTAAAAGAGAGGCCTGGAGAGATGGCTTAGTGGTTAAGCGCTTGCCTGTGAAGCCTAAGGACCCTGGTTCGAGGCTCGGTTCCCCAGGTCCCACGTTAGCCAGATGCACAAGGGGGCGCACGCGTCTGGAGTTCATTTGCAGAGGCTGGAAGCCCTGGCGCGCCCGTTCTCTCTCTCTCCCTGTATCTGTCTTTCTCTCTGTGTCTGTCGCTCTCAAATAAAAAAAAAAAAAAGTAAAAGAGAGGCTGATTGAGATGGGGAGGGAGTATGATGGAGAATGGAGTTTCAAAGGGGTAAGTGTGGGGAGGGAGTTTATTACCACCGGGTATTTTTTATAATCATGGAAGTTGTTAATGAAAAAATAATTAATAAGCAAAATAAAATAAATAAGTAAATAAAATCCAGTATGGTTGGAGCGATGGCTTAGCAGTTAAAGGGCTTGTCTGCAAAGCCTAAGGACCCAGATTAGATTTGACTCCCCAGAATCCACATAAGCCACATGCACATAGTGGTGCATTCATCTGGAGTTTGCTTGCAGTGGCTAGAGGCTCTGGAGCACCCGTTATCCCTGACTTTCTCTCTCTCTCTCCCCCCCTTCTCTTTCTTTCTAATAAATAAAGTAAGAAAATGTATATATAGAACAAGAAACCACATTGGGGGTGTGACCCATTTCTGATGACTGTTTTCAGGGTCAACATTTTGCTTGTTTTCCCACAGGAAAATTCGAATTCAGGTTTTCCAGTATCTTTTGATCCTACAGATAAAAAGCATGTTCCTCATGGTACGCACTGTCATATTATCATACATAAATACGCAAATATTTCCATTGGAACCAGTTATGATAACTTACTTTATAATCTCAGCCTCTGGGAAGGTGTGGCACAAAGATGTTCATGACTTTCAGGTCAGCCTAGGCTACCGTGAAATCACATTTCAACAACAACAACAACACAATGTTTCTTTGGCTAGAGAGTTGGGTTCGTGATTAAGACACTTTCCTTCCAAACATAAGGACACATGTTCAGTTCCCCAGTACCCATGTAGGCTAGAGGCACAAGGTGGCACATGTGTCTGGAATTGGTTTGTAGTGGCTAGAGGCCCTGGCACAACCATTCTGTCTCTATCTATCTGCCCCCTGCAATGAAGAAATAAAATATTTTTTAAAACTTAAAACAATAAAATTAGATAAAATTGCCTGATATTCTCACACAAAACGCACTGCTTTATTGGTATACATTGCTGTAAGAATGTGAGGGGAAAGGTGTTCTTGATGATGGCTCACATCTATGACACAAGCACTTGGGCACTTTGAAGAAAGAGGACTGTCATGAGTTCAAGGCCAGCCTGGACTGCACAGTGAGATCCAGGTCAGTCCAGACTAGAGTGAAATTCTACCTCAAAGAGAATAAAAAAGATTAGACTTTTTTGTTATTGTTGTTCACAATAAACACGTATACAGAGATAGTGAAGAGATTGTCATTGCTTGTGCTGTAAAATTTCAAAGAATGACTTCTCACTCCCTTGTTATTGCATAGACTGACAATACTATCCATCAATTAATAATTTCAGTGTAAATTCCTGTAACGTGGTTAGAATCAGGAAACCTTGGGGTGAGAGAGATAGCTCAACAGTTAAGGCGCATGATGGCAAAGCCTAATGACTGGAGTTCAATTCCCCGGTACCCAATTAAAGCCAAATAGACAAAGTGGCGCATGTCTCCCAAGACCATTTTCAGCACCTGGAGGCTCTGGTACACACATATTCTCTCTCTCTCTGTTTCTCCCTCTCTCTTGGCCTCCCTCTCTCTCTCTCTCTCTCTCTATCTTTCTGTTTGCAGAGCTATTACTATTTATAACTTATTATATAAGTTTATGTTTGTAAATAAAATATTTTTAAGAATTAACTCAGTATCAAAGTATAGAGAGCCATTATTATATGTATGAACAAAACTAAGAAACAATTAGAAGAATATATAGCATACAAATATGTCCACTTAGACCCCAAATAATGGAGGAAAAGAAAGGAAAGAGAGAAGCTGGGCATGGTGATGCACTCCTTCAATCCCAGAGGCAGAGGTAAGAGTATTGTCTTGAGCTTAAAGCTGGACTGAGACTACATAGTGAATTCCAGGTCAGCCTTAGCTAGAGAAAGACCCTACCTCAAAAATAAAAATAAATAAATAAATAAAAAGAAAACAGGACAGGGAGAGAACTTTAGATATTTGATATTTTTCAGGAATATTGTTGATGTAATAAAAAGAAAAATGATATAACTATAGAAGATATTTGAACACCTACATTGGGAAAGGGACATGTATTCAGAATGTATAAAGAATTTTAACAATGAGAAAATTAACACACCAATCCTAGTGGGTAAGTGATGGAACAGTTGTTTGTAGAAAAAAATGAAATTATAGCAGATGAGCACATAACAATGTGTTGGTTACCTCATTCATAAATTGCACCATAAGACAGAACTGGCCAACCACAGCATACTTACAACAATCCTCATGAGCAGTGATTTGGAGCTTGTGGAATTATCACACAAAGTGGACTGAAATATAAAATAATACTCTTTTCCTCCTCAGGTCTAAACATAACTTCCAAGGCAAGAGACACAATAACAGAGTCAGGGAGACGTGAATGAATGTAACCGTTGCAATTGGTTTCAAAAGAGCAAGAACTACAAAAAACCTTCCCATCATTATTTAATTTGATCAAAAGGTGAGCTATGGGTCAGGAGAGATGACAGTTAAGGCGCTTGCCTACAAAGGCAAAGGACCCAGGTTCCTTTGCTCAGTACCCACATAAATCAAATGCACAAGGCTTAGCAGTTAAGGTGCTTGCTTGAAAGGCCAAAGGCATTTAAGGCAGATAAGGCAAAATGCACAAGGTGGCATATGCATGTGGAATTCCTTTGCAGTGCCCAGAGAACCTGGCATGCCAATTCTCTTTCTATCTGGCTCTTTCTCTCTTAAATAAATAATAAATAAATAAACAAGCTAATTAAATCTGTAATATCTCTATCACACCTTCCAAGGCTCAGGGTCATTGTCTCTGAGCATCCCTCTGTCCTCTCCTGTTCTCCATGGGATGGTCGTTTGTCAGGAGAGAGTTTCCATCAGGGTCTCTGAATCCATGTCACTGTGGGGGAAAGACAAAGAAAATGTCAAATCCAGGCAATTTGAGACATAGGCTGATTGCAACCATAGAAAATAATACATGCACAGTCCTATCTTAAATATTATTATTTATTTATTTTTAGTTTTTCACAAGGTAGGGTCTTACTGTAGCTCAGGGTGACCTGGAATTCCCTATGTAGTCTCAGGGTGGTCTTGCATTCACAGCGATCCTCCTACCTCTGCCTCTGTTCTGCTCAGATTAAAGGTCTGCGACACTACAACCGGCCCTATCTAGAATTTTGAAATTATCGTTTTTTGAATGTTCTATAAAACTAATATACGTAAGTCTATTTTGCAAGAAGTCCCTCTAACCATTGGGCCATCTGCACAGACAATTCCTACAAGTCTATTTCGGGAAAGAAGAACAACGTGTGGTGGTAAGACCTCCCCCCTCGACGTTTCCAGGCCGCGGGTCTGGAGGACAGGGGGACAGTCCCGGGTCGGGACGGGAGGGTCCGCGGTGGGGAAGCGCAGCCTGGGGATTCCGCGTCTCCTGGACTTTCTCTTCTGCAGCCGCCAACCCGCTCAACAACTTCTGCCGGATACTGATGACGCGGACGCGGACGCTCGCTCCTATTGGCCAGCGGCTTTCAGGAGCGGCCAATCCATGCACGGCCCTACCCGGGGTTAAAAAGGAGGAAAGGCGGCCGCGCGGGGACGCAGACTGTCCCCAGTCGGGGCTGAGCGCGATGTCGTCCCACACACTGCTTCTGCTGCTCGCGGCCGCCTCGGGACTGAGCCAGACCTGGGCGGGTGAGTGAGGGGCGGACGGGGAGGCGGACACGGGCAGGCCCGGGGACGCGGCGCGTCGGCCCTCGCGCAGACCCGCCCTGGGGGTCCCCGCCGGGCGGCCTCGCCCCTCCCGTCCGGCCCCTGGCCGGGGTCCGCGGGGTCTCAGCGCCCGTCTCTCCAGGCGCCCACTCGCTGCTCTACTTCGACACCGCCGTGTCCCGGCCCGGCGGCGGGGAGCCGCGGTTCATCTCCGTCGGCTACGTGGACGACACGCAGTTCGTGCGCTTCGACAGCGACGCGGGGACGCGGAGGATGGAGCCGCGGGCGCCGTGGATGCGGCAGTTGGGGGCCGACTACTGGGACCGGGAGACGAGGAACACCCAGAGCAATGAGCAGACTTTGCGGGTGAGCCTGCGGACCCTGCTGGGATACTACAACCAGAGCGACGGCGGTGAGCGGCCCGGGCCGAGGGTCCGCGGGGCGATCGGGACCGCGGGGCGAGGCGGGGTTTCACCTTCGCTTCACGGGGAGACCCGGGGTGGAGGGCGAGGGGCGGGCCGGAGCGGGCGGGGCTGACGGCCGGGGCGGGTCAGGCTCTCACACCATCCAGAGCATGTACGGCTGTTCTGTGGGTCCTGATGGACGCCTGCTCCGCGGGTACGTTCGATACGCCTACGATGGCCGCGATTACATCTCCCTGAACGAGGACCTGCGCTCCTGGACCGCGGCCGACACGACGGCTCAGATCACCCTGCACAAGTGGGAGCAGTCTAAGGAGGCAGAGCGCCGGAGGGGCCTACCTGGAGGGCAGGTGCGTGGAGTGGCTCCACAGATACCTGCAGTACGGGAACGAGACTCTGCTACGCACAGGTGAGAGGAACCATGGGGCTGCTCCTCCTTTTGGCCTGACATGCTGAGCTGCCTGTCTGCAATCAGGAGGCAAGGGTGGTCCAGGGCGTCCTGATCCTCGTCTGAGTGACTCTGGAGGATCACCCTGCTCTCAGGATACTCCAGGGTCTGTCGGGGTGGAAGATCTCTGAAATCACCAACCAGGAGTCCCCTTCCAGGCACCCACTGGGGGCCAGGGCCCCTGTCAGGCGGGGTCTCTGTCCACCACCAGCATGTCTGCGTGTCTGCCCACAGTGATGCTATCCCTTCTTCACTCCCTTTTCCTGAGGGGAGAGTTGGAATATCCCGACCTGACCTGTCTCTTGAACTTTCCACACAGCGTCATTATCCCTCTTTCCATGTTCTGTCCCCTCCCCAGCCCTGTTCATTTCTCCAGTCCTTTCCCAGAACTGTCCTACAAGTACTGCTGGGGTTCTTCAGATGAATGGAAAATGTTTAAATTTTCCACCTCTTTCCCCCAGATCCCCCAAAGTCACAGGTGACTCACCACCCCAGACCTGAAGGGGGTGTCACCCTGAGGTGCTGGGCCCGGTACTTCTACCCTAAGGAGATCACCCTGACCTGGGAGCGGGAGGGAGAGGACCTGACCCAGGACATGGAGCTTGTGGAGACCAGACCTTCAGGGGATGGAAGCTTCCAGAAGTGGGCTGCTGTGGTGGTGCCTTCTGGAGAGGAGCAGAAATACACATGCCACGTGCAACATGAAGGGCTGCCTGAGCCACTCACCTTAAGATGGGGTGAGGATGGGGCTGGGAAGGGGGGGGGGGACAGGAACCCTGGGGAAGGGAGCGGGGTCAGGGCTGAGAGTTGGGAGTGAGGGTCCTCATCCTCCGTTGTCTTCCCAGAACCACCTCAGTCCCCCATCCTCATCATAGCAGTGGTCACTGTCCTTGTGGTTCTCTTGGTCACTGGAGCTGCGGTTATTGTGAGGAGGAGGAGGAAATCAGGTAGGCCGGGTCAGGCTCCCAGTCTTCTCTTTGAGCCCATTTGCAAGTGTGCCCTGGGTCCCTGAGGGGAAGCACTGTCCACTCACACGTGCTCAGCCTGGTCCAGGGAGCTGTCGCTCTAAAGAACATGGAAAATGAAGGACAGGTTTATCACCCTGACGAGTGGGGGCGTGGGATCTTCTTTCCAGAGGTCATGGAGCACACTTCGTGACCCTTCCTGGGTCTGTCCTCAGTGTCATATCACATTTCTGGGGCACACGACGTCACTGTTTCTCACAGCATTTCCTCTCACATGTAGAAAAGGAGGAAACTATGCTCAGGGTCCGAGTAAGTGTGGCGAGTGGGGTGTCCCCTGTGTAAGGGTGCCCACAGAACACGTAGGGAGGTCATACACCCCACAATTCTCTTCCAGCCTCCTCTTCTCGGGGCTCTCAAAGTGTCTTGGTATTTCTTCTCCCCCAGACAGGGACAGTGCCAAGAGCTCTGACGTGTCTCTCACAGCTTGAAAAGGTGACGCCCCAAGGGCCGGAATTGGAAAGAGGCAGAAGGGACAGAACTGTGTCACAGGGACTCTCGGAGTCTGGACCTGTGAAGGAGAGGTGGGTTGTGGGGGTGTCGCCTTCATGCAGCTGTACTGAGAATGTTCCTGACTCTTGTTCTCTATGTCACACAGCTGCCTTGTGGGACTGAAGGGCAGAAGAAGGTTCACATCTCTTACTGTGACTCAGAAACCAAATCTTCTTTCACCAATGGTTTTGAACTTGTCTGTGTTGCCAGCATGTCCACATCCACCTCCTGTCCCCAGGACCACTGGGGAGATGAGGTCACCCCCACAGTCAGATGCTTTCTTTGCCCTGTCCTGTGTGTCCATCCAAAACCCCTCTCTTGCAGCACAGTGCATTTCACTTCCCTGCTGGACATAAGAATCTAATTTTGATTCAAAATCTTAACGTAGGACATTGGTGGGTCAATTAAGAGATATGTTGTTCTAAATTTGATGGAGGAAATAAAGGGTTGCCTTGAGGACCTTCCAGAATCTGTGTTCATTGTATTGAGTGAAGCAGGTGGATCTCACCCCACCCCACAGAGCTGATTGACAGGAGCTCGTCCCCGCCCCACAGAGCTGATTGACAGGAGCTCGTTCCCGCCCCACAGAGATGATTTACAGGATCTCACCCCGCCCCACAGAGCTGATTGACAGGATCTGGGCCACCCTGCTTTCTTTCTCCTCCCAGCCTTTCACTGTCACCTGTGCCTAGGTCACTCCCATTGGAGGAAGGCCTGTTCTCCACCATGGCAGGAGCTGGGCGCACCCTGGGACCCGCTCACTCGCGGTGGTTGACATCTCCTGGGCCTCCGAGGCTGGCCCCAGTAGAGCCACGGAGGTGGCGGCTGCTGGACTCACAGGCGTGGCCGCAGGCGCTAGGCGGAAGGACCTTGGCAGCACTGCCGCGGCTGCTGTGGGCCCTTGAGGTCCCTATTTTACCCCCGCGGCCTGACACCTGCTGCCTGAGGTCTCTCCTCCCCTGAGGTCTCTCCTCCCCTGAGTTCTCTCCTCCCCTGAGGTCTCTCCTCCCCTGAGGTCTCTCCACCATCTCAAGTTTCTCCTCCCCCTGAGGGCTCTCTGTGCTTGGCCTCCACCACCTCCTCCCACCCCGTGCCCCCTCAGCCAGGCTCCCTGCACCCCCAGCTGTACTCCAAGGGCCCTCCCAGCTGCAACTCAGGATCCCTAAGGACTGGACTCCATCGTGTGGACTCCAAGGGGCTTTCCCAGCATGACCACGACCACAGCACGTTCCAGCACCGTGCTGACGAGTTCTCCAGTGGAAGAAGACGCCATAGGATCCTGTGACCAGGACCTCACAGGATGCTGCTCTACAACAACCCGGCCCCTCACATGATTGACAGATCCAGCTGACTGACAGCGCTCAGGGTGATGATGCCCCTCCCACCGAGTACTGATTGTGCTCAGGGGTGCCAGCACCCCACCCACCAAGTACCAAGTAGACAGCATTCAGGTTCGAGATGTCCCGCCCACTGGGTACCTGAGTGCCTGATTGAAAGGTTTAGACTGTTGATGCTCTGACCACCAAGTACCTGATTTAGAACTGTCAATGCCCCACCCACCTAGTAACCTGATTGACAGCACTGAAGATGCAGATGCCCTGCTCACGAGGTACCTGATTGGCAGCACTCAGGGTGCCAGCACCCTGTCCACATGATTGACGGCACTCAGGTTGCTGTCACCCTGCCCCCTTTGAATTGAATGACTGCAGCAGGACGCTTACTCCCTTTCCACTGTGTCCCTGACTGACAGCACTCATGATGCTGATGCCCCTCCCATTGAGTACCTGATTGACAGCACTCAGGAGTGCCAACAGCTCGCCCACCATGTGCCAGATTGACAACACTCTGGGTCCAGACACCATGACCACCAAGTACTGATGGACAGCAATCAGAAGTGTTGACACCCTGCCCAGAGTCCCTGATTGACTGCGCTCAGGGTGCCAATGCACCACCCACAGAATACCTCTCGACAGGTCACAGGACACTCCACGGATGAGCTGAGTGACTGAACATCAGATCTTCCCAAGGAGTGACCTGGACCCTGAGCAGGGAGCTGGATCTCACCCCGCCCCACAGAGCTGATTGACAGGATCTCGGCCCACCCTGCAGATGTCACTGACAGAATCTCAGTCCCATCCGACACAGCTGACTGACAGGAACCTAGCCCCACCCCACACAGCTGATTGACAGGACCTAGGCCACACCCTCAGAGCTGACTGACAGGCTCTCAGCCCATCCCCACACAGCTGACTGTCAGGATGCAGGCCCAGCTCCACAGCCCAGGGGACCATGGTGGCTGCACAAGCAGTACACTATGTTCCAGGTGATCTCAGGACCCGGGCTGATGCAGGCTTAGCAGCCCCCCGCTTCTGCCACAGATCCCAGATGTGAAGAAGCCAGGATGTGGGTCCAGGCCAACCTTCCAACAGTGTGATGCCACCTCACAGCCTCACCTGTGTATGTGGTTCTCCAGAGTCCTCTGATGGACAGGAACATAGCACCCCCTTCTTCTGCCTTGTCACTTGACACTCCCTCTGATGTAGAAGAAATAACTAGACAAGCCATTACTAAACTTTCCCGGGAGGCACAATCTCTTAAGATGCTCCTCCAAGCCTAAATGGGAAAGTCACAAGTGCTCAAGCAATCACGCGACCTTGATTTAGAAATACGCTCCCCCTCCAATTGCCCTGTTCAGAAAACTAAAATCAAAAGTAAAACTCTCCATGCCTTTCCTGTAACTCGCTCCCAAGTTAAACCTATTGACGGAAAAACTAATGAGGAGGAGCCACAGGATCCAGATAGCCAAGAAGAGGGGGAGGAGAATCTGAAACAAAGGAACCTGCTGGGTCAGAAAGCACTGAGAATGAGAAAGGGGATAAAACTTTACTCATTAAAGCCCAGCAATATCAGCGTCTTAAGTTGAAACATATAAACGTGTTAAAAAATGCAGTTACTTCATACGGTCCTATTGCTCCTTTCACTATCTCGCTGTTAGAATCTCTAAGTGAAGACTTACTTGCTGTTAATGACTGGGTTATGTTAACTAAAGCTACTTTAACTAGGGGTGACTTTCTTCTATGGAAAGCTGATTACACTGAGAGGTTCCAGGATGCTTCCCACCGTAATTTCGCCGCTGGTGGTTCCTCCAATTCCTGAACGCTACATAAACTTCTGGGCAACTGTCCCTACGAAACAAATGAAAGACAAACCTCCAGGATTACTTACACAAATTCAACATGCAGCTCTCAAAGCCTGGAAGCGCCTTGCCTCTAAAGGGTCAGCTGTCACCTCTCTTGCTAAACTCAGACAGGGTCCACAAGAGCCTTATAGTGACCTTATCGGCCACCTTACAGAGGCTGCTGAACGCCTCGTGGGAAAGGAGGAAACAGATAATGAATTTGTTAGACATCTTGCCTTTGAGAATGCTAACTCAGCCTGCCAAGCGGCTATACACCCCCATCACCATGTCAAAAATATTTCTCTTACACTTTCCTTAACAGTTAGGTTCCGAGGAAAGGCTAAGCCCAAGCAAAAAGAGGGAAGATGGATAACATGTCCTCTAGCACCTCTGGGATAGAAGCCTCCAGAGAATGCACACCCGCATCAAGGTGGAAAGTAAACAAGAGTGCCCAAGACAAAAGATGTCCCCCATACTGGGGGTCAGAGAAGAAGACACAGTAAGGACTCAGAGCTTAAAGACAGATCACACATGTTGTACACAGGAAAGGACACAACAAGACAGAAAAGGACACAGACACAAAGAAATGCCCCCCGTTACTCACATGGGTCAAGAAGGATCTGGAGGTAGCACAGATTTACACCCACCATGTCAGGCCCATGTGTAGATCAAAGATCCACTCAGGATGAGCCTAGTCATCAGACTCAGGAGGGGAACTGAGAGATCTGATTGGTTGAAGACTGAAGGTGTGCTGATCCCTGAAAAACCTGAAGAAGAGGCAGGAAGCTGTCATGAGAGTGGTTGCTTGCAGGCATCTTAATGGGGACTGGATGAGACCTGGGTTCTAGTTCAGCCAGGGCAGGCAAGGTGGCATCTCCTTGATCCTGTATCCCCAGCTGACAACCTATTAAAAAGTAGCTTTCTTGCCCCTATTCTATACCATCTGGACTTCTGCGCATACTGCACAATGAGGATCAGTTCTCAGCCTTGCCAAGACCATGAAATTACTTCTGGAAAATTACCTTTGGACCTGCCAGGTTCCTGTACAGGCCCAAACATGGCATAAAACATTTTCACTCATGGGACAAGAGCAGTGTCTCTTTCCTCTAGGCAGGGAACAGGCATCAGAACAACATAAAATTGCACCAAAACCTGAATCCCGTGAGTTTATTGGGGTTACTCACAGAGCAGGGTGAGGGGTTCCTTGGGTGACTCAAAGGCAGCCATATCACCAAAAAGCACATCCAACGCAGGTGAGGACTCCTGGAATCGGCCTCTCTGGAGCTCACTGCAGCACCTGCAGACAGCTCAGCTGCTGGGAGAGCCTCCCCAGCAGTGGTTTTCCTGTAGGCAACCTTAGGGAGGCAGCTGGCCACCTTCTAAGTTTCAGCTCTGCCAGGCTGGCTGAACTCCTGCTTCTCCATCCTCCTCCTGGAGGGAATGTTCAGTTCAGAGAAAATTGCTACCCAGCACTGTCAGTCCAACCCTCAGAAGTCCTTTACTAATCCTATCACCTTGGGGAGTGCTCCTGCGACCTTGTAAGTTACAGCATCCCCTGACTTTACCTCCTGAGTGTCCTGAGCCTTCCTCCCCCCAGCAGGAGTGAAACTTCAGTCTGGAAGAATTTACCATGCAACATGAAAAAAGTGCTAAGCATGAGGAAGAGCTAATGTAAAAATGCCTCCCACAGACAGCAGCTCACTGTTCTCTTCACCACAGGAGGTCTCCATGGAGCTGGGTTCTCATACAAGTGACACAGGTGACCACTGCCACCAGCAGCAGCTGTGCCTTTAGCTACCTAACGACCCAGCTTTGCTTCCCCAGTACCCAAAAAATCAAGATCCACAAAAGGGGTGCATGCCTCTCGAGTTCATTTCAGTGGCTAGATGCCCAGGCTTGCCTATTCTCACTCTCTCAGTGTGTCTTTCTCTCTGCTTGCAAATAAATAAAAATATTGTTTTTTTTTTTTAAAAAGAATGGAAACACAGAGACATTATATAGCCAGGAACGAAAGTAACAGAGTCCTCCTGAGAGGTGTCTCAGAACTGTCCACACCCCAAGGGGAAGCCAGCTTGGATGAGGGTTGACAGTCACTGTCTCTGAGCGTCCCTCTCTCCTCTCCTGTTCTCCATGGATTGGTCATTTGTCCTGATGATATCCCGCGTCTCAGTGCTGGTGACTGGTCATGGTCCCAAGCACAGCAGAGCTGGAGTTTGAACTTCCGACCCGTGTTCACCTGCACAGAAGAGAGTTTCCACCAGGGTCTCTGAACCCACGTCACTGTGGGGAAAAGACACACAAAAAAAGTCAAATCCAGGCAATTTGAGACATAGGCTGTTTGGAAACTTAAAGAACAATAAACGGGCAATCCTGTCTGGAATCTTATAATAAATTTAGTGGACAGGTTATTTTGAAATTACCGTTTTTTGAATGTTATAGAAAATTTATAGTAAAGGTTATCTTGTAAGCAAGTCTCTCTAACCACGGAGCCATCTCCACAGACCCAATTCCCACAAGGCTTTTTTTACAAATTATAAAAGGAAAACTTGGGCTGCTAACGGCCCCCTCCACGCGCGACGAGGCCGCGGGTCTGGAGGACTGGGGGACACAGTCCCGGGTAGGGTGGGGAGGGTCCGCAGTGGGGAAGCCCAGCATCAAGGACTCCCCATCTTTCACTTCTCCAGCCACCAACCCCACTCGGCTCCTTCTGCCGGGACACTGATGACGCGGCTCCTCCGCTCGCTCTCATTGGTCAGTAGTAATAAAGGACTGCAACGCGCCAGAACGCAGAGGTCCCCGAGTGCAGTACCGAGCGACGTCGCCTCGCCCGGCTAGTTCTGCCCGGACACTGATGACGCGGCACCGCCGCTCGCTCTCATTGGTCAGGAGTAATGAAGGACTGCAACGCGCCGGAACGCAGAGGTCCCCGAGTGCAGCACGGAGCGACGTCGCCCCGCCCGCTGCTCCTTCTGCCGGGACACTGATGACGCGGCCCCTCCGCTCGCGCTCATTGGTCAGTAGTAATAAAGGACTGCTAACGCGCCGGAACGCAGAGGTCCCCGAGTGCAGCACGGAGCGACGTCGCCCCGCGCGCTGCTCCTGGTGCTCGTGGCCGCCTCGGGCCTGAGCGAGTCCTGGGCGGGTGAATGCGGGGTGAACGGAGGGACCGACATGGCACAGGGCCCGAGGACGCCGCGCGTCGGCGCTCGCGCAGACCCTCCCTGGGGTCACCGCCGGGTGGTCCCGCCCCGCCCCTGGAGTGCCCGTCCTCCCCAGGCGCCCACTCTGCGCTACTTCCTCACCGCTGTGTCCCGCGGGGACGCCGAGGATGGAGCTGCGGAGCCTGTACATGCGGCAGGAGGGGTAGACTACTGGGACAGGAACACGAGGATCGCCCAGAACAATGAACAGATTCACTATGGGAACCTGCTAAAAAACCAAATAACTATAAATAAATAATAAAATGAATGAATGAGGTAAAAATAAATAGTAAATAACTTAATAATAAAATAAGTAATATTTAAAAACTTCTGTGGATGTCGCCATAGCAGCTGGAACAGAAAATCTCGGCTTTGGGCTGACCTGGTGTCTGTTGTCACCAGGGATAAAGTTTCCCAGCGTTTCTGTGAATGCTGCTGCTGTCCAGGAATATCATGGAACATAACTCAAACCCTAACCCTAAACTTAGCCTTAAACTAATAATCCTAACCCTAACAAGCCTAGTACCAACCCTAGATTTAACAATCCTAACTTTAAAACCAACAATTCTAACCTTAACCCTAATCTAACCCTAATAACCATAACCTTAAACCCAACACTAACAACCCTAACCCCAGTTCTAACCCCAGCCCTAACCCTAAGTACCTGAACCTTAGCTCTAACCTTAACAACCCTAACAAAAAACATTACTGTAACCCCCACCTGAACTGGGCCTAATTGAAACACTAACTTAATCCTAGGCCTCATCCTAACCCTAACAATAAGCCTAACCCTAACCCTAACCCTAATGGAAACCTTAACCCTAGGCCTAATCCTAATAATAACCTTAAAGAAAGACCCAATTGAAACTCCTAACCCTAACCCTCACTTTCAGCCTAACTTAAACCTGATCCTGTACCCTAACCCTAACCCTGACAATAACCCTAACCATAGGTGTAATTGAAACCCAAAACCCAACCCTCACATTCCTAACCCTAGGACTAACCACTGCGGAGTATAGAACTTTCCTCCTCCAGGCTGCGCTGGTCCTTCACACCCTACAGCTGCTGTCTGGAGGACCAGAGGCAAAGAAAATGTGTGTCTCACTACAAGCCTTATATTTGGCCAGCCAGGCCAAATGAGCCAATGGGTAGTGAATAGTGGCATGTCTGTTATGGGGGAAACCAACTGCCCTCTAATTTGATTGAAGGCCCTGCTCCATGGGAGGGAATACATCACTGATACTGAAAACCTATAACAGGGGTAGTCATGAGTGCTTGGGGTATGAGGTCTGCTGCTGTCTGGCTCAGTGTATATACTATGCCCACCAAACTGCCCAGTCAGCACTTCTCTTAATGTTCATACCTATAAATTAAAGCCACTCTCACTTTTGGTGCTCTTTTCAGATGGCGGTGACCATGAGGTGACTCAGAAGGCATCATGGTGCCGAGAAGTGACAGAGGAGTGCTCAGCACTGAAATATGTCTATGACCCCTTATAAGGCTCAGGGTTCATTGCCTGAGAGGCGGCAGAAAGAATGTAAGAGCCAAAGGAAGGGTAGGACTCCTTACAATGTGCTTCTCCAGACACAAAATGGACTGGATACTCATGATCTCACAGTGCCTGACTCTACCTACACAAGACCATCAATAGGAGGAAAAGATCAAAATAAAAGAGAGACTGATTGAGAGGGGGAGGGGATATGATGGAGAGTGGAGTTTCAAAGGGGAAAGTGGGGGAGGGAGGGATTGCCATGGGATTTTGTTTACAATCCTGGAAGTTGTCAATAAAAAGAAAAGGAAAAGAAAAAAATTATAAAGCAACAAAATTGTTTAAAGGCAAAACAATACAAAATAAAAACGAAACCAAGGACTTGAAAAGAAAGAAATGTGGGTCTCTACCCAAGCTGAATTGAGCTCATGTGATCCTCCTGCCTCAGTCTGCACAGTGCTGGGATTACAGATGGAGCCACAGGCCCAGCTTAGACTCTCTTTAAGAGGTGAGCTTTGAAAAACCACTCAGACCCTTGAAGTACACATATTATTTTCTTTGATCTTTTCATTATATTTATCAGACAGAAAGAGAAGGAGAGTGTATGTGTGCACTAGGGCCTCTTGCCAATGCAAACGAAGTCCAGACACATAGGCCACTTTGTACATCTGGCTTTACATTTATTATGTTAAGGATGGTTTAGTGATATAGAATAACTCAAAACAGAGAGGACACTTTGAGTCAAATGTTTCTTCCACTCATGTTCCAGATGCAGCCCACTGGACACTATTTCAATCCAATGTTGGTCTTCTCTGGAGTAAAAGTCATTTCCCCTCATGTACATGGGTCTTTGGTCTAGGACACCTGAGGTAGGAGACAATAAAGGATAGACAACTTTTCTCTGGCTATCCACCTCCTGCTCCATTTCTGGGGGCCCTAGATATTCATGTTAATTTGTATACGTTATTAGTGTTGATTTGTCTTCACGATTTATTTGCCTTTTTGTTTGTCTGTATGGTGTGTCACTCTAGCCCAGGCTGCCTTGAAACTCACTCTATGGACACACAGAAGCCACAGGCCAGCAGAGAGCCTCCTACTTCACCCCGATGGTGGCCCCACCTGTGGCTCCGTTGCAGGAAAAGGCTTGTAGGAGTCCTGTGGCAGGGTCCACACAGGTCAGGACATATATGTACCCCTCACTGGTAGGTTTAGGCCCTCTATAGTCTATCTGCCATTCTGCCGCAGGGCACGTTGACTGATGTACCTGTTCCATCTCAGCATCCACCTCTCCCCTTCGTAACTGAGAACAGGCCTCATGTACTAGACAGCATGCAGCATGAGACTATTTTAGCAAAATGCAAATCACTTTAGTTATTTACCACCCATGTTGGCTCCACTGTGACTGTCTCTACATGAACCCAGTGAGCAGCTTTGAGTGGCACCTGACGGCAGTTAATAACCTGTACTTTACTGTTTAATTTTCCAAGGTGGGGCCTTGCTGTAGCCCAGGCTGTCCTGGAACTCATTATGTAGTCTCAGGGTGGCCTCAAACTCACAAACTCACTTTGCATACCAAGTGCTGGGATTAAGGGTGAGAACCACCATGCCCAGCTTAGACCTATACTTTGTAAGGGCATCCTTTTGTCTCCTGGTTTCCAGAGGGCTCAGGGGGCCCTGGGCTGCCATGTGGAGAGCCACCAGGGGCTCCGACTACTGTAGGACTCTGTTATGTGTCTCCTTCCACATCTGTTGTCCCCACAGTGGCCAGCCCGGTACTTGGCAGTTCTTGGTTTCCCACTAGGCCATCCATAAAGTCAAGGCTCAGAATACAGTTCAACTACCAGTAGAATTTGTCTTGGGCAAGTTCACGAGTTCTCGCCATAAAAACTGTTCTCAATTTGACACCTGGCTGCCATTTCCTTCTCCTCCCTCTGTCCACAGGGATCTGTGTCCATTTGCACTGCTGCAGCCGCCCACTCCTGGGTGGTGCTCCTGCCTGTACCAGTCATGCACCACGCACCCATAGAGCTGAGGTGTCCTTCCACCACCTTACCTGGCTTGGCAGTTGCATCGTGCACTAGCAAGGCGTTAAGCCATCATCTCGACCACATTTTCTTTTATCCAGTTTACCTGCCAAATCAGAGGCTAATGCAGAGCACATTCCCCATGTCCTTTTCACGTTGTAACTCCTCTTTTACTCACAAAAGTTTGGTCAGGGCAGCCATCTCAGCTTCTGCTGCATCCCTTATCACCCATAACTATAGCCCAAGCCCCTCTATTGCAGCCTGGTCACAATCTTAATCATTTTCTTCCACATGCATGGATTTCAACACTTCCTTTCTCAGCATTTTCCGGGTATCCCCATACTCACCGAGAGGACCCACTCTTCACAAGGTTATGCCACTTACAGGAAGACAGCCACCTTTGGAGTCCTATAGACACTCTTCCTCCTGAGAGATCAGCCTTAGTGCCATGTCTTGCTGCCCATAGCATGTCCGATGTAGGCCCCATCACCACAGGCATGCACGCCACCACAGAGCACATGGGCAAGGACAGCCCTGTCAGTGATGCAGAACGTTGGGTCAAGGGAATAATTAAATTCCATAAACATTCAGGAGTTCCCAGTTCAGTAGACCCTAATTTTAGGTCCTCATTCAAGTTAGCAAAGAATTGAAAATACAGACTCACAGAAGTGTAAATTATGAATCATTAGGTTTACTTTAGGGAGAGTTAGGATTAGAGGGAAGGCTAAGAGGGAAGCCCAAGCCAAAGAAGGGAAGATGGAGAAAATCTACTTTAATGTATCTGGGCTAGAGGCCTCTGGGTAATGCACACTCACATACACATGGAAGGCAAACAGGAGAGCCCAAACCAACAGAACCCCTTCAGACAGGGGGTCAGAGAAGATAAGAGACAGTAAGGACACAGAACTTAAACACAGACCAAACATGGTCTACCATCTCCATGTTAAAGTGATTGCTCATGCATCATGGGCCAGACTCTCCCCAGTGCAGAATACTGGCTTTCTCCACCCCTGCTCTTTGCCCAGTAGACCTTCAAAATGACGTGTTCCTCTTCCTATGCAACTCAGGGCCCTCTCCCTCTCTTCTCTGTGATGAGGACAGTACTGCCCTGTTTGTCTTTAATAAATACTGTGGGTCCCAGCATGGTGGTACACACCTTATTCCCAACACTTGGGAGGCAGAGGTAGGAGGATGGTTGTGAGTGTGAGGCCAGCCTGGACTAGAATAAAACCCTACATCAAATACCCAAAAACACATACAGACGTTCATATATACATAATACTATGACTCCAAAAGGAAATAGTCTCCATGGTATTCTAAATTCCAAACCCCACAAGATGTAGGTAAGTGAGAACAGCCCAGAGTTCCTTGTCCCCCAGCAGTCCCCAGGGATGGTCCCCTCAAACCCTGAGCTCTGAGCCTCACAGCCTGCACAGCAGCTCCCCGCATACCCGCACAGTGGGAATGTCTCTTCACAGACTTGTAAGTCTTCTCTCTGCTTTGCCTTGAGTAGGAAGGATTAGAATTTTTCCTCACACTGTGGTTTCCTTCAAGTGTGTGTGGAGGGTTGGTCTTATTGGCGAGTATCAGTGCCACATGACCATCACTTCCCAGGGCTCATGGTGCTGTGGTGGCACCATAGACAGCGTGGTCTTCTTGGTGACTTTGAGAGCCTGCACAGAATAATGCGTTGTGGGAGAGGGGAACTGAGTTACAAGAGCATATAGACATGGAACCACGTGGTTAAGGGAACTACTACCTCATTAATCAAAGATCTTTTTTTAAAAAAAATTTATTTATTTATTTCTTTTAGAGCGACAGACACAGATAGAAAGACAGATAGAGGGATAGAGAGAGAATGGGCACGCCAGGGCCTCCAGCCTCTGCAAACGAACTCCAGACGCGTGCACCCCCTTGTGCATCGGGCTAACGTGGGACCTGGGGAACCAAGCCTCGAACCGGGGTACTTAGGCTTCACAGGCAAGCTCTTAACCGCTAAGCCATCTCTCCAGCCCTACTCAAAGATCTTGTAGTGACTTTATCCACACCACCCTGAACCTACTGAATCTCAACTAAGATTTTGGAATAACCATTTGTCAGTACCTTGGGAGCACCAAACATGGGGTGTAATGTGGAGCAGAGAATTTAATAAGTAGGCTTTGTTTTTCTTTCTATTTCCTAACTATAGGAATGACCCTCTTCCTGGCCTCAGGCATGAGGAAGTACTGGTGCTGGTCAGGAGGGTGATTGGGGTCTTTCAGGTAAATTTGTTCTTGGGAAGGAATCTTTGATTCTCCCTGTCTCTTTTCCACCAGGGCAAAGATATAGGTGGATTGGTTTATTTGCATTTGAAGGCAGATCTCTCTCTAAGAGGGATCTGGTGTCTCTGGACTGTGAGACAGGGATCCCTGAAGTGAAGGTTTCTCCAGGAACAGGCTTGAGGTTTGGTAATGTCATGCTCAGGGGGATGGTCTGACATTTCCTGGGAAGATGGTCTTATATAATTAGATTAGGGCCCAGGAGAGAAAAGGGAAGCCTAAAATTGCTCTCCTGGCAATTAGGAGACATATTTTTTGCTCTCCTTTGGTCAAAATTGCCCAGGGCTCCCCAGATGGGCTGGCATAAGAGAGCTTGTAGGGGAGGGCTCGAGATATCACAGTTCTTCAGCTGACCTGCTTGCCCAGTGTTTGGGGACACCGTCTCCTCCCGTGATCCCTGCTCTTATAGGACAGAGACCTAGGGCAGACTGTTTCTCTGAGGACATCTGAAATGTCCTTCCTTTCTACAAGAGAAACAAGCTTTCATCCTGGCTTTGACCTGGTGGCTTCCATCCTCACAGCAGACAGAAGTTCCCATGGCTCATCTGGCTGCTCTGATCCTCCTGGTCTCCATTATAATAGATCTTAGCAGCCAGTTGGACTACATGTTCCAATGTCTTGCCTGGCCTGGCCACTAGCATTTCCACTTTTCTAAGCAAGTCTGGGGAGACCAATGGGTTGAGATGTGTCCTTTAGGAGTATGTCACCCACTGAAGTCTCTGTTTGCATGTAGTGTGTTACTCATGGTCTCCTGTTCTAGAGATCAAGCTAATTGACAAAGGGTTAACCTCTGCACAGGCTAAAACGGGGGACATGGAAGACTGTGCACCTTGGGTGGAGCTTCTTGAAAGCAGGAAACTCACAGCTTCTCCGAAGTTTTCCTGATAAATATAAATAGCTCCTGATCTGATCTGATGTGAACTCGTGATCTGTCTTATGCTCCGATTCCCCATGGCATTGCTGCCTGAATCTAACCAAAAGCTGCAAACAGTCAGTTCCTGGAGCACTAGAGTATTCTCACACATTATGTGTTCATTTCATGTTTATCCCAATGTACATATCCTGTTTTCTCTGGAGGGAAGCACCAGGGCATTTTGTCCCTGAGAGACAGCTGCTACCTGGACACCATTGGGTGGGTTTGAACTTATATTTCTTTTTGTTTTGTTTGTTTGTTTGTTTTTCATTCAGGGTCTTGCTCTAAGCCAGTCTGACCCAAAATTCACTATGTAGTCTCAGATTGATCTCAAACTCATGGTGGTTCTCCTACCTCTGCCTCCCAAGTGCTGGGATTAAAGGCATGTGCCACCACACCAGGTTTAGATTTGTTTTCAATGCTTCTGTCACACACTAAACAAATGTTTCCTGATCCACTTATCCTCCTAGTCCCCAGTTAAGGGTCACTGTTGGGGACATCATGACATGTTAGCCTAACCTGGTTATACATCCTATAGCAGCCGCCCCTGCTCTGGATGTCTTTCTCTATTACTTCCTTCTTTCTAGTGGGGGTTACATTTGGTCCAGCCCAGCATCATGCTTTTCTAGGTTATCACATGACTTTTTTACGTGCTCCCAAGTTGTGACATGTTGTCAGAGTTATCAGTAAACCTTCCCATATCTCTCTAGATTTGAGTTCAGAGAGGGAAAAGGGAAGAGGACCCTGGCTCCCAGACAGGAGCAGCATGAAGAGGGATCCCTTCTGCAGGAGGACCCTGGGGAGGGGTCAGCGTGGAGGGCTCTTGGTCAGTCAGAGGAACTCTGGGAGGGGAGAAAGCTGGTCTGGGTGATCAGAAATCATGTCTTCTTTTTAGGAGTGTTGGGGAGCTGGTCACCTTTTCCTTCAGAAGGGGATCAGGCCACTGCCAGGGGAAGGAGCCTTGCCTGTAGGATTTCTGTAACCTGGTTTTGTCTCCAAGATAGACGAACAGCAGAACATGTGGACCTCTCCCCACTCCTCACTTACAAAAGGATGTAACTAACTAAAACATGGTGTCACAGTGTAAATTTCCATCTTGGAGCCATAACATGGGGTCACCCAGAGGATATTTGGACCATGATTCAGGGCATTAGAAAATGAATCCGAGGGCTGGAGAGATGGCTTAGCAGTTAAGGCATTTGCCTGAGAAGCCTAAGGACCAAGGTTTGGTTTTCCAGGTCCCACATTAGCCAGATGCACATTGTGGCACATGCATCTGGAGTTCATTAGCAGTGGCTAAAGGCCGTGGTGCACCCATTCTCTCTCCCTCAGTCTCTAATAAATAAAGAAACAATTTTCAAAAATGAATCCCAGCTGGGCTTGGTGAGGCATACCTTTAATCCTAGCACTCAGAAGGCAGTGGTAGGAGGGTCAATGTGAGTTGGAGATCAATCTGAGACTACTTAATGAATTCCAAGGCAGTCTGTAAGTGAGAGCCTACCTCAAAAATAAATAAATAAATAAAAATAAAATACAGGAAAAGAGAGAGAGAGAGAATTGAGGATTTTCTTCTTTTTATTCCCCTCAAATATTTTATATACTTATAAAACAGAGAGATGGGTGTGGAGGTGCATGACTTTAATCCCAGCACTTAAGAGGCAGAGGTAGGAGGAATGCCATGCATTCAAGGCCACCCTGAGTCTACATAGTGAATTTCAGGTCTCTGTGGTCCACAGTAATAGCCTACCTCAAAAAGAGAGAGAGAGTATTTGCACACTAGATCCTCTTACCACTAGCAGTATGGTACAGATGCATGAGCCACTTGATGAGTTTGTTTAATATAAATATGAATAAATTCCAACATTTAGTCAGATGTGGTGATGCATGCCTTTAATCCTAGCACTCAGGAGGCAGAGGTAGGAGGATCACCATGAGTTTGAGGCCAACCTGAGACTACAGAGTGAATTCCAGGTCAGCCTGAGCTAGAGTGAGACCCTACCTCAAAAGAATAAAAATAAATAAATAAGCAAAAGATGGTGTGGGCTGGACCTCACCAGGTGAGACACGGAGCATTGTCAGCCTGTCTTTGGAATGCCCCACCCATGCAAATAGATTTTCTAGACTGATGTCCCATGGTCCTAGGATTTCTAACATCTGAGGACTCCCATTCATCTAACAATTTGCTGATCCTGCTTCATGTACATGGCCTTTCCAGGTGTCTATAGAAGGGTTGGGACCTTTCGCACAAGCTTGCTCTGTGACAGTCTGGAACTTCGTGTGAGCCTCCGTGACCATGTGTGACTCACTGAGTTCCTGGAAATCCAGAGCTGCATGTATGTTGCTGTCTAATTCTGGTACCAGGGACTGGTTAAAGGCACTGGATTGCAAAGCCTGATGACCTGAGTTTGATTCCCCATACCCATGGAAAGCTAGATGAACAAGGCGGAGTTTGTTTGTACTGGCTAGGTGCCCTGGCCTGCCCATTTCCCTCCAATCTTCTCTCTCTGCTTGCATAAACATAACAAATAAAATATTTATTAAAAACAGGAAATGAAATCTGGACTTGGTGGCCCACACCTTTAATCCCAGCACATGGAAGGAAGTGGTAGGAGGGTTAATAGTGAATTCCAGTTCAGTCTGGGCTAGAGCCAGACACTACCTCAAAATCAAAAACAAACTTTGGTAGTGTTTCATGACTTATCCTCATGCCCTTGGTACCCCAGCTCTTGTGCTGTCTGTATGTATTGGCAGCTGGAGCTGGGTAAACACATCTCAGCACTGTGGTGTCCTGTAAGAAACATTTTCTAAAGGATTAAAAAAATTATTTTATTTATTTAAGAGAGGAGAGAGTGGGTGTTTTAGGGCCTTCCCCTGCTACAAATGAATTCTGGATGCATGCACCAGCTTTGTAGCTTATATGTAAAGTGGGGAATTGAACCAGGGTCCTTTGGCTTTGCAGGCAACCACCTTAACTGCTGAGTCATCTCTGCAGCCCTTTTACAGCATTTTGAGTTGAAACTGCCTCCTCTCTTTCAGATTAATTTGTATTTTCCCAAGTTGGAGCATTTCATACATGGACTCTTCCTGTCAGCAAGGCCTTTCTTTTTGTCACAATGCCTAGCAAGTTGTCTCTCTGTTACTTGTTAAATGATTAAGTTTCCAGTATTGATAATTTGTTGAGTTTTTAAATTTCAAAATTAAAATAGCTTCAAAGGTGTATGGATGTATGTGTATATATATATATATATATGTATGTGTGTGTATATATATATATGTATGTGTATGTATATATATATATATATATATATATGAACATTTATTCTTGGTTTTCTAAAATAAGGTCTCACTCTAGCCTAGTCTGGCCTAGAATTTACTATGTAGTCTCAGGCTGGCCTTGAACTGAGGGCAATTCTCCTACCTCTGCCTCCTAAGTGCTGGGATTAAAGGCATGCACTACCACACCCTGCCAAAGATAACACTTCTTACTTAAACCTGAGACGCTTTTGCATGTAATTATGTAAATTGCTTCTGATGTTTTCTTTTTTATAGGTTTCTGAGGTGGGTATATAAGCACCATGATGAGTCATGCATAACAATCTTCCTTTAATTTGGAAATGCTGTGTACTCATCTGCATGATCAGACACATTGACACTGAAGATAAATCTATCACAAATGAGCCCATCATTAGTAACTGAGAAATTTTCAATGAAACCTGATAAGGCAGCAACCACCAGTGTGATGGGAAACAATGAGGTCACACTGGCGGAGCCATGTTGCGGAACAAGTCAAATACATCAGAGGATGATGGCAGGCCAGATATTAAAGCCATTTTGACATTAGCAGATTAGTTTAATAGTTCCTCATAAATGTCCACATGCCCTGAGTCCTCTAAAATTCTTACTTGCACATTGACCCTAAAACAATAAAAAAAGGGAGGGGCTGGAAAGATTGCTTAGTGGTTAATGCGTTTGCCTGTGAAACCAAAGGACCTAAGTTCAATTCTCCAGGACCCATGTAAGCCAGATACACAAGGGGGCGCATGTGTCTGGAGTTTGTTTGCAGGGACTGGCATGCCCATTCTCTCTCTCCCTCTCTCTGTCTCTGTCTCTCTCTCTCACATAAATAAATAATGTTTTTTTTTTCTAAAAAAATACAATAAATTCACATGCCCGAGCAGCAGAGTCACTGAAAAATCAAGCTGTTACTGAGCAGAAGATCTTCTCCCTGTCTCCCAGAAAACTGGAAGCTGGAAACAGCTGCACTGTATGCAGTCTCATGGGAGACAGAAGTCATCAGTGGTGAAAACAGGGGATACTGAAAACCTGAAGTTTGGCCAGACAGGCCAAATGACTGAACGAGTGCAATCGTAGCAGGTCTGAGGATGTCTGTTGCAGCCAAGTTTTAGTAAAAGGTCACAGAACACAACATACAAACCACATTGGGACTCCACATACTTGGGCTGCAAGACCACTGAGAAATCCTGCTGGATCTGAGCTGATAGCCTCCTCCATGTAGACCAGCTGACATAAAGCTGGAAGAAGCCATTCTGCATGCAGTTAAATATGAGAAAGAGATACTACCAGTGAACATACTCAGCAGTGGACACTGCAAGCCTTATATTTGGCCAGCCAGGCCAAATGAGCCAACGGGTGCAATAGTGGCACGTCTGTCATGGTGGAAACCAACTGCCATCCAATTGGACTCCATGGGAGGGAATATATCCCTGATACTGAAAACTTAAAACAGGAGTAGTCATGAGCCGTAGGGGTGCAATGTTTGCTATTGTCTGGCTAAATGTATATACTATGCTCACCAAACTACCGAGTAAGCACTTCTCTTAATATTCATACCCTTATCTTAATGCTACTCTCACTTTGGGTAGAGAATCTTCTCTTTTCAGATGGCAGTGACCTTGGGATGACTCAGAAGGTATCATGGTGATGGAAAGAAATGACTGCAGTGCTCAGTACTGCAATATCTCTATGACACCTTCCAAGGCTCCGGGTCTAATGTGGAAGAGGTGGTGGAAAGAATGTAAGAGCCAAAGGAAGGGCAGGACTCCATAGAAAATGCTCCCTCCAGACACTAAATGTCCTGGATATCCATGGCCTCACAGTGCCTGACACTACCTGCAAGAGGAAAAGATCATGACATCAAAAGTAAAAGAGAGGCTGATTGAAATGGGGAGGGAGTATGATGGAGAATGGAGTTTCAAAGGGGTAAGTGTGGGGAGGGAGGTTATTACCATGGGGTATTTTTTATAATCATGGAAGTTGTTAATGAAAAAATAATTAATAAGCAAAATAAAATAAATGAGTAAATAAAATCCAGGATGGTTGGAGCAATGGCTTAGCAGTTAGAGGGCTTGTGTGCAAAGCCTAAGGACCCAGATTAGATTTGACTCCCCAGAATCCACATAAGCCACAAGCACATAGTGGTTCATTCGTCTGGAGTTTGCTTGCAGTGGCTAGAGGCTCAGGAGCACCCATTATCCCTGACTTTCTCTCTCTCTCCCCCCCCTTCTCTCCCTTTCTAATAAATAAAGTAAAAAATGTATATATAAAACAACAAACCACATTGGGGGTGTGACCCATTTCTGATGACTGTTTTCAGGGTCAACATTTTGCTTGTTTTCCCACAGGAAAATTGGAATTCAGGTTTTCAAGAATCTTTTGATCCTACAGATAAAAGCATGTTCCTCGCGGTACGCACTGTCATATTATCATACATAAATATGCATATATTTCCATTGGAACCAGTTATGATAACTTACTTCATAATCTCAGTCTCTGGGAAGGTGTGGCACAAAGATGTTCATGACTTTCAGGTCATCCTGGGCTACCGTGAAATCACATTTCAACAACAACAACAACAACAACAAAATGTTTCTTTGGCTAGAGAGTTGGGTTCGTGATTAAGACACTTTCCTTCCAAACATAAGGACACATGTTCAATTCCTCAGTACCCATGTAGGCCAGAGGCACCAGGTGACACATGTGTCTGGAATTGGTTTGTCGTGGCTAGAGGCCCTGGCACAACCATTCTGTCTCTATCTATGTGCCCCCTGCAATAAAGAAATAAAATATTTTTAAAAACTTAAAACAATAAAATTATATACAATTGCTTGATATTCTCACACAAAACTCACTGCTTTATTGGTACACATTGCTGTAAGAATGTGAGGGGAAAGGTGGTCTTGATGATGACTCACATCTATGACATGAGTATTTGGGGACTTTGAAGAAAGAGGACTGTCATGAGTTCAAGGCCAGCCTGGACTGCAGAGTGAGATCCAGGTCAGTCCAGACTAGAGTGAAATTCTACCTCAAAGTGAATAAAAAAGATTAAACTTTTTTGTTATTGTTGTTCACAATAAACACGTGTACAGAGATAGTGAAGAGCTTGTCATTGCTTGTGCTGTAAAATTTCAAAGAATGACTTCTCACTCCCTTGTTATTGCATAGACAGACAATTCTATCCATCAATTAATAATTTCAGTGTAAATTCCTGTAAAGTGGTTAGAAACAGGAAACCTTGGGGTGAAAGAGGTGGCTCAACAATTAAGGCGCATGACTGCAAAGCCTAATGACTGGAGTTCAATTCCCTGCTACCCAATTAAGCCAAATAGACAAAGTGGCGCCTGTCTCCCAAGATCGTTTTCAGCTCCTGGAGGCTCTGGCACACACATTCTCTCTCTCCCTCTCTCTCACTCTCTCTCTGTTTCTCCCTCTCTCTTGGCCTCTCTCTCTCTCTCTCTATCTCTATCTTTCTGTTTGCAGAGCTATTACTATTTATAACTTATTATATAAGTTTATGTTTGTAAATAAAATATTTTTAAGAATTAACTCAATATCAAAGTATAGAAAGCCATTATTATATGTATGAACAAAACTAAGAAACAATTCGAAGAATATATAGCATGAAAATCTGCCCACGTAGACCCCAAATGATGAATAATGGAGGGAAAAAAGGAAAGAGAGAAGCTGGGCATGGTGATGCACTCCTTCGATCCCAGAGGTAGAGGTAAGAGTATTGTCGTGAGCTTAAAGCTGGACTGAGACTACATAGTGAATTCCAGGTCAGCCTTGGATAGAGAAAGACCATACCTCAAAAATAAAAATAAAGAAATAAATAAAATGAAAACAGGAGAGGGAGAGAACTTTAGATAATTGATAATTTTCAGGAATATTGTTGATGTAATAAAAAGAAAAATGATATAACTATTTGAATACCTACATTAGGAAAGGGACATGTATTCAGAATATATAAAGAATTTTAACAATGAGAAAATTAACACAGCAATCTTAGTGGGTAAGTGATGGAACAGTTGTTTGTAGAAAAAAATGAAATTAGAGCAGATGAGCACATAACAATGTGTTGGTTTCCTCATTCATAAATTGCACCATAAGACAGAACTGGCCAACCACAGCATACTCACAACAATCCTTATCAGCAGTGATTTGGAGCTTGTGGAATTATAATACAAAGTGGACTGAAATATAAAATAATACTCTTTTCCTCCTCAAGTCTAAACATAATTTCCAAGGCAAGAGACACAATAACAGAGTCAGGGAGACGTGAATGAATGTAACCGTTGCAACTGGTTTGAAAAGAGCAAGAACTACAAAAACCTTCCCATCATTATTTAATTTGATCAAAAGGTGAGCGATGGGTCAGGAGAGATGACAGTTAAGGCGCTTGCCTACAAAGGCAAAGGACCCAGGTTCTTTTGCTCAGTACCCACATAAATCAAATGCACAAGGCTTAGCAGTTAAGGGGCTTGCTTGAAAGGCCAAAGGCATTTAAGGCAGATAAGGCAAAATGCACAAGGTGGCATATGCATGTGGAATTCCTTTGCAGTTCCCAGAGAACCTGGTATGCCAAATCTCTCTCTTTCTTTCTGGCTCTTTCTCTCTTAAATAAATAATAAATAAATAAACAAGCTATTAAATCTGTAATATCTCTATCACACCTTCCAAGGCTCAGGGTCATTGTCTCTGAGCATCCCTCTATCCTCTCCTATTCTCCATGGGATGGTCGTTTGTCAGGAGAGGGTTTCCATCAGGGTCTCTGAATCCATGTCACTGTGGGGGAAAGACAAAGAAAATGTCAAATCCAGGCAATTTGAGACATAGGCTGATTGCAACCATAGAAAATAATACATGCACAGTCCTATCTTAAATATTATTATTTATTTATTTTTAGTTTTTCACAAGGTAGGGTCTTACTGTAGCACAGGGTGACCTGGAATTCCCTATGTAGTCTCAGGGTGGTCTTGCATTCACAGCGATCCTCCTACCTCTGTCTCTGTTCTGCTCAGATTAAAGGTATGTGCCACTACGCCTGGCCCTATCTTGAATTTTGAAATTATCGCTTTTTGAATGTTCTATAAAACTAATACACGTAAATCTATTTTGCAACAAGTCCCTCTAACCATTGGGCCATCTGCACAGACAATTCCTACAAGTCTATTTCGGAAAAGAAGAACAACGTGTGGTGGTAAGACCTCCCCCCTCGACGTTTCCAGGCCGCGGGTCTGGAGGGCAGGGGGACAGTCCCGGGTCGGGACGGGGAGGGTCCGCGGTGGGGAAGCCCAGCCTGGGGATTCCCCTTCTCCTGGACTTTCACTTCTCCAGCCGCCAACACGCTCGCCTCCTTCTGCCCGGACACTGATGACGCGGACGCGGACGCTCGCTCCTATTGGCCAGGGGCTTTACGGAACGGCCAATCCATGCACGGCCCCACCAGGGGTTAAAAAGGAGGAAAGGCGGACGCGCGGAGACGCCTACTGTCCGCAGCCTGGGCTGAGCGCGATGTCGCCCCACACACTGCTTCTGCTGCTCGCGGCCGCCGCGGGACTGAGCCAGACCTGGGCGGGTGAGTGAGGGGCGGACGGAGAGGTGGACACGGGCAGGCCCGGGGACGCGGCGCGTCGGCCCTCGCGCAGACCCGCCCTGGGGGTCCCCGCCGGGCGGCCTCGCCCCTCCCGTCCGGCGCCTGGCCGGGGTCCGCGGGGGTCCGCGGGGTCTCAGCGCCCGTCTCTCCAGGCGCCCACTCGCTGCTCTACTTCAAGACCGCCGTGTCCCGGCTCGGCCGCGGGGAGCCGCGGTTCATCCTCGTCGGCTACGTGGACGACACGCAGTTCGTGCGCTTCGACAGCGACGCGGGGACGCGGAGGATGGAGCCGCGGGCGCCGTGGATGCGGCAGGTGGGGGCCGACTACTGGGACCTGGAGACGAGGAGCGCCCAGAACGATGAGCAGACTTCGCGGGTGAACCTGCGGACCCTGCTGGGATACTACAACCAGAGCGACGGCGGTGAGCGGCCCGGGCCGAGGGTCCGCGGGGCGATCGGGACCGCGGGGCGAGGCGGGGTTTCACTTTCGCTTCACGGGGAGCCCCGGGGTGGAGGGCGAGGGGCGGGCCGGAGCGGGCGGGGCTGACGGCCGGGGCGGGTCAGGCTCTCACACCATCCAGGTGATGCACGGTTGTTCTGTGGGTCCTGATGGACGCCTGCTCCGCGGGTACAATCAACACGCCTATGATGGCCGCGATTACATCTCCCTGAACGAGGACCTGCGCTCCTGGACCGCGGCAGACACGGCGGCTCAGATCACCCTGCGCAAGTGGGAGCAGGCTGAGGTGGCAGAGAGCTGGAGGGCCTACCTGGAGGGCACGTGCGTGGAGTGGCTCCACAGACACCTGCAGAACGGGAACGAGACTCTGCTGCGCACAGGTGAGAGGAACCATGGGGCTGCTCCTCCTTTTGGCTTGACATGCTGAGCTGCCTGTCTGCAATCAGGAGGCAAAGGTGGTCCAGGGCGTCCTGATCCTCGTCTGAGTGACTCTGGAGGATCACCCTGCTCTCAGGATACTCCAGGATCTGTCGGGGTGGAAGATCTCTGAAATCACCAACCAGGAGTCCCCTTCCAGGCACCCACTGGGGGCCAGGACCCCTGTCAGGCGGGGTCTCTGTCCACCACCAGCATGTCTGCGTGTCTGCCCACAGTGATGCTATCCCTTCTTCACTCCCTTTTCCTGAGGGGAGAGTTGGAATATCCCGACCTGACCTGTCTCTTGAACTTTCCACACAGCGTCATTATCCCTCTTTCCATGTTCTGTCCCCTCCCCAGCCCTGTTCATTTTTCCAGTCCTTTCCCAGAACTGTCCTACAGGTACTGCTGGGGTTCTTCAGATGAATGGAAAATGTTTAAATTTTCCACCTCTTTCCCCCAGATCCCCCAAAGTCACAGGTGACTCACCACCCCAGACCTGAAGGGGGTGTCACCCTGAGGTGCTGGGCCCGGTACTTCTACCCTGAGGAGATCACCCTGAACTGGGAGCGGGAGGGAGAGGACCTGACCCAGGACATGGAGCTTGTGGAGACCAGGCCTTCAGGGGATGGAAGCTTCCAGAAGTGGGCTGCTGTGGTGGTGCCTTCTGGAGAGGAGCAGAAATACACATGCCACGTGCAGCATGAAGGGCTGCCTGAGCCACTCACCGTGAGATGGGGTGAGGATGGGGCTGGGGAGAGGGGGTGGACAGGAACCCTGGGGAAGGGAGCGGGGTAAGGGCTGAGAGTTGGGAGTGAAGGTCCTCATCCTCCGTTGTCTTCCCAGAACCACCTCAGTCCCCCATCCTCATCATAGCAGTGGTCACTGTCCTTGTGGTTCTCTTGGGCACTGGAGCTGCGGTTATTGTGAGGAGGAGGAGGAAATCAGGTAGGCCGGGTCAGGCTCTCAGTCTTCACTTTGAGCCCATTTGCAAGTGTGCCCTGGGTCCCTGAGGGGAAGCACTGTCCACACACGTGCTCAGCCTGGTCCAGGGTGCTGTCGCTGTAAAGAACATGGAAAATGAAGGACAGGTTTATCACCTGACGACTGGGGACGTGGGATCTTCTTTCCAGAGGTCACGGAGCACACTTCGTGACCCTTCCTGGGTCTGTCCTCAGTGTCATAGCACATTTCTGGGGCACACGACGTCACTGTTTCTCACAGATTTTCCTCTCACAGGTGGAAAAGGAGGAAACTATGCTCAGGCTCCGAGTAAGTGTGGCGAGTGGGGTGACCCCTGTGGGAGGGTGCCCACAGAACACGTGGGGAGGTCATACACCCCACAATTCTCTTTGAGCCTCTTCTTCTCGGGGCTCTCAAAGTGTCTTGGTATTTCTTCTCCCCCAGACAGGGACAGTGCCAAGAGCTCTGACGTGTCTCTCACAGCTTGAAAAGGTGACACCCCAAGGGCGGGAATTGGAAAGGGGGCAGAAGGGACAGAACTGTGTCACAGGACTCTCGGAGTCTGGACCTGTGAAGGAGAGGTGGGTTGTGGGGGTGTCGTCTTCATGCAGCTGTACTGAGAATGTTCCTGACTCTTGTTCTCTCTGTGACACAGCTGCCTTGTGGGACTGAAGGGCAGAAGAAGGGTTCACATCTCTTATTGTGACTCAGAAACCAAATCTTCTTTCACCAGTGGTGTTGAACTTGTCTGTGTTGCCAGCGTGTCCACATCCACCTCCTGTCCCCAGGACCACTGGGGAGATGAGGTCACCCCCACAGTCAGATGCTTTCTTTGCCCTGTCCTGTGTGTCCATCCAAAACCCCTCTCTTGCAGCTCAGTGCATTTCACTTCCCCGCTGGACATAACAATCTTATTTTGATTCAAAATCTTAATGTAGGACATTGGTGGGTCAATTAACAGATATGTTATTCTAAAATTTGATGGAGGAAATAAAGGGTTGCCTTGAGGACCTTCCAGAATCTGTGTTCATTGTATTGAGTGGAGCAGCTGGATCTCACCCCACCCCACAGAGCTGATTGACAGGATCTCACCCCGCCCCACAGAGCTGATTGACAGGAGCTGGCCCACCCTGCTTTCTTTCTCCTCCCAGCCTTTCACTGTCACCTCTGCCTAGGTCACTCCCAATGCAGGGAGGCCTGTTGTCCACCATGGCAGGAGCTGGGCGCACCCTGGGACCCGCTCACTCGTGGTGGTTGACTTCTCCTCCTGGGCCACCGAGGCTGGCCCCAGTAGAACCCTGGAGGTGGCGGATGCTGGACTCACAGGCGTGGCCGCAGGCGCTAGGCGGAAGGACCTTGGCAGCACTGCCGCGGCTGCTGTGGGCCCTTGAGGTCCCTATTTTATCCCCTGCGGCCTGACACCTGCTGCCTGAGGTGTCTCATCCCCTGAGGTCTGTCCTCCCCCTGAGGTCTCTCCACCATCTCAAGTTTCTCCTCCCCCTGAGGGCTCTCTGTGCTTGGCCTCCACCACCTCCTCCCACCCCGTGCCCCCTCAGCCAGGCTCCCTGCACCCCCAGCTGTACTCCAAGGGCCCTCCCAGCTGCAACTCAGGAACCCTAAGGACTGTGCTAGGTCGTGTGGACTCCAAGGGGCTTTCCCAGCATGACTACTACCACAGCACGTCCCAGCACCGTGCTGACGAGTTCTCCAGTGGAAGAAGACGCCATAGGATCCTGTGACCAGGACCTCACAGGATGCTGCTCTCCATCCACCCAGCCCCTCACATGATTGACAGATCCAGCTGACTGACAGCGCTCAGGGTGATGACGCCCCTCCCACCGAGTACTGATTGTGCTCAGGGGTGCCAGGACCCCACCCACCAAGTACCAAGTAGACAGCATTCAGGTTCGAGATGTCCTGCCCACTGGGTACCTGAGTACCTGATTGAAAGGTTTAGCCTGTTGATGCTCTGTCCACCAAGTACCTGATTTAGAACTGTCAATGCCCCACCCACCTAGTAACCTGATTGACAGCAATGAAGATGCAGATGTCCTGCCCACGAGGTACCTGGTTGACAGCACTCAGGGTGCCAGCACCCTGTCCACATGATTGACGGCACTCAGGTTGCTGTCACCCTGCCCCCTTTGAATTGACTGACTGCAGCAGGACGCTTACTCCCTTTCCACTGTGTCCCTGACTGACAGCACTCATGATGCTGATGGCCCTCCCATCGAGTACCTGATTGACAGCACTCAGGAGTGCCAACAGCTCGCCCACCATGTGCCAGATTGACAACACTCTGGGTCCAGACACGTGCCCACCAAGTACTGATGGACAGCAATCTGATGTGTTGACACCCTGCCCAGAGTCCCTGATTGACTGCGCTCAGGGTGTCAATGCACCACCCACAGAATACCTCTAGACAGGTCACAGGACACTCCACGGATGAGCTGAGTGACTGAACATCAGATCCTCCCAAGGAGTGACTCGGACCCTGAGCAGAGAGCTGGATCTCACCCCGCCCCACAGAGCTGATTGACAGGATCTCGGCCCACCCTGCAGATGTCACTGACAGACTCTCAGTCCCACCCCACACAGCTGACTGACAGGAACCTAGCCCCACCCCACACAGCTGATTGACAGGACCTAGGCCACACCCTCAGAGCTGACTGACAGGCTCTCAGCCCCTCCCCACACAGCTGACTGGCAGGATGCAGGCCCAGCTCCACAGCCCAGGGGACCATGGTGGCTGCACAAGCAGTACACTATGTTCCAGGTGATCTCAGGACCCGGGCTGATGCAGGCTTAGCAGCCCCCCGCTTCTGCCACAGATCCCAGATGTGAAGAAGCCAGGATGTGGGTCCAGGCCAACCTCCCAACAGTGTGATGCCACCTCACAGCCTCACCTGTGTATGTGGTTCTCCAGAGTCCTCTGATGGACAGGAACATAGCACCCCCTTCTTCTGCCTCGTCACTTGACACTCCCTCTGATCTAGAAGAAATAACTAGACAAGCCATTACTAAACTTTCCCGGGAGGCACAATCTTTTAAGATGCTCCTCCAAGCCTGAAAGGAAAAGTCACAAGTGCTCAAGCAATCACGCGACCTTGATTTAGAAATACGCTCCCCCTCCAATTGCCCTGTTCAGAAAACTAAAATCAAAAGTAAAACTCTCCATGCCTTTCCTGTAACTCGCTCCCAAGTTAAACCTATTGAAGGAAAACCTACTGAGGCTGAGCCGCAGGATCCAGATAGCCCAGAAGAGGGGGAGGAGAATCTGAAACAAAGAAACCTGCTGGGTCAGAAAGCACTAAGAAGGAGAAAGGGGATAAAACTTTACTCATTAAAGCCCAGCAATATCACCACCTTAAGTTGAAACATATAAACGAGTTAATAAATGCAGTTACCTCGTACGGTCCTATTGCTCCTTTCACTCGCTCGCTGTTAGAATCTCTAAGTGAAGACGTACTTACTGTTAATGACTGGGTTATGTTAACTAAAGCTACTTTAACTAGGGGTGACTTTCTTCTAGGGAAAGCTGATTACACTGAGAGGTTCCAGGTGCTGCCCACCGTAATTTGGCCGCTGGTGATTCCTCCAATTCCTGGACGCTAGATAAACTTCTGGGCAACTGTCCCTACGAAACAAATGAAAGACAAACTAAATGTCCTCCAGGATTACTTACACAAATTCAACATGCAGCTCTCAAAGCCTGGAAGAGCCTTCCCTCTAAAGGGTCAGCTGTCACCTCTCTTGCTAAACTCAGACAGGGTCCACAAGAGCCTTATAGTGACCTTATCGGCCACCTTACAGAGGCTGCTGAACGCCTCGTGGGAAAGGAGGAAACAGATAATGAATTTGTTAGACATCTTGCTTTTGAGAATGCTAACTCAGCCTGCCAAGCGGCTATACACCCCCATCACCATGTCAAAAATATTTCTCTTACACTTTCTTTAACAGTTAGGATCCGAGGAAAGGCTAAGCCCAAGCAAAAAGAGGGAAGATGGATAACATGTCCTCTAGCACCTCTGGGATAGAAGCCTCCAGAGAATGCACACCCTCATCAAGGTGGAAAGTAAACAAGAGTGCCCAAGACAAAAAATGCCCCCATACTGGGGGTCAGAGAAGAAGACACAGTAAGGACTCAGAGCATAAAGACAGATCAGACATGTTGTACACAGGAAAGGACACAAGAAGACAGAAAAGGACACAGACACAAAGAAATGCTCCCCCTTACTCACATGGGTCAAGAAGGATCTGGAGGTAGCACAGATTTACACACACCATGTCAGGCCCATGTGTAGATCAAAGATCCACTCAGGATGAGCCTAGTCATCAGACTCAGGAGGGGAACTGAGAGACCTGATTGGTTGAAGACTGAAGGTGTGCTGATCCCTGAAAAACCTGAAGAAGAGGCAGGAAGCTGTCATGAGAGTGGTTGCTTGCAGGCATCTTAAATGGGACTGGATGAGACCTGGGTTCTAGTTCAGCCAGGGCAGGCAAGGTGGCATCTCCTTGATGCGGTGTCCCCAGCTGACAACCTATTAAAAATAGCTCTCTTGCCCCTATTCTATACCATCAGGACTTCTGCGCATACTGCACAATGAGGATCAGTTCTAAGCCTTCCCAAGACCATGAAATTACTCCTGGAAAATTACCTTTGGACCTGCCAGGTTCCTGTACAGGCCCAAGCATGGCATAAAATATTTTCACTCAGGGGACAAGAATAGTGTCTCTTTCCTCTAGGCAGGGAACAGGCATCAGAACAACATACAATTGCACCAAAACCTGAATCCAATGAGTTTATTGGGGTTACTCACAGAGCAGGGTGAGGGGTTCCTTGGGTGACTCAAAGGCAGTCATATCACCAAAAAGCACACCCAATGCAGGTGAGGACTCCTGGTATCTGCCTCTCTGGAGCTCACTGCAGCACCTGCAGACAGCTCGGCTCCTGGGAGAGCCTCCCCAGCAGTGGTTTTCCCATATACAACCTTAGGGAGGCAGCTGGCCACCTTCTAAGTTTCAGCTCTGCCAGGCTGGCTGAACTCCTGCTTCTCCATCCTCCTCCAGGAGGGGATGTTCAGTTCAGAGAAAATTGCTACCCAGCACTGTCAGTCCAACCCTCAGAAGTCCTTTACTAATCCTATCACCTTGGGGAGTGGTCCTGCGATCTTGTAAGTTACAGCATCCCCTGACTTGACCTCCTGAGTGTCCTGAGCCTCCCTCCTCCCAGGAGGAGTGAAACTTCAGTCTGGAAGAATTTACCATGCAATATGAAAAAAGTGCTAAGCACGAGGAGGAGCTAATATAAAAATGCCTACCACAGACAGCAGCTCACTGTTCTCTTCACCACAGGAGGTCTCCATGGAGCTGGGTTCTCATACAAGTGACACAGGTGACCACTGCCACCAACAGCAGCTGTGCCGTTAGCTAAAACCTAACGACCCAGGTTTGCTTCCCCAGTACCCAAAAAATTAAGATTCATAAAAGGGGTGCTTGCGTCTCGAGTACATTTCAGTGGCTAGATACCCTGGCTTGCCTATTCTCACTCTCTGTGTGTCTCTCTCTGCTTGCAAATAAATAAAAATATTGTTTTTTAAAAAGAAAGGAAACACAGAGACATTATATAGCCAGGAGCGAAAGTAACAGAGTCCTCCTGAGAGGTGGCTCAGACTGTCCACACCCCAGGGTGAAGCCAGCTTGGATGAGGGTTGACAGTCACTGTCTGTGAGCGTCCCTCTCTCCTCTCCTGTTCTCCATGGATTGGTCATTTGTCCTGACGATATCCCGCGTCTCAGTGCTGGTGACTGGTCATGGTCCCAAGCACAGCCGAGCTGGAGTTTGACCTTCCGGCCCGTGTTTAGCTGCACAGAAGAGAGTTTCCACCAGGGTCTCTGAACCCACGTCACTGTGGGGAAAAGACACATAAAAAAAGTCAAATCCAGGCAATTAGAGACATAGACTGTTTGGAAACATAAAGAAAAAATAGATGGGCAATGCTGTCTGGAATTTTAGAATAAATTTAGCGGACAGGTTATTTTGAAATTACCGTGTTTTTAATGTTATAGGAAATTTGTAGTAAAGGTTATCTTGTAATCAAGTCTCTCTAACCGCGGAGCCATCTCCACAGACCCAATTCCCACAAGGCTTTTTTTCAAAATATAAAAGGAAAACTTGGGCTGCTAACGGCCCCCTCCACGCGGGACGAGGCCGCGGGTCTGGAGGACTGGGGGACACAGTCCCGGGTAGGGTGGGGAGGGTCCGCAGTGGGGAAGCCCGGCATCAAGGACTCCCCATCTTTCACTTCTCCAGCCACCAACCCCACCCGGCTTCTTCTGCCCGGACACTGATGACGCGGCTCCTCCGCTCGCGCTCATTGGTCAGGAGTAATGAAGGACTGCAACGCGCCGGAACGCAGAGGTCCCCGAGTGCAGTACGGAGCGACTTCGCCCCGCCCGGGTAGTTCTGCCCGGATACTGATGACGCGTCACCGCCGCTCGCTCTCATTGGTCAGGAGTAATGAAGGACTGCAACGCGCCGGATCGCAGAGGTCCCCGAGTGCAGCACGGAGCGACGTCGCCCCGCCCGCTGCTCCTGGTGCTCGTGGCCGCCTCGGGCCTGAGCGAGTCCTGGGCGGGTGAATGCGGGGTGAACGGAGGGACCGACGTGGCCCAGGGCCCGAGGACGCCGCGCGTCGGCGCTCGCGCAGACCCTCCCTGGGGTCACCGCCGGGTGGTCCCGCCCCGCCCCTGGAGTGCCCGTCCTCCCCAGGCGCCCACTCTGCGCTACTTCCTCACCGCTGTGTCCCGCGGGGACGCCGAGGATGGAGCCGCGGAGCCTGCACATGCGGCAGGAGGGGGCAGACTACTGGGACAGGAACACGAGGATCGCCCAGAACAATGAACAGATTCACTGTGGGAACCTGCTAAAAAACAAATAACTATAAATAAATAATAAAATGAATGAATGAGGTAAAAATAAATAGTAAATAAGTTAATAATAAAGTAAGTAATATTTAAAAACTTCTGTGGATGTCGCCATAGCAGCTGGAACAGAAAATCTCGGCTTTGGGCTGACCTGGTGTCTGTTGTCACCAGGGATGAAGTTTCCCAGCGTTTCCGAGAATGCTGCTGCTGTCCAGGAATATCATGGAACATAACTCAAACCCTAACCCTAAACTTAGCCTTAAACTTAATAATCCTAACCCTAACAACCCTAGTACCAACCCTAGATTTAACAATCCTAACTTTAAAACCAACAATTCTAACCTTAACCCTAATCTAACCCTAATAACCATAACCTTAAACCCAACACTAACAACCCTAACCCCAGTTCTAACCCTAAGTACCTGAACCTTAGCTCTAACCTTAACAACCCTAACAAAAAACATTACTGTAACCCCCACCTGAACTGGGCCTAATTGAAACACTAACTTAACCCTAGGCCTCATCCTAACCCTAACAATAAGCCTAACCCTAACCCTAATGGAAACCTTAACCCTAGGCCTAACCCTAATAATAACCGTAAAGAAAGACCCAATTGAAACTCCTAACCCTAACCCTCACTTTCAGCCTAACTTAAACCTGATCCTGTACCCTAACACTAACCCTGACAATAACCCTAACCATAGGTGTAATTGAAACCCAAAACCCAACCCTCACATTCCTAACCCTAGGCCTAACCACTGGGGAGTGTAGAACTTTCCTCCTCCAGGCTGCGCTGGTTCTTCACACCCTACAGCTGCTCTCTGGAGGACCAGAGGCAAAGAAAAGGTGTGTCTCACTACAAGCCTTATATTTGGCCAGCCAGGCCAAATGAGCCAATGGGTAGTGAATAGTGGCATGTCTGTTATGGGGGAAACCAACTGCCCTCTAATTTGATTGAAGGCCCTGCTCCATGGGAGGGAATACATCCCTGATACTGAAAACCTACAACAGGGGTAGTCATGAGCCCTAGGGGTATGACGTCTGCTGCTGTCTGGCTCAGTGTATATACTATGCCCACCAAACTGCCCAGTCAGCACTTCTCTTAATGTTCATACCTATAAATTAAAGCCACTCTCACTTTTGGTTAGAGAAGCTTCTCTTTTCAGATGGCGGTGACCATGAGGTGACTCAGAAGGCATCATGGTGCCGAGAAGTGACAGAGGAGTGCTCAGCATTGAAATATGTCTATGACCCCTTCCAAGGCTCAGGGTTCATTGCCAGAGAGGCGGCAGAAAGAATGTAAGAGCCAAAGGAAGGGTAGGACTCCTTACAATGTGCTCCTCCAGACACAAAATGGACTGGATACTCATGATCTCACAGTGCCTGACTCTACCTACACAAGACCATCAATAGGAGGAAAAGATCAAAATAAAAGAGAGACTGATTGAGAGGGGGAGGGGATATGATGGAGAGTGGAGTTTCAAAGGGGAAAGTGGGGGAGGGAGGGATTGCCATGGGATTTTGTTTACAATCAATGAAGTTGTCAATAAAAAGAAAAGGAAAAGAAAAAAATTATAAAGCAACAAAATTGTTTAAAGGCAAAACAATACAAAATAAAAACGAAACCAAGGACTTGAAAAGAAAGAAATGTGGGTCTCTACCCAAGCTGAATTGAGCTCATGTGATCCTCCTGCCTCAGTCTGCACAGTGCTGGGATTGCAGATGGAGCCACAGGCCCAGCTTAGACTCTCTTTAAGACGTGAGCTTTGAAAAACTACTCAGACCCTTGAAGTACACATATTATTTTCTTTAATCTTTTCATTATATTTATTAGCCAGAAAGAGAAGGAGAATATGTGTGTGCACTAGGGCCTCTTGCCAATGCAAATGAAGTCCAGACACATGGGTCACTTTGTACATTTGGCTTTACATTTATTATGTTAAGGATGGTTTAGTGATATAGAATAACTCAAAAGAGAGAAGACACTTTGAGTCAAATGTTTCTTCCACTGATGTTCCAGATGCAGCCTACTGGCCACTATTTCAATCCAATGTTGGTCTTCTCTGGAGTAAAAGTCATTTCCACTCAGGGACATGGGTCTTTGGTCTAGGACACCTGAGGTAGGAGACAATAAAGGATAGACAACTTTTCTCTGGCTATCCACCTCCTGCTCCATTTCTGGGGGCCCTAGATATTCATGTTAATTTGTATACGTTATTAGTGTTGATTTGTCTTCACGATTTATTTGCCTTTTTGTTTGTCTGTATGGTGTGTCACTCTAGCCCAGGCTGCCCTGAAACTCACTCTATGGACACACAGAAGGCACAGACCAGCAGAGAGCCTCCTACTTCACCCCGATGGTGGCCCCACCTGTGGCTCCTTTGCAGGAAAAGGCTTGTACGAGTCCTGTGGCAGGGTCCACACAGGTGAGGACATATTTGTGCCCCTCACTGGTGGGTTTAGACCCTCTATAGTCTATCTGCCATTCTGCCACAGGGCACGTTGACTGATGTACCTGTTCCATCTCAGCATTCACCTCTCCATTCGTAACTGAGAACAGGCCTCACGGACTGTTCAGCATGCAGCATATGAGAATACTTCAGCAAAATGCAAGCTGCTTTAGCTATTTACCACCCATGTTGGCTCCACTGTGACCATCTCTACTTAAACCCAGTGAGCAGCTTTGAGTGGTACTTGACGGCAGTTAATGACCTTTACTTTACTGTTTTATTTTCCAAGGTGTGGCCTTGCTGTAGCCCATGCTGACCTGGAATTCTTTATGTAGTCTCAGGGTTGCCTCAAACTCACAAACTCATTCTCCCTACCAAGTGCTGGGATTAAGGGTGAGTACCACCATGCCCAGCTTAGACCTATACTTTGTAAGGGCATCCTTTTGTCTCCTGGTTTCCAGAGGGCTCAGGGGGCCCTGGGCTGCCATGTGTAGAGCCACCAGGGGCTCTGCCTGCTGTAGGACTCTGTTATGTGTCTCCTTCCACATCTGTTGTCCCCACAGTGGCCATCCCAGTACTTGGCAGTTCTTGGTTTCCCACTAGGCCATCCATAAAGTCAGGGCTCAGGACACAGTTCAACTACCAGTAGAATTTGTCTTGGGCAAGTTCACGAGTCCTCGCCATGAAAACTGTTCTCAATTTGACAACTGGCTGCCATTTCCTTCTCCTCCCTCTGTCCACAGGGATCTGTGTCCATTTGCTCTGCTACAGCCGCCCACTCCTGGGTGGCGCCCCTGCCTGTACCAGTCATGCACCACGCACCCATAGAGCTGAGGGGTCCCTTCCACCACCTTACCTGGCTTGGCAGTTGCGTCGTGCACTAGCAAGGCGTTAAGCCATCATCTCGACCACATTTTCTTTTATCCAGTTTACCTGCCAAATCAGAGGCTAATGCAGAGCACATTCCCCATGTCCTTTTCTCACTGTAACTCCTCTTTTACTCACACAAGTTTGGTCAGGGCAGCCATCTCAGCTTCTGCTGCATCCCTTATCACCCATAACTATAGCCCAAGCCCCTCTATTGCAGCCTGGTCACACTCTTAATCATTTTCTTTCACATGCAGGGATTTCAATACTTCCTTTCTCAGCATTTTCAGGATATCCCCACACTCACCGAGAGGACCCCACTCTTCACAAGGTTATGCCACTTACAGGAAGACAGCCACCTTTGGAGTACTATAGACACTCTTCCTCCTGAGAGTTCAGCCTTAGTGCCATGTCTTGCTGCCCATAGCATGCCCAATGTAAGCCCCATCACCACAGGCATGCACGCCACCACACAGCACATGGGCAGGGACAACCATGTCAGTGATGCAGAAAGTTGGGTCAGGGAATAATTAAATTCCATAAACATGCAGGAGTTCCCAGGTCAGTGGACTCTAATTTTAGGTCCTCATTCAAGTTGGCAAAGAATTGAAAACACAGACTCATAGAAGTGTAAATTATGAATTATTAGGTTCATTTTAGGGAGAGCTAGGATTAGAGGGAATGCTAAGAGTGAAGCCCAAGACAAAGAAAGGAAGATGGAGAAAATCTACTTTGTTATATCTGGGACAGAGGCCTCTGGGTAGTGCACACTGACATACACATGGAAGGCAAACAGGAGAGCCCAAACCAACAGAACCCCCTCAGACAGTAGGTCAGAGAAGATAAGAGACAGTAAGGACACAGAACTTAAACGCAGACCAAACACGGTCTACCATCTCCATGTTAAAGTGATAGTACATGTATCATGGGCCAGACAACCCACAGTGCAGAATACTGGCTTTCTCCACCCCTGCTCTTTGCCCGGTAGACTTTCAAAATGACATGTTCCTCCTCCTACGCAACTCAGGGCCCTCTCTTTTTCTCTGTGATGAGGACAGTACTACCCTGTTTGGCTTTAATAAATATTGTGGGTCCCAGCACGGTGGTGCACACCTTTAATCCCAGAATTTGGGAAACAGAGGTAGGAGGATGGCTGTGAATCTGAGGCCAGCCTGGACTAGAATAAGACCCTACCTCAATTACCCAAAAACACATACAGACGTTCATACATACATAATACTATGACTCCAAGAGGAAATAGTCTGCATGGTTTTCTGAATTCCAAACCCCACAAGATGCAGGTAAGTGATAACAGCCCAGAGTTCCTTGTCCCCCAGCAGTCCCCAGGGATGGTCCCCTCAAACCCTGAGCTCTGAGCCTCACAGCCTGCACAGCAGCTCCCTGCATACCAGCACAGTGGGAATGTCTCTTCACAGACTTGTAAGTCTTCTCTCTGCTTTGCCTTGAGAAGGAATCATTAGAATTTCTTTTCCTCACACTGTGGTTTCCTTCAAGTGTGTGTGGAGGGTTGGTCTTATTGGCGAGTATCAGTGCCACATGACCATCACTTCCCAGGGCTCATGGTGCTGTGGTGGCACCATAGACAGCGTGGTCTTCTTGGTGACTTTGAGAGCCTGCACAGAATAATGCGTTGTGGGAGAGGGGAACTGAGTTACAAGAGTATATAGACATGGAACCATGTGGTTAAGGGAACTCCTCCCTCATTAATCAAAGATCTTTTACTGTTCAGCCACACCACCCTGAAACTGAATCTCAACTAAGATTTGGGAATAATCATTTGTCAGTACCTTGGGGGCACCAAAGATGGTATGTCATGGGGAGCAGAGAATTTAATCAATAGGCTTTGTTTTTCTTTCTATTTCCTAACTATAGGAATGACCCCCTTCCTGGCCTCAGGCATGAGGAAGTACTGGTGCTGGTCAGGAGGGTGATTGGTGTCTTTCGGGTAAATTTGTTCTTGGGAAGGAATCTTTGATTCCCCCTTTCCCTTTTGCACCAGGGCAAAGATTTAGGTGGATTTGCTTTATTTGCATTTGAAGGCAGATCTCTCCCTAGAGGGATCTGGTGTCTCTGGACTGTGAGACAGGGATCCCTGAAGTGAAAGTTTCTCCAGGAACAGGCTTGAGGTTTGGTAAAGTCATGCTCTGGGGGTTGATCTGACATTTCCTGGGTAATGGTCTTATATAATAAGATCAAGGCCCAGGAGAGAAAAAGGAAGCCTAAAATTGCTCTCCTGTCAGTTAGGAGACATACTTATTGCTCTCCTGTGGTCAACATTGCCCAGGGCTCTCTGGATGGGCTGGCATAAGAGAGCTTGGAGGGGAGGCCCAGAGACATCACAGTTCTTCAGGAGGAGCTGACCTGCAGACCCAGAGTCTACGGATATCCCGACTCCTCCTGTGATCCCTGCTCATATAGGACAGAGTCCTAGAGCAGACTCTTTCTCTGAGGACATCTGCTTCTGAAACGCCCTTCCTTTCTACAAGAGAAACAAGCTCTCATCCTGGCTTTGACTTGGGGTTTCCACCCTCACAGCAGACAGAAGTCCTCATGGTTCATCTGGCTCCTCTGATCCTCCTGGTCCCCATTATAATAGATCTTAGCAGCTGTCGGGAGCTGTAGCTCTTCCTTGACCTCTTTTCTTGACTTTAGACACAGAGGCATTGTCGTACAGCCTTGATGAAGTAGACTTTAGACACAGAGGTGTTATCGTATGGCCTTGATGAAGTAGATTTTAGACATAGAGGCTTTGTCGTACTGCCTTGATGAAGTAGACTTTAGACACAGAGGTGTTATCGTACGGCCTTGATGAAGTAGACTTTAGACACAGAGGCATTGTTGTACGGCCTTGATGAAGTAGACTTTAGACACAGAGGTGTTATTGTACGGCCTTGATGAAGTAGACTTTAGACACAGAGGTGTTATTGTACGGCCTTGGTGAAGTTGACTTTAGACATGTAGGCATTGTCGAGAAAGTTTTATTTTCTGTATATAAGCTTGTGTGACTGCCTGAATAAACTTGAGCCTTGATCAGTACTTGTCTTGGCTCCATTCCTTGTGTTCTTGTCTCAGATCCATTCCCACTCCCCTTTGGGTCAGTTCGACTCTCATGCTACAGGTCAGCACAAACAGCCCCTTGGACTACATCTTCCAATGTCTTCCCTGGCCTGGCCACTAGCATTTCCACTTTTCTAAGCAAGTCTGGGAAACCAAAGGGTTGGGAAGGTGTCCTTTAGGAGGATGTCACCCAATGAAGTCTGTGTTTGCATGTAGTACACACTCATGGACTCCTGTTCTGGAGATCAAGCTAATTGACAAAGGGTTAACCTCTGCACAGGCTAAAATGGGGTTCATGGAAGACTGTGCACCTTGGGTGGAGCTTCTTGAATGCAGGAAACTCACAGCTTCTCCAAAGATTTCCTGATAAACATAAGCAGCTCCTGATCTCCTCTGATGTGAACTCGTGATCTGTCTTATGCTCAGAGTCCGCATGGCTTTGCTGCCTGAATCTAAACAAAAGCTGCAAGTACGTCAGTTCCTGGGGCACTAGAGTATTTTCTCACCTTATGTGTTCATTTCATGTTTATCCAAATGTACATATCCTGTAGCCTCTCGAGGGAAGCACCAGGGCATTTTGTCCCCGAGAGACAGCTGCTACCTGGACACCATTGGGTGGGTTTGACCTTAGATTACTTTTTGTTTTGTTATGCTTGTTTGTGTTTCAAGGTAAGGTTTTGCTCTAAGGCAGTCTGACGCAACATTCAGTACGTAGTCTCAGGTTGGTCTCAAACTCATTGTGGTTCTCCTACCTCTGCCTCCCAAGTGCTGGGATTAAAGGCGTGTGCCACCACACCAGGTTTAGATTTGTTTTTAATGCTTTTGTCACACACTAAACAAATGTTCCCTCATCCACTTATCCTAGAGGTCCTCCTAGTCCCCAGTTAAGGGTCACTGTTGCGGACATCATGGCATATTAGCCTAACCTGGTTACACATCCTATAGCAGCCGCTCCTGCTCTGGATGTCTTTCTCTATTACTTCCTTCTTTCTAGTGGGGGTTACATTTGGTCCAGCCCAGCATCATGCTTTTCTAGGTTATCACATGACTAGTTTACATGCTACCAAGTTGTGACATGTTGTCAGAGTTATCAGTAAACCTTCCCATATCTCTCTAGATTTGAGTTCAGAGAGGGAAAAGGGAAGAGGACCCTGGCCCTCAGACAGGAGCAGCATGAAGAGGGATCCGTTCTGCAGGAGGACCCTGGGGAGGGGTCAGCGTGTAGGGTTCTTGGTCAGTCAGAGGAACTCTGGGAGGGGAGAAAGCTGGTCTGGGTGATCAGAAATCGTGTCTTCTTTTTAGGAGTGTTGGGGAGCTGGTCACCTTTTCCTTCAGAAGGGGATCAGGCCACTGCCAGGGGAAGGAGCCTTGCCTGTAGGATTTCTGTAACCTGGTTTTGTCTCCAAGATAGACGAACAGCAGAACATGTGGACCTCTCCCCACTCCTCACTTACAAAAGGATATAACTAAAACATGGTGTCACCGTGCAAATTTCCATCTTGGAGCTATAACATGGTGTCATCCAGAGGATATTTGGACCATGATTCAGTGCAATAGTAAATGAATCCCAGGGCTGGAGAGATGGCTTAGCAGTTAAGGCTCTTCCCTGAGAAGCCTAAGGACCAAGGTTTGATTCTCCAAGTCCCACATTAACCAGACGTACATCATGGCGCACACATCTGGACTTCATTTGCAGTAGCCAGAGGCCCTGGTGTACCCATTCTCCCTCCCTAATAAGTAAAGAAACAATAAAAAAAATGAATCCTAGCTGGGCTTGGTGATGCATGTCTTTAATCCTAGCACTCAGAAGGCAGAGGTAGGAGGATCAATGTGAGTTGGAGATCAACCTGAGACTACTTAATGAATTCCAATACAGTCTGGAAGTGAGAGCCTACCTCAAAAAAATAAATAAATAAAAATAAAATAAAATAAAGGAAAAGGGAGAGAGAAATGAGGATTTTCTTCTTTTTCTCTCCCTCAAATATTTCATATACTTATAAAAGAGAGAGAGCTGGACATGGTGGCGCATGACTTTAATCCCAGCACTGAAGAGGCAGAGGTAGGAGGATTGCCATGAGTTCAAGGCCACCCTGAGACTACAGACTGAATTTTAGGTCTGTGGGGGCCACAGTCATAGCCTACCTCAAAAAGAGAAAGAGAGTATTTGCACACTAGATCCTCTTACCACTAGCAGTAAGCTACAGATGGACAAGCCAACTGGTGAGTTTTGTTTAATATAAATATGAATAAATTCCAAAATTTAGTCAGATGTGGTGATGCATGCCTTTAATCCCAGCACTCAGGAAACAGAGGTAGGAGGATCACCTGCATTTAGGCAAACCTGAGACTACATAGTGAATGTCAGGTCAGCCTGAGCTAGAGTGAGATCCTACCTCAAAAGAATAAAAATAAATAAATAAACGAAAGACGGTCTGGGCTGGACCTCACCAGGTCAGACACGGAGCATTTGCAGCCTGTCTTTGGAATGCCCACCTCATGCAAGTAGATTTTCTAGACTGATGTCCCATGGCCCTGGCATTTCTAACATCCGAGGACTTCAGATGAATGGAAAATGTTTAAATTTTCCACCTCTTTCCCCCAGATCCCCCAAAGTCACAGGTGACTCACCACCCCTGACCTGAAGGGGGTGTCACCCTGAGGTGCTGGGCCCGGTACTTCTACCCTGAGGAGATCACCCTGACCTGGGAGCGGGAGGGAGAGGACCTGACCCAGGACATGGAGCTTGTGGAGACCAGGCCTTCAGGGGATGGAAGCTTCCAGAAGTGGGCTGCTGTGGTGGTGCCTTCTGGAGAGGAGCAGAAATACACATGCCACGTGCAGCATGAAGGGCTGCCTGAGCCACTCACCGTGAGATGGGGTGAGGATGGGGCTGGGAAGGGGGGGGGACAGGAACCCTGGGGAAGGGAGCGGGGTCAGGGCTGAGAGTTGGGAGTGAGGGTCCTCATCCTCCGTTGTCTTCCCAGAACCACCTCAGTCCCCCATCCTCATCATAGCAGTGGTCACTGTCCTTGTGGTTCTCTTGGTCACTGGAGCTGCGGTTATTGTGAGGAGGAGGAGGAAATCAGGTAGGCCGGGTCAGGCTCCCAGTCTTCTCTTTGAGCCCATTTGCAAGTGTGCCCTGGGTCCCTGAGGGGAAGCAGTGTCCACTCACACGTGCTCAGCCTGGTCCAGGGAGCTGTCGCTCTAAAGAACATGGAAAATGAAGGACAGGTTTATCGCCTGACGACTGGGGACGTGGGATCTTCTTTCCAGAGGTCACGGAGCACACTTCGTGACCCTTCCTGGGTCTGTCCTCAGTGTCATAGCACATTTCTGGGGCACACACGTCACTGTTTCTCACAGCATTTCCTCTCACTTGTAGAAAAGGAGGAAACTATGCTCAGGCTCCGAGTAAGTGTGGCGAGTGGGGTGACCCCTGTGGAAGGGTGCCCACAGAACACGTAGGGAGGTCATACACCCCACAATTCTCTTCCAGCCTCCTCTTCTCGGGGCTCTCAAAGTGTCTTGGTATTTCTTCTCCCCCAGACAGGGACAGTGCCAAGAGCTCTGATGTGTCTCACAGCTTGAAAAGGTGACACCCCAAGGGCGGGAATTGGAAAGAGGCAGAAGGGACAGAACTGTGTCACAGGACTCTCGGAGTCTGGACCTGTGAAGGAGAGGTGGGTTGTGGGGGTGTTGTCTTCATGCAGCTGTACTGAGAATGTTCCTGACTCTTGTTCTCTCTGTGACACAGCTGCCTTGTGGGACTGAAGGGCAGAAGAAGGTTCACATCTCTTACTGTGACTCAGAAACCAAATCTTCTTTCACCAATGGTGTTGAACTTGTCTGTGTTGCCAGCATGTCCCCATCCACCTCCTGTCCCCAGGACCACTGGGGAGATGAGGTCACCCCCACAGTCAGATGCTTTCTTTGCCCTGTCCTGTGTGTCCATCCAAAACCCCTCTCTTGCAGCTCAGTGCATTTCACTTCCCCGCTGGACATAAGAATCTAATTTTGATTCAAAATCTTAACGTAGGACATTGGTGGGTCAATTAAGAGATATGTTATTCTAAAATTTGATGGAGGAAATAAAGGGTCGCCTTGAGGACCTTCCAGAATCTGTGTTCATTGTATTGAGTGGAGCAGCTGGATCTCACCCCACCACACAGAGCTGATTGACAGGAGCTCGTCCCCGCCCCACAGAGCTGATTGACAGGAGCTCGTCCCCGCCCCACAGAGCTGATTGACAGGATCTGGCCCACCCTGCTTTCTTTCTCCTCCCAGCCTTTCACTGTCACCTGTGCCTAGGTCACTCCCATTGGAGGGAGGCCTGTTCTCCACCATGGCAGGAGCTGGGCGCACCCTGGGATCCGCTCACTCGCGGTGGTTGACGTCTCCTGGGCCTCCGAGGCTGGCCCCAGTAGAGCCCTGGAGGTGGCGGCTGCTGGACTCACAGGCGTGGCCGCAGGCCCTAGGCTGAAGGACCTGGGCAGCACTGCCGCAGCTGCTGTGGGCCCTTGAGGTCCCTATTTTATCTCCTGCGGCCTGACACCTGCTGCCTGAGGTCTCTCAGCCCCTGAGGTCTCTCCTCCCCTGAGGTCTCTCCACCATCTCAAGTGTGTGGAAGGGTTGGGACCTTTTGCACAAGCTTGCTCTGTGACTGTCTGGAACTTGGTGTGAGCCTCTGTGAACATGTGTGACTCACTGAGTTCCTGCAAATCCAGAGCTACATGTATGTTGCTGTCACATTCTGGTACCAGGGATGGAAGAGATGGCTCAGCAGTTAAAGGCACTGGATTGCAAAGCCTGATGACCTGAGTTTCATTCCCCAGTACCCATGGAAAGCCCGATAAACAAGGTGGCACATGCGTCGAGTTTGTTTGTAGTGGCTAGGTGCCCTGGCCTGCCCATTTCCCTACAATCTCCTCTCTCTGCTTGCATAAACATAACAAATAAAATCTTTATTAAAAACAGGGAACCAAATCTGGACTTGGTGGCCCACACCTTTAATCCCAGCACATGGAAGGCAGTGGTAGGAGGATCCTCTTGAGTTCAAGGCCACCTTGAGACTACATAGTGAATCCAGCTCAGTCTGGGCTAGAGCCAGACACTACCTCAAAATCAAAAACAAACTCTGGTGGTGTTTCATGACTTATCCTCATGCCCTTGGTACCTCAGCTCTTGTGCTGTCTGTATGTATTGGCAGCTGGAGCTGGGTAAACACGTCTCAGTACTATGGTTTCCTGTAAGAAACATTTTCTGAAGGATTAAAAAAACTTATTTTATTTTTGTGAGAGAGAAAGAGAATGAGAGGAGAAATTGGGTGTTTTAGGGCCTTCCCCTGCTGCAAATGAATTCTGGATGCATGTACCAGCTTTGTAGCTTATGTGTATAGTGGGGAATTGAACCATGGTCCTTTGGCTTTGCAGGCAAGCGCTTTAACTGCTGAGTCATCTCTCCAGCCCTTTTATAGCATTTTGAGTTGAAACTGCCTTTTTCTTTCAAATTAATTTGTGTTTTCCCAAGTTGTAGCATTTCACATATAGAGTCTTCCTCTCAGCAAGGTCTTTCTTTTTGTCTCAGTGCCTAGCAAGTTGTCTCTCTGTTACTTATTAAGTGATTAAATTCCCAGTATTGAGAATTTATTGAGTTTTTAAATTTCAAAAGTAAAGTAGTTCCTCAGTTATTTTTTTTTTTTTAACATTTATTCTTGGTTTTTTAAGGTGAGGTATCACTCTAGCCCAGGCTGGCCTAGAATTCTCTATGTAGTCTCAGGCTGGCCTTGAACTCAGGGCAATCCTCCTACTTCTGCCTCCCCAGTGCTGAGATTAAAGCACCATGCCTTTCAAAGATAATTCTTATTACATAAACCTGAGACACTTTTGCATGTAATTCTGTAAATTGCTTCTGATGTTTTCTTATTTGATGGTTTGTGAGGTGGGTATATAAACACCATGATTCCTCATGCATAACAATGTACTTTAATTTGGAAATGCTATGTACTCACCTGCATGACCATACACATTGACACTGAAGGTAAATCTGTCACAAATGAGCTCATCACTAGGGTGAAAACCATCAGTAACTGAGAAATTTTTAATGAAACCTGATAGGGCAGCAACCACCAGTGTGTTGGGAAGCAATGAGGTCACACTGGCGGAGCCATGTTGCGGAACAAGTCAAACACATCTGAGGATGATGGCAGGCCAGATGTTAAAGCCATTTTGAGATTAGCAGATTAGTTTAATAGTTCCTCATAAATGTCCACATACAATGAATCCTCCAAAATTCTTACTTGCACATTGACCTTAACGCAATAAAAATGGGGCTGGAAAGATGGCTTAGCAGTTAAGCCATTTAAGTATGAAGCCAAAGGACCTTGGTTCAATTCCCCAGGACCCATGTAAGCTAGATACACAAGGGGGCACATGTGTCTGGAGTTTGTTTGCAGTGACTGGCATGCCCATTCTCTCTCTCCATCTCTTTGTCTCTGTCTCTCTCTCTCTCTCCAAGTAAATAAAGATTTTTTAAAAAAATACAATAAATTCACATGCCTGAGCAGCAGAGGCACTGAGAAATCAAGCAGTTACTGAGCAGAAAACCTTCTCCCTGTATCCCAGCAAACTGGAAGCTGGAAAAAGCTGCACTGTATGCAGTTTTATGGGAGACAGAAGTCATCAGTGGTGAAAACAGGGGACACTGGACACCTCAAGTTTGACTGAATGAATGCAATAGTGGTAGTGAAAGGCCCAAGAATTCAGAAGTCCAGAAATACTATCATGCTCCAAAGGGAGCTTAGGTGGGCCCCTGCATACCTCAAACTCCAGGCTTTACTCTCTGTTGGAAGCAAGTAAAGAATCCCTCTTCTCATTATATCAGAGCCCACTCCTAATATAAAACTAGGTAAAAAGGGCATGAGATAGCCCTCAAGGATGGGAAATGAATAATAAAGTAAACCACTTATTTGGTTTCTGTAAATAGCCTGCACCATAAGCCTTAATAGCCTACACTGTAAGCCTTAGTAGTCCACACCATAAGCCATAGCAGCCTGACTCAGACCACCATGGTCATAGGAGACTGATACCACACTCTGCCACTCCCACCCAAGGACCTGCGCAAATGCTGACCACCAAGGTCATAGGAGACTGATTGGTCCACGAGGGGCTTGAACAAATTAAACTAATTGGCTTACAAACTATGGAGTGGCACAAACTGACTGGCTCGCACCCCACGGGCTCCTGATGTTAAAGAAAATGATTGGTCTAATGCACAGGCTTTGTTAGAAACCCTATAAAAACTGTCCCGTTCCTGCATTCGGGGCTCTGCAGTCCTCTACCCCTGTGTGGTGTACGACTGTGGGCCCCAGCGTGCTTGGAATAAAAATCCTCTTGCTGTTTGCATCAAGACCGTTTCTTGTGAGTGATATGGGGTGTCACCATTTCTGGGCAGAGCGTGGGGTCCTCGTTCTGGGGGTCTTACAGTAGGTCTGCTCTGGAGGAAACCAACTGCTCTCTAATTGGATGGAAGGCCTACTCTATGGGAGGGAATACATGCCTGGTACTGAAAACCTAATCAAAAGCCTATGGCAGGAGAGTTAATGAGACTTAGGAGTATAAAGACTGCTTTTATCTGGATAAATACATATATTACCCTCACCATATTGCCCTGAAAGCACTACAGTTAATGTTCATACTCATATATTGATGCTACTCTCACTTCTGGTTAGAGAAGCTTCTCTTTTCATATGGTGATGACCATTGGGATGACCCAAAAGGCAACATAATGCTGAGAAGAAGAGACAGAGGAGTGTCCATCACGGAAACATCTCACACACTCCAAGGCTCAGGGTCCATTGCAGAAGAGGTGGAGGAAAGAATGTAAGAGCCAAAGGAAGGGTACCAATCCTTACATACAACTGTAGGGACAGAACTTGGCCTCAATATCCAAGACCTTGCAGTGCCTAGCAATACCCACACAAGATCCTCATAATAGGAGAAAAATATGATGACATCAAATTAAAAGCTATACTAATGGAGAGAGGGAGGGTACATGATGGAGAACAGAGTTATGAAGGGGGAAGTGGGGGAGGGGAGGGAAATACCATGGTATGTTGTCTGTAAGTATAGAAGTTGTCAATAATATGTATATACATACATATATATATATATATATATATATATATATGTATATATATGTATGTATGTATGTATGTACGTATGTATATGGAGAGAGAGAGAGAGTAAAAAGGAAAGAAAAACAAAAACGATTAAAATGACCAGGCATGAGTGGCATCACACTTGAATCCCAGCACTGGAGAGGCAGAGGTAAGCAGACTTCCATGAGTCTGAGGCCAGCCTGAGACTAAAGAGTAAATTCTGGGTCAGGCTGGGCTAGAGTGTGACCCTACTTTGAAAAAGAAATATGTGTAACTGCACAGGAAAATAAATATCCCAGGTTGATTAAAGGAATTTGAGTAAATAGCAACAGTGATCAGCAGGGAGACTGCGTCACATGAATTCATGCTCATTTCCTTCAAATGTGTTTTATGAAGAGCAATTGTTCAAAAAATAGCGATGCTCTCAACTTCTAAGTGATGTCTTATAGATAGTGAGTCTGCTGACTATGATTTTGTAGAGTGGAGCTGGGGAGATGGCTCGGCAGTAAAGGTAGTTGCCTGCAAAGCCGAGGAGCCAGGTTCGATTTCCCAGTGCCCACGAAAGCCAGATGCACAAGGTGTGCATGCATTTGCAGTGGCTAGAGGCCCTGGCACACCTATTTTCCCCCTCCATCCCTCTCTCTCCTTGCAAAATATAAAAAAAGACAAAGTATTTTGTAAAGAGAAAAGCACAATTAGAAACATGGACTGTGGAGAAAGAAGTTAGAGCGGTGAAGTGAGAGTCCCCACAGGCAATCAAAGATGCGTTAACGCACCTTGTTTGCTCCTTATGTTTGATAAAGTAACATGCCTTTGGAGAAGTCATCTGAGGACGTCCTGTTGCAGCCAAGTTTTATTAAAAGGTCACAGATCACAACAAAAAGAAAACACATTGGGGGTGTGACCCATTTCTGATGACTGTCTTTAGGGTCAACATTTTGCTTGTTTTCACACAGGAAAATTGGTATTCAGGTTTTCCAGTATCTTTTGATCCTACACATAAAAGCATGTTCCTCATGGCATGCACTGTCATGTTATCATACATAAATATGCATATATTTCCACTGGAACCAGTTATGATAACTCACTTTATAATCTCAGCCTCTGGGAAGGTGTGGCACAAAGATGTTCATGACTTTCAGGTCAGCCTGGGCTACCATGAAATCACATTTCAACAACAACAAAAATAATTCTTTGGCTGGAGAGTTGGCTTAGTAATTAAGACACTTTCTTGCAAAACATAAGGACCCATGTTTGATTCCCCAGTACCCATGTACGCCAGAGGCACAAGGTGACACATGTGTCTGGAATTGGTTTGTAGTGGCTAGAGGCCCTGGCACCATCCTATCTCTAACTACCCCCTCGAATAAATAAATAAAACATTTTTAAAAACTTAAAAAATTAAATTAGATAAAATTGCTTGATATTCTCTCACAAAACTCACTGCTTTATTGGTATACATTGCTTGAAGAATGTGAGGGGAAAGGTGGTCTTCATGATGACTCACATCTACGACATGAGTATTTGGGGACTTTGAAGAAAGAGGACTGTCATGAGTTCAAGGCCAGGCTGGACTGCAGAGTGAGATCCAGGTCAGTTCAGACTAGAGTGAAATTCTACCTCAAAGTGAATAAAAAAAAGATTAGACTTTTTTGTTATTGTTGTTCACAATAAACACATGTACAGGGCTGGAGAGATGGCTTAGCGGCTAAGTGCTTGCCTGTGAAGCCTAAGGACCCTGGTTCGAGGTTCTGTTCCCCAGGTCCCACGTTAGCCAGATGCACAAGGGGGCGCACGCTTCTGGAGTTCGTTTGCAGAGGCTGGAAGCCCTAGCACGCCCATTCTCTCTCTCTCCCTCTATCTGTCTTTCTCTCTATGTCTGTTGCTTTCAAATAAATTAAAAAAAAATAAACACATGTACAGAGGTAATGAAGAGATTGTCATTACCTGTGATGTTAAATTTCAAAGAATGACTTCTCACTCCCTTGTAGTTGAATAGACAGACAATACTGTCCATCAAATAATAATTTCAGTGTAAATTCCTGTAAAGTGGTTAGAAACAGGAACCTTGGGGTGGGAGAGATGGCTCAACAGTTAAGGCTGTAGACTGCAAAGCCTAATGACTGGAGTTCAGTTCCCCAGTACCCGCTTAATACATATAGACAAAGTGGCGCATGTCTCCCAAGATGGTTATCAGCAGCTGGAGGCTCTGGCACGCATATTCTCTCTCTCTCTCTATTCCTCCCTCTCTCTTGGTCTCTCTCTCTCTCTCTCTCTCTTTCTGTTTGCAGAGCTATTACTATTTATAAATAAGTTTGTTTGTAAATAAAATATTTTAAAAATTAACTCAATATCAAAATATAGAGAGCCATTATTATATGTATGAACAAAACTTAGAAACAATTAGAAGAATATATAGCATGAAAATCTGTCCACGTAGACCCCAAATGATGTATAATGGAGGGAAAGAAAGGAAGGGGAGAAGCTGGGCATGGTGATGCACTCCTTTATCCCAGTACTTGAGAGGCAGAGGTAAGAGGATTGTGATGAGTTTAAAGACGGACTGAGACTACATAGTGAATTCCAGGTCAGCCTTGGCTAGAGAAAAACCCTACCTCAAAAATAAAAATAAATAAATAAATAAAAAGAAAAACGGAGAGGGAGAGAACTTTAGATATTTGATATTTTTCAGGAATACTGTTGATGTAATAAAAAGAAAAATGATATAACTTTAGAAGATATTTGAATACCTAGATTAGGAAAGGGACATGCATTCAGAATGTATAAGGAATTTTAACAATGAGAAAATTAACACAGCAATCTTAGTGGGTAAGTGATGGAACAGTTGTTTGTAGAAAAAAATGAAATTATAGCAGATGAGCACATAACAATGTGTTGGTTTTCTCATTCATAAATTGCACCATAAGACAGAACTGGCCAACCACAGCATACTCACAACAATCCTCATGAGCAGTGATTTGGAGTTTGTGGAATTATCACACAAAGTGGATTGAAATATACAATAATACACTTTTCCTCCTCAAGTCTAAACATAATTTCCAAGGCAAGAGACACAATAACAGAGTCAGGGAGACATGAATGAATGTAAGTGTTGCAATTCGTTTGAAAAGAGCAAGAACTACAAAAAACCTTACCATCATTATTTAATTTGATGAAAAGGTGAGCTATGGGTCAGGAGAGATGGCAGTTAAGGCGCTTGCCTACAAAGGCAAAGGACCCAGGTTCCTTTGCTCAGTACCCACATAAATCAAATGCACAAGGCTTAGCAGTTAAGGTGCTTGCTTGAAAGGCCAAAGGCATTTAAGGCAGATAAGGCAAAATGCACAAGATAGCATATGCATGTGGAATTCCTTTGCAGTGCCCAGAGAACCTGGCATGCCAATTCTCTCTCTCTCTATCTGGCTCTTTCTCTCTTAAATAAATAATAAATAAATAAACAAGCTAATCAAATCTGTAATATCTCTATCACACCTTCCAAGACTCAGGGTCATTGTCTCTGAGCATCCCTCTATCGTCTCCTGTTCTCCATGGGTTGTTCGGTTGTCAGAAGAGAGTTTCAATCAGGGTCTCTGAATCCATGTCACTGTGGGAAAAAGACCAAGAAAATGTCAAATCCAGGCCATTTGAGACATAGGCTGATTGCAACATTAGAAAACAATACATGGACAGTCCTATCTTAAATATTATCATTTATTTATTTTTAGTTTTTCACAAGGTAGGGTCTTACTGTAGCTCAGGGTGACCTGGAATTCCCTATGTAGTCTCAGGGTGGTCTTGCAATCACAGCGATCCTCCTACCTCTGTCTCTGTTCTGCTCAGATTAAAGGTCTGCGACACTACACCCGGCCCTATCTTGAATTTTGAAATTATCGTTTTTTGAATGTTCTATAAAACTAATATACGTAAGTCTATTTTGCAAGAAGTCCCTCTAACCATTGGGGCACCTGCACAGACAATTCCTACAAGTCTATTTCGGAAAAGAAGAACAACTTGTGGTGGTAAGACCTCCCCCCTCGACGTTTCCAGGCCGCGGGTCTGGAGGGCAGGGGGACAGTCCCGGGTCGGGACGGGGAGGGTCTGCGGTGGGGAAGCCCAGCCTGGGGGATTCTGCTTCTCCTGGACTTTCTCTTCTCCAGCCGCCAACCCGCTCAACTCCTTCTGCCGGACACTGATGACGGAACCGCGGCCCGTCGCTCCTATTGGCCAGCGGCTTTCGGGAGCGGCCAATCCATGCACCACCCCACCCGGGGTTAAAAAGGAGGAAAGGCGGACGCGCGGGGACGCAGACTGTCCCCAGTCGGGGCTGAGCGCGATGTCGCCCCACACACTGCTTCTGCTGCTCGCGGTGGCCGCGGGACTGAGCCAGACCTGGGCGGGTGAGTGAGGGGCGGACGGGGAGGCGGACACGGGCAGGCCCGGGGACGCGGCGCGTCGGCCCTCGCGCAGACCCGCCCTGGGGGTCCCCGCCGGGCGGCCTCGCCCCCCCCCGTCCGGCCCCTGGCCGGGGTCCGCGGAAGTCCGCGGGGTCTCAGCGCCCGTCTCTCCAGGCGCCCACTCGCTGCGCTACTTCGACTTCGCCGTGTCCCGGCCCGGCGGCGGGGAGCCGCGGTTCATCTCCGTCGGCTACGTGGACGACACGGAGTTCGTGCGCTTCGACAGCGACGCGGGGACGCGGAGGATGGAGCCGCGGGCGCCGTGGATGCGGCAGGTGGGGGCCGACTACTGGGACCTGGAGACGAGGAGCGCCCAGAACGATGAGCACACTTTGCGGGTGAGCCTGCGGACCGCGCTGGGATACTACAACCAGAGCGACGGCGGTGAGCGGCCCGGGCCGAGGGTCCGCGGGGCGATCGGAACCGCGGGGCGAGGCGGGGTTTCACCTTCGCTTCACGGGGAGCCCCGGGGTGGAGGGCGAGGGGCGGGCCGGAGCGGGCGGGGCTGACGGCTGGGGCGGGTCAGGCTCTCACACCATCCAGAGGATGTACGGCTGTTCTGTGGGTCCTGATGGACGCCTGCTCCGCGGGTACGTTCGATACGCCTATGATGGCCGCGATTACATCTCCCTGAACGAGGACCTGCGCTCCTGGACTGCGGCCGACACGGCGGCTCAGATCACCCTGCGCAAGTGGGAGCAGTCTAAGGAGGCAGAGCTCTGGAGGGGCTACCTGGAGGGCACGTGCGTGGAGTGGCTCCACAGATACCTGCAATACGGGAACGAGACTCTGCTGCGCACAGGTGAGAGGAACCATGGGGCTGCTCCTCCTTTTGGCCTGACATGCTGAGCTGCCTGTCTGCAATCAGGAGGCAAGGGTGGTCCAGGGCGTCCTGATCCTCGTCTGAGTGACTCTGGAGGATCACCCTGCTCTCAGGATACTCCAGGGTCTGTCGGGTGGAAGATCTCTGAAATTACCAACCAGGAGTCCCCTTCCAGGCACCCGTTGGGGGCCAGGGACCCTGTCAGGCGGGGTCTCTACCCACCACCAACATGTCTGCGTGTCTGCCCACAGTGATGCTGTCCCTTCTCCACTCCCTTTTCCTGAGGGGAGAGTTGGAATATCCCACCCTGACCTGTCTCTTGAACTTTCCACACAGCGTCATTATCCCCTTTCCATGTTCAGTATTCTGTGTGGGTGTCCCCTCCCCAGCCCCGTTCATTTCTCCAGTCCTTTCCCAGAACTGTCCTACAAGTACTGCTGGGGTTCTTCAGATGAATGGAAAATGTTTAAATTTTCCACCTCTTTCCCCCAGATCCCCCAAAGTCACAGGTGACTCACCACCCCAGACCTGAAGGGGGTGTCACCCTGAGGTGCTGGGCCCGGTACTTCTACCCTGAGGAGATCACCCTGACCTGGGAGCGGGAGGGAGAGGACCTGACCCAGGACATGGAGCTTGTGGAGACCAGGCCTTCAGGGGATGGAAGCTTCCAGAAGTGGGCTGCTGTGGTGGTGCCTTCTGGAGAGGAGCAGAAATACACATGCCACGTGCAGCATGAAGGGCTGCCTGAGCCACTCACCTTGAGATGGGGTGAGGATGGGGCTGGGAAGGGGGGGGGGACAGGAACCCTGGGGAAGGGAGTGGGGTCAGGGCTGAGAGTTGGGAGTGAGGGTCCTCATCCTCCGTTGTCTTCCCAGAACCACCTCAGTCCCCCATCCTCATCATAGTAGTGGTCACTGTCCTTGTGGTTCTCTTGGTCACTGGAGCTGCGGTTATTGTGAGGAGGAGGAGGAAATCAGGTAGGCCGGGTCAGGCTCCCAGTCTACTCTTTGAGCCCATTTGCAAGTGTGCCCTGGGTCCCTGAGGGGAAGCACTGTCCACTCACAAGCGCTCAGCCTGGTCCAGGGTGCTGTGGCTCTAAAGAACATGGAAAATGAAGGACAGGTTTGTCACCCTGACGACTGGGGGCGTGGGATCTTCTTTCCAGAGGTCACGGAGCACACCTCGTGACCCTTCCTGGGTCTGTCCTCACTGTCATAGCACATTTCTGGGGCACACGACGTCACTGTTTTTCCTCTCACAGGTGGAAAAGGAGGAAACTATGCTCAGGCTCCGAATAAGTGTGGCGAGTGGGATGACCCCTGTGGGAGGGTGCCCACAGAACACGTGGGGAGGTCATACGCCCCACAATTCTCTTTGAGCCTCTTCTTCTCGGGGCTCTCAAAGTGTCTTGGTATTTCTTCTCCCCCAGACAGGGACAGTGCCAAGAGCTCTGACGTGTCTCTCACAGCTTGAAAAGGTGACACCCCAAGGGCGGGAATTGGAAAGAGGCAGAAGGGACAGAACTGTGTCACAGGACTCTCGGAGTCTGGACCTGTGAAGGAGAGGTGGGTTGTGGGGGTGTCGCCTTCATGCAGCTGTACTGAGAATGTTCCTGACTCTTGTTCTCTCTGTGACACAGCTGCCTTGTGGGACTGAAGGGCAGAAGAAGGTTCACATCTCTTACTGTGACTCAGAAACCAAACCTTCTTTCACCAATGGTGTTGAACTTGTCTATGTTGCCAACGTGTCCACATCCACCTACTGTCCCAGGACCACTGGGGATATGAGGTCACCCCCACAGTCAGATGCTTTCTTTGCCCTGTCCTGTGTGTCCATCCAAAACCCCTCTCTTGAAGCTCAGTGCATTTCACTTCCCCGCTGGACATAAGAATCTTATTTTGATTCAAAATCTTAACGTAGGACATTGGTGGGTCAATTAAGAGATATGTTGTTCTAAATTTGATGGAGGAAATAAAGGGTTGCCTTGAGGACCTTCCAGAATCTGTGTTCATTGTATTGAGTGGAGCAGCTGGATCTCACCCCACCACACAGAGCTGATTGACAGGAGGTCGTCCCCGCCCCACAGAGCTGATTGACAGGAGCTCGTTCCCGCCCCACAGAGATGATTGACAGGATCTCACCCCGCCCCACAGAGCTGATTGACAGGATCTGGGCCACCCTGCTTTCTTTCTCCTCCCAGCCTTTCACTGTCACCTCTGCCTAGGTCACTCCCATTGGAGGGAGGCCTGTTCTCCACCATGGCAGGAGCTGGGCGCACCCTGGGACCCGCTCACTCGCGGTGGTTGACATCTCCTGGGCCTCCGAGGCTGGCCCCAGTAGAGCCACGGAGGTGGCTGCTGCTGGACTCACAGGCGTGGCCGCAGGCGCTAGGCGGAAGGACCTTGGCAGCACTGCCGCGGCTGCTGTGGGCCATTGAGGTCCCTATTTTACCCCCGCGGCCTGACACCTGCTGCCTGAGGTCTCTCCTCCCCTGAGGTCTCTCCTCCCCTGAGTTCTCTCCTCCCCTGAGGTCTCTCCTCCCCTGAGGTCTCTCCACCATCTCAAGTTTCTCCTCCCCCTGAGGGCTCTCTGTGCTTGGCCTCGACCATCTCCTCCCACCCCGTGCCCCCTCAGCCAGGCTCCCTGCACCCCCAGCTGTACTCCAAGGGCCCTCCCAGCTGCAACTCAGGATCCCTAAGGACTGGACTCCGTCGTGTGGACTCCAAGGGGCTTTCCCAGCATGACTACGACCACAGCACGTCCCAGCACCGTGCTGACGAGTTCTCCAGTGGAAGAAGACGCCATAGGATCCTGTGACCAGGACCTCACAGGATGCTGCTCTACAACAACCCGGCCCCTCACATGATTGACAGATCCAGCTGACTGACAGCGCTCAGGGTGATGACGCCCCTCCCACCGAGTACTAATTGTGCTCAGGGGTGCCAGCACCCCACCCACCAAGTACCAAGTAGACAGCAATCAGGTTCGAGATGTCCCGCCCACTGGGTACCTGAGTACCTGATTGAAAGGTTTAGCCTGTTGATGCTCTGTCCACCAAGTACCTGATTTAGAACTGTCAATGCCCCACCCACCTAGTAACCTGATTGACAGCACTGAAGATGCAGATGCCCTGCTCACGAGGTACCTGATTGTCAGCACTCAGGGTGCCAGCACCCTGTCCACATGATTGACGGCACTCAGGTTGCTGTCACCCTGCCCCCTTTGAATGGACTGACTGCAGCAGGACGCTTACTCCCTTTCCACTGTGTCCCTGACTGACAGCACTCATGATGCTGATGCACCTCCCATCGAGTACCTGATTGACAGCACTCAGGAGTGCCAACAGCTCGCCCACCATGTGCCAGATTGACAACACTCTGGGTCCAGACACCGTGACCACCAAGTACTGATGGACAGCAATCAGAAGTGTTGACACCCTGCCCAGATTCCCTGATTGACTGCGCTCAGGGTGCCAATGCACCACCCACAGAATACCTCTCGACAGGTCACAGGACACTCCACGGATGAGCTGAGTGACTGAACATCAGATCTTCCCAAGGAGTGACCTGGACCCTGAGCAGGGAGCTGGATCTCATCCCGCCCCACAGAGCTGATTGACACGATCTCAGCCCACCCTGCAGATGTCACTGACAGAATCTCAGTCCCATCCGACACAGCTGACTGACAGGAACCTAGCCCCAACCCAAACAGCTGATTGACAGGACCTAGGCCACACCCTCAGAGCTGACTGACAGGCTCTCAGCCCATCCCCACACAGCTGACTGGCAGGATGCAGGCCCAGCTCCACAGCCCAGGAGACCATGGTGGCTGCACAAGCAGTACACTATGTTCCAGGTGATCTCAGGACCCGGGCTGATGCAGGCTTAGCAGCCCCTGGCTTTTGCCACAGATCCCAGATGTGAAGAAGCCAGGATGTGGGTCCAAGCCAACCTTCCAACAGTGTGATGCCACCTCACAGCCTCACCTGTGTATGTGGTTCTCCAGAGTCCTCTGATGGACAGTAACATAGCACCCCCTTCTTCGGCCCTGGCGCTTGACACTCCCTCTGATCTAGAAGAAATAACTAGACAAGCCATTACTAAACTTTCCCGGGAGGCACAATCTCTTGAGATGCTCCTCCAAGCCAAAAAGGAAAAGTCACAAGTGCTCAAGCAATTACGCGACCTTGATTTAGAAATACGCTCCCCCTCCACTTGCCCTGTTCAGAAAACTAAAATCAAAAGTAAAACTCTCCATGCCTTTCCTGTAACTCGCTCCCAAGTTAAACCTATTGAAGGAAAAACTAATGGGGCTGAGCCACAGGATCCAGATAGCCAAGAATAGGGGGAGGAGATTCTGAAACAAAGAAACCTGCTGGGTCAGAAAGCACTAAGAATGAGAAAGGGGATAAAATTTTACTCATTAAAGCCCAGCAATATCACCGTCTTAAGTTGAAACATATAAACGAGTTAAGAAATGCAGTTACTTCGTACAGTCCTATTGCTCCTTTCACTGTCTCGCTGTTAGAATCTCTAAGTGAAGACATACTTACTGTTAATGACTGGGTTATGTTAACTAAAGCTACTTTAACTAGGGGTGACTGTCATCTATGGAAAGCTGATTACACTGAGAGGTTCCAGGATGCTGCCCACCGTAATTTGGCCGCTGGTGGTTCCTCCAATTCCTGGACGCTAGATAAACTTCTGGGCAACTGTCCCTACGAAACAAATGAAAAACAAACCAAATGTCCTCCAGGATTACTTACACAAATTCAACATGCAGCTCTCAAAGCCTGGAAGCGCCTTCCCTCTAAAGGGTCAGCTGTCACCTCTCTTGCTAAACTCAGACAGGGTCCACAAGAGCCTTATGGTGACCTTATCGTCCACCTTACAGAGGCTGCTGAACGCCTCGTGGGAAAGGAGGAAACAGATAATGAATTTGTTAGACATCTTGCCTTTGAGAATGCTAACTCAGCCTGCCAAGCGGCTATACACCCCCATCGCCATGCCAAAAATATTTCTGACTTTATCAAACTCTGAGCTGATGTGGACCGTACGTCCCACATCATTGGACTAGCCATAGGAATGGCCCTTAAGGATTTTACCCAGGGGGACAAGCTCAAAACTTGTTTTAATTGCAAACAAGCAGGTCATTTTTCCAGAGAATGCACGGCCCTTAATGCTGAGCGGCCACTCCCATCTTCTTTGTGCCTGGAAACTTCTCCTTCAGGGTATGGCTAATAGTCCAACTTCAGGTCAGAAATTTGTAGCTAAAGCTTTAGCTTCTTAGAGAAGCAAATTTCCTCAATTATATATTATTTACTATATGGATGAAATTTTATTAGCTGGAAAGAAAAAGACGGAAATCTGGTTACAAAAAACAAAACAGGGCCGGGTGAAGTGGCCCACGCCTTTAATCCCCGCACTTGGGAGGCAGAGGTAGGAGGATTGCCGAGAGTTTGAGGCCACCCTGAGACTACATAATTAATTCCAGGTCAGCCTGGAGCAGAGTGAGACCCTACCTTGAAAAACCAAAAAAAAAAAAAAAAAAAAAAAAAAAAGGGAAAAATGATACAGAGATCAGTAACAAGATGGTTAAATTATACTTTGTTTATTTTAAATTTTTTACTTTTGGATGCAAAAGGGTCTTCTGTTGCTGACCATTTTTGGCATGCACAAACCAAGACAAATTGTACTAAAGTAATGTGAAAAGATCCATTGACTAACAAATGGGGTGGATCCTACCCTGTATTAATATGGGGAAGAGGATCTGTTAGTATTTTTTCACAGAAAGAAAATAGAGCCAGATGGTTGCCAGAACATTTGGTGCGGCATGCAGGCCACGAGATCAAACAAGAGGACACTGCTGATCCTGATGATATGGAGTCATCTACATCTTGCTTACAGTGAACTTGACTAGGAGCTATGTTCCTGACCCTCCTATATTACATCTGGTGACTTGGGAGAAAAAAGAAATCATAGTTCCAATCAATAACACTTGGTTGCTAAGTATGCCATCTAGTAAAAATATAGAATTACATCAAATAATTATGAGTTCATATTCAGGGCATGGTCTAGGTATTCCACTATGCTTTTCTAAGACTAGCATAGTGGGATGTTTTGAAATAAAGGAAAGAAACATTACTGTAAAGCTTGTATAAGAGCACGTACAAGGTAGAAAGAAGATAAAGCAGGTTCAAACAAGCAGAATTTCTTTTTGGCTTCCCTATGGAGATCATGTTACAGGAGATAGTCCACCAGAGGACTTTATTCCTTGTGAAGGTTCAATAAATCTATACATTGGAGCAAATGTGTAGGGAAAAAATTTATCAGGTATAATGTTTCCAAAAACATATCTACTAGATATGTTAAGGACTTGTCAGGATCAGCAGGCTCTATAGAGAGTAAAACTGAATGGGTTAATGATTGGGCCACTGGACTGTCCTCAGGATTGTGGTGGTCAGACAGTGGACATCAGCAAACTTATGTGTGGAAAATTGCTGCTGCTATGGGAGGTAACAAGGTTACATCTGACAGCAATGATTCAAATAGCCTTCCTAAGGGAACTGTTATGGCCTGTGTTACACCACCTTATGCCCTGATGTTAGGGAATATAAATATTACTTGGTATCATGGATCTGAGGAAATGTTTAATGTTACCTGTGATAATTGTAGTCTGTCCAATTGTATTTCTCATGATTCTGGAACTGTAATGATTGTCAAACAACCTGCATTTGTTATGATTCCTGTTAATCTTTCAAAGTCTTGGAGAAATTTTAGCTATACAGAACAGTCATCTTGATTTTGATGCCACTAAGGCTGCTAATGATTTACTTGCTACAGTTAAGTCTGTGTTGCCTGGTTGGGACTCTTTTTTTTTTTAATTTATTTATTTATTTATTTGAGAGCGACAGACACAGAGAGAAAGACAGATAGAGGGAGAGAGAGAGAATGGGCGTGCCAGGGCTTCCAGCCTCTGCAAACGAACTCCAGACGCGTGCGCCCCCTTGTGCATCTGGCTAACGTGGGACCTGGGGAACCGAGCCTTGAACCGGGGTCCTTAGGCTTCACAGGCGAGCGCTTAACTGCTAAGCCATCTCTCCAGCCCAAAGAATTTTTTTTTTAGATAGTCTTGCAGGACCAGAGAGATGGCTTAGGGGTTAAGTCATTTGCCTGCAAAGCCGAAAGATCTCAGTTCGACTTTCCAGGATCCACCTAAGCCGGATGCTCAAGGATGAGCATGTGTCTACAGTTGCCTGGTTGGGACTCTTTAAGTTCCTGGATAGGCCACTTAGCAGCTGTAGGAGTTTGCCTTCTGCTTCTCTTATGCCTATTGTCTATTTTCTTCAAGTGTCTAATGAAGTCTATTATGAATGTTCACGCAGAGTTCCAAACTATGGGCTATAGAATACGTCCTTGACTCCCCGCCTTTAGGAGCTGCATAGGATTTAGACCTATGCATATTGGCTCACAATAAAGTGAGTACGATATGGGCACCAACATGGGTGCAGGGCAAAGCACCGCAAGGGAAAGTCCCTTTCTGACCGCTTCTGAATTCCCTGAGAGAAAAACCTGACTTGCATGTAGGTTGGTACCACACTTATTATGATCATATAGGCCCTGCCTCCCCTCCCCAAAAGGTACCAAGGGCCAAGTCTGTGGGATGAAAAAATGACAGCCCACGGAAGGTACCAGGTCAATACTCCCCCAGTTGGTTAAATCCCACCTCTGAATAGTGGGTCTCCCCTTCTTTTGTATAAAAGAAGTGAGCAGATGTTGGGAGCTGTAGCTGCTCTTTGACCATGAGAACTGAAGCAGTTTTTGGATCTCCGGGCACAGAGTCCTTATCATATGGCCTTGGCAAACAGTCTTCAGACACACAGGCATTTGTGGAGCAGACTAGGCATGTAGGCACTGTCTAGAAAGTATTATTTTCTGTATATAAGCTTGTGCTTGCCTGAATAAATCTGAGACCTTGATCAGAATATAGACTTGGTCTCCTTCTTTGTGTCTCTTGTCTCCCATCCAGGTTAATTTCCCCTCAGGTCCTTGGTTAAATCCCTGCTGGCTGGGGCAGGGTTTCAATCGTGACTGGGGCATACTTAGAAAACCTGTCTTTTCATATTAGTTATGGTATCAGGTGAGTTATATCCATAGGCTGGGGAGGTACTGAATTTCCCATCATTATCTATGTATGCATAATCCCAGGAGTCTCCTATTAGGTGACATAAAACAAATATCAAATTGTGAAACCAGGTTCAAGGAGGTGCTAAATGTGTCCATATTAGTGAGCATCCATGTAAGATTATAGGGTTGATGTGGTTTTGCAACAATAGAGGTTATTAAGCAACAATAGATTATCATTACATGAAAAGATTTAGCCATCATAAAGCCTTAGTTTCTAGCTTACGAATCTTTAGTTTGAGGGGGTTTCGTGGATGTGCAACAGCATGCCACAGTCCAGGATTTTCTTCAAGGGTGCAGTTGTCCAGGTAGTTTTCCTGTGGGTCGATAGGCTTCACGTGAGAGTGGTGTATCCAGGTAGGAACTCATCCTCTTTGATTGCAGTTGGAGTGGTCAGGATCACAGTATAGGGTCCCTTCCAGCCAGGTTCAAGAGTCTCTCTCTGGTGTCTGTGTGTGTGTGTGTGTGTGTGTGTGCGCGCGCGTGCTTAGATTTTTTTTTTGTTTCTATTGATACTCACTTCTGTAACTTGAATCCACAGATACAAGCAGTATATAACCAGAAAGTTACAAGTAAACACAGATTATACATGCAAGTTTCTGTTCACAGAGGTCACATGTGTAGATATATGAATTAGAAGTATGCTTGTAGAATTATGGCCAAATGTTTTCAAAATGCAGAAATGTAAAATTACATCTTGTAAATGAGAGGTATGTCTACACACTTCAAAATTCACATGTTGCTTATACCACAGATGTATGACAGTGATAGGATTCAGGTGACAAGCAATAAGTTCTCAAAAAATTAATACTGGTCAAAGAAAACGGGAACATTTTTATCCTTCACTGAAAATACATTTGACTACTAGAATACGAAACCCAGCAGGAACTCAGAAAAAAAATTACAAAATCTAAAGCCTATTACTTAATATTTCTTATTACCTAAACAACAGCATGACGTAAAAGAAAACTGCACTTGCACTTAAATTGCTAATTTCATATGAAGTTCTCTAAAAATGAAATGCAACCAAAACATCTTCAAACTCCAAATGAAAAGTCTGCAAGGCTCAGATTAAAATGTGGAATGTTTCAGATGAAAGTAATAGAAATACAACTGGTTTTGTTCTTTATTGAATAGAATCAAGGTTTCCATTTCTTTGAAGCATCAAACTACTAAATTTCATTTTTCTGAATGGTTCTATTATCTGTCTCTTAGTGGTGCAAGTTGTCTTCCACAGATTACAGTCTCTAAAAAGTAGTTCTGTCTGTTATTCTGATGAAAGGAAAATTCCTCTTCATTAATTTAATCATTTGCAATTTTTTTTGCTATAGCACTTAACACATGAACAGAAGACATCTATTATTTATCCACTAAAACAAAAGAGTACATAGTTTTCTTCTATCAGTACTGTATTTTAAAAAGGTTAACATTAAGAACAAAGAACCATTGTGTTTTTGAAATAAGCTTCTTGCACATCTTAAGTTTCCTTCTTCTGCCTGCATTCTTCCTTCAATTTATTCAGAAATTTCTGATAATGAGGAAGGCTGCTACAATGAGTATTCTTTGCAACTTCTTCATTTGTATAAAAGAGTGAACACAGTTTACAGTAAAACCCTGTTTCAGGTATCACGTAGTCTATACCAACAGGAGCATTGGGCTGATATGGTCCAATTCTACACTCCTCTGGGATTGTATAGGACTCCTTGTCATCACTTTGGCCATCTGCATTTTCACTTGCATCTTTGTTCAGATCATCAGCATTCTCAGCAGATTCAGCACCTGTTTCTGCATTTTCCTCATTCTTATTTCCATTTTTCAATGCTGCATCACTGTCTTGATCAAGTTCCTCCATCTTGTCCACCTTCTTAAGTTTTTTCTTGGCTGCTGCTGAAGCACTGGACTCTCTTTTCACAGCTTCATCTGAAGGCTCTTACTTCCCATAAGAAGCCACATCGCCCAAATTAGCAAGGTCAGTCTCATCTTCCACTGAACTGCCACTTTCTAGCAGAGCTGCTGCTTCCTCTTCCTCAACAAGCAGCTCGTCTTCAGACTCAAGAAGCATATTGGGTTCTTGTTCTGTCTGGTCATCCTTTGCATCTTTCTTACCATCTTCACCTGACTTTTGTTCTTGTTCTTGACCTTCGGCGGTACTTTCAGTCTTCTGAGATCCATCAGTTTTAGATTTCTTGTCACTTGGAGATTCTTTGCTATCTGGAGAGTAAGCTCTTTTATGGGATTTATCTTTCTTCAGCAAGTCAGTGCCTCTGTTGGGAATCCTCAGTACCAGTTCTGTTGTATTTCTCAGACAAATCAACCTTAACACATCTCCCCTGGAACCAAAGTGCTTTCTTCAAGAATGGTCAACCATGGCCATTGCATCTTCTCTGGTCTCCATCTCCGTAAAGGCCTGACTTTTCATCCTCATCAATATATAATTCTTTATTTTCCCATAAGGCTCAGCAAGTTTGAGGACAGCACTGTCAGAATAGGCAGAATGGGGTAAATTGCTGAGATGTATCACATGTCCAAGCTGTTGCTCCTGATCAAACATCTGATCAGGCTTTCCTTCAGGTTTCTTTATTCTTTTGTACTTCTGAGACAAATGCATCCTCACTGGCTTGCCACGTACTAATGCTGGTGTGGTTGTATAATACTCCACTGCAGAATGGGCATCTTCTGTAGTTGCCATTTCAATAAATGCCTCATTTATTTTATTTAGAATTGGATGGTTTGAAATAACTCGAAATGGTTCTACTAACTGTAGAAGTTGGTATCTCAAGTTTTTTCCTTGCTGAAAATCCATGATGTGAACAACTCTGCTAGTTTCCATTCTGCCTTTCTGCATGTGCCTTGGTCCTTGCAGTTTTCAATTTCCAGCCCCTAGATTTCCTCTTGGTCCAACTGCTGGACCTCCAAGATGAAATGAGGGAGGTGGAGGTCCCAGAATTACTGGTGCTGGATTTGTAGAATGCTGCAACATGAATGGATCACCCATTGTATGTCCTGTATCCTTGTCAGGATTCCACTCTGGGTAGATTTCAAGAAGCTGGCATCGACAGCTGTAACTTGCTCCATTGATATGTTGGCTCCAATCCTTATTAGAATGAACTGGCATATCACATTTGTAGCACAGACGGGGATAACCCTTCAGTATGAGTCCACAGAAGTCAATATTGCTACTTGGAGGAGTGCCCCTCTTTTTCTCAAAGAGAGATCTCTCTTGTAAGGGGCCAGGGCAATGTCCCATTCTCTCTTACTCACTGTCAAATTTATGATAGTTTTGCGAAGTCTCACAAAAAAGGAATCATCCCTACACCTTTCTCCATCTCTTAGTCTGTCATCTTCATAATCCATTCTGTCATAATAACCAGATACTTAAGAACGACTTCCATGGTCATAATCAAGCACTGGATTGAGACTAGGACCACAATCATCAAATCTATCTCTTCTAAAGTGCCTTTTTTCCTTCTCAATCATCCCTAGGTATACTCTTTATGGTGGCTCCCATGTAGCACATCTGCCATCTCTACCATAACTCAATGCAGGGCCTTCTTCAGTTCTCCTCCTTTTTAGCTGTAAAAGGATTTGGGGCAAATTCTCAGGAGTAATCTTGTCCTCTGGATAACAACTCAGTTCATCTAAATCTCTAGACCAAAGCTGGCCAAAGTGGCTTGGTCTGAATCTCCCTGGTGTTGAGAAGACAAAGGGAGTGGACTTCTATATCCAATGTTAAATATAGACTGCAAGTTATGGTAAGAAGTACTAGCAGAAGACAGTGCCCCATGAGCTTCTTGGTGATCCAATGAAGAATTCATTCCAAGATACATTAAACCAGCAAGGTATGCATACCCTGGTTCATCCTTCCAAGAGATGCTGCCATACTTAAAGACTGGGTAGCAGCAGCAGCAAGAAGGCCTATTTCTGCCGCAGACAGGTCATGCCCATGACCTGTGAGTCCCTACCACGAAATGACTGCTGGAATGACTTGGACCTTGTAGAACTATATCTCTTGACTATTTTATAGATTAAAAAAAAAAAGTTTTTTAAGATGGCCAAAAAGAAAGTTCAAACTAGGTTAACTTTGCTTCAAAAAATGGTAATGCCAAGGCAAAGGATCAATAAGGACTGAGAATCTTCTTCAAGGTGAGAACCAGCAGACAACTCTATAAATGTAATGTCTGGCAGTCTGGGTTGATTCCTCAGTACCCAGGACAGTCGATGCATCAAGTGGTGCATACTCCTGGAGTTCTATGCATTCTTCTCTAGAATCTGGTTGAGTACCTGATCTTTCTATATGATCTGATGTAATACATTACATGGTGTGACAAAGGTGTCCAAGATCTGATTTTTTGATGGAGACAGTTTTCTCATTCAGGTCTCTCTGATCAATAGCTCATTGTGGATGATAGCCACATGCTGGTACTGGGGGTTACAGGTCAGTGCCCACTAAGTAAAAGATAACTAATATAAAATAGTTAGAAGGGGGGCAGGGGTTGGAAGCTGTAGAGGAGTAAGGTCAGTCTTCATCATACCCTCTCCAGTGTCTTGTTCTTCTTTTTCCAAGGCTTTTAGGTGCAGCATCGTTTACTTGAGACATTTCTAGTTTCTTTTTTTTTTTCTGACTTTAAAATGTTTATTCTTTAAAAAATTACTTGCTTTTTATACAGCTATACAAAGTTCTTAATGTTTCTTTGGCAATGGAATATAATGGAATTTTACAACTATATAAAAAGTTACCATTGCCTAAGAAACAGTATTTCCCTGTGTGTACATAGTTGACTGACAAAATTCTCTACCATCCAGCACCCTAATTAATTGACAAAATTAGCTACCTCATATTATAGAATTTCCAAGTAGAAAGGGAAAGATACAGACTCACGCACGCATATACACACATACCCTTCTGTGGCTCACACAGCATCACAGCCCGATCTGCAGGCAACTGCAGTAGTTGCCAAGTACAATTTAGTGATGAAAAAATCCTTTGAAGTCCTACTGAAGTACGGCTCAAGTGTAACTATACACAAGAAATTACTTAACCTTTTGCTATTGCAAATATAGTCACTGCTCGTTTGTTGAAGGATGAGACCCTCTTTCCCTCCCAAAAAGTAACTGCATTGTATCTTTGAAATTCAGCAGAAAACAAAGAGACAAAACCCAGTGCTGGTGACTTGTATAGAGCAAAGTCACTTCTTCATTCTTCACAGAGACTGAAATCAATTTCCAGGACCAGGAAGAGCTAGAACTCCACCTCTTTTTCAAAGCCTTGTTGGTAGACTATGCAGAAACTTTGTTGTCTTCCCTATATTCAAAATCTGCAAACTCCCTGCCCCCACGGCCTCCTCTGAATCCACCATGAAACCTCGAGGGGCAGTGAAGGTCCCTCCTCGGCCACCACCACGCCCTCTGCCACCACGGAGCCCAAGACCTCCTCTGCTTCTGTACCCGCCACGACCACGGTTTGGACGTTTCAGCATTTAACCTCCTTTCTTCAGCCCAGGTTGGCCTCCTTTCTGTGTTATCATCACAAGAAATATTATCCAAGAGGGATTTAGTCTTGTCATAATAGCAATTAGGTCCAAGTGGATCTTCGTCATCAGCATTCCCTTCACTGTTTTGGGTATCCACTCCTGAGTCTCCTTTATCTTCACCATTTACAGGTTTCTCTTGTTTGGCAAGTTTATCTTCTTTTAATTTAAGTTTATTATGAAATTCTCTGTCAATCTTCTCCTTGTTAAATTGTGCATTTGCACTTTCAAATCAAAGTCTTTCTCAAATTTCATTGGACCGTCTGGCGAATACCAAATCTTCCCCTGCCTCCTCAATGTCCCCCGCGCCCTCTCCTTGGGGTGAAGGAGCACCTGGAACTATTTGTCTCTTGCTATCATTTCTGAGATGATCATTCATGTTTTCTGGCCTTGAGACTGTACTTCAGCTCGCCAGTGCTCTTGGTTCTCTTATTGCTTTCTGGCTGGTAGATGCAAAGGCCTGGTGCTGGAGCAGGTAAGTGGGCGGAGGTGGTCTGCACTGCTTGCTCCATGGTTGGACTTTTTCTCAAAGGGTCTAACTGAGGCTTGATCGATCCTGAGATAACTGTTTTTATAGATCTGGTGTCCTGTGTAAAGGCAGAACCAACTGCTCTACTTTGGGACAGGGCACTGCTGTTCGATGTTTCTGTTCCAAAGGACGTCAGGGAGCTTCCAGCAACACCAACAGCGCCAAACTGCTGCCCAACCGACATACTTGGACTGAACGGACTGCACGTTGGCATCCTGCCGAAAGGTCCATGGGAACTCACTGACCAGCGTGAAGATGATCATGAACCTGGTGAAGTCTGAGCCATAGCTGGGTCCTGAGGCAAAGAACACTGTGGTTTTGGTGGCTCACAAACAGTGCGGTCTTTAATATCACTTCCTCGGAATATAATGCATTCCAAAACTTCATCTTGAGGGGGTGTGGGACGATCTGTTGGTCTGTCTTCTGTACGGAAGGATGGAGCTTTGGCGAGGGCCACGGTGGAGTTCTCGGTGTCCATGGTGTAGAGGATGCCCTCACAGCAGATCTCCGCCTTTGAGCGGAGGTTGATCGTGCGGGTTGTAAGGGGCGCCCCTGCTCATGGCCCCCAGGCGTCCACCCCGCTGCTCCACACGCAGACCCAGGCCGCCCGCTCCCTCCTCCTGCAGCGGTGACTTGGAGCCCAGCGGGGCTACGCTACCCTCCCCCAGCCCATGCCCGGTTCACCCTTCTAATTTCTTAATGTAGGCACTTAAAGCTCTAAATTCCTCCTCTAGGACTGCCTTCATTGTGTCCCAAAAGTTTTGGTATGCTGTGTTCTCACTATCATTTGACTCTATGAATTTTTTGATTTCCTTCTGGATTTTTTCATTGACCTAGTCATCATTTAGTAGTGTATTGTTTAGTTTCCATGATTTTGTGTTTGTGCTATAGCTTTTCTTGCTATTGGTTTGTAGGTTGATTCCATTGTGGTCAGATGCAAGGAATTATTTCAATTTTCCTGTATTTGTTAAGATTTGCTTTGTGTCCTAATATATGGTCTATTTTAGAGAATGTTCCATTTGCTGCTGAAAAGAATGTATATTCGGCATCATTTGGATGTAATGTCCTGTATACATCTGTTAGCTCCATTCCTTCTATGACCTCATTTAATGCAGATGCCTCTGTTTATTTTTTGCGGTAATGACCTGTCAATTGATGAGAGTGGGGTGTTGAAGTCACCCACTACCACTGTGTTTGGTGTTATCTGTGACCTTAGTTCTAATAGTGTTTGTTTGATGAAATTGGGAGCCCCCATGTTAGGTGCATGTATGTTTAGGACTGTAATGTTCTCCTGTTGGAGTGTGCCTTTAATCAATATAAAGTGACCTTCCTTATCTTTCCTAACTAGTGCTGGACTGCAGTCTACCTTGTAGGATATTAGGATAGCACTAGCCTCTGCTTGTTCCTAGAGGCCCATTTGCTTGAAAAACTGTTTTCCAACCTTTCACCCTAAGATAGTGTCCATCCTTGTAGAAAGGTGAGTTTATTGGAGGCAAGAAGTTGAAGGATTCTGCTTTTTAACCCAGTCTACAAACCTATGTCCTTTGGCTGGGCCATTGAAGCTGTTGATATTAAGAGATATTATTGGCATGTATTTATTTTTGGTATTATTGTTTTTTAGTTCTTCCAGTTTTTACCTTTGCTCTTTTGTGTTAACTAGTATTTGAGTATGGTTTGTTTTTCCAGTTTCCTTATATGTGTGCTTTTCTTTCTCTTCAGAATGGAGGATTCTTTCAAGTACTTTCTGGTTGTGTAGGTAGAGCTGGTTTTGTCTTCAAATATTCCTTTAGCTTGCTCTTGTTGTGGAATGTCCTTATTTCTCTGTCTATTTGAATGGATAGTTTTTCAGGATAATGTAACCTTGGCTGACAGTTGTTATCTTTCAGAACTTGGAATACATCACTCCAAGCCCTTCTGGCTTTTAAAGTTTGTGTTGAGTATTAATATTAAAAACACTTATTTTATATGTGTAAATATAATATAGCAATGATATATTATTATTATATATAATAAATATAAATTATAGAATAATAATAAACACACTATAACATATAATGTATAACTTAAAAATTTATTTATTTATTAGACAGAGAGAGAAAAATGGGCATACCAGGGCCACCAGCTACTGAACTTAACTCCAGCCACATGTGCATCTGGCTTAAGTGGGTCCTGGGGAGTCTAACCTGGATCCTTAGGATTCACAGTCAAGTGCCTTAACTGGTAAGACATGTACCCAGCCCAGATTTTTTCTTATTTATTTATTTAAATTTATTCTCTCTTATTTCAAAATATTTTTTACTTTACAAAAGTACATAGAAATATCTATATTTCAGGATCTCTTTTGCCACTGTAAAGAAACTAGAGGCATGCACCTTTTTTGTTGTTATTGCTGGCTTGTTCTGCTTTTTGAGGTAGGATTTCACTCTAGCCCAGGGTGACCTGGAATTCACTATGTAGCCTTAGAGTGGCCTTGAACTCACAGTAATCCTCCTGCTTTTGCCTCCCAAGTGATGGGATTAAATCATGTGCCACTAGGCCTGGCCCATGCGCTACTTTTAGAACTGGCTTACTTGGGTTCTGGAGAATTGAACCCAGGCCAAACTTTGGATCCCTTGAAGGACTCTTCAACACCAGTGTAATTCATTGTTTGTTTCCCTTTGTGTCTGAAAGGTGTAGGAGGCAGGAAGCCAGCACTGCTATCTCATCTTCTCTTTTATCCAGCTTACTGGCCAAATCAAATGCTAATGCATTTCTTCCCAGGGCTCATGATGCTGCAGTGGTACCCTGACAAGGTCTTCTTGGTGATTGTGAGGCCCTGCACAGAACAATGAGTTGTGGGGGAGGGAATCTGAATTATAAGAGTATATGGACCTGGGACTACCTGGTTAAAGTAAATACTACTTCATTAATGAAAGATCTTGTACTGTCTTTGGCCACACAACCCTGAACCTCTGAATCTCAACTAAGATTTTGGAATAATCACTTGTCAGTACCTTGGTGGTGCCAAAGATGGGACGTCCTAGGGGGCAGAGAATTTCATCAATAGGCTTAAAAAAATTCCTATGACCCCTTTCCTGGCCTCAAGCATGAGGAGATACTGGTGCTGGCCAGGAGGGTGGGAGGGGTTTTTGGGTAATTTTGTTCTTGGGAAGGGGGTCTTTGATCCCCCTGTCTCTTTTCCACCAGTGCAAAGGAATGGGTGGATTTGCTTTCTTTGCATTTGAAGGGAGATCTCTGGATGTAAGACAGGAATACCTGAAGTGAAGGTTTCTCCCTGAACAGGCTTGAGGTTGGGTAAAGTCATGCTCTGGGGGATGGTCTGACATTTCCTGGGAAGATGGTCTTATATAATTAGATCAGAGCCTAGGTGAGAAAAGGGAAGCCTAAAATTGCTCTCCTGGCAATTAGGAGACATATTTGTTGCTCTCCTGTGGGCAATATTGCCCAGGGCTCCCCAGATGGGCTGGTATAAGAGAGCTTGGAGGAGAGGCCCAGAGACATAACTGATCTTCAGGAGGAGCTGACATGCAGGCCCAGAGTCCAGGGACACCGACTCCTCCAGTGATCCCCTCCTCATATAGGGCAGGGTCCTAGAGTAGACTCTTTCTCTGAGGACATCTGCTTCTAAAATGTCCTTCCTTTCTACAAGAGAAACAAGCTCTCATCCTGGCTTACAGCAGACAGAAGTCCCCCTGGTTCATCTGGGCTCCTCTGATCCTCCTGGTCCCCATTATAACAGGTCTTAGCAGCTGCTTAGACTACATCTTCCAATGTCTTGCCTGGCCAGGCCACTATAATTTCCAGTTTTCTAAGCAAATCTGGGGGACCACTGGGTTGAGAGTGTGTCCTTTAGGAGGATGTCACCCACTGAAATCCCTGCTTGCATGTAATGTGTTACTCATGGTCTGCTGTTATGGAGAGCAAGCTAATTGACAAAAGGTTTACCTCTGCACAGGCTAAAAGGGAGGACATGGAAGAGTATGCACCTTGGGTGGTGCTTCTTGAAGATTATGCATTCATTTCATGTTTATTCAAACAATGCTGTTGGTGTACACATCCTGTAGCTTCTGGAGGGAAGCACCAGGGCATTTTGTTACCAAGGGAGAGCTGCTACCTGGACCTCATTGGATAGGATTGATCTTAGCTTTCTCTTTTTATTTTTGTTTTATTTTGTTTGGTTTTCAAGGTAGGATCTTGCTCTAGGCCAGGCTCATCTGGAATTCACTGTGTAGTCTCTGGGTGGTCTCACACACATTGTGATCCTCTTACCTCTGCTTCCCAAGTGCTTGGATTAAGGGCATATGCCACAACACTTAGTTTAGATTCCATTTGAAATAGACAAGCAGATTCTCTAATGGAGAGTGAAGTCAGCACAGGTTAAATGAGGTCAACATTATTAATTTTAGAGTTAAATTAAAGGGAGTAGTTCCTCTTATAGCCCAAGATTACTGAGAGCTTGATATCAAAAAGCAAAGTCATTCTGTGGATATGATTCTGGATTGTTTCCCAGTTCCCGATGTGGGTTCTTTTCCACTGAGTGGATCTGTGAGACAATCCAAGAGCAGTTGGTTACCCACCATGGCTGTGTGCCACTATTGCACTTGTGATCATCATGTCAGGTTGTTTGCTTCTGAGTAGCTTAGACCTCGAGTTGATTGGTCAGATAGATGTTGGCCACTTTCCCCTAGTAGCTCATGTAGCACCCTCTGGCACCAGATGGGCTAACCATCTTGGGACTGGCTCTGTTCCAGATCCCAGCCAGATCTATGTTCCTTGCCAACAATGTATGGTGTCTCCAGCAGTAGGGTCTTACCATTAACCTCTGTTTGAGTGCTCTGACAGAAGCCTGTTTTGTTTTGGGAGAACTTGTATGTCTCTCTCATCCACAGCTCATTGTGAGTGTTAACCACATCTTGGTACTGCAAGTTACAGGTCAGTGCCAAGGAAAAAGAAAGAGGAAAAAAAGAGAAAGAGGAGAAATTTAAGATCAGGCTTCATCTCACCCTCTCCAGGGCCCTTCTATCCAGGTGCTCCCCCTAAGGTCCTATTGAAGGCTCACCCTTTTAATCTATCTTCCAGTGTATAGGATTCTATTGTACAGGTTCAATTTGGGTTCAGTTTTGTGAGGCCTCCACCCTCCCCCACCCCCAAGCTAAAATATATTTTATAGAAATATGTTTTTAATAATAATAAACATAATTTTTCATTTATTTACTTGAGAGAGAAAGAGAGAGCATGGGCACAGCAGGACCTCTTGCATGGCCACCGAACTCCAGGTTCATGAGCCACTTTGGGTATTGGGGGATTGAACCTGGGCTTAGAGGACTTGCAACCAAACTTCTTTACCACTGACCAATTTTACCATCTGAGAGGTCTTTCTTCTTAAGAGTCTGAGGCTCTAATTTGTCCCAGTTCTTACGAATGCAGCGGAGAGGAGTGGCTGACTGACCCGATTTTCATATTTAATTCATAAAACGAGGTTCCAGACACTGAAGGCTATGAGGTGGGGGCAGCTGGCTTCAAAGTTAGGAGGCCCACACTTCTCCATGCTCCGACAGCGTGAGCTCACGCGTTTTCCCAGCCTTCGGGGGCCACTGACGAGGGCACTTGTCCCAATAATTACTGGCAGCATGGCCTAACTGAAGTGCACCTTACAAAATTAAAGCAAGGTTTTTATTCTAAGACAGAATAAAACTGTTCAATAAAAACATGTTCGTCAAAAAAAAAAAAAAAAAAAAGTTAGGAGGCCCAGAGGGCTGCTGGGAGTAAAGCTCTGCTTTCACTTCCCTCAGCCAGGCTGGAGCCACCTCATTACAGGGTGGTACCAGTGAGGCAACATGAAAGATGAACCGCCCTGGAAAAGGCCCAGTGCTGAGTGGCGGAGAGTTGCTTCATGTCCTGGACAAGACACGGATATTCAGGCACAGCATAAGGACTCAAGGTGAAGGAAGTCTGTGGAAAACCTCTGGAATTTCAGGCATAGTAGTCTGTTCCCAGAAATGTTTAGAAAAGGTATCCCATGGCTGGAGAGATGGCTTAATGGTTAAGGTGCCTGCCTGCACAGCCTAAGGACCCCAGTTCGACTCCCCAGAACCCATGTAAATCAGATGCACTGTTGATGCTTGTGCACATGATTGCAGTGGCTAGAGACCCTGGTGCTCCACTTCTCTATCCCTCTCCCTCTCTCATAAATAAATAAAATAGGGGCTGGTGAAATGACTTAGCACTTAAGCACTTGCTTGCAAATCCTAAGGACCCTGGTTCAATTCCCTGGAACACATGTAAGCCAGATACACATGGTGGAGCATGCTTCTGGAGTTTGTTTGCAGTGGCTAGAGGCTGTGGCTCACCCATTCTCTCTCTCTCTCTCTCTCTCTCTCTCTCTCTCTCTTTCTCTTTCTCTTGCTGTCTCAAATAAATAAAAATAAAAATGCTTAAAAATATATAAATAAAAATAATTTTTAAAAAAGTTTTAAAATTGCCTGTGAATTCTTCCTTTGCTGTTTTGTTTCTTGTACATTCAGAGATAGTTCCTCAGTGCTTTTGTAGTAGGAATGATACATATTTCACAATCCAAGATCAAACTAGGACTACTCAATCTAAATGTGCATATTAATTCAATTTCCTAATCATGGTTGCTTCCACTAAACATTGAGAAGTCTAAGGCTGAAGAAGAGATGGCTTAGTGGTTAAGGCACTTGCCTGCAAAGCCAAAGGGCCCAGGCTCAGCTCCCCAAGGCCCATGTAAGCCAGGTGGCACATGTGTCCGGAGTTCAATTGCAGCTGCTGGAGGCCCTAATGCATCCATTCTCTCTCTGTCTCTTTCTCTCTCTTCCTCCCTCTCTGTCTCTCAAATAAATAAATAAAATTGAAAAACTATTTTAAAAGAAGTTGAGAAGTCTCAGGCTGACACGGCTTAGCAGTTAAGGTCTGTGAACTCTAAGGACCCATGTTCGACTCTCCAGGTGTCATGTAAGACAGCCACAGAAGGTGACACAAGTGAAAGGTTGTACATACACACAAAGAGGTGCACACATCTGGAGTTACACTGCTGTGCCTGGAGGCCCCAGTGCACCAATTCTCTCTCTCTCTTTCTCTCATTAAAAAAAAGTGAGACCATCCCAAGACTACATAGTGAATTCCAGGTCAGCCTGGGATATAGCAAAACCCTACCTCAAAAAAATATATATTTTCAGCTGGGCTTGATGGCACACACCTTTAATCCCAGCATTTCGGAGGCAGAAATTCCAGGTCAGCCTGACCTAGAGGCTAGAATGAGACCCTATGTTGCACACACAGAAAGACTATTTTCCAATGGGATCTTTCTTTTCTGGCTCTTAGGAGACTGGCACACCATGGCCATCACCTCCAGCAACACCGACAAGATCACCTTTGAGGGTTTACGAATGCCACTTGTAGGGTTGCCATGACTATGAGGTGCTGGCCATCACTTTCATTGTCCAGTGACTCTGAATTGAAGCATTATGCCACTGAGTGTGACCTGTGGTTTGCTTTCAGATTCACAGTGAAACATCCTGGTTATGTTGATGAAATTTGATGGAAGGTGTTTAATTATGAAATCATATTTCTTTTTATCAAAAATATTTATTTTTTATTTATGAGACAGAGATAGACCAGACAGAGAAAGAAAATGGGTGCTTTAGGGCCTCCAGCTCCTGCAAACGAACTCCAGTTGCATGCGCCACCTTGTACATCTGGCTTATGTCGGTCCTGGGGAATTGAACTCAGGTCCTTTGGCTTTGCAGGCAAATGCTGTAATTGCTAAGCCATCTCTCCAGCCCTGAAATTACATTTATTTCTGGTGTTGTGGCCTGAGCATGAGCAGGAATCTCCTGTGGGATTCCAGGAAGTTTCTGTAGAAGGGCTGGTGGAGGGACAGCCCTAGCAAAACTCTGTCATCCATCCAAGACCCTCAGGAAAGCAGCTTGCACAGTATCTGCCAGTGGTGACCCCCTTCACTCCCCACTTCTCTGCACACCCCTAAGTGATTAAAAGATGTCTACTGCTGACATGTTCCTTGGAGTTAATTTTAAGAATCACTTCAATGTGACGGGCTATGTACAGAGATTCACTCTCACTGTGATGTTACATTGACCATATTCTTTCAATTAATGCCTGTCTCCCACAGTCATAACATTACCTTTACCCTAACTGAAACCAAACTCTAACCCTAACTCCAATGGTAACCCTAACTATAGCCACAACTCTAAAATGCTAACCTGAACCCTAAGCCTAAGCAAAAAAGCCTTAAGCCTAAGGAGAACCTAAATCTAACAACCCTATCTCTAAGCATAACCTTAACAATCTTAATACCAACCCTAAATTTAACAATTCCAATCTTAACACTTACAATCCTAACCCTAACCTTAATCACAAGTCTTATCCTAACCAAAACCCAACCCTATGCCTAACTCTAACCGTAACCTTTCCCTAATACTAACTAACTCCTATTCCTAATAACCCTAACCCTTTTCCTAACCCAAACTCATAATTCTTTTCATAAAACTGTTTATTTTTATTTATTTATTTGAGAGGAACAGACAGACAGAGAGAGAAAGAGCAGAGAGAGTGAGAGAATGGGCACGCTAGGGCCTGCAGTCACTGCAAACGAACTCCAGACGTGTGCGCCCCGTTGTACATCTGGCTAACGGGATTCACAGTAGTGACTGACAGGCCCAGGTCCCACCTGGCACAGGAGTGAGGAGAGGATCCAGACCCCGTCCTCCACAGGAGTGATAGATAGGTGCCAGACCCTGTCCCGCACAAAAGTGACTGACAGGACCCAGGCCCTGCCCTGCACAGGAGTGACATGACCCAGACCCCGCCCCACACAGGAGTGACTGACAGGACCCAGGCCCCGCCCTGCATAGGAGTGACTGACAGGACCCAGACCCCGCCCCGCACAGGAGTGACTGACAGGACTCAGGTCCCGCCCCGAACAGGAGTGACTGACAGGACCCAGACCCCGCCCCACACAGGAGTGACTGACAGGACCCAGACCCCGCCCCACACTGGAGTGATTGACAGGACCCAGGCCCCGCCCCGCACAGGAGTGACTGACAGGACCCAGGTCCCGCCCCACACAGGAGTGACTGACAGGACCCAGACCCCGCCCTGCACAGAGTGACTGACAGGACCCAGCTCTCCAGCACACCTGGCCCCACAGCCTTGAGTCCACCAACTAATCAGGCCTGAGTCTGAGGACCAGGCTCATCCTAAGTGGATGTGGGACGCGCATACCTGGCCTGGCAGGTGTGTGTAACTCTCTTCCCCATCCTCTCCTCCTGCCCGGAATCTCCTCGTCCTCGTTTGGAAATTCCTTCTTGTCCAGGCGCCTAGTCCTGTCTGCTTTTGGGTGATGTCTCGCTTTACCTCCTGTATGATCTCTCCTGAAGCTCTGAGTCCTCATTAGAAGTCTCAGCATTTCTGACCCCCTATGTGAAGGTGACGGGCTTCAGCTCTCAGGCTTTGCTTCCCACGTGTGTGTGCTTCTCCTGAATCTGTGGGCCTGGGCTCTCCTGTTTTACCTCCCGTGTGTGTGTGTGTGTGTGTGTGTGTGTGTGAGATTTGTGTGTGTCGTCACCATAGGCTTCTTCCCTGGAGATTTCTATGAGAATGAAGTGATTTTGGGCTGGAATCATGGCTCAGTGGTTCAGGTGCTTGTCTGAAAACCCTAACGACCTGAGTCTGAGTCCCCAGTACCCACAGAGGCACAAATGGCTCATGTATCTGGAGTTCATATGCAGCGGACAGAGATCCTAGTGCACCCATTCTTCCTCTCTCTCTGCTTGGAAATGGATAAATAAAAATATTTTTAAAAAGAACTGAGGAACTGGAGATGGCTCAGCAGTTTAGGCAAAAACAAGTGTCCCGAGTTTGACTCCCCAGTATCCATGCAAAGCCAGATGCACAAGGTGGCACTGTGTAAAGTTAGTTTGTAGTGGCTAGAGAACCTGGCACACCCATTTCTTTCTGTCTCTCCCTCTGCTTGTAAATAATAGGTAAAAGGAAGTTTTAAAAAGGAAGTGATTCTGGCTGGAAGGATGGCTTAGTGATTAAGGCACTTACCTGCAAAGCCAAAGAACCTAGATTCAATTCCGCAGAACCCATATAAAACCAGATGCACACGGTGGCACATGTGTCTGGAGTTCCTTTGCAGTAACCCTGGCATATCTATTCTCTCTATATATCTTCTTCTCTCATCTCACCCCATTATTAAGCATTTTTCTCATAAGGCTATTATGAAAACTACACCAAATTGATTAATCGTATTACTAACAAGTGAGTAGTCTAAAGACAGTTTTGTCATTAATACCAATAAGACACTTGGCAATGATTTTATTAGGAGTAACTAAGGCAAATTTTGTTGCTGTCTTGAGGAACGCTGGACTAGAAGTCAGGTCAGTTGCCTCCTCCTTTTAAGTAACAGGATATTACAAGCTTTTTTTTTTTTAATACCTAATGAATTATAAGTTACTACTTTAGAGAGAATTCTGTTGTTTTTGATAATCCTCTATATAAGTTGAAGTTGACCTAGAACATAAATTCAGTAATTATATTTATGATATCATGTAACAAATTATGACATTTTTTCTGTAAAACTTCAGTTCTTTATAGGCTATAGTTGAACATAACCTTTTTCTTCTGTTTTGACGCTTTTTGGTGCCCCGTGGCGGCTGGGTGGGGCTTGCATACACCTTAGGTCAGCCCTGCCCTACTCCCGACACTCACCCGGGGTCCAGTCCAGTACACGTGGAGGTCAAGAGTCCAAGACTCTGGCTACCTGAAGGGAAAAATAGGGGGGCGGTCTCTGGGACTGTTAGGAAAAGAGGGGGCATCCTGGACCACCGGGAGGCTGCTGAAGAAGGAGGCCCATAAAGAAGGGGGCCTGCTCGGGGGACACTGGGAAAGGAGGGGGAGACATGGCGCCTGCACAGGCAGAGGCACCATTGTCTGTCTGCTGCCTGACTCTGACTGAGTCACTTTGGATCACTTGCAAAGCTGGCTTGTAGTTTTGCTGCTTCAAGGGAGTGAGGGGAAATGTCCTTCCTGAACTTTTCATTTCCTAGCCAGATAAGCTATGTGTGTCCACATGTCTGGGCCATGTGGATGCCCAGAAACCCAGGGGACAACATAGAGGACCTCTACCCAAAAGGAGCTGGCCTCCCTCTGGGAGAGCTTAATTCCCTTAACTTTCAGAAGAACTCTTATTCCATGCATCAGAGATTTCTTTTGGTGGGAGGCCATGTTACCCATGACGGAGAAAGATTAGAAATGCCAAGACCAGAGGGCAACGTTCCCGAGGGCTGATTAGAACACGAGGATCCCCCAAAGATCCGGGCCTGAGCCTGTCCGCAAGGGTAAGAGACTGGAGACCTCCCTACAGGCTTTTAAGAGGTTGACGTGTGTTACCGTTCTTTTTTTCTTTTTCTTTTTTCCTGTCAGAGAGAAAGAGAGGGTTTTTGCCAACACCCAACGGGCTGTTGGGGTCCAGGCAGAGGATGGCTGGTCTTCAGTCAATATGGAAGAGTGGCCTCGGCCAAGAGACATCAGTTGCCAGTTCATCACGTCTGGACACACACTATGGCCCAAACCGAAAATAAAGGAGCAGAAAGAGAAACCTGCCTGCCCTCAAAAACATGGAGGCAAGGCCGCATGGGCCGATGTCTCCCAGTCCCTCTGGGAGGGCAATCACCTACCCTGTCCATCTCATAAAGTCCCTGTTCAGGCGCCATCTGTGGGTTCCAGATTCTTGCTATGGGTGCCGACTGCAGCTACCCCATGCCCCAAGACATCCAGGCAACCGGGGGTGGGTGAGCCTGTGATGAGAGAACACTCCAGGGAGAAAGTTGCACAGCTCTCTCAGTTTACTGTCAGTGACTATGGGTTTATAAGCATATGAGGGTGGGGGTAAGGGACCCCAAAAGGATTGGACATCCCAAGTTCATTAATGAGGCTTAATTACCATATGGGGACATTCATTCTAGCACATAGGCAATGGCGGGAGTGAGGAGGTCAGGTTATGCAGGGTCTCAGGGGGATGGGCTGTGTGAAGGCTGACAAGGAGTTTCCTAGGTAACTGGCCAAAGGTCACAGGGCTATGGGGTGAACCTAAGTTCAGGTATGCTGGGCTTGGATGGGGGTGGCCTCCTGTAGCCCAGAGGTCCTTAGCTGTGCCTGGAAGCTCAGGCCCCTCTCCTGAAGGCTCCAGCCAGTGGGTGTCTAGTGCCTGGCAGTGCCCGACAATTATCCCTAGTCAAACTGGACAAGAATTTTTTCTCTCTTGAGTCTTTCAGCTAGCCTTCCTCTGCACTTTATTTCTCCCTCAAATAAACCTCATAATTCATAATTTATTCTTATCAGAGTTTCTTTTACAATTCTTTCCTAAATCGGTAAAGGACCCAAAAGTTGGGAGGCACAGATCTGGCATCTCCTGGATCTTTAGGAAATCCCTCCCTGTACCCACACATCCTGCATGGGTGAGGAGGGGTCAGTCGCAGGAGCACAGAACACACAGCTGAATCATGGATTCAGAGAAACAGGAGCTCTGGGGCTCACTGCAGGACTGGGAGGCAGCTCAGATGCTTGCTGAGTCTCCCCAGCATTGTGGACCTTTATGTAACTTTAGGGAGGAAGTACTATGACATTCAAAGTTTCAGTTCTGCCAGATTTGTAGAGGTGTTGAGTCTCCTGAGCGTCTGTAATTCCTCCTCACCCCCCTACCCCCACCACGCCGGAATGAAAAGATTGATCTGGAGCAATTTTCTAAAAGAGAGGAAGAGCTACCATGAAAATGCCTCCCACAGGCAGAGCAGCTCACTGTCCTCTTCACCACAGGAGGTCTCCATGGAGCTGGGATCTCACAGGAGTGACACAGGTGACCACTGCCACCCAGCGGCAGCTGTGACAGGAGCATCTCTGAAGAAGTAGAGCTCCCTGCAGTCACCTCACCAGGACACCGACAGGTGACATACAGAGGGTCTCATGCACAACCTGCAGATGACCACGGAGCTTCCCAATGACTCTCCTCCTGGTGTCCTTCCTGCTTCCTGAGACCCTCATCTCCCCTCCTCCCTACTCACCTCCTCTCTTTCCTCTCTGATGCCTTCTCATGTTTGTATTTTCCTCTTGCAGATCAAGACTGAAAACAGGACTGGACACGCTGATCAGCGGTTACAGAGCCGGCCTGCAAAAGCTAAGGAAATGGAACACATGTGTCTGGAGATCATTTGAGCTGCAAGGGGCTCTGAAATGCCCATCCTCACTCAGGCTCGCTTTCTCTCTCTCTCTCTCTCTCTCTCTCTCTCTCTCTCTCTCTCTCTCTGTGTGTGTGTGTGTTTGTCTTTCTCTTTGTTTGTAACTAAATAAAATCTTTTAGAAAATAAAAACACAGAAATAATATGCAACCAGAAGCGAAAGTAACTTCAGACCAGCCAGCTTGGATAAGGGCTGGCACTCACCTTCTCTGAGCGTCCCTCTGTCCTCTCCTGTTCTTCATGGGTTGGTCCTTTGTCCAGATGGATATCCAGTGTCTCAGTGTTGGTGGCTGGTCATGGCCCCGAGCACAGCAGAGCTGGAGTTTGACCTTCAGACCCATGTTTACCTGCACAAAAGAGAGCTTCCATCAGAGTCTCTGGACTCTGGGGAAAAGGCCAAGAAAATGTCAAATTCAGGCAATTTGAGATACAGGCTGTTTGGAAGCATAGAGAATAATATATGAGTACTTAATTGAATATTATAACAAACTTAGTGGACAGGCTATTTTGAAATTACCCTGTTTTGAATGTTCTAGAAAACTAAGCAAGGCTTTTTGCAAGCAAGTGCCTCTAACCTCTGAGCCATCTGCACAGACACAATTCCTACAAGGCTATTTTGGAAAAGGAGGAAAACTTGTGTTGCTAAAACCCTCCTGACCCCACTCGCCTATGACGGCCGTGATTACATCTCCTGGAATGAGGACCTGCGCTCCTGTGGAGAGGGCCTACCTGGAGGGCGCATGCCTCCAATGGCTCCACAGCCAGCTGTATTGAGTTAAGGCACAAACAGTTGTCCCCATCAGTTCTGCCTTTTCAAGACTAGGGAGTCTACAGAGATTTTAATCTGCCTCAAGCACCGGGTGCTGGCCACAGCCAGAACACCTGCAGTCCTGGGTATGACAGGCCCGCATTGGTGTCCTGAGAAACAGGTCCAATTCCTGTTAATCTGCACATCTGTAAAACAGGCTCTCTAGTGTTGGGAGCTGTAGCTGCTCTTTGACCATGGGAACTGCAGCTGGTCTTGGATCTCCGGGCACAGAGGCCTTATTGTACGGCCTTGGTGAACATACTCAGACACAGAGGCATTGGCGACCTTGGTGGAGCAGACTTTAGGCACGTAGGCATTGTCGAGAAAGTTTTGTTTTCTGTATATAAGCTTGTGCTTGCCTGAATAAATTTGAGACCTTGATCAGACTCTAGACTTGGTCTCCTTCTTTGTGTCTGTCTTGTCTCTCATCCAGGTTAATTTCCCCTCGGGTCCTTGTTCAACTCCCTGCTGGCTGGGGCACTCTAGTTGGCTGGGCCATTTTGGAACTACAACTTCCCCACAAGGAACTTAAGAATATTTGGGCTCCTTGAGAGAGCTTCAAAGAAAGGCACACCTTTTTTATTTCCTGATTGATACAGTCCTTCACTTTGACATTGTCACTAGATCATAAAGCTCTTTTTTAGATGATATCCAAAGAGAAGTATCCTAGTCTCTATGGGTACATCAGCAAAGCCACCTTCCATATGAGAGAGAAAGAAAATTTACCACCCTTGGCCAGAGCCAGAAATGTCACCACAGAGAGCCCAGGCCTTGCTTCCAGGCCTCAGACTGCCATGCTTGGCCAAATCTGTGCACCAGTGTGGCCGTTACAGCAGTCAACACCAGTCACAGGGCAGGTGGAAATAAGGGACACCAAAGTTGCTTTGTCAACTCTGCCGCTAACAGCAGGACTAATTTTTAATTCAAAAAATTTTTTTGAGGCAAGCCCAATATACTGGGCTTTTTTATGCAAGACAGTGAGAATGAGAGCTAGAGAGAGAGAGAGAGAGAGAGAGAGAGAGAGAGAGAGAGAGAGAGAGAGAGAGAGAGAATTGGCATGCCAAGACCTCCAACAACTGCAACTGAACTCCAGACATTAGCGCTACCTTGTGGGCATGTGTCACCTTGCATGCTTGCATCACTTTGTGCATCTGGCTTACGTGGGAGTTGGAGAGTCAAACACGGGTCCTTAGGCTTCTCAGGCAAGCACCTTAACTGCTAAGGCATCTCTCAAGCCCTTTAAAGTTATTTTTTTAACTTTTTGTTTATTTTATTCATTTATTTGAGAGTGACACATAATGAGGCAGATAGAGAGAGAGAGAGAGAGAGAGAGAGAGAGAGAGAGAGAGAGAGAGAGAGAATAGGTGCACCAGGGCCTCTAGTCACAGCAAACAAAGTCCAGATGTGTGTGCCCCCTTGTGCACATGGCTAACGTGGGTCCTGGGGAATCAAGCCTCGAACCAGGTCCTTAGGCTTCACAGGCAAGCACTTTACCACTAAGCTATATATCTCCAGCCCTTTAAATTTATTTTTAAAGGCAATGTACAAACTTGAGTTTCATATCATGACATTTTCATACATATGTCATCATACTTTGCTCATATTTACCCTTAACATTTTCCTCCTTGGTCATTCTTTATCCCATTGGTTGCCATCAAGGCTCATTTCAGAAGCAAGGTGCAAGGACACCTGATGTCCACCAGATATAACAGATGCCAGAGCTCAAGTAGAGTTGGATACATAAGTGTAAAATCCAGTGGATGCTTAGAAATTTGAACCCATGGACTTTAGAAGTTAAACTTGGTGGAACCAGGCATGGTCACACATTTCTTCAATCCCAGCACTTGGGAGACAGTTAGGAGGATTGCTATGAGTTTGAGGCCAGCCTGAGACTATATAATGAATTCCATGTCAGCCTAGGCTAGAATGAGACCCCACTTCAAACAAAATTTTAAACAAGATTGGTGGTTATTAGACTGAGCCAAGTGAGTGTTTGTGGACATGTGAAGATTCTGTGGGCCGTTTTAGCATGATGTAAGACAACATCAGTTTATCTATCTATCTATCATCTATCTTTCTTTGTATCCATCATCTATCTCTATTTGCTAAATCTGGAATTTTGGTTGTTATTACTCAGCTTTTGGCTGAAGCCATTTCTGCAAGGAGGACAGAAGAAAGGAAAGAAGGAAAATAAAAATGGGAATTGTTGAACCAAACCACAAATCATCCCACCATCTTTGATTCTGTTCTGACTGTAATGAGGCACTTCTTTTGTACTTTTCTCAATTCAGAAATAGCTGATGGTCCTCACAGGGTTAAAGAAATGACTTCAGCAATCTGAACTCCACTGCCTTATAGTTATCCTAATTATGTGCCTTTTTTTTCCTTTCCCTCATCCAGGGGACCAAGGAAACACTGCTCATTACAGTTTGTTTCAAAGAATTTTCCTTCTTGTGGGCATTGCTCCTTGATATTGAATTATTTTCTTAGTTTAATTCAAATCTTGCTGAGAAGCTGTGTGAGATTTAATACATGAGATTTTTCTGTTACTTCATGCATTTTTACATCTAACCAACGGGTTTGCCTCAGCTGCAATTCATTCTGCTTCATGCAAGTTAGCAATAGAAGTATAGTACAAGAAGGCTCCTCATTTGGGGAATATTTTTGGACTTCTGTCATAAGCAACACATCCAGACACCAGCCTACTCAGAGCCAGGGTGAGGGGAAAGTGTCTTGGTTGAGAAGTCCCAGCTAGGAGAGGCAACATTTCTCTGGCCTCCATGTTTTCAGGACTTTTTCACATGTAGCAGATGCATTTCTCTCACACGTGTTCTGATCCTTCAGGACAACCTTATTGACACTGGATTAACCCACATATTTCCCTCTCACTGATATTAGGACCATGCTAACACCCACAGAGGAGCTACTACACGTGAAAGTACAAGTTTGGCTGCTTGGACTTAGGAGGTGGTTTTGTGATGTTTGAATATTATGTTAGCCTCTTGTGCAAACACTATTGAACGTATGCATTCCTTTTGGCTTCCTCCACCGCAGAATATACTAACAAATGTTGCCTTCTATAAAAAATGGGTTGATAATGGTTTGTTATCAGTATGCATGGAAGTTGTCAGTAACATTAAAAAATGGCTTTTCCCAATGCTGCAAAAAAAAAAAAAAAATACCTGACAGAAATAAGAGAAGGCACATTTCTTTGGGTCAGAGTGTGACAGGGTATATTTCATCATGACAAGGAACATTCATGGTAAGCAGAGTGATGCTTGGGACTCCCCACATCTCTATGGACCAGGAAGCAGAGATCTCAGACCAGAAATAGCAGGGCTGTAAACCACAAGCCCACTTTCCACTGACCCCCCCTTTTTTTTTCTCTTGGCTTTCTGAGGTAGGGTCTCACTCTGGCTCAGGCTGACCTCATGTAGTCACTGGGTGGCCTTGATCTCATGGTGATCCTCCTACCTCTGCTTCCCAAGTGCTGGGATTAAAGGCGTGCGCCGCCACGCCCGGCTCCAGTGACCCGTTTTCTCCAGTGAGGCCCTACTTCCTAAGCATGCTACCACCTCCTACAACACCAATACCAGCTATGAACCTAATTTTGAAACAAACACACAAGCTTGTAGCAGACACTTAACATTAAACCATAGCATGGACATTGTATCTTTTGCTTTTATCATAATTTACTGGAAACAAGATCTTTACCTTTTATTGTTTTTATTTTTTTGAGGTAGGGTTTTGCTCTGTGATCCTCCTAACTCTGCCTCCCAAGTGCTGGGGTTAAAGGTATGCACCACACCTGGAAAAAAAAATGAAAAAACAACTTCACATTTGTAAGGCTACAGAGACTCTTAGTGACAGGATACTGGGATTTTGCACAGCAAATCAAAAAGAACCCAGAAAAGTCAATGTAAAGACTTTGATCATGGTTTTCCAACTTTACTGCTATTAGCATTTGGAACCATTTACTTATTTGTCATAGAAGGGTGGCCAGGCCCTGGACATTGTCAGTGTTTGCTATGTAGTTCCTGTCTTAAAATATTTCTAGAAGCTAGGCATGATGGCACATACCTATAATCCCAGCACTGGGAAGGCAGAAGTAGGAGCACCATCATGAGTTCAAGGCCATCTGAGACTATATAGTGAATTCTAGGTCAAGCCTGGGCTAGAGTGAGAACCTACTTCAAAAAATTATATATGTACATATGTATGTATGTGGGCTAGAGTGAGACCCTACTTCAAAAAACTACATATATATATATATATATATATATATATGTATGTATGTATGTGTATATATATATATATGTACATATATAAAATTTCTAGACATTGCTAAGAGTCCTCTGTGTGGGGCACAGTCACTCATAATGGCACAACACTTTTTCAGACCCAATCTAATCTCTCACTGTGAGCTCTAGGAGGAATCAGTTTTAGTGTAGGGGCCACATTTGACATTTGTTTTTTGCTCATTAAGTGAAACTTTATAATTGGGTTTGTAAATTCTGTAGCTAACCATCATATCTGTATTGAATGACTTGTATGCAGTTACTAATAGTCTTTTTAGCCAGGCGTGGTGGCGCACGCCTTTAATCCCAACACGCGGGAGGCACAGGTAGGAAGATCGCTGTGAGTTCGAGGCTACTCTGAGACTTTGTAGTGAATTTCAGGTCAGCCTGAGCTAGACTGAGACCCTACCTCAAAAAACTAAAAAAAAAAAATAGTCCTTATTATCAAAGATAAAGATTTAGAATGGAGTCAGTTTTCTTATGTCTAGCATCTAGCTCCCTTCATACAGTGGGCAGATTAAGTTATGACCTGAGTACTATTCCTAGACCTTTTCTTGTAGGTCTAATCTCAGTGTCTCAAGAGAACAAATTGTCAATATGGCTCAAGGTAGGTATAACAATGTAAGTAACTGGTTATTACCACTGTAGGATACAGTGAACTCCTTAGGTGCTCCAGAATGTTTCAGACAACTGGCATTTTTGTTTCTACTTTCTACTAGGGAAGGGGATGAGCAGGGAGAATGTTAGGACTGAGGCTGTCTGTCTCTGGCCAGTACTTCTGGCACTCTCTGCCAAATGTAAGAGCGGGCTGGCAAGAAAAACCAGCCTGCAATGAAGAGCTGAAAACCTGTTGAATCTAGTGTTGGGCCTAACAGCTGCATTTGAGGAAAAATAAACTCCCCATGGTAGTGGGATAGAATGCTGATATTGGCACCTGCCAGAGGTAGACAACCAACGTCAGAGCTGACCTGATCAAATGAACTTGGAGACAGACATCAGGCACTGAGGTTTTGATGAGTATCAACAGGTAGTGGTGCTCTACAGGCGGTTTATTGGAATAGAGTTTGCACACCTCCCCCAAACCCTCCAGGCTGGGCTCTGAACCATAAGAACCATACAGGCCTAGTGAACAACCACCCTGAGCTGCCTCTGCATGAGTGTTGAGGTTATCAGAGAACCCTGGAAGCAACAGAAGGCTTTCCAGTGAGGATCCAGCCATCAGGACAACCCAAAGTGAAGAGCATTGTGATGGGGTGGGAGGGAGGAGTAGGAAGATTTATTTCTAGTTTAAGGCTTAATCCCCTCTTTAGACTGGCTCCTGCGAAAGAATTGGGGTATCAGTAAATATAGAGTGACTGGGGTGAAGAATACATGGGAAGTGACCTTGTGACATGCTCAGGCAATGAGGAAAAAGGGAGGAAGTGAAGGCATAGGCAGTAAGAAACAGAACTGCACCATCCACATCTTAAGACAGTTGTCTTGACAAGATGAAAACATCTTACAGGCATGAGCCAGGTGGAATGGAAAATCCCACGGAGCTAAGGCCTCTGCAGGGAGAACACTATTCAGATATGCTTTTCCGTTGCCATGCAGAGTTCAAGTCCTCAAGAAGAAAGCTGTGTCAAAGTTCAGTGGTGTCAGAGGTGGACATGAGATTCCTAAGAGCTAAGGGAGAAAGTGCAAGCCCTACAATTATGCAGCACGTCACTAGCTTTTCCGTTAGAATTTCTAGACACAAGTTCCTTCTTCAGGCATCCAGATACTAGCTCTAGCATCCTTTCTACAAAAGAACTAACTCTACTCGAAGGAACTCTGCATCTTCTATCAGCAAGAGACATGGGCACACTGCACGACTCACCGGCTCACGGCATCTTACTGACCTTGATTTGTTTCACTGCCCCAAACTCTTCCAGCTCAGTTCTGATGAGCCTTCTGCTGCCACTGAGCCCAGGCCCTTGTCAACCCACCCCATCTAGTGCTGGTCCGGGTAGTCTTTCTAGCAAAGATGGATCTGTCATGGCCTCATTTGCTGAGCAAAAAGCATGTGAGAACAGCAGAGATTGCAGGGGTATGAATCCAAGAGATGACAAAGGCATTTAAAAAGAAAGAGAAAATACAGCATTACTTAAGCAGCCCTTAGTTTTACACTGTATTGACTCAAATAAACCATGCATGTCTAACTATGTGAATGAAAACTTATCTTACAAAGACAGCTTCTCTGAGGCTACTATTTTGTAAACAATAACTGAAGTACACTTATTCGGTGCTAAGAGAAGAATTTGCTAATTATATAAACTCCCCCTCTTGTATCTCTTTTCTCAAGTACTTTACACTCACTCAAAAATGCTACTACTCTTTCACTTTCCTAATTCAGCAGCCTGAGTGTTTAGGAATGTCTGATTTACAGATGTGGAGACACACTGAAAACAGAATGCATCTGAGAATGACCCACCCCGAGTGAATGAGATAGGGACAGATGCAGCACAGACCAAAATCAAAGTCACATTAGCTCTAGAAGATCTTTGGTCCTGTATCAGTTGAACCTGAAGTCATAAATTCTAAGACATGTCTACTACAAGTATTGCCTTAAAAGCAAATGTAAACACATTCCAATTATGCTCTGATGTAGGGATAAGCTGTGAGAATGAACTATAAGAACACACCATGGGAATGAACTGTTAAGAATGAAATATGGTTTGAAAGAACTGTGAAAATATTTATGAACCCTAAAATTTTCCTGAGTTTATTGCTGGGAGATTCTAAATTCCTTACTTGCATATTGCTCTGTTAATCTTATAACTGCGTAATCTACCAGCTTAAAGCACTGTGACTTGGTTTCTTCTGCCTTGTTGTAGCTTTGGTCTGAACAGCACAATGACTAATATTGACAAGCAATGTTTAAAGGTGCTATGACTCATCTTTTTTTTTTTCCCTTCAGACTTTCTCTTAATAAACCCAACTTCTCCATGTCAAACATCACTGAACCAAAAGAGAATTCCAAGCAGCCTTATTACACAGATACATCTTAGATGTAAGGAAACTAAGTACACTTTGAAATGAATTTCAAAACACAGCACACCAATACCACAACCCTGAAGAGTACAATATAAAAATCCTCTAATGAATATAAATATTTAGTATAGAAGACTGTGAAATCACATAAGAAAACATTTCAATTAGTTGAAGTTTACTTATTGCACAATTGATCAGTTTTTGTTTTTGTTTTTCAAGGTAAGGTCTCACTGTAGCCTAGACTGACCTAGAATTCACTATGTAGTTTCAGAGTGGCCTCAAATTCATGGGGATCCTCCTACCTCTGCCTCCAGGATTAAAGGCATGTGCCATCACGCCGGCTTTGGATAAGTTTCCCTAAGAGTAAAATGGACACTATATTCAGCCAGCTCCCTTTCTGAAACTACAGTTCCATAGCATCATGAACCCACCCTTCATTACTGAGTTAGCACAGGGAGAACATTTAGCTTCTAAAACCAATTCCTAGAGCACATGAGAATGTTTCACAATTCTAGAAGGCACACATATTCTATCATAGTAAGAACACTTAAGGACTTCAAATTTAAAAGGATAAAGCTGTACAGAACAGAAAATGTACATTTGTTTAAAATTTACAACTTTTATGATCAGATACGACAGTAGGACCTACATACCTAACATTCCCACCTAAAGAATCTTAACCAGTATAATAGAATGATCAAAGAACTCTGCTCATATACTTGATAAGGCTAATGAAAACATTTCACAGTACATCAGTTAGTATGTTGGAGCTCATATTGTAAGAAAAAGGGTGTGGCTAACATCGTCACCGGGCTCATTGTTTACCAGTTCCTTTACAGGTCTTTGAAGGATTCTGGGCAGTAAAACAACCTTGGCTGTACCTGGAAAGATCCCCAAACCTATAAAACTACATTGTTCATTAAAAAAAAAAAACATTTTAGAATTAGGCAATCTAAATTAAACTCAGAAAGTCTAATCCAAAAAGACAATTTAAAATTTGAGACCTGCAAAACACCCTGGAGGCTCACTTATCCCAAGGATTTCATAATGTGCCATGAAATGCCAAGAATCAATGGGGGAGATCCAGTAATCTGCAAATGTGACTTGAATCAAATTTTTCGGACGGGGTTGTATGAAGCCCAGGCTGGCCTCAGACTCACTATGTAGTTGAGGATGACCTTGAACGTCTTGTCTGGCCTCTGCCTTCTGACCGCTGGTGTAGCAGGTACATGCCAGCGTGCTGGTTCATGTGGCACTGGGGTCAGACCCAGAGTCCCATGCATGCTAGGCAACATTCTACCAACTAAATCACACCCCTAGGGCTGGACAAAATGGGTTGTTCTATGTTAAAACTCCATCTTACAAATTTGTTATTCATCAAATTCCCACAGGCTGTTTATCTCCTGTGCATTATCAGGTACAGTCCACATAGTATATTAACTTTACAAAAGGAATTTTTATTAAGAAAATGTGATTTTTGTGTAGTGGGGTAGTGTGTGTCCAAGCACTTGTGTGCATACAGATTCTAGTAATTTACTTGAAACCAAGTTCCAGTGCTGCAATGGTGTGCAAACCATAAACAGTCTCTGAAGCAGGAACCACAAACCAGAGCCAAAGACTTGCTCAAAGGCCCCAAAGCATCCAGTGCAGAGCCACGTTGATGGCAGAGGCCCAGTGCTCTGCCTGCACAAACCCCAATACTGAGAACTCAACTCTCCCCATCATGGCTGCCAGTGGATTTGTCTTCAGCACTTTGGGGACAAAATCCAGTCAGATGTTTTTACTTGAAATGGATTTCATCTGTGTGCTTATGAAAATTTTAATAGTCACAAATTTCTGCCATCAATAAGCGGCAACCTAAACTGTGTACCTTTACACTTAGGAAATATACCTGTTAGCTAGGAAAATATTAACATCTACAACTTACCCGTCATAGGTCAGAAAATTTACATGGAATGCTAAAATGCCTTTAAAGGAGACCTCATTCCCTGGTTTTATTAGAGGCTGCAATGTTAAAAATAGCCGAAGTGCTACTGAATGTTATAATCCCTTCTCAGGGACTTGTGAGGGAAGTCTAGTGAAACGGTAAGCCAGCCAAAGACCTTCTAGTTTTCAGGGGTACTTTGCATATATATGGTGCAAAAACTTTACCTGATTTTCTCTCTTAAATTAAAAAAAAAAATTAAGGAATTTGAAGTTTCAGAGAGATGCCATTACCTTAAAATGCCAGCACTCTGAACCAATACTGAACGACTCACTGGGACCCAGAAATACAGAATGCAGCCTGTGATGACGATTTTCCTCTTGGAAATCCAAGCTGTTAAAGCAGCAGTAAAATCCAATTAAGTTATCCAGCTTTGGAAATCTTTCTAGAACAGCCAAGAAGATTCTTCTAGCAGAAGTCCATTAATAAGAAAAAGTAGAAATTCTAAAGTCCTTACCCAAGTTATACAGCATGGAGAAAACATACTTTTTAGTAAAAAATATATAGTTCCAAAACACACTGCTGAAGTTTCATAGTTAGGAAGCGCATGCATCATGCCAAGTACACACTGTTGAGCATGATTAACCACCAGGGGCAGAACACGCACCCTGAGGCTCCAGCAGAAAGAGCTGCAGTAGTAACACGCACTTAGATGTTACATAGTCTACAGCTTTTACCATTTAAATCTCTCTCTTTTTTTTTTTTTTTTTTTTTTTAGATGGCTACAGCATTTTAACATTCACAACTTATTTCAAACCTAACCGAAAAGATATCCAAGTATTCCTCCTGCCCTGTCAAGTTTCTGGAAATATTGCTATTATCTGCTAGCAAAGAATTCAAGAGCAATGATTTCTAAGACACATTAGAACAGATACATAGGACTATATGGCCTAAAACAGCAAATTTTAGTTTGCCACAAATGGATGACATGGGAAATTTGTTTAAAAATGGTACATATTGCAGAGTAGCAAAAATAAGAGAGTTGGAAAAAGTGGTTTTTCCTGTGTGTGCCATAACTTCCCCCATTCCTTCAGTGTGACTACAGTGACCATAGCCCACAGTATCAAATGGAAGTCTTCCCACCAAGTCACGGCCTGTGGGGCTGGCCTGCCTCATCAGCCATGTTCAAAATATAGTTCGCCATGTCCTCTTCCCTGGGTGCATCTGACACCACCCACGACTCATTTGCTCCAGTCATCTGTAGGCGACAAATTCCCGTGTCCATCACTCCACTTATCAATGCACTTCTGACAAAAGCTGTGAGCACAAGGCAGGATGAGGTCAGCGCGCCCGTCCACGCAGATACAGCACTCCTCCTCATCCGTCGGCTGCTTCACCCTGCCCATCCACAGACCAGCCTGACAAGGTGTGACAGAGGATGAGGCGTCATCAGGTTCCTCAGAGGTGGCACCCTGAGCCAACACTCCTGACGCTTGACTTGTGATGTCTTTATACAGCTGAATAAACTGATTTAAGCTCATGATCCGTGATGCTTCCACAATGCCAGTGCTTTTGTTAATCTTGGTACAGACCACCCGTACAACCACTTTCCAAAAGGCAGAGGAATCCGACCCAGGTTGTATCTCAAAGAGAAGATGTTTTTCCTGGCCAGCAGCCACCTTAGCAGTTACATCGTTAAGTTCAGCTACTCTTCCAAGACATTCTTCGTAAGTTAGGGAGCCACTTTCTCGAACCAAGGTGATGTGTTTTGCTACTTTTTCTGGTAACTTGCTAATAACCAATTGTGTCTGATCTGAAAGTTGCTGTCCCATGGTGAATTATGTCTTTTAGAATTCAGGGTGTTGCTTCACATAGTTTCCTAGGCTCAAGGCATCACGCTCCAGACGCCAGCGGCGCTCCTCAGCCCGCGGTTTAACCTCGCAAGCTGCTATGACTTCTCTTAAGCTATGTTCTTTGCCAAATTTCCAGGATCATTATCATTAACTATGGACCCACAGAAGAGGTGGGCTTACTGTGACAGCTTTTGTGACCACAGTATATGATTGTTAGGTATCAGCATGGTTCAGCAAGGATTATCCAAAGTTGAAAGTCCTTTTCCCTTTGCTCATATAAAGTACTACTTGTGTTCGTATTAAGGGGTTTTAGCCATTCAATAAAAATTTGGTGAGTACCTGCATGCAGAAACAAACATTAAGATCATAGCAGTGGGGACAGCAGATGCAGCAAGTTACCAATGGCTTAAAGTAAACTCTGTAGCTTCTTTTTTTTTCCTTGGGCTACTTCCCAAAGCTATTTACTGATCCTTGGGTAGGAAAACTCTAAGGTTAGTCTATTTTTCAGGCTCTTCTTCAGGAAGTTTGCCCACTTCTGTGTAAGAAAATTCTAGGAGTTAGTCTCCTAAATTCAGTGCTGTGGCCCTCAAATAGGGCAGTGTGGATATAGTTTGCTATGCTTAGTGACAAATAACCAATATAATTTTTTATGTCTATTAGAGGTTTGAAAAATGAAATATGAAAAATATTTAGTTGGCAAATTATTTATTACCTCTTTGTGCTGTGTATCTCATCCTTCCTAAACTATTAAAATTCGCTATGCTCTATCAAACATATTCTGGTCAAAGATCTAGACTAGATCAATGGATGTGCTTGTCATAAATGTGGCAGCATCTCTCTGCAGTAAGTAGGGCAAGGTTAGACTTGCTTTGACAGTCCTAAGTGAACTTAAACTTGTGCTTTTTGAAGCAGAAGGTTAACTATAATGAGATGCTTCTTGAAACTCAAGCTCACCCAGCAGCTCCTATACCTGTGATATGAAAACATAGGAACTGAAGGAGAAAAAATGGTGAACAAATTTTGCTTATAAGCTTTCCAACAGGAAGTCAGATGAGTAAAACACTGCCATCATTTCCCAGCCCCAGGAACAAGTGAGTGTTCTAAACTCAGCATGTCAAGCCGACACACACTGAATGATAATGTACTGAGTGGGCTTTTTTTTTTTTTTATAAGCTCTGTAATTTATTGTCTCCATTTAAGATTCTTTCCACTGTTTCTTTTTATTTACAAATAAAATATGGGCTGGAGAGATGGCTTAGTGGCTAAGCGATTGCCTGTGAAGCCTAAGGAGCCCAGTTTGAGGCTCGATTCCCCAGGACCCATGTTAGCCAGATGCACAAGGGGGCGCACGCATCTGGAGTTCGTTTGCAGTGGCTGGAAGCCCTGGCACGCCCATTCTCTCTGTCTACCTGCCTATTTCTGTATCTCTCTCTCTCTCTCTCTCTGAAATAAATAAATAAAATATTTTTAAAAAATAAATAAAATATATTTTACATTACTTAATGAGAGAAACAGATAGAGAAAAACTCCAGATGCATGTTCCACCTTTTGCAGCTGGCTCATGTGGGTACTAGGGAATTGAACCTGTGTCCTTAGGCTTTTCAAACAAGTGACTTAACTGCTAAGCCATCTCTCTAGCCTTCCACTGTTTCTTTAAGCAGTAACTTGTCCACAAATTGAGGGTTTGGTAACTCAAGATTTCCAAACTTTCCAACATTCAAAGTTTATTTGTATGTTGAATCCATGAATCCATTGCTAAAGTCTGCTCTTTTTTTTTAAATTTTTTTATTTATGTATTTGAGAGCGAGAGACAGAGAGAGAAAGACAGATAGAGGAAGAGAGAGAGAATGGGCGCGCCAGGGCTTCCAGCCCCTGCAAACGAACTTCAGACGCGTGCGCCCCCTTGTGCATCTGGCTAACGTGGGACCTGGGGAACCGAGCCTCGAACCGGGGTCCTTAGGCTTCACAGGCAAGCGCTTAACCGCCAAGCCATCTCTCCACCCCTAAGTCTGCTCTTTTAACATCAAGGGTTCCAGTTTCTTCTGTGGCCATAGAGCTGCTGTATGCTGCAGTGGCTATCAATAGCTGTCTACAGTGGATCACTCCAATACAACCCATATGTAATTAGTTCAGTGTAGAGGTACAAAGATACCTCAATTAAAAACAAAATATGCTCTGTAAGAAACATTCACAATGACTGGCATTCCAAGTGTTTTGGACTCATTGAATATATGTTTAAAGTAAGAGTCATAATGGGACTTTTCACTGATAAATACACTTCGATATGCAAGCATTTGCCTTAAAAAATCCTGATGTTGAAACATGTTGGTGCTGAGGAGCTTAGTATGTGAGTATGAATGTACTTCCAACACTAAGTGAGCAAAATGGATAGGTCTGTTGCCACGCCAACTCCAGTGGAGTCTGCATGACTTGTTCACCAGGCTGAGATGAAAGCTTCAAGGAAGAAAGCCTCCTGGAAGGACGTGCATTCTCCAGGCTTGTAGTGCCTTTTGCTGCTCTCTAATAGCTGTTTTCTTCATCACTACTGTTCTGTTCCTGACACATGGCAGCAGCATGATGTTCTTTCACAATTTAGTAGACACACACGGAAGGAAATTAGATATGGAACAGTTTCCAAAAACTGAGTCACCTGATGGTGTGACACTTCCTCTGAAGACCCCACTGTTGTTTCAAGCCATAGTCAGAATTCCGAGAACCAGAACCAATTGATGAACCATTCGTTATCTTACCTTATACAGGAGTGTGTGGGAACTGGGATACACTAATAAATAATGGTGGAAAGCAAGTTTGTTGGTAATCTTTAACTTTTGTGGTCAGACTTGATAAGTTGAGGCCACCTTGGTGCTTGCTTACATTTTTATGGCATGGTTCAAGGAAGAAAATAAGTCGCCCTGTTAGAACTATTGTTAAAACTAATGCTTGAAGCAGGCTAAAAACCAAAAGTCATTTGTAACCATTGACTATCTAACACTAATTTTGGTGAGATATTAACTATTAAATATGTGATTGTAATCTTTACTCAATGTATTTGTGCCTCGATTCCTCAAACAGGCTGTTCATAGAAATTGTACCACATAAATAAACAAAGGCTAAGCTTATGCAGCCAGAATTGTGTATAACCGGATGCTCTACTTCAGTAAAATACACTCAGAGACATTCACCTTGTGTGTGTGTCTACTTGTCACTTTGCCAACTCCTTGCCCACCTCCCAAAGCCCTGTTTTTCCTCAGACTGGTGGTCCCGGCTTTGCTGGTCTCTTAGCTTTCCTAGATTTCTTCCCCTTCTTTACCGAGCCCATTAATTTCCCAAAGCAAACCTAAGTGGGCAAAGGGTAATCTTAGCATGAACTGTGGGCTAGTCTTTCTCCTCTAGCCTTCTGCAGGCAGAAAGCAAGCTCATGCTCCCAGTCCCTGTGCACGGAGGAGACTCTTCTCTATTCAGTTCAGGTGCAGCACAGCTTCCAATAAGCAATCGTTGCAGCTCCTGACCCTGACATGTGAAACCAGGCTTCAAATATGCACTTTAGCATCTGCTCAAGAGAGTAGTAGATGCACCTCTGAGAAGCCACATGCATTATGCTGAGTCCCGTCCCATCCTGAGTGTCTACGCTAGCCAACTCCCCGCCCAAACCCCACGTCAACATTCTAACTCCACAAACCATCTTTCCCTTTCGCACTGTCACATTCTATCACTGATGGCATTCATACCAAAGTTCTCTAAACATTGGCTGAGACACTATAACCAGGAGTAGACACCAGTCAGGAAAATGACAGCAGCCTGGCAGGAATCAGTTTTGAAAGAGAGGGCAACACATCTCTCTCCCCTTCCCCAATCAGAGCTACCTCTGTCAGGTAACGTAAAAGAAAGGTACTGGGTGTGCCAACTGCCCAAAGTGCCATCAGACTGCAGAATACTTACAGGCAGTCATCTATTCCTCACAGGTATGCACGCTTGCTTTTCAGGACATGATATTGGTTGGACACTCTTCCTCCTGCCTGCCCACAGCAATGTGGTGCAGCGCTTTCTGTCGGCACATGAGGCTTCTTAGGATCTGATTTTGAAGATCTAGGTCTATGATGTTAATAATAGAGCTAACACTACTTAGGGAAAACAAGCCATATATATCTTGCTTTAAGGCCTCAGTAAAAGATAAAGACAACATGATTAATTTCAAATATGTACACCTGATAGTTGACATCATTAGGTAGTAAAATTGTTTTCTACCTATAACCAACTAACTGTGGAGTGCCACAGTGATGCTTCAGCTGGCTTCAACTCAGGTTCGTCTAAGGGCTTCTCACCCAGTCATGGCCTGCGAGAGTGTCCATCAGTTATCCGGGGTCCTGTGAGGCCCACTTTCCCTCACGTTGCACTGAAAGACAGATACTACATTTGCATGTGCTAGCTGCTTTTTATTTTGCAGTGGGACACATAACTGCTTATAGCACATTAGAATTAGAGCGGAAAAATAACCATAAACATCAAAACATGGCCTCAGCTTCCTTTATAGTCAAACTTACAAATTGTCCTCTTAAAATACAGCATGCCCCAAAGTCTTCTGAGTTGGGAATGTAACCTTCGAGTACATTTTCCAGAGAATTCCCTAAGGCTCACAAAAAAGTTTTCTTTAAACAAACAAACAAACAAACAAACAAGCAAACAAACAAACCAAGCTTCAGTTGGATAAAACTGTTTCTCAACTGTGCTGCTAAAACTGGACTTTCAGATATACAAGAGGACAGGAAACAAATTCTTGTTTTCTTAAAAATCTCTTTACGTGTCAATATTATTGTTTTTTTCCTGAATGCAGTTATAATGTTTCCACCAATGATGAAGACACAAGGGTGGACAGAGCAGTTACCACCAGAACCAGAAGTGACCTCAGTCTGCATCTGGGAGGGGCAGCCATTGACTTTGCTGTCATGTGGCTGCAAGCACCAGCAAAGCCATCCTTTCCGTACTTCTCCTGTAAGAAAGAATGTTTTCATTATTACCTACTGCACGTATCTCCTCCGTTATGACATACTTCCCCCTCTCCCAGTCCCTACTCCCAAATGGCAGACTCCTTTGCCAAAACTAGCCCAACATGTTACCCCTGAGACTTCAACTTGGTCACTTGCAGTTTTATGAGACGGAAACTTGAACTTTTCTTTCTTTCTTTTTTTTTTTTACGTCAGATGGGTTATGTGCCAGAGCGTAACAAGGTTTAGTGGGAGGCACACGTCACGCAAGAGCGTGAACACCCAATCATCACGCATATGAACCAGTAAAAGGATCTGAACTTTTCTTTTATCAATGGCTAGTCAGTGTTTACTGCTCAAGCTATCACAAAGGCTTGTTAAAATCCATGTTTGGTGGGAAGTAGTTAAGACTGGGTGTCCCTGCCCCTCTCCCCTTGCCATGGGTCAGCCAGTAGCTCTGCAGCATGAAACCATTCTCCTGTAGGGTAGCATTCACCAAGGAGGGCTATTTGCTGTCACTCTCCACCAGTCAAAGAGGACAGATAGAACTGAACTATCTCAGGATGTGTGATTTATGCACATATGAACAGAGCCTTTCCTTCAATCTCTGGATAGTTTGACATGAGATTTCATAGATGAGAAGTCCTGGGGTGCATGAAGTTACTCTAGTTCCTCAGTGGGAGGTCCCAAGCCAGAACTCAGGGTGTGGGTCCCCTGGTCAGCATGGGTGTCCATCCCCACATTAAATCTACACATGTTCATTCCCACGCCAGTCCTCACACAATAGAGAATCACATTCCAACACAACAGCCATCTCATCACCTGACTGGGAAGAGCTGAGGACCAGACCTAGTTCCCTGTGGGCTTCTATGAGGTCACGCCAGTCCTCACACAATAGAGAATCACATTCCAACACAACAGCCATCTCATCACCTGACTGGGAAGAGCTGAGGACCAGACCTAGTTCCCTGTGGGCTTCTATGAGGTCACAGCAGTGGTAGGAGCCATGCAGACAGCAGTGAGCATTGCTGTGCCTCTTCTCTGAGATGGATGATCTCATGGGCCTAACCAGAGTCTGCAGGCATGAGAAAAGCAGCTCAGTGCTGAGGCCAGCATTATAATAAAGAGCCTCAGTTCATATTTAGTTATGACTGTGTAAACTGACCCTGAATGCTCTGCACCTTGCTCCTCAGGCAGGTAAATATAGAGGGTGGTGAGACTTTTCAGACTGAAACCTTATCAGGCTTTTAGTCCCCATCCATCCATCCATCCATCTATCTATCTATCTATCTATCTATCTATCTATCTATCTATCTATCTATCCATCCATCCATCCATCCATCCATCTAACCACCCATCCATCCATCCATCATCTATCAACTCAGGACTCAAAGGCTATGTCTCTATAGAGGCAGAGAGCTCCAAAAGGAAATGCCCCTTACATCAGAAAGACGGAGGTGTGTGCTGCCCCAACACATGGATTTTAGTTTCTTTTCCTGCAGTGATGTACGTGGTAAAAACTTAAACGTGATAGAGACGAGTCGTTTCTGATGTCTAGGGCAGGGCCAGCTGACAAATAAAGGAACGTGACTATGAGCTCTATCCACAGCTACACAACTCAGGTAACCACCTTAGAAAGAGATGGCAGGTGGAGATAATTCTCATTATACATTTAACCCATTAGCTTTCAACATGTAATCCATATAAAAATGATGAGGTTAAGCTTCATACTTTTTTCAAGCTAGTTCTTCAAAGTCTGGTGCATTTGATATTTCAAGTTTCTGTTCAGCGCTGCCCTGTTTCAAGGTTCAGCAGCTGCCGGTCACCAGTGGCCACTGTAGGGACAACACAGCTAGAACTGGACCAGTTCAAGAAAGAGCTTTGCATTACTACACACGTATCTCTCTAGCTGTTAGTTTGAGGCATGTGCTTTCTACTTTAACATGCTGCAGTAAAAATCTCCATGTATTGCTAACACAGAATCTCCTAGACTTGCCTGATCACTCATTTGTTATTTTCACTGCTCTGGCCAATGAACACTACAGAGCTCCCACTGTTTTCCAGTGATGTGGCTACAGCCAAGAGAAGAGATTCTCAGGTGGGTACCCTCAAAAAACCATGCAGCATTACCAACCTCAACCAAGCAATTCAAAAACTGCTTCCAGGGGAGCTGCTCGAGGGCTGAACTGTGAAGGCTCACTGCCACCTGATTCCCCTAAGTGCAACAACTCTCAGAAGCCAGCGGAAGGTCAGGTCATAGCATTCAAACAACTCCAGTGGACACACTGTGACAACTATCCACCCAGTACAGAACTGTTGCCTATAAATTAAAACAATGTAACCCCCAGAGTAGTGAAACTACTTGTTTAGGCTACACAACAATGTGCATGTCATGAAAGAATATGAACTAGAAACCTTTAAGCAGGCTTGTTGCAGTCAGGCTCGCATTGCTGGTAGAAATCACCCAACCGAGAACATCTTGTGGGAGAAAAGAGGTTTATTTTGGCTTACAGGCTGAAAGGGGAAGCTCCATGATGGCAGGGAAAATGATGATATGAGCAGAGGGTGGACATCACCCACTGGCCAACATAAGGTGGAGAAGAGCCAACAGGGCAGTGTGGCAAACACTGGCATGGGGAAACTAGCTGTAACACCTATAAGCCCACCCCAACAATACCCCACCTCCAGGAGGCTTCAATTTCCAAGTGCCATCAGCTGGGAACATAGCATTCAGAACACCTAAGTTTATGGGGACACCTGAATCAAACCACCACATTCTGCCCCTGGCCCCCATGAACTGATAATCATACATGATGTAAAATGCAGTATATTAATCTAACTTTAAAGTCCCCATAGTTCTTAACAATCCCAATGATGTTCATACATCCCCATAGTCTAAGGTCTTTTAACTGAGCCATAATACCAAAAAATCCCACCAAAGCCCATAATGAGACAGAATAAACACACACTGCAAAAGATGACATTGGCTATAGAAAATAAATATTCAGCCAATAAAAAATTTAAAACAACCAGGGCAAACATCAAACTCTGTAGCTTCAAGTCCAACAACTGTAGCCAGTGACAAACCTCCAAGTCCAATAATTCTAACCAGCAACAAGTCTCTGGAGTTCCACTTCCACTCCTCCAGCTAGGCTATTCACAGTCCTGGAAAACTACATCAGGGGGCCGGCAGCTTTCCTTAGCAGCCATTTCATGGTCCTGCTACCTCCACTGGGTCTCCAGTGCAACCCACGGTTCATCCTCATGACTCCATGGGGTCTCCATGCAAGCATCCATCAAACCTGCTTCACCCTGCCCATGGCCATTTTCAAAATACAAGACCATGTTGAAAACCCAACGACCAATGACCCTGTCTTTCCTGCATTTCTCATACTCCAGGGGGGAATAATACAGACTTTGAAGAACAGGACACTCCTTGATCACTCAGGCCCCTTCAAAAGAGTCTTCATTCTTGTTTTCCCACTGCAGGTCAGCTGGCCAGTCTCAATGGTTGCAATCTCTCAATTGTGGTTGAATGGGTAGAAATTCACCAAAGACTTTTTTCCTGTGCCATACCCCTCTGCTCATACCAGTTCATTTCTATGCAAAGCAACCCTGCACAACTTCTCAGGACATGGGCTTAACAGCAAGCTTCTCACACAAACTGATAGCCCAGTCCAAGCAAAGCTCTTTCTCACCCTCATAAGCCACAGCCCATAGTTCTTACTGCATTCAGCACCTTCAACGATGACAACAGTCCATCAAACTGTACTTACAGCATTGAAAGCCATCTCTTAGGCCAAGGTTTCAAATCCTTCCACATTTCTCATAAAAAGCAGCTCCAAAAGGCCAAAGCCACACAGTCAGGTGTCTAGCAGCAATCCCACTCCTCGGTACCATTTTACTGTTGCAGTCAGGTTCACATTGCTGGTAGAAATCACCCAACTAAGAAGTAGCTTGTGGGAAAAAGAGGTTTATTTTGGCTAACAGGCTCAAGGAGACACTCTACAATGGCAGGGGAAAATGATGGCATGACACCATCCCCTGGGCAACACAAGGTAGACAATAGCAACAAGAGAGTGTGCCAAACACTGGCAAGGAGAAACTGGCAATAACACCCATAAGTCCGCCCCCAACAATACACTGCCTCCAGAAGAGATTAATTCCCAAATCTCCATCGACTGGGAACCTAGCATTCGGATCACCTAAGTTTATGGGGGAAACCTGAATCAAATCACCACAAGGCTTTAATAATAAAACACTAGGAAGCATTCCTAGGCTCTTCACAGGTCACAAAATTATTAATAAGAAGATCAAGGGGAAATTTGAAGGAGAACTGAGCTTCACTCAACAAATCTGCTTTTAAAGAGTATTTATTCATTTATTGATTTGCCAGCAGAGAGAGATGAGAGAAAGAGACAGAGAAAATGGGCATGCCTGGCCTCCAGCTGTTGCAAGTGGCTCTACATCGGTACTGGAGAATCAAACCTGGGTCCCTAGGCTTTGCAGGCAAGCACCTTAACCACTGAGCAATCTCTCCAGCCCCAAAGAAAAAGAGGCATTCAGCCTTTTGTTTGTTTTTATTTTCTTTGAGGTGGGGTCTCACTCTAGTCCAGACTAACCTGGAGCTCATCCTGTAGTCCCAGACTGGTCTCAAACTCAAAGCAGTCTTCTTACCTCTGCCTGCTAAGTGCTAGGGTTAAAGGCATACACCACTGTGCCTGACTTCAAAAGCCTACTTACAATCTACAATAGCAAATCTGATTCACTGCATTGTTACCTTCAAAGAATAGTATATAGAACTTGACATGGCTTATTTTATTTCAAGTTTGAAATTGTGCCCAGATGCCCCATTACACATTCTATTCTGCCTTTTCTGGGCTATAATGTATAAAGCAATAAAACCTCTGCTGAGGATTCTCAAAACTGTCCAGACGGTAGCATGATCTCTAGACTGCAATACAGCGATATCTAAAGTTGTTCTTGTGCCTCGGTGGACCACAAAAATCTAAGAGATTAGTGTCTCCCCATATCTTCTGTGGGATTAGTATCTGCAGTGTTTGGCTCAAAGATGCACAGCTGGTGACTGCGTCTGCATGTGATCCTGCGCACCTGAGCCCAGGGAACCACAGGGGAGTGAAGGGGCCGGTCTTCGAGCGACAGCAATGCAAGATGGCAGCCACCAGGGGCTCGGGAGTAAAAGTCCCTCGCAATTTCTGATTGCTGGAAGAAGGCCAGAAAGGACTGGGAGATGGCTTTTACCAGATGGACAGGTATGATAATTGGGCCTCAAAGGACAATTTATGAAAACCGAATACCCAGCCTTAAAATAAAATGTTGACCTAAATACCCAGAAGCACCCCCTTTGTAAGATTTGCAACAAAAATTAGTATGAATGGAGTTAACAGTTCAAATGGAGTGTTGGGCCCAAGAGCCATGTCCACGCTGGCCAAGTGGCAGAACTCCTACAGCATCAGTCATCCTGCTGGAGCTGCGGCGCCTCTTGACATCTGGAGAGAACATGAAACTCCCTCAGCTGCTGGAAGGACGTGTCACAGCAGCTAATCTCTCAGAGCCCCAGGTCCCGCCCCATCCAATCTAAGCAGCCTGCGTTTTCCACAGTAGTGCATTTTCCAGACCTCAAAGTACTGGAAAGGGAGCTGCCACTCAAAGGCAGTTGATCTTAAGATGCTGTATGTGATACTCATTTGTTTTGTCCATTTAGAGCTCTAAGCTATGCTATGTAACAGACCATCCTGTCAAGTGTAACCTCCGTCCGCATAGTTGTACTTCTGGGATCGAGAAGGTATATTTGAGTCGGTTCCCATCAGGAGCAGTGGGGCACATCTCACACAACTGTGATAGACTCGTCACGCAGTCACCTTGCTGCTGGCTATGGGCCTGGGTCTGCTTCTCCCCTGGCCTCCCGCCACTGCCCCCTGCTGGGCTGCTCCTTAGAGGATGTGGGAAGGCTTCAGGTAGCAGCCTGTAGCACTACTGGTGGGTTTGGGGGGTGCTGACCTGTACCCCTGCTTTCTTAAGTCTTAACTGACACCCTCTTCCAAGCCACTATCCTGTCCCCACCCTCGTCCACTCTCACTCTTGGCAAACACATCGACTGCAACCCACTGTTCTCTGAAATGGGCCTTGGGTGAGGAGTTCAGGGTCTCCCGTCTCCTCCCCCCCTTTACCGAGGGGTGCTGCTTTCTCTCTCCTCCACTCCCTGCTGCCTGTCACCAGCCCACACTTCACGACTCTTCCTTGCTGTGGCCAGACGCCATCAGATAAGGTTGGAAGAGTCGGGCCTCCCTCGCTTAGTTCTGGAACTGTTCGTTACTCGCCACCAGGCTGCAGTCACCATCAGATGATGCGCCGTCAGCTCAGGTTTGATGAGGTGACGCAGACCTGCCAGCACCGGGAGAGCTCGTGGTCACACCTGGAGAAGGGCCCACGAGGACACTGCAGGCACATGGCTCCACGGAGCCCTTCCCCTGGCCTGTAGCTGATTTGTTTTAAACATTGTTGAAGAAGGTTTTGCGCAGGGCTCGGAGGACACCCTGACCATCTGACGGGTCTAGTGTGGAACCTGACAGCTGGAACAAGAGGACCTTGACCGGAGGATTCTAGTGTGGGTGCTGCTGCTGCTGCTCAGACCTCTGCGGGGACACGAAGGAGCTTGGGGTCAGTGGTGTACCTGGCCTCCTGCCACATCATTGTGTGACCACTAGATGCCGAAATGTGGATGATACCGAAATAAAGGCCATTCGTTGTGTTCTGGGGAAGAAAAGATGCACAACTGTGAATCTTAGCTGCTCTCTTATCACACCAAGGACCTGAAGCAGCACAAGGAGAATTTTCCCAGGATGAAATGACTGTGACAACAGGGCTTCCTTCTAGCAGCTGACCAGAAAGGACCTCCTGTCTAGATGCTATCACATGCACGGGTAGATCTCTATCCCTCCTCACAGAGCGCCTCATGTTAAGTGTTTCTAAACCTCCCGGCAGGTCACTGTGTCCAGATCTAAGCTGCCAGCTCAGGTCCTAACACTGAGAAGAGGTGCAGCCCTGCAGGGTCCACCCAAACCTAGCATGGGCCACGACTATAAAAGATGTGCTGCTAACTAGAAAGTGAAGGGCTACTGGAATGACAGGCGATACGTGAGTACTGGAATCAAAGGATCACACACAGATGGGAGGGAGATGGTTTTAAATCCTTTACTTAGTGAGGTTCAGGCCGGTGGATCTACACATGACCTGTAAATGTTAACCTAAGACGAAGCATTATCCATTGCCCTTGCAGTGGCTGAGGAACGCAGCTGGTCTTCACAGATGTGCCTCTGCCTTCTACCCCCACCATTAGCATTTGGAAAGCTAGTCTTGTGCCACAGTGTTCATTTGCAGAACATGCGAGTAGACGCATGATTTACAGCGTTCAATGGGGTTGCACCTAGTTTTGCCCTCAGTAGGCTCTGCAGGACTTGTGGATAGGTCAGCGTTGTGAGCAGCATGCTTACTCTGTTCATACAAAGCCTAGCCTCTGCTTCACAGGATTCCATTTCTGTAGAGAAACCAGTTTTTTTTTTTTTTTTCTTTTCGAGGTAGGGTCTCTCTAGCTCAGGCTGATCTGCAATTCACCATGAACTCTCAGGGTGGCCTTGAACTCATGGCCATCTTCCTACCTCTGCCTCCCAAATGCTGAGATTAAAGGCATGTACCACCATGCCTGGTGAGAAACCAGTTTTTAATCTTGGGGTTTTAGTTTGCTGTCAGCCAGTGGGGCATGGAAACATTTCTCTGTTCTCCTCCACACAGAAGAAAACCTATTGATTCTGTACTGTATTTCCAGGAAATAAAACCAGAGGAAGCTTCCCAATCACAACAGATTTGCCCAGCTGCAGCCAATCTTAATAACTCTGGGTCTTTTCTCTTGTTTTAATGATTAAAAATTGACCATATTAGGCATTTGTTTAGTGATAGAATGCAAGCAATAAGCAGAGAAACACACAGACTGTAAAATGCAAGACCAGAAACTCGAATACTACTGGAAGAAAATTTAGGAAGTACTTGCCATGATATAGGAATGGAAAAAGACTTCCTGAACAAAACCCCAGTGGCTCAAGTTCTTAAATAGTCACTCAACCATTGGGATCATATGAAGCTGAAGAGTTTCTTTACAGACAAGCATATAATAAGCAAGGCCAATAGAATACCCACAGAATGGGAGAAAACATTTGCAGGTTATCCAACTGATAGAGGCCTTATTTCTAGAATTTACAAAGAACTCAAAAGTCTAAATAATAAGAAGACAAATACCCCACTCACAAAATGGGGCACAGAGTTGAACAGGCAATTCACAGAGGAAGAGATACAAATGGCAAACACACACTTAAGAAAATGTTCATCATCCCTAATCATCAGAGAAATGCAAATTAAAACAACTATGAGATTCCACCTTACCCCAATAAGGATAGCCAACATCAAAAGTCAAATGAAAATAAATGCTGGCGAGGATGTGGAGAAGCAGGGACACTCATCCACTGTTGGTGGGAATGCAGGATGGTACAACCACTTTGGAAAGCAATATGGAGACTCCTGGAAAAGCTGACTATAGAAATACCAACAGACCCAGTTATACCCTTACTGGGCATCTACCCTAAAACCTTCAAACCAAAGGCCAGAGAGATTTGCTCAACCATGTTTGTAGCGGCTCAATTCGTAATAGTTCAAAGCTGGAATCAACACAGATGTCCATCATTAGAAGAATGGGTAACAAAGATGTGGTATATCTACACAATGGAATTCTATACAGCAGTAAGAAAAAACTACATAAAGAAATTTGAGGAAAAATGGTTGAACCTGGAACAGATCATTCTCAGCAAACTTACCCAATCACAGAAAAAAAATTGACACATAGTCTCACTCATCTACGACACCTTACCTGAATCTACCCAAGATACCTTACATACCCAGCAAGCACCTCATGGACTAGACAATAGGATGGATGGGAGGGCAGGGAGGGCATCGAAGGGTGGAAAACAGTAATCTGGACCCTAACGGCAATAGTACCATAAAATTCTACTTCCTAAAAGACAGACCAAATGGCTGAACCTTCACTAGACCCTTACAGGAAACACCTGAACCACAAGACACTGGAGAGGGTAGGATCAAGACTAACCTAAATCTCCTACATCTTTCCTCTCTCCCTCTCCCCCTCTCCCCTCTATCTCTCTCCTCTCTAACTCTTGTATATTAGTTATGTTCTTCCTCAATTTCTTAGTGGACAGTGACCTGTAACCCCCACTTCCAGCTTGGGGCTACCATCCACAATGAGCTTTTGATCAGAGAAACCTACAAGGTTTCCCAAAACAATGACAGACTTCTGTCAGAGTACTTGATGACCCACCAAAGGCCAGTGGTAAGACCCTATTGCTGAAGACTCCATACGCAGCTGACACCTAAAATGGAATGAAATGGCTGGAAGCCAGGAGAGATTCAGTCCCCAGACAGTCAGTGTGTCTAGTACCAGAAGGTGCTACATGGGCGACTGGGGGAAATGACCAATATCTGTCCAAGCAACTCATTGTCTAACCTAATTAGCAACAAATAACCTGATGTGATGCCCACACAAGTGCAATAGTGGCACACAGCCATGGTGGGGAACAACTGCTCTTGATTTGGCTAACTCATCCCCTCAGTGGTAGGAGACCCATAGCTAGAGCTGGGAAACAAGGCAGAACCATACCAAACATAAGCCCACGCTCCATTATCAAGCTACCATTAATCATGTGGTACAAGAGGGCCTACACCTATCAAACTCACTATCAAAAAAGTGTTATCTCAATTTTATGGGTGCTAACTTACTCTCCGTTGGAGAATCTGCTTCTCTTTTTCAGATAGATGCAGATCCTAAGGAGAGAGCTGCCCCAACATACCTCAAAGGGGCTAGACTGAAACTAAGGATAATCGGCGAAATAAGCAAGGGTGATGTTTTCCTGATGAACTGGATACCAGCACAAAGGGGAAGGAGACCAACACAGAGAAAAATCAACTCCTACCAAATCAGAGAGCCAGAGCCTCAGAGACCCCCAACACCTCAGCACTGAAGCAGACCAAAAATGAACCCAACATGGCTCAGGGAAATTTTGCGGAAGAGGGGGCAGAAAGAATGCCAGAGTCCCATGTTGGGTCATGTTATGCAGAGACATTTAACATACCAAAAACTGTGGACTAACTCCACAATGCACGACCCATTTACATCAACAAGGAGGGTCCATTGGGAGGGGGTAGATCATGGATAAGCCTAAACAATGGTACCAAACTGCCTGTATTTGCTGAAAAGAAAACTAATAAATTAAAAAAAAAAGCTGTCAAAGCAGGCAAAGGGGTATGTAGCTCGCCTCCAGCAAAGAACGTCATGGGATCAATACTTTCCCTTGGAGAAGCATCTGAGTTGAAGCTGCATTTCCAAACCACTACTGTGACAGGGTCTTCGCTTTCCCTATCTGCAGTAAGCCTAGTCTTCACATGCAAAATTCTGCTGGCCTCTGGACCAGAAACCCTTTTGGAAACAAGACTCAAAGCAACGTGTAACTCTGCCTGCCTCTGGGAGTACTTCTCTTAACAGAAGGTGTGATGGAGGAGGAAAGAATCCTTCAAACCGTTTATAACAGTAAATTCTCACACAGATCAAACTCTGAGGTGAGCACAGCTCGGAGGACGCCATTTGGGCAAGAACACAACTCGTCCTTCCCTAATCGCACCCTCATCTTATGAATGAGGGAACTGAGGCAGACAGGGTAATTGGCCGAAAGTTTCATGACTAGAAATTTCAGATGTAAGTCCAGGTCCATATTTCAACTCCAGTTTCCTTACGAGAAGTTTCATGGTGTTTCTCTCTAGAACTTAAAACTCATTTTAAATCAAGTTGAATATGGTGGTGTTGCAATAAGGGAGAATTTGCCTGGTTTTCTTCTCTGTCTCTGAGAGATGACCATTAGGTCCTCAGAGTTTCATAAGTGACAGTGTCTTTGTCACTTCGTGGTCCTCTGGATCATATCTAGGTGGTGATGATGCCTCAGGATAGGGACTGGTCACCAGAGAAAGCAAGTCTGGGTCAAAGTTGGGGTTTAATCCAGGGTGGGTCAGACTGACCTGACCTTCAGGGAATAGAAGAGAGGGCTGAAGATTGTGTTCAGTCACATGGTAGTCAGTGACTCAGTTACCTTACTTGTGTAATATAACTGCAATTAAAAAAAAAAAACAGGGCTGGAGGATTGCTTAGTGGTTAAGGCGCTTGCCTACAAAGCCAAAGGACCCAGGTTTGATTCCCCAGGATCCACAAAGCCAGATGCACAAGGTGGTGCACACATGTGGAGTTTGTTTGCAGTAGCTGAAGGCCCTAGCATGCCCATTCGCTCTTTCTCTCTCTCTGTCAAATAAATAAATAAAATAAAAACTAAGGCTGGGCATGGTGGTGGCACACACCTTTAATCCCAGCACTAGAGAGGCAGAGGTAAGGGAATCGCTGTTGAGTTCAGAGCCAACCTGAGACTACATAGTAAATTCCAGGTCAGTCTAGGCTAGAGCAAGACCCTACCTTGAAAAAGCAAAAAAGTAAATAAATAAATAAAATACAAGTGCCTGGCATGGTGGTGCACACCTTTAATGCCAGCACTCAGGAGGCAGAGGTAAGAGGATTGATGTGAGTTTGAGGCCAGCTTGATAATAGTTAATTCCAGGTCAGCCTGGGCTAGAATGAGACTACTTGAAAAACAAAACAAAGCAAAACTGACTAAAAAAAAAAAAGCCATTGAGATTCCTGGAGCTTCCTGACTGGTTAACACCTCCAGGTGACAGAAGTGTTAACTTTCATGAAATGAGGAAAGGAGACCTACAGAATTCACCCTCCCACACTGCCCTAGGGATATCTTCATTTGGCTAGTCCTAATTTGTGTCCTTTACAATCACGCTGTCTCTGATTGGTTAGAGTTGCAGTGAGGCCCCTGGCAGACAGTCCTATTTGCAAAACCAGGCAGGACACCATCTGACCCTGAGCAGATTTTCAGGACAGAGCTCCCAAGATATGCCTTTGGGCAGCAAGATGGAGCCCTGAGCATTTCTAATCCCGCCACACCTGGGCCTAGAGTCTGAAGGATGCCTCACCCGTTCCCCTCCTTCTACCAAACTTTCCAAAATGACTGCTTACAATGGGCAGGATGACATCTGGTTAAAGTTCTTACAAATTAAAATTCTAAAGAGTCTCATCTTTCTCCAATGCCGCCAGTCTCCCTGGGCTCACACATCCCCTCCCCTTTGCAGCTTGTGCATTCTCAGGACAAGTGACATTCCCAAGGACCTGAACCTATCTTATGATGAGGGTGGCTACTTTCAAAGTGTTAAGGAGCTCATGGGTCCCTGGGCATACATGTGCTGTTCTTTAATTCATGCAAGAAACTTACACATGATAGTATTTTGCAGCAGAAATTCAGAGAGGTTAAAGAACATGCTCCAGATCACAACGCATTAGGAGATAAGCCAGCATTCTCACTCAGATCCAGCTAACTCCACAGTTATGCCTCATCCTAGCTAAGTAACTCCTATACTGTCTAGCACAGGTAAGAGGGAAGCTGAGAAGGGCTGGGGCACCTCTCCAGCTTCCTGGGAATGGTGGAGTTAGATGCCCTGTAGCTCAGTGGTCTGAAACCACTGGCCCAGTTCACCACCTGGGAGCAGAAATAAATCCTGTTCTCTTTAGCCTAGGGCTGCTTTCCCACCTGACATCTTCAAAACCCCACCACCCTGGCCTCCCTCACAAGTACCTCTTCTCCCGTGGAAGATGAATGGAATGCTAAAACACCCCGTTGCTCTGCAAGCATAAATTGCAAGAAAAATATCTAGAATGCTGATGGTTTCATGCATGAGGATTTAAAAAAATTAGTAATTTATTTGAGAGGGAGGGAAGGAGGGAGAGAGAAAGAGAGAGAGGGAGAATGGGCACGGCAAGGCCTCTAGCCACTGCAAACAAACTCCAGACACATGCATCCCTTGTACATCTGGCTTATGTGGGTTCTGGGGAATTGAACGTTGGGTCTTTAGGCTTTGCTGGCAAGTGCCTTAACCACTAGACCATCTCTCCAGCCCTCATGTGTGAAGATTTAAAGCTACTTCCTGTATTTCCAAGATTAGCTGAAATATGGGATCAGTCTGCAGGCACAGTGTGTGAACAGCTCTTGGGGGCTTTCCTTTCAAAAGTCAATGCTTGGGAGTTGGGTATGGTGACACACCCCTTTAATCTCAGCACTCGAGAGGCAGAAGGAGGAGGACTGCCATGAGTTCGAGGCCACTCTGAGCCTACATAGTGAATTCCAGGTCATCGTCGTCTAGAGTGAGACCATACCTCAAAAAAATAAGATAAAATAGTGGGGTGTGGGTGCACATGTCTCTAATCCCAGAACTTGGGAGGCAGAGGTAGGAGGATCACTGAGTTCGAGGCCTGACTGGGCTAGAGTGAGACCCTGTCTCAGAAAAACAGAACAAATGAACAATAAAATTGAATTTTAAAAAGTCAATATTTAAAACTTTGTACATGGTCACAGTCAGCAGAGTCCTGCATATTTAGTATGTTTATAGATAATCACTTTCCTGTCCTACCTCTAGACTTATGGAAGTTTGCAAATAAGTTCTAGACAGTTTGGTCCTATCTGGAACAAATGGACATTGTTCAGGTTTCATGAAATACTGGGGCACAGAGTAGAAGGGAGCCTCCTAAATGTAGGTCGTTTTCAATATTCTCATGCAAAATAAGCAAGAGTTACAACCATTGCCTTTCCTCCATGCCTTTTACCTGTTTGCCACCCCTGGGTCACATTCTACAAGCGCCAGTCTGTAGTGCACACTTGAGTTTGCTCTGGAACAACAGGAAAGGAATGGCTATGCTGTGAAGTCAGGAGGTGTAGACTTGGCTTCTCTATGAACCTCAAACACCTGCTAACTGTCCAGAGGTGTCCTCTAGACAACTTGCTTGCTAACCGTGATCTGAGTGTGAGACCCATGACCTGTTGCATTACTTTCAGTAGAAAGAGATCAGAGACAGTCAAAGTATCTCACCAAGGTGGCAGTGCCCAGCCTCCAACATAGTTGGCCCACTGTTTCTACCAGCTCTGAGAAGTCAACTAACACTTGGTGAATAATTTGTGTTAAAAACAAAAATTGAAGAGCTGGAGAGATGGCTTAGAGAGTAAAGGTGATTATGTGTAATGTATGAGGTAATGTACCAGGGTAAAGCTAGATGCACAACTATGTGCATGCATCTGGAGTTCATATGCAGTGACAGGAGGCCCTGACATGCCCATTCTCTCTCCATTTCATAATAAATAAATAAATATTTTAAAATAATGCACCTGAGCTGGAAACAGTGGCTCACACTGCACTTCAAGCAAGTGAGAGGCTGAGGCAGGATGACTGGTACACAGTGTGTCCTGGGCCAGCCTGGACTAAAATGCAAAACCCAGTGAATCACCCACTCTTCAAAATGCAATGGTATTCAATAGGCGCATACCTTTTTTTATTATTCCCTAATGCTACAGCTTAACTGCTATTCAAATCACTACATTAAACCCTGTACGTGACATCTAGGTGAGGTAAAGTATACTGGTTATGTGCAAATACCCTTTTATATAAGAGATTTGCATGACCATGGATTTGAGTATCTTTGAGAGGTGTTAAAACCAGTCACCTTCAGGTAACAAAAGACAACTGACTATACTTGACCACAGAACTCAGAGGTCTACACACACCACATTAACGGGTCATCATTTGAAGGCACAGTACAGTGATGTAAAATGAAAATGCTTCCAACACTGACTTAACATCTCTAAAGATAGTTAGTTAAAGTGAGCAACAAGCACAGTCCATCTGGTTTACATATCCTAAGCTTTTCCACATCCTGGACCACTCTAGTGTACATATAATGATGTAATTGACAGAATTATTATGTTTTTTGTTTTCCATGTGACCACTTTGTACATGTCAAAGGAACACACTAAAAACAGTGCCACGTGCATCATGCCTTTTATGTATGTGACTACAAATTAATTGACAAGGGAGCTTAGTGCATTACCCCAAAACAGTATTTTATCACTTCAAGGGGTTAGCACTTGGAACTTTGCATGATACTGTACAAATCAATCAAGTTTTCTTGTTTTTAATTGCCTTTCACTGGAGCTACTCATCAGCCTTACACTCACCAGACCCAGGCTACCTGTTCCCCAAGCATTTCTGATATATATTTAACTGATAATCACACTTCCAGGGAGAAGTTTGATAAATGTTTATTCTCTTTTCTTCACTCCCAGGAAGGAAATATATCTCAAATGTTGACAGATACTCTAGTCTCCAACAGTTTTCTTATATTATTGGATATCTGAAAATACTAAAAGACTGTGATTCTCATGATAAATGAACTTGAAGGCTGTCCAAGTCTTTGGTGGTCTCCAAATCTGTTACCAATGGATCTAAAGTTGGCTTAACTCAGTCCTATTCTTAGACACAGGTAGCTGGACCAAATGGTGTTCCATATATACATATATATGTATGTATATATATGTATGTATGTATGTGTGTATGCATGTATGTATATATATGGAGAGAGAGAGAGGTATGAGGCTTCACTATAGCCCAGGCTGACCTGGAATTTACTATGTAGTCACAGGGTGGCCTTGAACTCAGAGCAATCCTCCTACTTCTGCCTCCCAATTGCTGGGATTAGAGGTATGTGCCACCATGCCCAGATATTTCTATGGCTCTCTGGCTAATGGTAATTCATCCACAGACAGGCAAAGGAAAAGCAGATGTGAAGAATGGATGTCCTGGAGACCCCATACCTAACTAGGCCCTAAATCAGCAGGAGCCCTTTGATTTATCAATGTCACCCAATCCTCATCCTATGGCCTCAAATGATACCTCAGATACTTATCATATAGCTCACTCTCAAGAAGGAATCATGCTGCCAAAACTCCTACTAGCAAGTTTTCAATCCTCCCCCTAAGCTGTGCCTTGCATCTGAGGCCAGAAGAAGTCAGCAATACAGCATGGGCTTTGTATCTGTCTCTTCAATCGTATTGCTAACCTTCAGGAAGAACTCGGACACCAGCTCTCTCAATGATAGCTTCTGCCTTACCCGGATTCTAGTCATTATCACCTCCTCAACTAGCCTGTGGGACCAGCCCATCAAAGGGTTTCGTATTCATTCTCTCTGATGTGATGTGTGTGTGTGGTGTAGACACATGCTTGTGCAGATGCATGTGCACTGTGTGCACACTTGCGGAGGCCAGAGGGGACCATTTGTTGTCCTCCTGTTTTTGCTCATCTGCTTGTTTCATTGTGAAGAAGTACCCCATTCAACCAGAGCTGCCCCTTTGCCATGGTTTTTCCAGGCAGGGAATCCCAGTGATTCAAAGGCCCCCACCACACACAGGACTGAGATTACAGATAGGCATGGCCATATCCAGCTTAGCACTCACAAGTTTTGAATAACCAAATGTATGTTCCACTTGCTAGTGTTTACTCACCCCATTGCTCCTTCACAAACCCTCATCACCCCAGTCCTGAGCAAGGCACAGCATCACTATCCATTTCTGTCGAAGGACCATAGATGGACTGGGGATCAGGCACCACAGGGGACACTCTAAAGTGCCATTCTGGAGCACTCATTATACCTCATTGATTCTATGCTAGCAGCTAGGGTTTTCTGGTGCTTTGTAGACAAAAAAGCTAAGGCTTAGGGACGTGGGCATACTTTTTAAGGTCACAACAACAGGGGTTCCATCTCACGTCTCATGTGTACAGATGTGAGTTCAACCAAGTTAAGTCTTGCCAGGCATGGTGGTGCATGCTTTTAATCCCAGAACTTGGAAGCAGAGGTAGGATTGCTGTGAGTTTGAGGCCACCCTGAGACTACATAGTGAATTCCAGGTCAGCTTGAACTAAAGTGAGACCTTACCTGGAAAAAAAAAGAAAAGAAAAGAAAAGAAAAGAAAAGAAAAGAAAAGAAAAAACCATAGCAAAATACAGTCTTCTACTAAAACATGTGGTGAATAAGAAATTACCAACTGCAGCAGAGAAGAAGGAGAGATCCAGAGCATCTAGAGCCCACATAGGCAGGCAGATGTGGCTCCAGCAGCGGCAGTACCAGGTCAGCATGGCTCCAGCCACAAGGTTCGGCCTGAGCCGCAGGAAAAGCCAGGTGAGGAGACTCTCCACTCACACCAGAGCTCCTTAAAACTCAGGAAATGTGAAGGGAGGACAGCAGGGAAGCAGGGAGGAGCAGCTCGTGAGGAGGATGAATGTGAAAACGGGAAAACATCAGCCACCATCCACAGCCTCCCCTCGACCCCGCCAGTGTAAGCCCCAGCAAGCACCAGAGACCTGCGGAAGGGAGACCGCCTACGCAGCACCCGGCAGGCGAGCAGAGCAGTGATCCAGCGACCCACCCAGCCTACCTGAACCCACAGCACAACACAGAGGGACCCAAGCAGGAGCACAGCGTAATTGAGACCAAAATCATCCTGAGAGGTAACTGGGATTACATCAGTAAAGGTTCTCACATGGTCAAAAGCTGACTTGGAACCCTCAGGAAATATGAAATCTTAAGCCTCCTAGTTGATAGGATTAAGGGTGTGAGGCAACACACATGGGATTTTTTTTTATAATCATGGAAAATGTTAATAAATATTAAAAAATTTAAAAAAAAGAATGATTATAAATATGTTCAAACAAATCAGGGAGGAAATCAAATGAATGAAAGAGGAAATCAAAGGAATCAAAGAACACAGGAAACCAATTTAGTGAAATGAGAAGGTCAATGCAAGACATAAATAAGGAAATGGAAATAATAAAGAAAAACTAGTCAGAATTACTAGCATCAAAGATCACAGTCAATGAAAAAAAAAAAAAAACTGTAGAAAATCTCACCAGTAGAATGGATGAAGGAGAGGACAGAATATCTAAACTAGAAGACCAGGTGGCAGATCTGATACAGTCCAACAAAGAGAAAGGCAAACTAACAGGAAAGTATGAAAGGCAATTTCAAGATATTCGAGCCGGGCGTGGTTTAATCCCAGCACTCGGGAGGCAGAGGTAGGAGGATAGCCGAGAGTTCGAGGCCACCCTGAGACTACATAGTGAATTCCAGGTCAGCCTGAGCCAGAGTGAGTCCCTACCTCGAAAAACCAAAAAAAAAAAAAAAAAAAAAAAAAAAAAAGATATTCAGGGCACTATAAAAAGATCAAACATAAGAATTCAGGGTATAGTAGAAGGAGAAAAACTTCACTCCAAAGGCATAGTAGGTGTTTTCATCAAAATCATAGCAGAAAACTTCCCCCAAATTGGGAAATAGATGCCAAAGAAGACATAGGAAGCCTTTAGGACACCAAAAAGACAAAACCTGGAAAGAACCTCTACTTGCCATATTTAAAGTACCAAACATACAAACCAAAGAAAAAATACTGAAAGCAGTTAGAGAGAAAAATGAAGTTATATACAAAGGTAAACCTATCAGGATCACAGCAGATTACTCAACACAAACTTTCAAAGCCAGAAGGGCTTGGAATGATGTATTCCAAGTTCTGAAAGATAACAACTGTAAACCAAGGTTACTTTATCCTGCAAAGCTATCCATTCAAATAGATGGGCAGATAAGGATATTCCACAAAAAAAGCAGGCTAAAGGAATATTTGAAACCTAAACCAGCTCTATAGAAAATACTTGAAAGGATCCTCCATGCTGAAATAGAAAGAAAAATACACATATGAGGAATGTGGAAAAAAACAAACCAACCATACTCAAATACTAGTTAATACAAAAATGCAAAGGTTAAACCGGAAGAACTACAAAACTAGAAAAATGGCAAAAATAAATACACAGCTTTCACTAACTCTTAATATCAATGGCCTCAATGCCCCAACCAAAAGACATAGGTTTGCAGATTGGGTTATCACCTTTCTACAAAGGATGGACACTATCTTAGGGTGAAAGGGTGGAAAATGGTGTTTTAAGCAAATGGGCCTAGAAAGCAAGCAGCGGTTGCTATCCTAATATCTGACAAGGTAGACTTCAGTCCAAATTAGTTAGAAAAGATAAGTAAGGTCACTTTATATTGATTAAAGGCACACTCCAATAGGAGGACATTACAATCCTAACCATATATGCATCAAACATGGGGGCTCCCAACTTCAACAAACAAACGCTGTTAGAACTAAGGTCACCAATAACACCAAACACAGTTGTAGTGGGTGACTTCAACACCGTACTCTCAGCAACTGACAGGTCATCCTGGCAACAAATAAAAAGAGAGGCACATGGATTAAATGAGATCATAGAACAAATGGACCTAACAGATATGTTCAGGACATTTCATCCAAATGCTGAAGAATACACATTCTTTTCAGCAGCACATGCAATATTCTCTAAAATAAGACCATATATTAGGACACAAAACAAATCTTAACAAATACAAGGAAATTGAAATAATTCCTTACACTCTATCTGATCACAATGAGATCAAACTACAAATCAATAGCAAGAAGGGCCATAGAGCATACACAAAACCATGGAAACTAAGCAATGCACTAATAAATGATGAGTGCGTCAATGAAGAAATCAAGAAGGAAATCAAAAACTTCAGAGACAAATGATAATGAGAACACAGCATACCAAAACCTTTGGGACACAATGAAGGCAGTTCTAAAAGGGAAATTTAAACTTTAAGTGCCTGTATTAAAAAATTAGAAAGGGGGCTCCGGTTAAGATGGCGGCGTAGGTACCACGCCAAAGCAGCCTGGGAGGAAAAAAGACCAAAGAAACTCAGAAAAATACACACTTTTACTAAAAAGTGAGGTGCATAGGAAATTGAAGCAGCAGCAGAGAAACAGGAGAGATCCAGAGCATCCAGAGCCCGCACAGGCTGGCAAAAGCAGCCCCGGCAGATGCGCCAACCTCTGCAGCGGTGGGGGTGCACCAGAAAGCCACCAGGCTTGGCTCCAGCTGCAGGAAAAGCCAGGTGTGGGATTTTCCCCTCACAACAGTGCTCTCCACAACTCAGGAAACGTGAAGGGAGAGCGGCAGTGAGCAACGGAGAAGCAGACCGTGAGGTAGAACACGTGGAGCAGCGAGAGAACCAGAGCAGCTGCGGCTCCCTCCCCTCCCCCACTGCCTGAGCCCAGCTACAGTGAACACAGCAGCATCTCGGGACCCGGCCACGCCAACTTGAGCCGACAGCGGGACACAAGCAGGAACAGTCTGGGAGCAATATCAGCGGCTCTGGCACTGGTAACAGCGGCCCCAGCAGCAGCAGACCCAGGAGCGGCAACAACAGCAGACTCAGCAGCAGCTTCAGCAACAGCATTGGCTCCAGAAGTGGCAGCTACAGCAGCAGCAGCAGCAGCAGCAGAGGCAGCAGCAGTGGTGGGCCCAGCAGCAGCAGCTTGAGCTGCTGACAGACCCAGCAGAGGCAGCTTTCGCAGCAGCAGTTCCAGCAGCGGGGGTGCTGATGTGCAGGGCCACAGTTGCCAGGCTCAGTTTGCCCCAGAGGAAAAGCCAGTGCCCAGCTCCAGAAATCACAACAGCAGCCCGACGACCCAGGCAGCAACTTGACTGAGACCAAAATCATCCAAGGTAACTGGGATTGCACCAGGGAAGGGTCTCACTTGGTCACAAGCTGACTTGGATCCCTCAACAGACCAGAAATCTTAACCTCTATGTTGATAGAGGATCTGGTTGTTATAATAACTATTCTGGCATACATACTTTGGGCTGTTTTTGATTGAATGCGTACAGTGTTTAGTTAACTTTTAGAATCTACCTGTATTTTGTTCCACTCAGCCTATTAGAATACCCCCATAGCCGAGAAACTCAATCCCTAGGAGCACCTTTGTAGATACTCTCAGAGTCTTAAGAGCCACATCTAACACCTTAAGCTCCTACCCTGAAAATATATAACATCAAATCAATTGATACAGCTAAGAATACCCAGCTAGCTAGAAAATACAAGCATTAACTTAATTCAAGATGCAAATATATATACAGTATAAAACAAGAAACACTAAAAGCAAGACGATATAAATCCACCTAAAAGTATTAATGCATCAGAAATGACCTCCAGTGAGAACGAGTTAGAGGAAATGCCTGAGAAAGATTTCAAAAGAATGATTGTAAATATGTTCAAAGAAGTCAGAGAACAAATCAAAGGAGTCAAAGAGGAACTTAAAGAGGAAATCAAAGGAATCAAAGAAGATGCAGGGCACCAATTTCATGAAATAAAGAAGGCAATACAAGACATAAATAAGGAAATAGAAATAATAAAGAAAAACCAGTCAGAATTATTAGCAATGAAGAACACAGTTAATGAAATAAAAAACTCTGTAGAAAATCTCACTAGTAGAATGGATGAAGGAGAGGACAGAATATCTAAGCTAGAAGACCAGGTGGCAGATCTAATACAGGCCAACAAAGAGGAAGACAAACTTACAGAAAAGTACGAGTGGGAATTTCAAGATATTGGGGACACTATGAAAAGATCAAATATTAGAATTCAGGGCATAGTAGAAGGAGAAGAATTCCACTCCAAAGGCATAGTAGGCGTTTTCAACAAAATCATAGAAGAAAATTTCCCCCAAATTGGGAAAGAGGTGCCAATACAGATACAGGAACCCTTTAGAACCCCAGCCAGACAAAACCTGAAAGAACGATAATGAGAACACAAAATATCAAAATCTCTGGGACACAATGAAGGCAGTTCTAAGAGGTAAATTTATAGCCTTAAGTGCCTATATTAAGAAATTAGTAAGGTCACAAGTAAACGACCTAATGCTTCACTTTAAAGCCTTGGAAAAAGAAGAACAAGGCAAACCAAAAATCAATAGGCGGGAAGAAATAATAAAGATTAGGGCAGAAATTAATGAAATAGAAACAAACAAACAAAAAAATCCAAAGAATTAATGAAACAAAGAGTTGGTTCTTTGAAAGGATAAACAAGATTGATAAACCCTTAGCAAATCTGACCAAAAGAAGGAGAGAAGAGACACAAATTAATAAGATCAGACAACAGATTCCAGAGAAATTCAAAAAATCATAGGGGCATACTATAAAAGCATATACTCCACAAAGTATGAAAATCTGAAAGAAATGGATGATTTCCTTGATTTATTTGACCTACCTAAATTAAATCAAAATGAGATTAATCACTTAAATAGACCTATAGTAAACATGGAGATCTGAACAGTTATTAATAATCTCCCAACTAAACAAAGCCCAGGCCCAGATGGATTCACTGCTGCATTTTACCAGACCTTTAAGGAAGAGCTAACACCATTTCTTCCTAAGCTTTTCTAGGAAATAGAAAAAGAAGGAATTCTACCAAACTCCTTCTATGAGGCCAGCATCACCTTGATACCAAAACCAGGCAAAGATAGAACAAAAAAAGAAAATTATAGACCAATCTCCCTCATGAACATAGATGCAAAAATTCTCAACAAAATATTGGCAAACAGATATAAGAGTATATCAAAAAGATCATTCACCCTTACCAAGTAGGCTTTATCCCAGAGATGCAGGGATGGTTCAAAATATGCAAATCTATAAATGTAATACATTATATAAACAGGTTGAAGGACCAAAATCACATGGTCATTTCTTTGGACGCAGAGAAAGTATTTGAAAAAACTCTAACATCCCTTCATGATAAAAGTCCTACCGAGACTGGGAATAGAAGAAACATACCTCAATATAATAAGAGCTATTTATGACAAGCCTAGAGCCATCATATTACTAAATGGGGAAAAACTAGAAGCTTTTCCACTAAAATCAGGAACAAGATAAGGGTGTCCATTGTCTCCACTTTTATTTAATATAGTTCTGTAAGTCTTAGCCATAGCAATAAGGCAAGAGACACAAATTAAAGGGATACAAGTTGGAAAGGAAGAGATCAAGTTATCATTACTTGCAGATGACATGATTCTATACATAAAGGATCCCACAAACTCTACTAGCAAACTGTTAGAGCTGATCAAAACCTACAGCCACGTAGCAGGATACAAAATAAATACACAGAAATCAGTAGCCTTTATATATGGTAACAACAAACACACAGAGGATGATATCAAAGAATCACTCCCATTCACAATTGCATCAAAAAAAAAAAGTACCTTGGAATAAACCTAACGAAGGAAGTAAACAATTTCTACAATGAGAACTTCAAAACACTCAAGCAAGAAATTGCAGAAGACACTTGAAATTGGAGAAACATCCCTTGTTCCTGGATTGGAAGAATCAATATTGTGAAAATGGCAATCTTACCAAAAGTAATCTACACATTTAATGCAATCCCTATCAAAATTCCAAAAGCATTCTTTATGGAAAGAGAACAAACAATCCAAAAATTCATTTGGAATCACAAAAAAGTTTGTGGGCTTGAGAGATGGCTTAGTGGTTAACTGTTTGCCTGTGAAGCCTAAGGACTCCAGTTCAAGGCTTGATTCCCCAGGACCCACGTTAGCAGAGGCACAAGGGAATGCATGCATCTGGAGTTCGTTTTCATTTGCTGGAGGTCCTGGAGCGCCAATTCTTTCTCTTCTCTCTATTTGCCTCTTTCTCTGTGTCTGCCATTCTCAAATAAATAAATAAAAACAAAAAAAAATTAAAAGAAAACTTAGTTTGTATAGCTAGTATTTGTAATAGCAGTAGACCGTGTAATCAGTGTTGAACTGTAACGGGACACAGCTGTCTTAAATAATTTGCATAGATTCCTCTCAAAGCAAAAGAATGGTTTCCTAGGAGATAATGACTTTTTAAAAAAATTACTTTTGTTAGTTTTGGATATACTTAGTATGTAAACAACACATGGTGGGTCATTTTTTTTCTAAGTAGAATTACATCATGTAAATATTGGTTATCCACTCGTGCAATCATGTACACCTGGGTTGATTTAATTCTTCACTATTATGAATTGAGCAGCTATAAACATGGTTGAGCAATCTCTCTGAACTGAGATGCAGAGCTTTTAGGGCAAATGCCTAGTAAAGGAATAACAGGGTCTGTTGGTAATTCTATATTTATCCTTTTCAGGAGTCTCCATATTGCTTTCCACAGTAGTTATACCAGCTTACATTCCCACAAACAGTGAATGAGTGTTTCTGCTTCTCCTCTTTCTTGCCAATATATTTTTTTCATTTGATTTTTTTTTTTTGGGGGGGGGGTTGTCAAGGTAGGGTCCCACTCTGGTCCAGGCTGACCTGGAATTAACTCTGTAGTCTCAGGGTGGCCTTGAACTCACGGTGATCCTCCTACCTCTGCCTCCCGAGTGCTGGGATTAAAGGCGTGCGCCATCACGCCTGGCTTCATTTGATTTTTTAACGTTTGCTATCCTTACTGAGGTAAGGTGGAATCTCATATTTGTTTTAATTTGGATTTCCCTTACAAATAGGGATGATGAACATTTCCTTAAGTGTGTGTTTGCCATTTGTATTTCTTCATCTGAGAACTCCCTGTTCAGTTCCCTGCCCCCTTTTGTGAGTGGGTTGTTTAATTTTTTTTTTTAATTGTTTAGGTTTTTGAGTTCTCTGTTCATTCTAGATATTCGGTCTCTGTCAGTTGTATAGCTGACAAAAAATTTCTCCCATTCTGGGTAATCTATTGGCTTTGCTTGTCGGTACAAAAACTTTTCAGCTTAATGAGATCCTATTGGTTAAGTTCCTGAGCTACTGGGATTTTGTTCAGGAAGTCTTTCCCCACTCCTATATCATGGAGAGTTCCGTGTATTTTTTCTTCTAGTAGCAGAAGAGGTTCAAGTCTTATATTGAGGTTTTTACTAAATTTGGACTTGATTTATATGCATAGAGAGATATGTGGGTCTAGTTTCATTTCTCTGCAGATTGTTATTCACTTTGTTCAACACCATTTGTGCAGGATGCTGTCTTTTCTCTAGTATATGTTAATAGGGCCTTTATTGAAGATCAAGTAGCTGTAGTTACTTGACTGTGTCTTCAACTCAGTTTCATTGGTCAATATTCCTGTTTTTATGCTAGTACCATGCTGTTTTTGTTACTATGGTTATAGATCGTGTACGATGATGCCTCCAGAGGTCTTTCTTTTGCTGGGGGTATGCTTACATTTCTGAGGTCTGCTGCAATTCCATATTAATTTTGAGATCATTTTTCTATCTCTGTGAAGAATTATACTGTGATTTTTGTTGTTATTACATTAAATTTGTATATTGGTTTTGGTAGGATTGCCATTTTCACAATTTTATTTCTGCCTATCCAGGAGCATAGACGGTCTTTCCATCTTTTCTAGTCATCCTCAAGTTCTTTCTTGAGTGCTTTTTTTTCTTTGTTTGTATTCATTATATGTCTTTCACATCTTTGATTAGTGTTATTCCATTATTTTATTTTTGTTGTTATTGAAAATGAGACAGTGTAGCTAAATTTTTCTGTATCTTTGTCCTTTGTATATAGAAAGGTGACTGATTTTTTGTGTGTGCTGATTTTGTATCCTGCTATTTGCTGAAGAAATTAATCACCTTTAGGTGTTTTGAGATGGAGTCTTTCAAGTCACTTATGTATAGGATCATGTCATTTGCAAATAGGACTAATTAGTTCTTCCTTTCTATTTTGAATGTCTTTTATTTCTTTCTCCTGTCTTATAGCTTGAGCTAGGACTTCTAGTACTATGTTGAAAAGCAGTTGTGAGACTGGGCACCCTGTCTTGTTCCCAATATCAGTGGGAACTCCTTGAGTCTTTCCCCATTAAGTATTATTTGGGCTTTAGGTACTTTATATATTGTCTTTATTATGTTGAGATATAAACCGTCCATACATATTGTCTTCAATGTTTTGATCATGAAGTGATGTTATATTTTGTTGAAGGCCTTTTCTAAATCTATTGAAATGATGATGGACTTTTTGAGGTTAGGCTTATTTATGTGATGTATTATGTTGACATATTTCCAAATGAAATATCCTTGTATTTCTGGAATAAACCCTAATTTATCAATGTGGATTATGCTTTTGATATGTTGTTGAATTCAGTTTGCAAGGATTTTGTTCAGGATCTTTGTGTCTAAGTTCATATAGGCTTGTAGTTTTCCTTTCTTGCACCTCTGTCTGCTTTGGCAATAGGGTGAGGCTAGAATCATAAAAGGAGTTTGGGGAGCTTTCCCTGTTCTCCAATTATGTGGAAAAGTTTGAAGAAAATTGTTTTCAGTTCTTCCATGAAGATTTTACCCTGGACTCTTCTTTTTGGGATGATTTTTGATTACCTTTCCAATTAAGATGGGAGTGATTTGTTGGTTTAGGAAGCTAATCTCCCTGAGCTTAGATTTGGTAGGTGGTATTTGTCTAGGAATTCATCCACTTCTTACAGATTATCCATCTTTGTGGATTAGAGGTTTTAGAAATAAGTCCTGATGATTCTTCCAATTTCACTTATGTTTGTTGTGACCTCCCCTTTTCCATTTCTAATTTTGTTAATTTGAAGCATCTTTTTTTTTTTTTTCCTATTGCTTGATCAAATTGGCCTGGGGTTTATCAATCTAGTTTATTTTCTCAAAGAACCAGCCTTTTGTTTCATCAATTTTATATGTTTCCAATTAATTTCTGCTCTGATCTTGATTATTTCTTTCCATTTGAAGCATTTGGGATTGGATTCTTGTCTTTCCAATGCCTTCAGATAGATGGTTAAGTTATTTATTTGGGATCTCTCTGTTTTTGTTATGAAGGCATTTAGTGCTATGAATTTCACCTAAGGACTGCCTTCCTTCTATCTCCTTGAGCCCATTTTAGTGCATCTTGCCTGTGCAAAGGGTTTGTATGCTTTCCAAGGACCAGTGTGTTTCAGTTTAACTTCTTGGTCTAGATATTAACATATGTCTAATTCATTCATAACATCCTGAAACTTATGGTTACTGGTATGAAAGTGTTGGAGCTGTGGAAGCAAAGATAACACCCATGGCGTCAAGAACCTTCTTTGTAGATAAGAGCAGTCATGGGACTCCACATAATAATTGTTGTGTTGGAAGCAACATGAATTTGAAATGAGTCTGGGGAGGGGACTGATATTTGTATGGCAACTCTAGGCAGAAAAGGGACATTTCAATTGGAAGGAACATCACTCATGAAAAAAATGGAATGGTGAACAAGAAGAAACTGTTTTGTACTCTCCATTTTATCCTGTTTTTATTCATAACATGTTTTATAGTATATATAGTTCAGTTGAGGAATAGATAATTTTTTGAATTATAAATATTCTTTTGCTTACAGCATGGCTTAAGATCCATTTTGCTTCTTCTAAAAAAGAGAAGAGCAGATATGTCACACTTATAAATTAATAAGGGAGCAAACAGGGCTGGAGAGATGGCTTAGTGGTTAAGCACTTGCCTGTGAAGCCTAAGGACCCCAGTTTGAGGCTTGATTCCCCAGGACCCACGTTAGCCAGATGCATAAGGAGGTGCACACATCTGGAGTTCCTTTGCAGTGGCTGGAGGCCCTGGTGTGCCCATTCTCTCTCTCTCTTCCCCTCTGTCTGTTGCTCTCAAATAAATAAAATAAACAAAAAAATTAAAAACATATTTAAAAAAATAAGGGAGCAAACATATTCTGTTGACAATTTGAGAAGGTTTAATCATTTAATTTTTAAAACAATTTTATTTTGGAGTGGTAATAGTACTCAAGTCAGAATGATTGAATTGTCATGAATAAGAGGATTAACTTATAAGGATACAGTGACAAATAACAGTGTAAGCCATCAGGCTTGTCAGGCAGGAAAGAAAAGTATGACATGACGTGAGTAACGTGAAGAACAGTACACACCATCCTCGTGTACCCTGACTGCTGCTCACTTCTGTGAGGGGACTTTGCTGCTCATATGATCTCATACTTGATAAATGGGTTTCATTTTTGTTTTATCTGCTCTGAGAATATCCACTCTTAGCTGAAGTTTTATTCCTAATTAAATATTGAATCATTTTTTGGCATTCCCATCTCTTTCTTATATACTCTTCCTTTGAAGTGCTATGTTATGTACACATAACTGAGATCACTCAGTGGCCATAGTGCTGCTCTCACAAGTGTGAGGACCTCAGTTTGATCCCAGGCCCACATAAAGTGGCTAGCATCTCAACGCAGTCCTAGAATCCCAGTGTTGGGAAGAAACAGGAGGATACCTGGGGTTGCTCCAAGTCTCACCTAATTGTTGAATTCCAGGCTAACAACTGTCCCTGCCTCTAAGAGGTCCATTGTATTTCTAAGGAAAACACCTGAGGTAGTGCTCTGGCAGTAAAAGACAACCAAACACAAATATCCACATACATACACTGTGACAAGTACATACATTAAAAAAGTACAAATAAAAATTGAACATCATAGTCTGTTTGCCATCCTTGTTTGAATGTATGTATATGCAGTATTGTGTGGTATATATGCAGTGTATGCATGTGTATGTGCCCATGCTGCAATTTTTCAAACAGACATGATATTAAATTAATGTAATACATCCAAGTAGTAGTTACCTTCATTTATTCAAGTGCCTAACAGTGAAGCTATCTATCTGCCACTTCAGAAACAGGTTAACATAAGTGGTAATGTCTGACTCAGCAGACATAATGAAACTCCTTCTACAAAAAGATATTAATGAGCTGGTGAGATGGTTTAGCAATGAAGGTGCTTGCCTATGAAGCCTAAGACTCATGTTTGACTCTCAAGGCCCCACATAAGCCAGATGCAAAGTGAGGTAAGCATACAAGGACACACATGTGCACAAGGGGGCACAAACATCTGGAGTTCTGTTGCAGTGCATGGAAGCCCTGGTGTACCAATTCTCTTTCTCTCTTTCTCTCTCTCTCTCTTTCTCTCTCTCCTCTCTCTCTCTCTCTCTCTCTCTCTCTCTCTCTCTCTCTCTCTCACACACACACACACACACACACACACACACACACAATGCCAGTCAGTTAGGCTTGCTTAATAAAAACGGCATTGGCATTCAGAATAAAGATGATTTGGATGTGCGTAATTTATTATGCTGTTAACGGCCAATGTAATGTGGAACTGTCTATGTTAATGTGCTAGTAAACATTAAACTGTAGTTTCAAATAATTACATTTAATGTGTACAGCAAGTAGGTACTTTAGGGTTAGCTATACATAGTCTACTGTGTCAGGCATGAACTAAGCAAAATGGGCACTATAATATAATGGGCAGTGTTTGAGGTATTTTTAATCTCAGGACTTTATTTGTCAATTTTGAAGATTGAACCCAGTTTGACAAATGTGCCAAGTAGTCCTTCTATCATAGTAATACAAATTCAGCTCAGGAATTTTAAGAACTTCAACACTATAGAATTTTACATCACATTTCACATATAACTTCATCAAGTATGGTACATGTCCTGTCAATTATTTGATTTTCTAATGTTTTTTTAAAATGTTTTGTTTACATTCAGTAAATTACACCCAGGAAATTTATTTCCAAGCCATGTATCCTATTTAAACATTAAAACTATGGCACCCATCAGAAGTATTGTAAGTATCTGCCAGGTTTTAGTATCATTATGAGAATTTGTTTATTTTTACTAGTAAAAAGTCATCTTCTCTATTTGGCATGGAATACAGGTGTTATGTCCTCTTATGGGATATGCATATGAGTAAGTAAGTATCTTGCCTGAGAATGTGTATGCTCCAGGTTTATGTGCTCAGTTTATGGGGTAAGTAGACAGACAAGGGGAAAATATTGGCTTGAACTGGAGACTATATAGAGTGGTTATGAACTAGTCTGAATTTTCAATATTCTCCTTTACCTTATGTACAATTGCTTTTAAAATTTATTTTATTTTATGTATTTGAAGGAGACAAAAGGGCTGATAGAGAGACACTGGGTGTGCCATGGTCTCCAGCTGCTGCAAACCAACTACAGATGCATGAACCACCTTGTGCATCTGGCTTATGTGTGTCCTGAAGAATCAAACTTCGGTCATTTGGCTTTGCAGTCAGGTTCCTTGACTGCTAAGTCATCTCTCTGGCCCTTAAACAAGTCTTCTATAAAAGACATGTAGGGCTGGAGAGTTGGCTTAGCGGTTAAGTGCTTGCCTGTGAAGCCTAAGGACCCTGGTTCGAGGCTCGATTTCCCAGGACCCATGTTAGCCAGATGCACACAGGGGCGCATGTGTCTGGAGTTCGTTTGCAGCAGCTGGAAGCCCTGGCGCGCCCATTCTCACTCTCTCTCCCTCTCTCTCTCTCTCTGTCTGTTGCTTTCAAATAAATAAACAAAAAATAAAAAAGACATATGTAAATCATAATTTTACCTTCTACTGGTTTTACTTCATTTTTATCTGCTTCATTTGCAGCCCTACATAAGTTACTGTATCCTTGGAGGAAGCATTCAGAGTTCACCTACAAAATTTTATATAAAATACAGGTATATAATGTACCTCAATGTTATTAAAACCATGTGTACATTTTCCATTTTAAAAGCAATTTTTTTCATAAAGAGATCTATTATTCAAGTATGTCTATATAATATGATAATCTCCACGTTAAATCTTGAAATAACATGTTGTTATATTCTTATATATTAGAGATTATTTTTCCCCAGTGATTAAGAATATCACAGTGGTATCTCCATTGCATACATTACACAATCAAGTAAATCTGAAATCTTGATTCCAAGTTGAGTATAAATTATTATCTCATGGTTTTGATATCCATCACTAGAGTCCAAAAATAAAAGTGGAAATCATTAAATGTGTAAAGCGATGAAATAGTCTGCTTCCATTTCATTCAGGATTCTTACATGAAATCATGTTCATAGCTCATTTTGACAATGATTACAAAATACCAAAAAAAAAAAAAATTCTCTCCCAGAATAGGTTTTTTTTTTTTTTTTTACCATTTACCATTTTTAATTTTTAAATATTTTTTTTTATTAACATTTTCCATGATTATAAAATATATCCCATGGTGATTCCCTCCCTCCCCACCCCCACACTTTCCCGTTTGAACTTCCATTCTCCATCATATTACCTCCCCATTACAATCATTGTAATTACATATATACAATATCGACTTATTAAGTATCCTCCTCCCTTCCTTTCTCCACCCTTTATGTCTCCTTTTCAACTTACTGGCCTCTGCTACTAAGTACTTTCATTCTCACGCAAAGGCCCAGTCATCTGTAGCTAGGATCCACATATGAGAGAGAACATGTTGCGCTTGGCTTTCTGGGCCTGGGTTACCTGACTTAGTATAATACTTCCCAGGTCCATCCATTTTTCTGCAAATTTCATAACTTCATTTTTCTTTACCGCTGAGTAGAACTCCATTGTATAAATGTACCACATCTTCATTATCCACTCATCTGTTGAGGGACATCTAGGCTGGTTCCATTTCCCAGCTATTATAAATTGAGCAGCAATAAACATGGTTGAGCATGTACTTCTAAGGAAATGAGATGAGTCCTTTGGATATATGCCTAGGAGCGCTATAGCTGGGTCATATGGTAGATCAATCTCTAGCTGCTTTAGGAACCTCCACACTGTTTTCCACAATGGCTGGACCAGATTGCATTCCCACTAGCAGTGCAGAAGGGTTCCTTTTTTTCCACATCCCCGCCAACATTTATAATCATTTGTTTTCATGATGGTGGCCAATCTGACAGGAGTGAGATGGAATCTCAATGTGGTTTTAATCTGCATTTCCCTGATGACTAGTGACGTAGAACATTTTTTGAGATGCTTATATGCCATTCGTATTTCTTCCTTTGAGAACTCTCTATTTAGCTCCTTAGCCCATTTTTTGATTACCTTGTTTGATTCTTTATTATTTAACTTTTTGAGTTCTTTGTATATCCTAGATATTAATCCTCTATCAGATATGTAGCTGGCGAAGATTTTTTCCCATTCTGTAGGTTGCCTCTATGCTTTTTTCACTGTGTCCTTTGCAGTGCAAAATCTTTGTAATTTCATTAGGTCCCAGTGGTTAATCTGTGGTTTTATTGCCTGAGCAATTGGGGTTGTATTCAGAAAATCATTGCCAAGACCAATATGTTGAAGGGTTTCCCCTACTTTTTCCTCTAGCAGTTTCAAAGTTTCCGGTCTGATGTTAAGGTCTTTAATCCATTTGGACTTAATTCTTGTGCATGGCGAGAGAGAAGAATCTATTTTCATCCTTCTGCAGATATATATCCAGTTTTCAAAACACCATTTGCTGAAGAGGCTGTCTCTTCTCCAATGGGTATTTTTGGCATTTTTATCGAATATCAGGTGGCTATAGCTACTTGAGCTTACATCTGGGTCCTCTATTCTGTTCCACTGATCTACATGTCTGTTTTTGTGCCAGTACCATGCTGTTTTTGTTACTATGGCTCTGTAGTATAGGTTAAAATCAGGTATGGTGATACCACCAGCCTCTTTTTTGTTGCTCAGTATTATTTTAGATATTCGAGGTTTTTTGTGATTCCAATTGAATTTTTGGATTGTTTTTTCTATTTCCATGAAGAAAGCCTTTGGAATTTTGATAGGGATTGCATTAAATGTGTAGATTGCTTTAGGTAAGATTGCCATTTTCACGATATTGATTCTTCCAATCCAGGAACAAGGGATGTTTCTCCACTTTCTAGTGTCTTCTGCAATTTCTCGCTTGAGTGTTTTAAAGTTCTCATTGTATAATTTCTTTACTTCCTTGGTTAGGTTTATTCCAAGGTATTTTTTTTTTTTTGATGCAATTGTGAATGGGAGTGATTCTCTGATTTCATCCTCTGTGTGTTTGTTGTTAGCATATATTAAGGCTACTGATTTCTGTGTATTTATTTTGTATCCTGCTACATTGCTGTAGGTTTTGATCAGCTCTAACACCTTGCTAGTAGAGTCTTTAGGGTCCCTTATGTATAGAATCATGTCATCTGCACATAATGATAACTTGATTTCTTCCTTTCCAATTTGTATCACTTTTATGTGTGTCTCTTGCCTTATTGCTATGGCTAATACTTCCAAAACTATATTAAATAGTAGTGGGGACAGTGGACACCCTTGTCTTGTTCCTGATTTTAGTGGAAAAGCTTCCAGTTTTTCCCCATTTAGTAATATGTTGGCTGTAGGCTTGTCATAAATAGCCTTTATTATATTGAGATATGTTCCTTCTATTCCCAGTCTCTGTAGGACTTTTATCATGAAGGGATGTTGGATTTTGTCAAATGCTTTCTCTGCATCTAATGAGATGATCATGTGACTTTTGTCCTTCAACCCGTTTATGTAATGTATTACATTTATAGATTTGTGTATGTTGAACCATCCCTGCATCTCTGGGATAAAGCCTACTTGGTCAGGGTGAATGATCTTTTTGATATACTCTTGTATTCTGTTTGCCAATATTTTGTTGAGAATTTTTGCATCTATGTTCATGAGGGAGATTGGTCTGTAATTTTCTTTTTTTGTTCTATCTTGCCTGGTTTTGGTATCAGGGTGATGCTGGCCTCATAGAAAGAGTTTGGTAGAATTCCTTCTTTTTCTTTTTCCTGGAAAAGCTTAAGAAGCAATGGTGTTAGCTCTTCCTTAAAAGTCTGGTAAAATTCAGCAGTGAATCCATCCGGGCCTGGGCTTTTTTTAGTTGGGAGATTATTGATAACTGTTCGGATCTCCATGTTTGTTATAGGTCTATTGAAGTGATTAATCTCATTTTGATTTAATTTAGGTAGGTCATATAGATCAAGGAAATCATCCATTTCTTTCAGATTTTCATACTTTGTGGAGTATATGCTTTTATAGTATGTCCCTATAATTTTTTGAATTTCTCTGGAATCTGTTGTGATGTTACCTTGTTCATCTCTGATTTTATTAATTTGTGTCTCTTCTCTCTTTCTTTTGGTCAGATTTGCTAAGGGTTTATCAATCTTGTTTATCCTTTCAAAGAACCAACTCTTTGTTTCATTAATTCTTTGGATTGTTCTTTTTGTTTCTATTTCATTAATTTCTGCCCTAAATTTTATTATTTCTTCCCGTCTACTAATTTTTGGTTTGCCTTGTTCTTCTTTTTCCAAGGCTTTAAGGCGAAGCATTAGGTCGTTTACTTGCGACCTTTCAAATTTCTTAATATAGGCACTTAAGGCTATAAATTTACCTCTTAGAACTGCCTTCATTGTGTCCCAGAGATTTTGGTATGTTGTGTTCTCATAATCATTTGACTCTATAAATTTTTTGATTTCCTTTTTGATTTCTTCATTGACCCACTCATCATTAAGTAGTGTATTGTTTAGTTTCCATGATTTTGTGTATGCTCTATAGCCTTTCTTGCTACTGATTTGTAGTTTAATTCCATTGTGGTCAGATAGAATGCAAGGAATTATTTCAATTTTCCTGAATTTGTTAAGATTTGCTTTGTGTCCTAATATATGGTCTATTTTAGAGAATGTTCCATGTGCTGCTGAAAAGAATGTATATTCTGCAGCCTTTGGATGAAATGTCCTGTATATATCTGTTAGGTCCATTCCTTCTATGACCTCATTTAGTCCAGATGCCTCTCTGTTTATTCTTTCCCGGGATGACCTGTCAATTGATGAGAGTGGGGTGTTAAAGTCACCCACCACCACTGTGTTTGGTGTTATCTGTGACCTTATTTCTAATAGTGTTTGTTTGACGAATTTGGGAGCCCCCATGTTAGGTGCATATATGTTTAGGATTGTAATGTCCTCCTGTTGGAGTGTGCCCTTAATCAATATAAAGTGACCTTCCTTATCTTTCTTGACTAACGTCGGACTAAAGTCTACCCTGTCAGATATTAGGATAGCAACCCCTGCTTGTTTTCTAGGCCCATTTGCTTGAAACACCGTCTTCCAACCTTTCACCCTAAGATAATGTCTATCCTTTGTAGAAAGGTGAGTTTCTTGGAGACAACAAATTGTAGGATCCTGCTTTTTAACCCAGTCTGCAAATCTATGTCTTTTCGTTGGGGCATTGAGACCGTTGATATTAAGAGATATTATTGAAAGGTGTGTGTTTATGTTTGCCATTTTTGTGTGTGTGTGTGTGTGTTACTGGTTCTACCTGTGCTCTCTTCTGTTAACTGGTATTTGAGTATAGCTGGTTTTTTCTAGGTTCCTTATATGTGTGCTTTTCCTTTTGTTCAGCATGGAGGATTCTATCAAGTATTTTCTGTAGAGCTGGTTTTGTCTTCAAATACTCCTTTAACCTGCTTTTGTCATGGAATGTCTTTATTTCTCCATCTGTTTGAATGGATAACTTTGCAGGATAAAGTAACCTTGGTTGACAGTTGTTATCTTTCAGAACTTGGAATATATCACTCCAAGCCCTTCTGGCTTAAAAGTTTGTGTTGAATAATCTGCTGTAATCCTGATGGGCTTGCTTTTGTAGGTAACTTGATTTTTCTCTCTAACTGCTTTCAATATTTTTTCTTTGGTTTGTGTGTTTGGAAGTTTAATTATAATGTGGCGAGGAGAGGTTCTTTCTGGGTTTTGTCTGGCTGGGGTTCTAAAGGCTTCATGTATCTGTATTGGCACCTCTTTCCCAATTTGGGGGAAATTTTCCTCTATGATTTTGTTGAAGATGCCTACTATGCCTCTGGAGTGGATTTCTTCTCCTTCTACTATGCCCTGAATTCTTATATTGGATCTTTTCATAGTGTCCCGAATATCTTGAAATTCCCACTCATACTTTTCTATAAGTTTGTCTTTCTCTTTGTTGGACTGCATTAGGTCTGCCACCTGGTCTTCTAGCTTAGATATTCTGTCCTCTCCCTCATCCATCCTACTGGTGAGATTTCCTACAGAGTTTTTTATTTCATTAACTGTGTTCTTCATTGCTAGTAATTCTGACTGGTTTTTCTTTATTATTTCTATTTCCCTATTTATGTCTTGTATTGCCTTCTTTATTTCATTAAATTGGTGTTCTGCCTCTTCTTTGATTCCTTTGATTTCCTCTTTGATTTCCTCTTTGATTGTTTTCATGTGTTCTTTGACCTCTTTGAACATGTTTATAATTATTCTTTTGAACTCTTTCTCAGGCATTTCCTCTAACTCTTTCTCACTGGAGGACATTTCTGATGCATTAATACTTTTAGGTGGATTCATATCGTCTTGCTTTCTGGTGTTTCTTGTGTTATAATGTATATATTTTTGCATCTTGGATTAAGTTAATGCTTGGATTTTCTAGCTAGCTGTGTATTCTTAGCTGTATCAATTGATTTGATGTAATATATTTTCAGGGTAGGACCTTAAGGTATTAGGTGTGGCTCTTAAGACTCTCAGAGTATCTACAACGATGTTCTTAGGGGTTGAGTTTCCCTGCTATAGGAGTATTCAAGCAGGCTGAGTGGAATAAAATACAGGTAGATTCTAAAATTTAACTAAACACTGTACACATTCAATCAAAAACAGCCCCGAGTATGTATGCAAGAGTAGTTATTATAATGGCCAGATCCTCTATCAACAAAGAGGTTTAGATTTCTGGTTTGTTGAGGTATCCAAGTCAGCTTGTGACCAAGTGAGACCCTTCCCTGGTGCAATCCCAGTTACCTTGGGTGATTTTGGTCTCAGTCAAGTTGCTGCCTGGGTGGTCGGGCTGCTGTTCTGATTTCTGGAGCTGGGCACTTGCTTTTCCTACGGGGCAAACCGAGCCGCTGCTGGTGCCTCTGCTGATGTTGTAGCTGCCACCACCGGAGCCACCACCGCTGCTGAAGCTGCTGCTGCCGTGTTCACCGCCGCTGCTCCCCCAGAAGCCGCTGCTGCGGGATCTGCCGCCGTTGCCGCTCGTGGGTCCGCTGCTGCTGGGGCCGCTGGTATCGGTGCTGGTGCCGCTGAAGTTGCTGCCGAACTCTGCTCCTGCTTGGGTCCCGCCGTCAGCCCAAGTTGGCGTGGCCTGTTCTGGGCCGCTGCTGTGTTCGCTGGAGCTGGGTCGCTGGAGCTGGGTTCAGGCGTTGCGGTAGGGGAGGGGAGGGAGCCGCGGCTGCTCTGGTTGTCTCGCTGCTCCACGTGTGCTTCTACCTCGCGGTCTTCTCCTCCGCTGCTCGCTGCCGCTCTCCCCTCACGTTTCCCGAGTTGCGGAGAGCGCGGTGCGAGGGGAAAATTCCGCACCTGGCTTCTCCTGCGGCTTGAGCCGAGAGTCTGGCGGTTTTCTGCTGCGCCGCGGTTGCGGCGATTGGCCGAGCTGCCGGAGCCGCCCTTCCCGCCTGTGCGGGCTCTGGATGCTCTATAACTCTTCCACTTCTCCGCTGCCGCCTCAATTTCCTATACACCTCACTTTTTAGTAAAAGTGTGTATTCTGCTGAGTTTTTTTGGTCTTTTTCCCCCCTAGGCTGCTTTGGCGTAGTACCTACGCCGCCATCTTAACCGGAAGTTCCCCCAGAATAGTTTTATGTAGTAATGTAGAATTTATATTATACCTTGCTTTGGCTGTGTGCTCAATTTCACTACTTCATTTTTTTTTAACTAGGAATCAGATGTTATAAAAAAATTAAGAATAGGACAGTGTTATGTATGAATCTAAAACTTAGAAATAATTGTGAGACAGTTACTATTACTTTGAATTTCTGGAGTCCTTGAAACTGTAGATTTATGTATTTCAGGAGCAGTTTACTATGAATTTTCTTAAAGCAGACAATACAATCACATGAATTAGATTATATAGCAGCACTGAAATTTTCCATTACCAAAATGAGGTAGGACCATGACCATGACTGCATATACCATTTCTGAGTGAGATGGCTTGAGATGATTTCATCATTATGCATATTTATACATATTGTTATCTCTATTTTAAGAGAAAAGTGATGAATATCAACAATACAAGGTAATAATTTCCACTCACCTTTGATTCATTGAGCAGAAAAGGTCATAAAATTACAAGAATTATTAATTTTCTTCTCAAAATCATGTAGGCTACCCCAGAAAGATAGCATACTCTTGTGAGGGACACAACATCAATGTGAAAAGCAAGACAACTCTAGACAGGTACAGTAGCCACAACAGTATCAAATGCACCCTTAAGAATACATATGGTAATTATTCAGTGATTTCTTTTCTATTTAAAAAAATTTTGTTCATTTTTATTTATTTGAGAGCAACAGACAGAGAGAGAAAGAGGCAGGTAGAGAGAGAGAGAGAGAGAGAGAGAGATTGGGCACGCCAGGGCTTCCAGCCACTGCAAAACAACTACAGATGCATGCGCCCCCTTGTGCAGCTGGCTAACGTGGGTCCTGGGGAACCAAACCTTGAACCGGGGTCCTTAGGCTTCACAGGCAAGTGCTTAACCACTAAGCCATCTCTCCAGCCCAATTCAGTGATTTCTTAATTTTCATTTTTCTATCTATGTGTGTGAACAATGTGTGACAAAATGAATACCTCCTAGCTGCACTGCAGATTCCAGGGAAAGAAAGGCAAGATATTAAGGTTCACTGTGTCTTTTAGGGGAGAGCAATCTCCAATAGACTGCCAGTGGGAGGGCACAGAGGGGAAAACAGGGAATCGCTGATTCCCTCGCAGACGGGTAGCCCACCCCCCCTCAACTAGCCGCTGTATCCATGGCACCATGCTGATCAATCCCTGCGTCTGGAACCTTGGATTGATCTTCCCACTCACTCACTCACTGCTCTGGCCACCGCACGTTCAGCAAGCCCAGGCCCACAGCAACTGCCATATAAGCTCAGACTGTGTCTGTTGCTTGTGCCAGCTCAGGTGTCATCCCCTACATGTCTGATGCGCAGGCCATCCGCCACTGTCCTGTTGTGGGGGAGCACAGACTGCTTCCAGGTTCCAATGTTCCTCTGCCAGAGTTTGGGCTGCTTTAGTGCTTTGTGCCTCAGTGTCCCTCCTAGCGCGAGCACAGGCAGCTTTGGCGCATTACTGCTTGACAGCTCAGGCAACCTTGGTGCCCCAGCCAGGCAGTAGATCAGATGGCTCTGTCAAGTGAGAGCCAAAGCCCAGGCTGTTTGGGAACTGCCTCAGGCTGCTTCAGATTCCCATTGTGCTTGAGCCCAGGCTGACCCACCCACCTACGTGCCCATACACTGTGATGGACAGACCACAGCACAAAAGAAATTACATGAAAAATCAAATGCAAGAAAATCCAGTTAGATCCCCCAGTCCTACAATGAACATCTCTAATCAAAACATAGAAGAGTCATTAGGATCAGAACACAAAAATGGGCTATGACCAATGCAACCCTGACCAAGCTATAGGTATAGGTTGCAGAAAAGCAACAAAGGACCGATAATCATCTAGACTAGATCTAATAGATAAAAAAATGGAAGGAGTTCAAAGACAGTTGAGAGATATGGAAGAGACTGAAAAAAACGTGGACCTCAAAAATCAGCTGGTGATGCTAAATGAAGACCTAAAGAAATGCAAGGATGAATTCCAAGAAGCATCAAAAAAATTAGAAAATGATGTGAAAAGGGAGCTTGACAGAAGGATGGAAAGTATACATAGAAAAGTAGTAGAAAATACAAACCTAATTGAACAAGTCCAAAACTCTCTAGAAGCTCTCAAGAATAGAGTCAGCCATGTGGAGGATAGAAACTCTGATTTGGAAGACAAGATGGAAGAAAAAGTTCAAGAGTTCAAAAATTTCAGTAACTTCAAAAGTTTCTGTGAACAGAGCATGAGGGAATTGTGGGATACACTTAAATATCCTAATATCAGGATCATTGGAATACCAGAAGGAGAAGAAATTCAGACCAAAGGCATGGAGGAATTATTTAACAAAATAATTGAAGAAAACTTCCCCAGTCTCTTAAAAGAAAGGCCCATCAATCTACAAGAAGCCAACAGAATACCAAACAGAGTTGACCAAAGGAGAAACTCTCCAAGACATATGGTCATTAAGACTCTAAACATTTACACCAAAGAGGAAATATTAAAAGCAGCTAGAGAAAAACAGCACATCACTTTTAAAGGTAACCCCATCAGAATTACTCCAGACTTCTTAGTGGAAACCCTGAAAGCTAAAAGGGCCTGGAATGAAACACTGCAAAGCAAGAAAAATTCAACCCAAAGAGCTCCAGAAGGAAAGAAATAATTAAAATCAGAGCAGAAATTAATGAATTGGAAACCAAGCAAACAAGTAAGACAATTGACAAAACAAAGAGCTGGTTCTTTGAAAAAATAAACAAGATTGACAAACCCCTGGCCAATTTGATCAAGCAAAAAGAAAAGAGAAGCTTCAATTAACAAAATTCAAAATGAAAAAGGAGAGATCACAACAGACATAAGTGAAATTGGGAGAATCATCAGGGCTTACTTCAAAAACCTCTACTCCACAAAACTGGATAATGTGGAGGAGATGGATAAATTTCTGGACACATACCATGTATCAAAGGTAAACTCAGAGCAGATTAATCACCTCAATGAACCCATCACACTCAAAAATAAGTAATAAAGAACCTTCCCAAAAAGAAGAGTCCAGGATCTGATGGCTTCTCAGCTGAATTCTATCAAACCTTCATGGAAGAACTCAAACCAATCTTCCTCAAACTGTGCCACACAATTGGAGAACAGGGAAAGCAACCCAGCTCCTTTCATGAAGCTAGCACCACTCTAATTCCAAAACCAGGCAGAGATGCCACAAGAAAAGAAAACTATCGGCCTATTTTCCTGATGAACTTAGATGCAAAGATCCTGAACAAAATCCTTACAAGTCCAAATCAACAACTCATAAAAGCACTATGCACCTTGACCAAGTGGGATTCATCCCACGAATGCAGGAGTGGTTCAACATACGGAAATCAGTCAATGTAATACACCCCAGAAACAAGGTTAAGCATAAAAACCACATGATCATTTTCATAGATGCAGAAAAGGCCTTTGACAAGATACAACATCACTTCATGATCAAAACATTGGAGAGAATTGGCATGGTTGGTTCATATCTAACATAATAAGGGCAATATAGAAAGCACCTAAGGCCCAAATAATACTTAATAGAGAGACACTGGAGAAAATCCCATTAAGATCAGGAAGAAGACAGGGTTGTCCACTGTCACCTCTGCTCTTCAATATAGTACTGGAAGTCCTAGCACAACGAATAAGAGAGGAGAAGAAAATAAAAAGGATACATTTTGGAAAGGAAGAAGTTAAGTCAGCTCTATTCACTGATGACATGTAAGAGACCTGAGAAAATCCATCCCAAAACTCCTGAAGGTGATTAACTCCTATAGCAAAGTAGCAGGATACAAAATCAATGCACGAAATCAGTTGCATTTCTATATGCAAATGACAAAGATACAGAGAAAGAAATAAGGTACATGGTCCCATTTTCAATAGCAACACAAAAAATTAAAATACTTTGGAATAATGTTAACCAAGGAAGTGAAAGACCTATATAATGAAAACATAAAAACACTCAAAAAAGAAATTGAGGAGGACTTGAGAAAATGGAAAGACCTTCCATGCTCTTGGATAGGCAGAATTAACATTGTGAAGATGGCAATCCTACCAATGGCAATATACAGATTTAATGCCATTCCAGTTAAAAGCCCTACAGTGTTCTTCACAGAGATTAAAAAAAAAAATGATCTCAAGTTTCATATGGAAAAGCAGAAGGCCTCGCATATCCAAACATATCCTCACCAAAAGAAATACCTCTGGAGGCATCACCATACCTGATCTAAAGCTATATTACAAAGACATAGTAATAAAAACAGCATGGTACTGGCTTAAAAACAGGAGTATTTTCCAAAGGAATAGACTTGAGACCCTGAACTTTGAGTCAAGCAACTATAGCTACTTGATATTCGATAAAGGCCCTAACAATATAGGTTGGCAAAAAGACAGCATCTTCAGCAAATGGTGCTGGGCAAACTGGATAACCATATGCAGGAAACTGAAACTTGATCCACACATTTCACTATGCACTACACTCAAGTCCAAATGGATAAAGACCTCAACATAAAACGAGAAACTTGACTACTACTAGAAGAATATTTAAGAAGTACTTTCCATAATATAGGAATGGAAAAGGCTTCCTGAACAAAACCCCAGTAGCTCAGAATCTTAAACAGTCACTCAACCAATGGAATCACATGACGCTGAAGAGTTTCTTTACAGACAAGCATACAATAAGCAAAGCCAATAGATTACCCATAGAATGAGAGAAAATATTTGTGGGTTATTCAACTGACAGAGACCTAATCTCTAGAATCTACAAGAACTCAAAAATCTAAACAGTAAAGAGTCAAACACCCCCACTCACAAAATGAGGCAACGAGCTCCACAGGCAGTTCACAGAGGAAGAATTACAAATGGCAAACACACAGTTAAGAAAGTGTTCATTATCCCTAATCATCAGGACAATGCAAAGTAAAACAAGAATGAGATTCCACCTTACCCCAATAAGGCGAGCAAACATCAAAAAATCAAATGAAAATAAATGCTGGCCAGGATGTGGAGAACTAGGAACACTCATCCACTGTTGGTGGGAATGTAACATGGGACAACCACTGTGGAAAGCAATATGGAGACTCCTGAAAAAGCTGACTATAGAGATACCAACAGACCCAGTTATTCCCTTACTGGGCATCTACCCTAAAACCTTCAAACCACAGGCCAGCGAGATTTGCTGAACCATGTTTATAGCAGCTCAATTCGTAAGAGCTAAGAGCTGGAATCAACCCAAATGTCCATCACTAGAAGAATGGATAACTAAGATGTGGTATATCTACACAATGGAATTCTATATGGCAGTAAGAAAAAAATGACACAATGAAATTTGAGGAAAATTGGTTGAACCTGGAACAGATCATTGTCAGTGAACTTACCCAATCACAGAAAAAAAAAAAAAAAAATTCGCCACAGTCTCACTCATCTACAGCACCTAACTTTAATCAACCTAAGATACCTTACATACCCAGCAAGCATTTCATGCACTAGACACTAGGATGGAGGGGGAGGGTGGGGAAGGCAATGGAGGGGTGAGAAACACAAATCTAGACACAAGTGGCAACGGTACCATAAAATTCTACTTCCTAAAAGGCAGACCAAATGGCTTAATATTCACCAGGCCCTTAGAGGGAACACCTGAACCACAAGACACTGGAGAGGGTGTGATGAAGACTCACTTTAATCTACAGCTTTCCTCCTTCCTTCTCCCTCTCCCTCTCTATTTTTCTCTCTCTTTCTCTTCTCTCTTTTATATTAGTTATCTTTTTCTTCCTTTTCTTAGTGGGCACTGACCTGTAACTCCCAGTACCAGCATGTGGCTATCATCCACAATGAGCTTTTTATCAGACAGACCTATAAGGTTTGCTAAAAGAAAGACAGATTTGTGTTTGAGTACTTGATGACCCACCAAAGGTTAGTGTTAAGACTCTACTGCTGAAGGCACCTTATGTGGTCGACATGTGTAATGGAATGGCATGGCTGGAAGAGAGTCAATCTCCAGACATAAAAAAGTAATCAAAAAATAAATTCATACTGGCAATTAAAAAAAGAATACATCAAAATAATACTGTATAGTGAATGTTTGACCCTTTTGTGCAATGTAAAATTCATGTTTTCTAAATTTTAAGCTAAAACATTTTATAATTAAAGTGCATCAAAACTTCTCTTGCTGTGCAAGGTGGCACATGCCTTTAGTCGCAGCACTAGGAGGCAGAGGTAGGAGGATTGTGGTGAGTTCAAGTCAACCTTGAGACTACATAGTGAATTGCAGGTCATCCTGAGCTAGAGTGAGACCCTACCTTGAAAAAAAAATTTAAAAACCTTCTCTTTCTCTCTCTCTCTCTCTCTCACACACACACACACTATTCTTATATCTCTTATTCAGGTATGTCTTTTTAGCTATGCAATGCTTAATTTGTGGAGTCTTGCTGTGACTATTTGGTGAACACTGAGTCCTGAGTTCATTCTTTATTAGGGATAATGTTGCTCCAGTAGTTCAGAAAGTAACATAAATTTTACATTTTGGTAGTATTTTCAAAATATTTCAAGGATACTTTAAAGTATAAATTTGAGTTTTGACATGTATGGTTATATTTTTTTAAAGCAGACATTACACTATCGCATACAATATCCTAAAACCACCTTGCTTTTTCTACCTGTCAAATTGAGCTATGATCATGATTTTCTGTACAATTTCCAAGTAAAATGACAACAGACTAACTATGTCATCATTATGCATATTTGATCAATTTTTTTTTATTTTTAGCAATCATTTGAAATTCCCAACAACAAATTGGAAACATTTTTATCCTCTACATTTCACAGTCTCAACAATCCAGATTTAATGACTTCAAAAGTGTCAGTTACACATAAAAGTATTTAGGGAGGCTGGAAAGATGGCTTAGCACTTAAGGTGTTTGTTTGTGAAGCCTAAGGACCAAGGTTCAATTCACCAGACCCCACATAAGCCAGACACACATGATGCAGTATGTATATGGAGTTTGTTTACATCTACTACAAGCCCTGGGATACCCAGTATTTCTCAATATACCTATCTACTTCATAAATAAATAAATAAACAAACAAACATTTATGGTCTGGAGAGATGGTGCAGCAATTAAGGCACTTGCCTGATAACCCTAATGACTTGAGTTCAATTTCCCAGTACCCACATACAGTCAGATTCACAAAATGACACATGCATCTGGAATTTGTTTGCAGGGGGCTGAGCACAGTTCTGTGTCCTTCTCTGTCCAGTCGGTGCCTGGGAAGTGAGGGCCAGGCTGAGGCTTCTAAAAGCTGAGGCTCAGGTAGAGCCGTGGATGCCAATCTAGTTGGGGCAATATAGAGCAGGTTTGGGGCTGTGTCCTAAGGAGCTTAATGGTGCCTACTCTGTAACTGTGCAATAATTAGGGCTGTGCGACTTCCTGATGAATGTGCACTCAGGGACTTGAAGAAGTCAGAATGCTACAGACACAAGGATAATTGATAACATAAGATTAGTTAATAGTATTATTATGACACTTTTCTGTCATCCTGTCAATGTTTAAAATTTATTCACTTATAAATGAATGAAGTGATTACTATAATTCTTTTGTGTGTGTGTTTTACATTTTCATTTATTTATTTATTTTATTAGTTTTCTATTCAGCAAATACAGGCAGATTGGTACCATTATTAGGCTCATCCATGACCTACACACGCCCTCATGGCCCCTCCTTGTTGATGTATATGGGTAGTGCATTGTGGAGTTAGCCCACAGTTATTGGTATGATAAATGTCTCTGCATATCATGACCCAATGTGTGGCTCTGACATAATTTCCACCCCCTCTTCCCCCAAATTTCCCTGAATCATGTTGGGTTCATTTTTGTTTGTTTCAGTGATGAGGTGTTAGGGGCCTCTGATGTTCTGGCTCTCTGATTTGGTAGGAGTTGATTTTTCTCTGTGTTGGCCTCCTTCCCACTTGTGCTGGTATCCGGTTCACAGGATAACCTCACCCTTGCTTGTTTCACCAATTTTCCTTAGTTGCAGCTGGGGCCCTTTTGAGGTATGATGGGGTGGCTCTCTCCTTAGGATCTGTATCTATCTCCAAAAGAGGAACAGATTCTCCAATGGAGAGTAAGTTAGCACCAGGACAAATGAGATAACCGTTACTTTATTTATAGAGAGTATAATAATTGTAGGCCCTCTTGTACCCCATGATTGATGGTAGCTTGATATTGGAGAGAGGGCTTATGTTTGGATATGGTTCTGACTTGTTTCCCAGCTCCAGCTATGGGTCCCATACCACTGAGGGTATCAGTTAGCCAAATCAAGAGCAACTGGTTCCCCACAATGGCTGAGTTCCACTATTGCACCTGTGTGGGCATCACTACAGGTTATTTGTTGCTAAGTAGGTTAGACCATGAGTTGCTTGGACAGATATTGGTCATTTCCCTCAGTCACCCATGTAGCACCTCTGGCACTAGACACGCTGAGTGTCTGGGGACTGACTCTCTCCTGGCTTCCAGCCACGCCATTCCATTTTATGTGTCAGCTGCATATGGAGTCCTCAGCAATAGGGTCTTACCACTAACATTTGGTGGGCCATTAAGTACTCTGACAGAAATCTGTCATTCTTTTAGGAAACTTCATAGGTTTTTCTGATCAAAAGCTCACTGTGGATGATAGCCCCATGCTGGCACTAGGAGTTACATGTCAGTGCCCACTAAGAAAATGAGGGGAAAAAAGACTAATATACAAGAGATAGAGAGGACAGAGAGAGGGGGGAGGGAGAGAGAGACAGGGAGGGGGGGATGGGGAGGGAGGGGAGATGTAGAAGATTTAGGTTAGATTTGATCCCACACTCTCCTTTTTTTTGTGGTTCAGGTGTTTCCTATAAGGGCCTCCTGAAGGTTCAGCCATTTTGTCTGCCTTTTAGGAAGTAAAATTTTATACTACCATTGCCGTTTGGGTCTAGATTAGTATTTCCCACAACTTTGATTCTCTACCCATCCATCCTAGTGTCTAGTCCATAAGATGCTTGCTGGGTGTGTAAGGTATCTTGGGTAGATTCAGGTTAGGTGCTGTAGATGAGTGAGACTAGGTGGTGATTTTTATTCTGTGATTGGGTAGTTCACTGAGAATGATCTGTTCCAAACTAAACCATTTTTTTTTTCTCAAATTTCTTTGTGTCATTTTTTTTCTTACTGCAGTATAGAATTCCATTGTGTAGATATACTACATCTTAGTTATCCATTCTTCTAGTGATGGACATTTGGGTTGATTCCAGCTCTTAGCTATTACGAATTGAGCTGCTATAAACCCAGTTCAGCAAATCTCTCTGGCCTGTGGTTTGAGGGTTTTAGGGTAGATGCCCAGTAAGGGAATAATTGGGTCTGTTGGTATCTCTATAGTCAGCTTTTTCAGGAGTCTCCGTATTGCTTTCCAAAGTGGTTGTACCATCCTACATTCCCACTAAGAGTGGATAAGTGTTCCTAGTTCTCCACATCCTCGCCAGCATTTATTTTCGTTTGATTTTTTTATGTTTGCTATCCTTATTGGGGTAAGGTGGAATCTCATTCTTGTTTTAACTTGCATTTAAGATGATTAGGGATGATGAACATTTTCTTAAGTGTGTGTTTGCCATTTGTATTTCTTCCTCTGTGAACTGCCTGTTGAGCTCTTTGCCCCTTTTTGCGAGTGGGGTGTTTTTTATTACTATGGCTTTGTAATATAGCTTTAGATCAGGTATGGTGATGCCACCAGAGGTATTTTTTTGCTGAGGATATGTTTGGATATGGGAGGCTTCTGCCTTTCGATATGAAATTTGAGATCATTTATTTCTATCTCTGTGAAGGACACTGTAGGGATTTTAATTGGAATTGCGTTAAATCTATACATTACCTTTGGTAGGATTGTCATCTTCCCAATGTTAATTCTGCCTATCCAGGAGCATGGGAGGTCTTTCCATTTTTCTCAAGTTCTCCTCAATTTTTTTTTTTTTTAATGTTTTCGTTATATAGGTCTTTAACTTCCTTGGTTAACGTTATTCGAAGGTATTTTAATTTTTTTGTTGCTATTGAAAATCTGACCATGTCCCTTATTTCTTTCTCTGTATCTTTGTCATTTGCATATACAAAGTCTACTGATTTTGTGCATTGATTTTGTATCCTGCTACTTTGCTATAGGAGTTAATCACCTTCAGGAGTTTTGGGATGTAGTCTCTCAGGTCTCTTACATGTCATCAGTGAATAGAGCTGACTTAACTTCTTCCTTTCCGAATTGTATCCCTTTTATTTCCTTCTCCTGTCTTATTGTTTGAGCTAGGACTTCCAGTACTACATTGAAAAGCAGAGGTGAAAGAGGACATCACTATCTTGTTCCTGATCTTAATGGGAATTCCTCCAGTCTCTCTTCATTAAGTATTATTTGGGCATTTGGAGCTTTGTAAATTGCCTTTATTATGTTAAGATATGAACCAGCCATGCCAATTCTCTCCAATGTTTTGATCATGAAGTGATGTTGTATCTTGTCAAAGGCCTTTTCTGCAACTATCAAAATGATCCTGTGCTTTTTATGTTTAAGCCTGTTTATGTGATGTATTACATTGACAGATTTTTGTATGTTAAACCACCCTTGTGTTCCTGGGATGAATCCCACCTGGTCAAGGTGGATAATGCTTTTGATGTGTTGTTGGATTCGGTTTGCAAGTATTTTGTTCAGGATCTTTGCATCTAAGTTCATTAGGGAAATTGGCCTGTAATTTTCTTTTCTTGTGGCATCTCTGCCTGGTTTTATCATTAGGGTGATACTAGCATCATAAAAGAAGTTGGGTATCTTTCCCTGTTCTTCAATTCTGTGGCACAGTTTTAGGAAGATTGGTTTGAGTTCTTCCATGAAGGTTTGATAGAATTCACCTGAGAAGCCATCTGGTCCTGGATGCTTCTTTTTGTGAGGGTTTTTTTTTTTTAATTACTTTTTCAATTTCCATGAATGTGATGTGTTATTTGATATGATTAATCTGCTCTGAGTTTAGCTTTGATACATGGTATGCATCCAGGAATTTATCCATCTCCTCCACATTTTCCAGTTTTGTGGAGTAGAGGTTTTTGAAATAAGTCCTGATGATTCTTGCAAATTCACTTATGTCTGTTGTGATCTCTCCTTTTTCATTTTGAATTTTGTTAATCTGAAGCTTCTCCTTATTTTGCTTGATCAAATTGGCCAGGGGTTTGTCAATCTTGTTTATTTTTTCAAAGAACCAGCTCTTTGTTTTGTCAATTGTCTTAATTGTTTCCTTGGTTTCCAATTCATTATTTTCTGCTCTGACTTTAATTATTGGTTTCATTCTGGAGCTTTTTGGGTTGGATTTTTCTTGTTTTCAAGTGTCTTTAAGTGATTGGTTAAGTTAGTGATTTGGGATCTTTTTTTTTTTATGAAGGCATTGAGTGCTATGAATTTTCCCCTGAGGACTGCCTTCATTGTGTCCCATAAATTTGGTGTGATGTGTTCTCATTGTCATTCACTTCCAGGAATTTTGCAATTTCCTTTTTCATTTCATCCACTATCCATTTATTGTTTAAAAGTGTGCTGTACAGTTTCCAGGTGGTGTTGGGATTTTTGGTAGGTCTTTTGTTGTTGATTTCTAGCAATATAGCATTGTGATCTGATATAGTGCAGGGAATTATGTCAGTTTTCCTAAATATGTGGAGGAGGTCTTTGTGACCCAGTATATCATCTATTTTGGAGAATGTGCCATGGGATGCTGAGAAGAATGTGTAGTCTGTGGTTTTGCGTTGGAAAGTTCTGTAGATGTCCATTAGGTCTAAGTGATCTATGTTTTAATTGAGCACTCTTACTTCCCAGTTGAGTTTCTGTTTGGATGATCTATTACTCAATGGTATATTGAAGTACCCAGCTATGGTTGTGTTAGTGGTTATTTCTGTTTTATTGTCAACTAGGTTTTGTTTTATGAACTGTAGTGCCCCTGTGTTTGGTGCATACAGATATATGATTGTAATATCCTCTGGATGGATTGTTCCCTTGATAAATAGGAAGTAGTCTTCTTTGTATTTTTTGATTGTTTTTGGTTTGAAATCTATTTCATATGATATTAATATAGCTACACTTGCTTGTTTCTTATCCCCATTTGCTTGGAATATTTGTTTCCACCCTTTCACCCTGAGGAGGTGTCTGTTTTGTGATAAGGTGGGTTTTTTGAAGGCAGCAGATTGAGGCGTCTAATTTTTTGATTCATCCTGTTATCTTGTGTCTCTTGATGGGTTAATTAAGGCCATTAATATTTCGGGTAATGACTGTGAGATTTGATTTGATCCCTGCCATGTTGTGGTGGCAGATGGGTGTGGGTGTTTTCATGAGCTTTGAAGTTTTTTGTGCCTACTCTGGGTTTGGTTGTTGTGATCTTCTTCTTATAAGCATTTGAGTTTGGTTATTTGTTTCTTCTCTTTGGAGAATTTCCTGAAATGCTCTCTGTAGTTTTGGTTTTGTGTTCATGTATTGGTAAAGCTGAGTTTTGTCATGGAAAGTTTCTCTTTCACCATCTATTATAAGAGAAACTTTTGCTGGGTAGAGTAGTTTGGGTTGGAAGCCATAGGTTCTTAGACTTTGGAGGGTTTCATTCCAGGTCCTTCTATCTTTCAGGGTTTCCATTGAGAAGTCTGAAGTAATTCTGATGGGGTTTCCTTTGGAAGTGGTGTGCTATTTTTTCCCTAGATGCTTTCAGGATTTTCTCTTTGGTGTCAATGCTTGTAGTCTTAATTATAATATGTCTTGGAGAGTTTCTCTTTTGGTCCAGTCTGTTTGGAGTTCTGTTGGCTTCTTGTATCTTGATGGGCCTTTCTTTTAAGTCACTGGGGAAGTTTTCTTCAATCATTTTGTTAAAGAAGTTCTCCATGTCTTTCGTCTGAAATTCTTCTCCTTCTGGTATTCCAATGATTCTGATATTAGGACGTTTAAGTGTAACCCACAATTCCTTCATGTTCTGTTCTCAGGAACATTTTAACTTACTAAAAATTTTGAACTCTTGAACTGTTTCTTCCATCTTGTCTTCCAGGTCAGAGTTTCTATCCTCCACTTCAATGACTCCATTCTTGAGAACCTCTAGAGAGTTCTGGACTTGTTCAATTAGGTTTGCATTTTCTACTACTTTCCTATGTATCATTTCCATCACTCTGTCAAGCTCCCTTTTTACATCATTTTCTGATTTTCTTGATGATTCTTGGAATTCTTCCTTGCATTTCTTTATGCCTTCATTTAGTGTGGCCAGCTGATTTTTAAGGCCCTGTTCCCCCCCCTCCCTCAAAGCTATTAACTTTCTTTGAACTTCTTCCAATCTCTTTTCAAATTATTCTAGCTTAGTGATGGTAGCATCCACACAATTATCGGTCCTTTGTTGCTTTCCTGCAAGTTCTAGCAGTAGGTTTGTCAGGGTTGCATTGCTCATAGCTTCCATTTGATGTTCTGATCCTAATGACTCTTCTATGTTTTGGTTAGATGTGTTCCTTGTAGGACTGGACTACCTAACTGGATTTTGTTGCATTTCATTTTTCATGTTATTTCTTTTGCACTGTGGTCTACCCATGACAGTGTATGGGCAGGTAGGTGGGTGGATCAGCCAGGGCTCTAGCGCAATGGGAATCTGAGGCAGCCTGGGGCAGTTGCCAAGCAGCCTGGGCTTTGGCTCTCACTTGCCAAAGCTGCCTATCTACAGCCTGACAGGGGCAACAAAGTTGCTTGAATTCTCAAGTGGTAATGCACCAAAGCTGCCTGCATTCGAGCTTGGAGGCAGACTGAGCTACCAAGCCCTGAAGCTGCCCAAACTCTGGCTGGGAACACTGGGACCAGGAAACAGTCTGTGCTCCCCTGCCACAGGGGAGTAGGGGATGGGCAGCGACAGACAGGTGGGGGATGGCACCTGAGCTGGAACTAGTGAGACACTCAGTCTGGGCTTGTGTGGCCCTTGCTGTGGGCCTGGTCTCGCTGAACGTGCGATCAGAGCTCACAGGCAGTTGTGGCGGGCGTGCATTCGGAGCACAGTGGTGGCAGGCCATCGGGCATGCAATCAGAGCACAGTGGAAGCAGGCCCGGCAGGTGTATGATCGGAGCACAGCAGCGGCGGTTCTGCAGGCGCGTGATTGGAGCACAGCGGTGTGGGCTCGGGGCGTGGCGGCTGTTTGGGGGTGGGGGGTGGTCTACCTGCCTGAGAGGGGATCCACAATTCCCTGTTTTTTCCTCCTCTATGCCCTCCCACTGACAAGAAGACCCAGAGAACCCTTAATTTCTTGCCTTTCTTTCCCCAGTATTTGCAGCGCAGTTAGGCGGTCGCCATCTTGGCCAGAAGTCCTGATTACTATAATTCTGGATTTATTGCACATATGGGATGGAGACACAATAGTAAAGGTGAAATTAATGTTAAGTATAAAAATTACTGGCGTTAATATGAAGAACTCAATGAGTATAACAGATTCTAAAATGATGGCTATTATTTATTGTATGTGAACTCTAGATGTATAAACTAGGGATTTTTTTGTGATTGTGTTTGATTTAGCCCTCCTCAGCCACCAAAATGCTTAGATAAATGGTAGGGCTTAGAGGGTATTAGTTTCAGTGATCCTGATAATAGTGTTACAGATGATAATGATACCTCTTTAGTACTTCTGGTTTTCAGATGAGGAATGGGGACAGGCCTTGCTTCATGACTAGTGGTGATGTTAGGAGCAAGCGTGTAATTTCATTGTGTGATTTATGTAAACATCCCTGGCCTTGAATATATAAACTTGATCCAAATGGTTGGTAAGAGAAGGATTGTGGTGGCTGCTTACTTATGTGGAATGGGGATTTGCTGTTTTAATTAGAATTCAATAATTAATAAGTTGTACATTTCAAGGCCTGCCCATATAATTAAAGCATGAGATCTAAAGATGGTGATTATGAACCACAAGATTACTGTTATTATAATAGACATTACTCCAAACATTATTTTCTTTGTAAAGGAAGGATATAAACCAACATTATCAGTGGATAGGCCTTCCAGATTAATTATCTTATTTTACTTATGATATAGTGGACTTTGCCTTATGGGTATATTTAAGAATCAGTTTAATTCTTAACACTGTAGAAATAAAAAGGCTTAATCCTCTGTGATTTCCTCTATGAAAGCATCTTTGTTTTTATTATCAAGGCAAAGTCTCACTGGTGCTCAGGCTGGCCTCAAACACATGGTGACCTACCATGTTAAATCTCTGTACTGCTGGATTAAAGGCATGTGTCACCATGGACTACGCAAAATGACTCTACTTTTTCAGACATATTTCTGTATATAATGGGTATTATAAGATGTTGTAATGGGTAACAGTACATGTCATATTCAAAGAGTTAATGCTAGGGGAATATATTTCATAATAATTTTCTTAATTGATCATACAGGAATCATGGGTATGATGCTCAAATTCATAAAAGTAGAAATGACAAGATTAATGTTTTAATTATGAAATCTAAGATTAATCATTTTTGAATAAGGGAGTTGTAAAAGTGCCTAAGAAGATAGTAGTTGTTAGGACATTTATAAGAATATTTATATATTCAGCTATAAAAATGCTGTTAATGGGCCTGAAATACATTCTACATCAAAACCAGACACTACTTCAGACATCCCTCAGATCAGATAGGGCATGGTTGTTTTCTGATAATGACATTATAGCTTACGGTCTGGTGGGTAAACTCAGTCACTTTTATTCTTGTGTTTGAGTTGGTGAGGACCGAGTAAATGACCATGAAACAGGAGAACTGAGAGTATGGTGATCACCAGTGACACCTCACATGAAATTGACAGGGCTACAGCTGAAGTGCTTCAGTGAGTGCAGTTTAGAGATTGATGCTGATAGAATGGAATGTAGTGATAGACTTCATGGAGCCAAGATGGATACAATTCCTAGACTTATGTCTGAAAGTGGCTGGAGCATAGGTAGTGGGAGCCATAAACTAAGTCTATAATTAAAGCTAGGGTTGTGGCTACTATAAATAAGGGGAAAAAAATAGGGAGTTTTGGTGAAGGAATTCTTTAATAAATAAGTTACAGCATAAGAATATGGAGGGCATCGAAGGGGTGGGAAACATTAATCTGGAACCAAATGTCAATGGTACCATACAATTCTACTGCCTAAAAGGCAGACCAAATGTCTGAACCTTCACTAGACCCTTACAGGAAACACCTGAACCACAAGACACTGGAAAGGGTAGGACCAAGACAAACCTAAATCTTCTACATCTTCCCTACCTCCCTCTCCCCCACACCCCTCTCTCTCTCCTCTCTAACTCTTGTATATTAGTTATGTTTTTCCTCATTTTCTTAGTGGGCACTGACCTGTAACCTCCACTACCGGCATGGGGCTATCATCCACAATGTGCTTTTGATCAGAGAAACCTACAAGGTTTCCTAAAACAATGTCAGACTTCTGTCAGAGTACTTGATGACCCACCAAAGGCCAGTGGTAAGACCCTATTGCTGAAGACACCACACGCAGCTGACACGTAAAATGGAACGGCATGGCTGGAAGCCAGGAGAGAGTCAGTCCCCAGACAGTCAGCGTTTCTAGTGCCAGAAGGTGCTACATGGGCGAGTGGGGGATATGACCAATATCTGTCCAAGCAACTCATGGTCTAACCTAATTAGCAACAACTAACCTGGTGTGATGCCCACACAAGTGCAATAGTGGCACACAGCCATGGTGGGGAACCAGCTGCTCTTGATTTGGCTAACTGATCCCCTCAGTGATATGAGACCCATAGCTGGAGCTGGGAAACAAGTCAGAACCATACCCAAACATGAGCCCACTCTCCAATATCAAGCTACTATTAATCACGGGGTACAAGAGGGCCTACACCTATTAAACCCTATCAAAAAAGTAAGTGTTATCTCAATTTTCCAGGTGCTAACTTACTCTCCGTTGGAGAATCTGCTTCTCTTTTTCACATAGATGCAGATCCTAAGGAGAGAGCTGCCCCAACATACCTCAAAAGGGGCCAGACTGAAACTAAAGAAAATTGGCAAAACAAGCAAGGGTGCTGTTTTCCTGATGAACCAGATACCATCATAGAGGGGAAGGAGACCAACACAGAGAAAAATCAACTTCTACCAAGTCAGAGAGCCAGAGCCTCAGAGGCCTCCAACACCTCAGCACTGAAGCAGACCAAAAATGAACCCAACATGGGTCAGGGAAATTTTGTGGAAGAAGGGCGCAAAGAATGTCAGAGTCACATGTTGGGTCATGATATGCAGAGACATTTATCGTACCAATAACTGTGGACTAACTACACAATGCACGACCCATATACATCAACAAGGAGGGTCCATTGGGAGGGGGTAGTTCATGGATGAACCTAAACAATGGTACCAAACTGCCTGTATTTTCTGAGAAGAAAACTAATAAATTAAATTTTAAAAAAAGAATATGGTTGGAGAAGCCATATGGTTTGACAACATTTGACCCTTTTTGCAGTTGTATATATTTCAGTAGTTTATGTTGGTGATTGAGATAAATAGTACTATGGTATTAATTAGATGTGTTCATGTTAATGAGAAGAATTGAACTACTGAAAATGAAGCTTCAAATGTTATGCAATTACCGTTTGTACCACCTTAACAAGTCAAGTTCTTGAACATGTTTGTGTGGTTACTTTCTTATTGCTGGGACAGAACACCTGACCACAAGCAGCTGATGGGAGGACAATGTTTTTTTATTCTTTCTTTCCTTCCTTCCCTTTCTTCTCCTCCTCCCCCTCCCCCTCCTCCTCCTTCTTTTTTTTGGGGGGGGGGGTTGAGGTAGAATCTCACTCTGGTCCATGCTGACCTAGAATTCACTATGTAGTCTTAGGATGGCCTCAAACTCATAGTGATCCTCCTACCTCTGCCTCCCAAGTGCTGGATTTAAAGACATGCACCACCATGCCCAGCTCGGGACAATGTTTTGTTTGGCTTACAGTCTGAGTCTTGAAAGGGTTAGGAAGCTTCATCATGGCAGGAAGAATTGCTAGTGTATAGAAACCAACCTGGATTACTCCAGTCTGAACTCAGATCAAGTAGGACTTTAATCATTGAAAAATACACCCTAAGAGTTGCTGTCCTTCAGGATGCTCTAATCCAACATTGATGTCATAAACCCTACTGCTGAATTGTAGAATGGACTAGTGCTATTACCCATAGGGTTACTATCCATAGGGTTATATTATTGGGTTAACTTATCATGTTAATACATTTGTTAAATTCATTCAGAAGAGTTTTTGTTATCCAAAGGCAAATTCAACCAAAGTTATTGATTCTGCTCTTTATTGTTTAGTCCATGAGGTTAAAGTTTTGGTAGTAAGCCAGGTGTGGTGGCTCATGCCTTTAATCCCAGAATTTGGGAAGCAGAGGTAGGAGGATTGCTGTTAGTTCAAGGCCACCCTGAAACTACATAGTGAATTCCAGGTCAGCCTTAGCTAGTGTGAGACCCGACCTTGAAAAACCAAAAATAAATAAACAAATAAATTTTTGGAAGTTACTTAAATAGTTTTAGCTCCAGAAGGTATTCTCAACTATTAATTTATTCCAGACTCTTCACTGGGAAGTTAATTTCACTGTTTGGAAGTAAAAGACAATTAATTCCCCTTTTTGTCATTCATACAGGTCCCTGTTTAAAGGACAAGTGTTTATGTTATCTTTGCATACTTAGGTTACTGCAATTCTTTAACATGGGTCAATGAATAGGTAATGTCTCTAATATTAATGATAGAGATAGTTTAATTTTTGAATATAAAATCTCGCTCTAGTCCAGTCTCATCAGTAATTTACTCTGTTACCAGACTGGCCACAAATTCATAGCCATCAATACTACCTCTACCTGGAAGTGCTTGGAATATAAAAGTTCGTCTCCTGTTACTTATTTTGCTATCTCCTTTTGGTCATGTTCCTGTGTTGGTGTAGCCTAAATAATGAAGGTGTGTTTATTATTGAATTACAACTTACCTACTTTTAACTACCAGAGAGTATTTCATTTGATATACACTTATGCAAGGAGAAATAAATTCTTATTACTCATGTTACTATTATCTCATCTATAACTGAGTAGATTGATCATATGTTTAATTTGCTTTTTAAATTTCGATATTAGCTAAGTATTTTATTTGAGAGTGAGAGGGAGTGAGGGAGATGGAAAGAGAGAGAAAGTGAGAATGGGAATGACAAGATCTCTAGGCATTGCAAGTGAACTCTAGTCACATGTTCCATGTTGTGCATCTGGCTTATATGGGTGCTGGGGAATTGAACCTGGGTCGGTAGGTTTGCATGCAAATACCTTAACCACTAAACCATGTCTCCAGCACACTGAACACTTTCTTGATTGATGGCTGCTTTTATACCAATTATAATTTTCTTAGATAATTATGCTTGTTCAGGGCTAGGCATAGTGGGTTATATAATCCCAGTTTGTTTCATAGCTATCATATGCTCAGGTTTCTCATTATTTAAAAATCTTATCTTCAAGTAGTGGAGCCTTTCTGGAAGGTGGAGAAAGTGTGTTACTAGTTGCCAATCTTGATGTTAATTGCTTCTGGCATACTGGGTATTCAAAGCTCATACTCTCTAGTGCTCTACTGAAGTGAAGATGCTATGACTAACTACTTGTTCTTGACATGTTGTCTCCACCATGAAGAAGATTCCTTTCAAAATTATCAGCTGAAAATAGATCATTTCTTTTCATAAGCTACTTTGAATCAAGAAGGTAAATAATACAGAAAGTCATTACTAAGATGTGGGGCTGATGCTACAACAAGCTTAAACCTGTGACTTTTTAGAATTTTACTTTTTAACCATATAAATGACCAGGCAAGGACCTCTAAGCACTGCAAATGAACTCCATGTGCATGTACCACCTTATGAATCTGGCTTCTGTAGGAAGTGATGTATTGAACCCCTGTCCTTAGCCTTTGGATGGAAGTGCACTACGATTAAGCAATCTCTCCATCCCCCAACCATGCGATTTTTAGACTTTTGGAAATAGATTTCAGGGGGAATATGGAAGGAATTCAGAAACTTGGACTAGAAAAACCCTAGAAAGTTTTGGTAAGCAGATCTTTTTTAAAAAATTTTTATTAATATTTTCCATGATGATAAAATATATCCCATGGTAATTCCCTCCCTCCCCACCCCCACACTTTCCCATTTGAAATTCCATTCTCCATCATATTACCTCCCCATTACAATCATTGTAATTACATATATACAATATCAACCTATTAAGTATCCTCCTCC